>NC_137464.1:106926886-107609063 GCF_964235325.1 Thermobia domestica
CACCACCACTACTACTACTACTACTACTACTACCACTACTACTACTACTACTACTACTACTACTACTACTGCTGCTGCTGCTGCTGCTGCTGCTGCTGCTGCTACTGCTACTACTATCACTACTCCTATTACTACTACTACTACTACTTATATCGAGAACAGAACCCAACCAACCCCTGCAGGGCTTCTAACTCGTTCCTACTACTACTACTAGTATTGCTGCTAACTACCACCACCACCACCACTACTACTAATACTAATACTAATACTGATACTAATACTAATACTAATACTACTTATACTAAAACCTCCTTACCAGAAGATTTACATCTTATATCTTTATAACATGCGATTCGATTCATTATGAACTAATATGAATCGTTAGAATCACCATGATTCGTTAAAAATCACTGGGGGGAGCGGGCTATACTCAATCCATTAAATGTGTGATATGATAACGGTTGAGCCTATGTTTAGCAGAAATGTTACCTCTTTCCTCTAAAATATGTTACAATTTTAGTAATTTCTGTTCACAAACTAGGTAGGTGTAGGTTAGGTTAGGTTAGTTTAGTTTATGTTATATTAGTGTAGGGGTCCACCATAATTTTCCAAAGAAGTAATAGAATTTCGCTTATTTCTACTAATATTAGGTTAGTTCAGGTTAGCTTAGGTTAGTTTAGGTTAGGTTAGGTTAGATTTGGTTACGTTATGTTACGTCTAAGTACTTGCATCATTCATTTCTCATGTAAATTTTGTGTTTTTTTACCTGCTTCTGGACCCCTTCTGCTAAACATACTCCAAAGATTGAGTTGTAAATACAGATATACAATTTAGTAATTGTCCATTGTACAAGTTAAGTCTAGTCATTTACTATAGTTGAATTTTCATGACTATCAAACATGAACTTTTTTTTTTTTTTTTTTTTTTTTTTTGTGCTGATGCCACACTTCTTTGAACTATTTTTTGTAAAGAACTTTCTTTTACCAAAACTCCTTTATATCTTTACCCTATTTGTCCATGTGTTCATCAGACTGAGAGACACACACACACACAAAAAAAAACTCAAGAACTGCTTAATAGATCACCACCAGGTCAAAGAAGGTCAAAAATTAGTAATCGATTTTGTTGATTGAGGTAACCCGTCCTAAGAAAATAGTAAAAATCAACACTTTTCAGTTTTCACAGTAACAGTAACAGATAGCGAGAAGTATTTTTTTTTAATAGATTAAGCGTCCCAAGAATTCCATCTTTAACTCTCTACTAAAACAGGGAAGGATTGACATTCACAACAATTTCCTGTTTTAATATTGATCTAAATAGAGCAGTAGTTCCTAATTTCGGACATGTGAGAAGCAAGGAAAAAAGGACGCAAGCTACTGACAGATGTATAATATATTTGTAATTACAAATACCGTGAATATTGTCACAAAGAAGCTTTAAATTTAATACTGTACATACACATGATTATTGCGTAAGAACTAGGGTTCCATTAAGAACAAAGTTGATAAAACGAAGAAAGTACTGCACTAGATTGATATGCAGAAATCTTGGAAAAACTATAAATTGGTGAAATTATTATTATTATTATTATTATTATTATTATTATTATTATTATTATTATTATTATTATTATTATTATTATTATTATTATTATTATTATTATTATTATTATTATTGAAGATGTAAAAATTCAAAGCTGCACCTAAAAACGCAGAAGGAGTGAGACAAAACGCACGTATAGCAAACGAGCGAAAAAGACCAGGAGCGTGAAGTATGCAGAGTTTAAGAATGGGTCCTCAGGTAAAAAGGTTGGGAACCACTGGCATAGATCAAAACGAATAAGAGGTAGCGAAAAATGGTTTTTATGAGACCAATTTAGCCTTCTAAAAACAGTGTCCATTTTCTCTCTTAACCCTCTATTCAAACGGGAAGCGGCGGAGATGAAACATTTCCTATTTTAACATTAATCTATGTAGAGAAAAAACGATAATGGATAGCGATCCCATGAATCTCTACTAAAAACTACCATTTCCGTTTTTCACTGATTTGAAAACAAAAAATATCACACCACAGAAACCAAACTTTTTAACATGGTGTACAAGTGACTCTGCTACCGTTTAATGTATAGATGGGTATGTTGGTGCCCAGTGTTTCTTCCAGACATATTTTTTTGGGGGGGCACTGCCTTCCAGAGCTCTGAGAGTACAACCCGGGAGAAGATCACAATAATACGTCTATAATATAGTAAATAGAATAGTACCAGAAGTGCCCCCTCAAAATACTAAGGTTGCCCACCCCCCCCGAAACATGGTTTCTGAAAGAAACACTGGTTGGCACATATGTTAATGCATAATCCGTTCAAGGCATACAGCGCCATCTATGAAAGAAATAATGTATTAATTTCAAATGTCTAGCTGCGTCAGTTCATTGGAAGCACTTATTTGAATCAGTTTCCGTGCGTTGAGCTGGATAATAATTCTCCAGTCCGCACGGCTGTTGTTACCAAGGCTAGTGTGCAAAATCTGGGCTATAAGTTGGGTGCTGAACAGTGGCGGATTTAGCCTGGGGCCGAAGGGCCTAGCCGTCCCCCCCATTTTTTTGGGTGGCAAAAATAATTGAAGCTATTATTTATATATTTTTGAAAGTTTATAGTAAACTTATGATATATCTATCATAGTTTGGCTCCTGGCTGACCCCCTTCCAAGTTTCTACCTTCTAAATCCGCCTCTGATGCTGAATCTTGTCGATGTCACAGTCTTTCACTGCAGTTGTTCAATATTTTAGTACCAGAAAGGAAAATTTTGTAAATATTGTACGTTGAATATGGTCTTCTTCAACTTTAACTAGTTATACAGAACACAATCACATAAGTGTAGAGGACATTAAAAGTACACATGCTCATTAGTAGTGCTCGAATCTTCGATGGATTGCTCCTTGTGATCTGCAGCCGAACAGTTCAGACTGGAAAATTCAGATTTTACTTTCCGGAATCTGGAAATTATAATCGGAAAAATTTCAGAAATTTTAAAAATTCCGGATTTCGGAAAAACTCCGGAATTCGGAAAAATTCCAAAATTTAGAAAATTCCGGAATTCAGAAAAATTCAGGATTTCGAAAAAACTCTGAAAGTCGGAAAACTTCCGTACTTCAGAATAAGTCCAGATTTCGATAAAATCCCGGAATTTAGAAAATTCTCGAATTCAGAAAAATTTCGGAATTTGGAAAATTTCCGAATTCAGAAAAAATCCGAAATTAGACAATTATGGAATTTTTCTAAATCCGGAATATTTTCGAAATCGGAAAGTGGAATTTGTGATTCCGAAAAATTTGGACCATCCCTAGTACAGACCATACGGTTATGGCTCCTGGCAATACGATTACCAATATTGTTCAGTTAATTAGATCTATTGACTGATGGGTGTCTCATCTTCGGACAAAATTGTTTGAATTATACGGCAATAATGTAGAATTCACCTTCATCTGCAACTTATTATTGATTGCTATCCATAGTTATGATGGTGGCCTGTTTAGCTGTTTCTCATTGGATACTAAATTCAAATATCTTACAGTTAGACTCCTTCATCTCTCATACCTTCGTCTTCTTTTTTCCTACCCCGCCTCTTCCCCTCTCTGTCTTACCGTTTTAATCTCGTAATGTAGTTTTACTTACTGCTAACTCAAATATATATTCCAATACAACAACAAGAAGGAACAAAAAAAGGGAACTCCACCCAAAGTCTTAGAGAAGAGATAACACATAAAAAAAAAACTCATTCTTGGCCAGGATTTTCATTTCCTTAAAACTTCCTTTGCCTTTAACGCTACCATCATCTTCAGAAACCCGTCAAAAGTTTATATAAAGGAAAAAAACAGAAAACGAAGAAAAATCATGTTTCTCAGAACGATCAGGTGAAAAACTACAAAAAAGCTTTGCTTTCTCTAGTAGGGGGTATTTCTTCCTTTGTTCTCCGTCGTAAGATACGTCTTTATTGACACGTTCCGTGCAAATGGGGCCAGTCAAAGTTGAATCCTACTGTCTTTCTTAAGGTTACTGCGTAGTGTTCTGAGAGGGGAGCCAAGAATAGCCACTTCCGAAATGAAACTCCGTCTTACAGTAATAAAACCGCAACCCTCTGTTTTCTATCGTGATTTGCTTTCATTATTCTTCTGTGTTGTCTGTTTTCTTAAAGGATAGACCTATTCTTTTACGCTTCACAAGCCGCTAGCCGTCTATGTAAGTTTTTCGGGGAAGAGGCATATGCACAAGCTGGTCAATAAGGAGCAATTTTCTCTTTGGCAATCCATGTGTGCCAGTGAGAAAACCTTGTTCATTAATGTTCAATTATTGTTTTTTTTTCTAATTTTTATCTTCTATTATATTTGATACATGTGTATATATGTATACTTGCCTTCAGCTAGCTGGGAACTTCGCCCCTAGAACCCTGCACTTGCTAGAACGGTCTCGCATCTCATATTTCGGTTCTTTCTTCCATTCTTCGCATGGTAAGAATACGTTTATAGCATTCTTTGCAAGTGATTTAAAACCCTTTCCTCCTTAAAATATGAATTTCAACCAAAGTGAAGTGGTAAAATTTCGTATCAGTTCAAGTGCTAAATGTGTTCAAAAATTATTTTTTAATGGTCCCGTGATAATGAGACTGGCAACTGGCAAGTCATTTTTATGTGTTGAGAAAAAAAAAGTAAAAAATTGATCAATTTCTCTCGTTAAATGTGGAATTTCCGGAAACGTTATGACGCAATTTGCGGAAACATTGTGGCATATGCCGACTTGTTTTGAATAAGGAGTTTTTGTACCAACATTCACATTCCTAGCATGTCTATAATCTTAGGAAATTTCAAGATATGGCCATTTTATTATAACAATTGTAACATCAACCCTTTTTCTTCCCGTCTTTTTTCTCCCCTTCTAAAGGAAATATTTTTTTAAACGCTGAAATACATCTTTATTTAAAATGAAAAGTCTAAATACTAATGTTCATGTCTCTAACCTTAAGGAATTTCAAGATATGGCCATCTTAATACAACAATTATAACTCTCATTATTTTCTCTTCCCATATATTTTCGTCCCTTCTAAAGGAAATATTTAAAAACAAAAGGCTCAATATGCCTTTAATTATTTTAAATGAATAGTCTAAATACCAAATTTCATGTCTCTAATCTTAAAGGATTTCAAGATATAGCCATCCAAATATAACACTTGAAATCCCACCCTCTTTACTTTCTGCCTTTTTTCTATTCTTCTAGAGCAAATATCAAAGGACGGTGAAACACATATCCTGGTCAGAGATACTCATAGTCTTCTAGAAACAAGAGCAATCAAACCAGAAAGAAAAAATACATGAACTATTATAATTTTAAACAATTCTGCCCCTCGCTAGAAGATAATGTCAATTTACAAGAAGGTAGTCTCATGAAAAAGACGACTTAACGTTTTAGAAGTTCATAAATTTCACAAGTAGATGGAACAAATTAAAATTCTAGTAACCAGTAATGTGGATCTTCAGAAATCACATAGTTCCTATCATACGAGTGATACAAATGAAACACGTCGATATTTCGATACCGCATAATTTCTCATTTGTTTTCACATTTAGACTATTCACACAAGCTTAATAACGCTATACCTTTTCACCATCACCATTTTGTGCATCAAAAGTTTACTTTTTGTAAAAATAAATAAATAAAAAATAAAATAAAAATAAAAACCTGATGCGTGGGAGGCGTATGCGAGCAGAAACTGTAAGGTTCCTTAATTTTGAGATGAAATGGAAATTTGAAAAACGTATTTCCAGGGGAGTTGATTTAGATCGATCTTTGGTCGAGGATCACGTTTGTCGAATGGTATTTCGTGCCATTGTTCCATGTCATTATAGTGTATTTTTAAGTTTTACATTCCAGGGTCTTCTATTGCGGTCTTAAATGAACACGCTTCACGAAATTTGATTTCTCTACTAAAAGTAGGGATTTTTCGCTTTGTAAAAGGTAGACAGCTAACTGACTAATATTGTGGAAATCTGTATGTGACATGTAGTTCATTTATCGGAAAAATCAATTCGAGATTTATGAGACAAGAACGAAAGTCAGTGTTTGATATATTTTAAGATTTTTTCGTCATTTATGAGAAAATATAAACACGCAATTGAAAAAAAATAAAGAAAAACAGAGAACTCACATTTGCATGTTTAATAATTTGAGTAATGATTACGATAACTCATTATCCACGAAAGAAACAAAAATATTTTAAAATATCAATGATTTACAATCATTTTCTTCACGCTCCTGCTTGACTACCAAATACACATCAACAACTAAACAAGATGTGTACTTAATTACTATTACGAGTAATAATATACAGTACTTATTATCAGTCAAATAACCAGTTACAAGTTCTAACAAGAAAACTGATACCACAATGAACATAAATGCATCGTCGTAAGCACCTTTAGCGCAAGAGATCCGGGATCGATTTTCAGCGGATTCACGTGCTTTGGATCCCATGCTAAACTGTAGGTCCATCGGTGCTAAAAAGGAATGCTATTAACTATAACCCAATCCAATAAATGAATTGTAGCGTAGATTCTAAAGAAAAGTTTTATTCCACTTATTGCCGAGCTCCCTCGTGGGTGGCTGCATGGTTAGCATATGTACTTTTGGACTGGGTGACTCGGGTTCGATTCCTGGCGGAAACTCATGTTGTTTAGATTCCACGTTAAGCAGGTCCATGTCCTCGATGCTCAAAAGAGACACTAAATTTCAATCCAATCCAATAAATGCATCGTAGGTAAATTCTAAAGAAAAGTTTTATTCCATGTATTGCCCTGCAACTTCTGCTTACCTGTACAACAAGAATGTTATGTTGGTTGCCCACAATCTTGCGCATTCCAGTACACTTGCATCTTGACACGCAATTCTATTACTTTATGTATTTCCATCTTCGTGCTCTTTTGATGTTTCATCATACCGTATGTCTAAGACATCATAAAGGCTTTTGAAATAAGGAACTAAATAAACCTCATTCTCTAATAATAAGTTTGTCTTAGTGGTTCAATTACAGAATATATACCCATGTCATATTACGATTCATAATTTAGAACACTGCAAATTATAAGTTGGATATTTAAGTTGCTACGACTCAGCAACATCAATTTGGTCATATTTATGTAGCAAATAAACCACTGGAGCTGGACAAGATGTAACTTGGTTGGAAAGAATATATATATATATATATATATGGCTTCTTTGAGAAATTGTATCTATCAGTAGAAACTCAGCATGTCTCATTAATAGGTTGAATTGGAATCCAACGCCTCTCCCAGCTCCAAGATTATATGAGACGTGAACTATAGCATAACGTTTGATGCAAACCACATTTACTTCCATCAAGGGTAAAACTCGAGTCTCCTTAACCAAAGAGGTGTACGCTAATCACATTGCGACGAGAAACCTCTGCATGTCTCATTAGAAAGTGGACATCTTATACAGCTTAATGTAGGGTCCGAATTACACATACCCAGTTTCCAGCTGAACCACATGTTCACCCAGCTGAGAATCCACTACTTATTCCATGTTTCTTAATGTATTAGTATAATGAAGGAAATTAACACGTTAAGTGCGGTAAATTTCTTTGTTGTCGTTAATTTTCTCCGTCGGTAGATTCATTGCTGAACTAATAAGTTAGATTTGAACCTCAGTTTGGCATCAAGGGTAGAGGTACACAAGTCGACAAGTGTAGTGTAGTAATATTGTAGCTGCTTAACTACAATAGTACCCATACTTTCTATCAAAATATTTCTTACTCTACGGAAGACTTAGGGAGCACAGTGGTTCAGTGGTGCAGTGTTCCTCTGCAAGTGATCCCTAATTTGATCTCACGCCTAGTGAGTTTTATAGTGGGCAAGATAGTGGGTTTTCTCGATGTTCTTCCGTTTCCAGCCACATCCTTATTTCATTAAATGTCATAATCATTCACTTCATATTATCTTTTTGATCTTCCAACAGTAACGCTTAATGAAACACGGCATTTTAAGTATTCTCGTAAGAATAAAGTCGGTATCCAGCATATATACAAGAGCTGCGGTGGCCCAGTGGTAGAAAGTTCACCACTCGTGCGTGTAATCCCTGGTTGGATCGCAGCTCGCACCTAGTGGACTTTGTGGTGGATAACCACCGTGTGAGTGGGTTTTCTCGCGGTTCTCCCGTTTTCTCCCACTTTATTCATTCCACCACTGCATTCATTTCTCATCGTCTAGGTCTCCTTTAACCTAGCCGGCATATGTGTGGGTCATAAAACTGAAGTATTTCATTTTTCATTTTCTTTCCAGCATATACAGGGTGTCCCAAAGTAATGGTAAAAAATGAAACCACAGATTCCTGGCACCAAAGCAAGAGGAAAAGTTTATATGACCTATAGTCCGGAAACGGACAACGGCGGAGCTAGACAGCTTCGAATGTGGGGGGGGAAGAAAATCACACCTGCCTATCGGAATAATGATAGGAACTAGGAAGGGGGTTCATAAATACATAAAGATCATCTTGATTTGACATGTTCAACGCATGTTACATAACTGCATCAGAGAATTTCGATACGTCATTTAGGGATTCACCGAATGTCTGTACGGCAGGGGTATTGAAACGGTGCAGTAAAGATGGAAGCCATACAGAAAAAAGTTGTTATCCATGGCTCGATTGCACGCACATGTACAATGGGAGTCAAAGCATAGACCGTGGCAGCGTAATATCAGGTGGCAATGAAAAGTGGTATACCTGATAGAAACATGCTGATAGAGGCTAGAAATAAGAACAAGTATAACTGGTCGTGTAATGTAATGAAATAACAGGCAGAATACCCAACGACATACTTTAGTTGCAACGTAGTATCTTACACAGAGTAGCACCACAAACTACTAGCTCATACGTGCTAACAATAAACGCACCTACAGAAGATGTTCAAAGTACTGTCCTCTCGCGTGTACGCAACGTGCTAATCATAAGTTTCGAATGCATTCCATCATTCCCAGTGTGTTTCGTAACTGTTCACACTCATCTTCTATGTGGTTTTGTAAATCGGCAAGTTCTTTTCTCTAAGTGTGAAGTTCCTTTCCCCCCACATTCGAAGCTATCTAGCTCCGCCCCTGTCTACTTCCGGACTATAAGTCATATAAACTTTTTTACTTGTTTCTGTATAAGGAATCTGTGGTTTCATTTTTTACCATTATTTTTGTTACACCCTATATATACACCATACACAGTTGGTTGAAATACGTAGAGAATTGCCGTGTAGAAGCCTTGTTGCAGGTAGGTTCAAGCTTGAATCAGGTCGACAAAAAAAAAAACTTTTTTCCTTCCTAGACCCAATAATCACCACTCAGATCTTTGGCTTATCAGAAAAATCTTAACATGTCATCTCTACAAGAAATCTGATCTTACAATCACACCCATCATTACTAAAATTACATCACTATTTCTTTTCTTCGTATGCTATATTGTACTGATAGGTTAAAATGTTAAAATGACGATATAAAAGTATATTAGTTATTTGTTGCTATGTATTATTTTTCTGCATTTCATTGTTCAGTACTCTCTTTTTTATATTTATTTAATGTTTATTTTTATTTAATTTTTAATTTTTATTTATGTACAAGTTTTAAGTGATATTCCCACCTAAAAATTTACCGGAAAGATAAAGAAAGAGGCGTAACTAGTGAAAAAAAAATCACAGACTAAGGCAGAGTAAAAAAAATGTTAGTAATTATTTTGAGCCGTAGATCTCATTACGATGTGGAGCAAAGGTGAAAATATTGTTTACCTCGAAGAAAGTAGGAAATCCATAAGGTCTTCATCAAATAAATGATGATAAAGTAGAACTGTAAACTGGAACACAGTCAGCACCCACTAGAATATCAATAAAATCTAGGGCTCCAAGAAATGGCTAAGTCTTATTATGTAACTTTGATTCAACATTTCTCCCTCGAGCTTGTAGGGATGTGCACGAGACGAGTCGAGACAGGATTTTCCTGACAAAATTCTAGTCAAGACACGGCTCTTCCAATAGAGAAATATACATTTTTCGAGTCGAGACATCACTTTTACAGCACATTTTGGAGATGAGACAGCCACAAATCTTGTCTCGTGGGCGCATCCCTACGAGCTGGCCCTTTCTATGTCATTTCCACAATTTTTCAGCGGGTTATAAGATCTGAAATGACGAATCAATTATCAGCGAGAAAGGTATCTCGGTAAGTACTCTGTGACCTGATACTCTCACTTGTCAGTCTCATTGAAATATAGCTAGTAGGTATGAAGAAAAAAAAACTATTTTCAAAACACAAATTCCAAAATTTACACTTTGAAAACTAATAAATAAAAAAAACTCAATAAGAAAGATTTTGCTCGTATCCTATTCATCCTAGATTAACTCGTCCGTCATTGTCTTCAGACTAAAGCATTTTTTTCAATACCATATACTGGGAAAAAAAACTATGTGGCGTAAGTAAAAACGTAGATTACATGTGTAACTCCTTTTGGACTTAACGTACAGTAAACGTATAACTGAAAAAAGTATATTTTATACGTTCTTTCTGTATAAGTGTTCCGAATAAACTTACTTTCCGTAAGGACGAAAGAATTGTATATAGGCAGTAAGAATCTCACATACAGATGGATGGATGTAACATATACCTGAAGTATGTAATACACGTATATGTGTGTAATATACGGAAGGCTGATAGATGTCATACATCCTCCAACGGCATGATGTAACATCTAAGTGGGAAAAGTATGTAACATATGGATAACGTATGCTCCGTAACGATTTCTATAGTAAATATAAGGATTCCGTATATTTGTTCAATATACCGCTGTCCGGATAACGGATTTTTCTTAGTGTAAACATGTTTCACGGATCCATAAATTTTGTAGAAATTGGGAGAAATTTCCCGGTTATTTACCCCCCCCCCCTCCCAAGCTTTTTAAAAAATACATTTGGGCACCCTATTGGAGAACCTGTATGAAGGATACCTCGGCATATTTCATATCACTCAATGACGTACGGTAAGTAGATGTGAAGATAAAAAGTTTTGCGAATCACGGACAACAGTTTCATTATCTGAGAGCATACAGAGAGTTATCATATATATAAAGAGTAGCTCATCACCTCATGATTAAAACAGGTAGGCAAAAAAAAATACAATGAAATCACTTCATTCATCATCTCGATCACACTATGATTTATTCAATTAGATAATTCACAGTGTTTTTCCTGGTAATCTGGGAAAGATCGACACAAATCCAGGATTCCGGAAAGTTCATTAGATGTTTATATTCGCGTAAAAAAAATCATTACATAAATTTTTAGAACACACTGTATACATGAAGGGTCGACAGCCAGGGAGGTGTTACCCGTGTCTTGAAATGAAGTGTAAATTAGAATCTTCAGTAGACTAAGTTACTTGCGCAACTTGCAGGATGTTTACTTACAGTGAAGATTCAAATAACTTAAGTACAATGTTGACAAAGTGTAAATTTCCGTGTCTTGTGTTCCCTGCGGGAATTCTTAAAACTTGCAGTACCTTACATTGAGTCATGAGCAATTCCAAGTCCTTGGAACTGTTTGAAGTTTGTTACCCGATATCTGCCTTTTTTCATTTGTCTTTTCTGCACACCTTGGTAGGGTTGCCATCTTGTCAAGGAGAGAAATCGGGGTGCAACTGAGCATAAAAGATACATATTTTTTCGTTAATTTAATGCAGCGTTCCCCAACCTTTTTCAGCTTGCGGCACACTACAGGTGTAACTTGAATTCTCGCGGCACACCCATATAGATATTATTATTATTATTATTTGTAAATATAAAATATAGTGGTATTTTTTTCTTTGATTACTGATCTTCTCACAGCGAAGAAAGCTCGATCAGTGATTTCCCCCCGTGGTAAATCATTATGCTTAGTTTTTCATTCTAATTTAAAAATAGAAAACAACTGCAATAAGATATGGGACCAAGCAAGGGCGCCCATGTTGCGGTTTCCAAGGGGGGCAAGTATAAGCGACGTTTCAAGAATAGTCTCAAATTTTACTGTATCTAACGTGAAAAATCTATTGGATTTTCGGTATTCTGAAGTACAATTTCCTCTAGGGGATCGAGCGCCCCATCTTGCCCCCTGATGGACGCCCTTGGGACCAAGGCTTTTAAAAATACACTTTTTCTTGAAAACTGTATCCAACCTTTCACTAAGAAGGAAGATCACTAAATAACGAATGAACAAACAAATCTCTTTTACTTTTAAAACACAAATGTACGTAATTGTATGCATGTTTGTTTTGTCAAAAGGACAATGTATTTTAAAATTTCAAGTTACGAAATAGTCTGCAACAATAAAGAAGCAATAATAGTCATAACAATGATAACATATACTATTTTCAACATTAAAAATGTACAGAAAAGTAACAGTGTGAAACTCAAAATTGTAGATTGATAGTAGAGGTTCATGTTAATATTAAATACAAATATACATTTTCCCTATGCCTTGCAATTTGATTGCTATAGTATTAATAATTTAATTTCGATTTCCTCGCGGCACACTAGCGGCCCATTCGCGGCACACCAGTGTGCCACGGCACACCGGTTGGGAAACGCTGATTTAATGTGTTACAATTAAAATGAAATGAAATGAAATCTTTCAGTTTTACGTCCCACGGTTATGCCGGTTAGGCTAAAGGAGACGGTGATGATGTGAGATGAGTGAAATGAAGAAAGTGGGAGGAAACTGGAGAACCCCGAGAAAACCCACGAGCACGGTGTTTGTCCACTACAAAGTCCACACGGCGCGAGCCGGGATCGAACCAGGGACTCCGAGCACAGGAGGTGAACGCACTACCACTGACCCACCGAGGCCCCTTACAATTAAACATTTATTTCCTCCGAATTTTGCTGTTGTTCATATTTTATGAAATATAATTTAAAAAATATTTTTCCTCCCTATCTTTATATTAAAATGCTAAGTTTATATGTTTATGGTCAAGAAAAGTTTATATGTTTGTGAACTTTTTATATATTTGTGAACGTTTATATGTTTATGGCCAATTCTTTTGACAATATCTTGGAAACCATAAGCTCTAGAAAAATGCCGTTACCACTGATCAATTTGAAATTTTGATAGATTGTTCAGTTCTAATTCAATATTTTTTTAAAATGGCCGTTATTTCTTTATTGCATTTTAGGGGTACACTGATAGCATTGAAATTTTAAAAAGTAAAGCATCCACATCCTACGAGTTATACAGCCTAACACTACATATTTATATACGGGGTTAGTATATCTCCCAGGCGTATAGTTCATGCCCAAATGATAATAAAAATCGAAGAATAACTATTTCTCCAGTCTAAAATGAATCTTTATTGTTTGGAGTGTTTTACCCAATAAACACCATATTTAACTGTCATTATAATTAATTGTGTATGTAATGTATTTGCTTATTATATACTACATGCAAGAAGAAAGAAAACACTGATCATACATAAATTAGAAACTCCAACCGGAAGTAGGTTCAAATCTTGCAAACTGTGCGAGATATTGAAAAAATAATCGAAAAAATCTTCCCTTTATGACACTCCTTGCCGATTTTTATCAAGACATCCTTCACTTGTGTCTGTAAAGGGACATGTACAGATATAAGGAATGACCAGGAGATTCATGTTCATATGTGAATAATGAGCTATGTAGATAGCGCAGGTTTAGCTAGAGCTATTATAAAATGTACAGTAAAGGTAAGATTACATGTTGTTAAATGCCTCGGATAATAAAAGAATCTTACTTTTTTCTTTTTTTTTTTTTTTTTTTTTTTTGCCTTTACAATATTGCACTTCACATGAGATGTTTCACTTTTGCGCAGTATGCGAAATTATAACAGTCGAAGTGTGTGTGTGTGTGTGTATGAGTAGGGGAGAAGAGAGACAGAAGTGTAAAAAAAAAAAACTCTTCCCATTGCAATGTCTCGATATAGAAAGTTCACATATTTGAATATCCATAATTATTAAACTATGTATGGTTAGGAATGTCGTTAACAACTAATTCACCTATAAATAGCCCTACATGTAAAATATGTTAATTATCCCCATATATGAATTACTGTAATTAAGTTGCAAGTTTCTGGTGATAATATAATTTTATTAACTCCCGCAGTAAGGTTTTAATGACGACAGAATTTTCTTCCAAAAATATTACGTGGGAGAATTCCCCTTTATCCCCCCAGGATTTCGCACTTTGCCGTTTCGAAGAGCATGATGGCTCAGGGATAGAACACTTACCTTTGGTGCGAGAGATCACTAGTTTAATGCTGGACCATGTGCATTTGTGTTGAACAATGATGTTCTTTTCATACGCTGATTAGTGATGAGCGCAAGAGTCTTGGTCTTGCAGTTTTTGCAAGAGTTTTGCATGCAAGACCAAGACCAAGACCAGCAATCTCGATGCAAGACCAAGACCAAGACCATACCTGCAAGACAAAACCAAGACCAAGACTCTTACGCAAGAGTCTTGCACAAGTACCGGTACTACTTAAATTCTTTTATGGAAAGTAGAGGGGAAAAATCATTACATCTTTCGCTTGAATTTCTTGGCTTCAGTAAAAATGCCACTGGAGTGAATGTGTTCCCAGTAGTTTATGCAATCCGTGTGAATCGAGCTGCCCCTGTAGCATATAGCTACAGTATGTCGTTTTCTGAATTGGTTGTTCGTGTTTTCTATAGTTATTACTCGTTGTCAAGCCACACAGGTGTCATTCTAATCAAAGTTTTTTACACACAAAGAAATGTGTCATTGGTGCTGGATTACGATGCATACCTGCGTTTTTAAACAATGAGGATTACTTACCGAGAAATCAAACACTATTCTACAGGTGTGTTATCTGGAGCAAACTTAAATCTTCGACCTTCGAGCTGGTAAAGTTTGTCGGTTCGTCCTCGGATAAATATAGCAAAAGAAGGATGTGTTTTTCATCTTCTGTTGCTTTGTCTCAGGCAGTCTACTGACTAAACGCCAATGCAAATAAAAAACGCAAGTGGCGAGCGCAAAAAGTAAATTTCATGCGTACTTCGAAGTTGTTACTGGATGTGGGGAGTATCCGTGTGGATTATGAGAACTATGCAAAAATCAAAGAATAAAGTCCCAATAAAAATGGAAAACAAAAACACTTCAGGACTGAAAAACATCTTTTATCAGTGCATAAGAACAAAGCGCAGGAACTATTTCCATTAAAGCTGCAGCATACTTGAAATATTGTAGATATATTTAAACCTGGTTTGATTATAAACAATATTATTTTAATTTTACTCTCCTTTGTTGCCCAATATTGCTAAACATATCATCATCATCATCATAGCTATTCTGCCATTATTGGCAGGTCACTTGCTGCATCTGAGAAGCTTCGATGTACGGTGGTCCTCAGCTAGTCTCTTCGTCTTGACACAGCAATTTTCTGTTTTAATACTTTCCTTCAACTACGTCTTATTCGCCTCTCCCTCTCTTTCCTTCCATCATACCATCTAGCACGTCCCCCATAATACAGTTCCTCGTCAGATAATGTCACAACCACTTCCCCTTCCTCCTCTTAATTATATCTAAAATTCTTTCTTTTACCCTACTGCTACTATTTCTAACACCTTCTCGTTCGTTTTCCGTTCAACCCAGCTAATTCTCTCCTTTTTCCTCCATGACCAAGTTTCGAATTTCTCTCTTTTTTTTATCGCTTTTGCGTAATGTTCTTTGTTTCTGCCCCATAGAGCACATATTGGAATCAGTAAAACAAAATCTCATTGTTTAATTGGAAGTTTGTTCAATACAAAGATTAGGTTGAAAAAATCTGACGTCTTTAGAGTGTAAAAATAATTTTGCAATTTATGGTATCTTAGTAATCTGTGCCGTCTTGATTTTCTTTTATGCGTCTCAGAGGTAGCCTTCCCAGTTTGGGAACAAGTAGAGTATTGGATCCGTTAAAAAATATAAAAAGATTACGAAACGTTGTGATTTATCTTATAAGTAGTGAAGCATGGACACCCGTTGAAAAAAAAATAACAAAGGTAATCGCCTATGTTGCACCTATCATCATACTTATACGAAGGTTCGTTTCTATTGGCGCATTGTAGAATTTATTATTTCTTATATCCAAAGTAAAATTTACCTATGAAAAGCAGAAAGCACAATTTCGGCATGTTTAAAATTTAGCCACCGACAACTATTGCTGAGATTTGATAAATAATGAGTCAACAGCCGCCATTATTTAATCAACCAGTCCATGCTACCTAAAGCACTTGACTAGGAAAAGCGTGCTGAAATTGATAAATCTAAGTCAAGCTTCACGGCTCCTCGTGATCACTATAGTTAAGCATAACACAAGAGATGACATGATTTCTAAAATAATAACCAATACGTTTATATTGATTTAAAAATGAATCAAAATAATTATTTCTAGCAGTTCATCTGTAACATTCGTTTTAAATTGTTAAAGTTATATTTAGATAGTATTTAAACTATAAAATAATTTTGCAGCCAGCTTCATTATTTTCCGTTAATTAAATAATTGACTTTCACTTACAGATAATATTGTAAATTCGCGAACGTTTATATGCTATCAGGCACTTCGACACCTCCAAGGGTTTTGTTTCTCATGCCAAATGCAATCATTACATTTACCGCGTCAACGTTCAGGCGTCAGCGTTCAGTGATTGTTCCAATTTTACTGTGAGACGAAATTGTGGACATTTATCGTACATGAACATAGACCGCTCAACTCCGGTACTAAAGATTCCTGAATAGATCGCAAATCAATCAATTTGTGATGTATAAATTCACGTTAGTGGTTTTCATAAGCCTATTCCGTTCTCTCCCTTTAACTTCCTTACAATGTGCATTTCGTCCGGCTATAAGCAGCGGCAAATGATATTGCTGTTGGTCGTCAGCCCCGTTCGGGTCCCTTTTCGTGGCAAAAATACAATTTCATCTCCGTCCTTAATCCTCTCCTAAAACCGGAAGTGATAGAAATCCACTAAAACTTTCGGTTTCAATATTGATCGGTACATTTGCAAAAAAAAAAAAAAAAAAAAAAAAAAAAAAAAAAAAAAAAAAAAAAAAGGTCAGAGATAACGAGAAACATTTTTTTTTAATCGATTTAGCGTTCAAAGATTTGGCACTATCTTCTCTCTTAGCCCTCTAATAAAACCGGACGTGGCAGAAATGAACCACTTCCGGTTTTAAAATTGATCACTTTGGAGTAAAAACGGTAATAGATTACAAGAAACAGTTTTCTGCAGTCCATTGAGCGTCCCAAAAATATGTTTAATCTCCTCTTCAAACTCTCTATACTAAAACCGAAGCGCTAGAAAGCTACTACCACTTCCAGTTTCAATATTAAATGAGAAAATATCACTTCTTGGAAACCAAACTTCCTCACGTTGTGTACACTTGACACTGCTACTTGTTTTTTTTTTTTTTTTTTTTTAATTCATAAACTTTAACTTTAGTTTAGAACGAACACTTTATGTGCTCTAGTTCTAGTACTAAATTTTACCAACCTTAATCTTATTGGACTTTCAGTCAAGTCCTACAGCACTTGGCGGTAATGCACTGTTAAAAATAGTTTCTTAAATTTGAGAAACCGTTTCTTATCTGTGCGCCAAGACAATATTTTCTTAGAAATGAGATTTGGCGATTCTCATTCATAAGGAAAGTAACAGTAGTATATATTTTCTCGTTTCGCTTTATACAACCTCATCTACTTTTCTTCACTTCTCATTAATGAGAGTTTCAAACTCTTGTTTCTAAGAAAATATATTCTCTGTGCACAGATAAGAAACGGTTTCTTAGATTTAAGAAAGTATTTTTAACAGTGTGTGATGTAGTCTCGTTTCAAGCTGAAAACACACACACACGCAGTACTAATTCTGAAATCATCATTCGCTTTCATGAATTTTCTGTCTCCTTTAACGTAAGTAACATTTGAAATGAAATGAAATATTTCAGTTAACTTCCTACGATTGTGTCCTTTAGGCTAAAGGAGACGATGATTAAAGCAAGTGAATTATGATTGAAGAATTCGTGGAATGAGAAAGTGGGAGGAAACGGGAGTACCCCG
Organism: Thermobia domestica; assembly: GCF_964235325.1. Classification (NCBI taxonomy): domain Eukaryota; kingdom Metazoa; phylum Arthropoda; class Insecta; order Zygentoma; family Lepismatidae; genus Thermobia; species Thermobia domestica. The sequence goes on from NC_137464.1 coordinate 106,945,030, forward strand.
AGAAAACCCACGGGCACAGTGTTGTCGACCATAATTTTAATTGGATAAGAATCGAACCAGATACCCCATGCACCAGAAGAAAGCCCTCTACCACTGAGCCACCGTGCCTCTCCTAAAGAATATTTGAGTGGGAGATTTATAAAGACTTGGAAATTTTTATATAACAATGTTTCAATATACTTATCAAGACTGGACGTGGGAAAATTTTGTGAAAACCAAATGAAATCTGACAAAATTCAAACGGGTGGAAACCCTACCCTCACCTACCTACTTACGTGCCTCTTTCCGGATCTTCTGTCCTCTTTTCTCTGTATGGGTAGACTGTCTCCTCATTCTCCCCTTCCCCTTTCTCTTCTATCGTTGACAACCTCTGTCTGTGTCTTTTTCTGACGATCTAAGGTTACATTTGTGTATAGAAGGCCTCCCCTATCATCAACCACCACCAATTTCCTGTCAGCAAGCCTCGGTACACTTTACGTGTCAATATTTGTTGCTCAAAAGAGAAAGATATGGTTGTTCTATTGCAAGCAGGCAGGCTGGCTGTTCTGTAGCTCCTGTTTGGGTGGTTGTCTCCCTCTTCTTCACATTTTACGTCAGAAGTGTCTCATCTTTTAGACAGACAAGATATATCAAAGAACATCTTTTAAGTTGATTCTTTATTATTAACGCTTCTATTTTAGTCCTCTCTGATAATCTAGTGGCTAGATTATATACTTTTGGTGCGCGAGGCCCTGGGTTCGATTCTCGATGGTAAAGTATTGAAATTTTAACTCGTTACGGTGGTTCGAATTCAGTCTTAAATTGTAGGCCCACATGTTATCGCCTCGGTGCTGAATATTGAGGCTAATCTTCAACAAACAACAACATTTCAATGTTGTCTTGAAAGGAACCAAGTACAAAGATAATTTGATAACCCTGTACTTACAAAGATTTCTCTAAATAACTGGTCTATCGATATTTTGTAACCTTTGTCTATATTTTGTTCCCAGTATATTCCATATTTTGAGTGTTGGCTCAACATCACATTTTAGGGTTTACTTTTTAAGTATTGATTTAACATCATAATTTTCGAGTTAATTTTTTAGTGTTGACTCAACATATAATTTTGGAGCTGCATTTTCCGTGTTGACTCAACATCATAATTTTAGAGCTACTTTTTCAGTGTTGGCTCAGAATCATAATTTTGGAGCTACTTTTTCCGTGTTGGCTCAGAATCATAATTTTGGAGCTACTTTTTCAGTGTTGACTTAACATCATAACTTTGGAAATACAGTTTCAATATTAGCTCAACATCATAATTTTGTAACTACATTTTCAGTACTGACTCAACATTATAATTTTGGAGCTACTGTTTTTAATGTTGATTCAATATCATAATTCTGAAGCCAGCTTTTTATTGTTAGCTCAATATCATAATTTTGAAGCTACATTTCACTGTTGACTCAATGTCATAGACCTAATTTTAGTGGTTATTTTACAGCTATTAGCTATGTTAATAATGTACCTGAAAATGTGTAAAACTAACTAACTAACTAACTCTATATATATATATATATATATATATATATATATATATATATATATATATATATATATATATATATAGGGTGTTTCAAAACAACACCGACTACGTTTAGGAGGTGATTCCTTACACCAAGATTAGACAAAAAGGTTCCAATACAGGGTCTCCTGGAATATGACTTTAATCCAGCATCTTTCTTAGAATTGCATTCTTTTTGAGATGTTGAAAATTGTATCACATTTTGACAAAATTGAAGTTTCCTTTTGCATTAATTTACGTTCTTGTAAGCACTGGCGCAAATTCCGGGGGTTAAGAAGGACATGTCTCCCCAATCTTGGAACTGGGGGCACTGTCCTCTCCAATAATACGATTTGAAATGTGATTTTCACTTAAATTGTGGATAAGGATCATTGTGGATGCTAGGTAGAAATATACCAATTACAAATATGCATATGTTCAGATTTCACAATATGTTCACAGCACTGATTTGTAATACTGATATGTAACACTACTTCATCTACATCACCTGATATAAGCCTATAGTATACAATAGGTTCACCTCAGAAATTAGACTCATCTATCGTAATATGAGTCTCATCTCTCCCCCTCCCCGAATAAGCTTCAAATCTGTCCACTTCCCAATGTTGAGGACAACTCAGCTATATATTCCAGGTTGTAATCAAATCCATTATCGCGATCAACTCTAATTCATAGGTAGTTAAGTACTGTCAGCTATGATAAGAAATAGTCACTTTATGACGAATCGTGACTATTTCATTTTAATGAAATTCTCGGCAAGCAGCAAGCATTGAACCGATTGTCAGGTTCTATCATTTCAATAGCGAATATTAAGAAACTATAATTAAAGTACAAAGCATACACGTAAATAGGTCTATAGCCGTAACTTTGCATTGCGTTTTGAAGTAAGCAATTTCAATTCTCGGGTTTCACAATTTCAATTCTTGGAATTTAGTTTGTCAGTCCCTTCAGACCTCTTTGCCTCTGATAATTTCTTTACTTTTGATTTCTAGATACAAGTTACCTTATTAGAAATAGAACAACTATCATCCTATTATTTTAGAAGCGAGAACGCTAACTGCTTAGCTACTCTACCTCAGTCCTTAAATTTAACACTTTTTCGGCCAGAATGGCTAAGCTATAAAGGTTTGGCTTTTCCCCAATGGCTTTCCTACGGAAGTTATCTGACTCAATACACCTGTGTAAGTAAAGGATTGTGTTGAGTTACCAATAAGCTGTTATTACGTCTGCAAGAAAATATTAACCGTTTCATTTATAAGAAATAACGAATAGTTAAGCTGTAACGAAAATCCCACCGCTTTCAGCTAAAAAAAAATTCACGAAATACTCTGGTTTGTTTAATTAGTAGTTGCTATGGAAATACCTACATTTATTTTTGAGGAAACTTATGGTGATAAAGTAATTAAGAAATGTTTTGAGGAAATATGTAGTGAGAAAGCTATTGACAGCGAAAAAAGACAATTTCTGCAAGGGACAAAAGTGAAAAGAAAATAGCAACGTACTTTCTTTAGTATATGGACATCATATTGAAGCTATGTTAAAAAAAAAAAAAAAAAAGCCAAGCAAACTCCTCCACGATTAAAACCGTCTGTCGTAATGATGAACCATATATAAGAGTACAGCTATATACGTAGATATAAGTACTTCTGCAAGCTTTGCACAGAAGAAGATCTGGCAGAAGGATAGATAAATGAGAAAAAAACAAAATAGATATAAAAGATGGCCCACACAAAGAAGCAAAACGTCAGTGCCAAAATAATGACACCATGTTTTCAGTGGATGGGAGGATCATAACACACAGGAGAGAGCCACTTCGCCAGATTGCTTCAAGAACTTCATCATCGTGTGTGTGGACACTAGATGGCGTCGTTATACATTGAAATGAATGCCAGCTCAGGATGTGGACATTTCTACTCTTCGACTCACACATATTTTGTTCGTGTCTTTGTATCTTCCCGATGTGTCTCATTCTTTACATCTTTTATAGTGGGCATCTGGATACGTATAACATGCATTAAAAAGCGTTTTACTGAAGCCAAAAGTCAACAAGCTGCTTCGTTCTTTTTTCGGAGGCGGATGTTTTACCAATATCTAAACCAACTTTATAGGTTTCGTTCCTGTTCTTACTTTTCTCTTTTTACTTCTTCTTCTTCTTTTTTTGTTTACTTTTACTTTGTCGTTTTTTGGAATTTATGTGGAAAATATTACACTCTTATAAATGTTCAGAGCCCACTTAAAGTAATAATATTGTTTTTCTGGTAGTGACAGTATTGCACTCAAATTTTTGCATTCCCTCGAACAATCATCCATTATTGCAGACAGTGCAAATTGGTACAACTTCCCTTATCCTATGTTGCATATTTCAGAAGAAAAAGTATGCCTGCTTGTGTTGGGTTAGCCACGAGACGAAACAAGACATACATTTTGTGACAAGATGTCAGATGAGATATATCTATTTCAATAGAAACTAAATACATATTCCAAGACAAGACCACTTTCACGACACCTTTTAGAGACGAAAGAGCCTCAACTCTTGTCTCGTATGCAATCCTAGTACACACGAGTGGAGACAGAGCTTTCCGAATAGAAATAGATACACTTTCCGAGACGAAACATCATTTGCACGAAACCTTTTAGAGACGAGACAGCCTCAACTCTTGTCTCGTAAGAAACCCTAGTACATATAATTAGAGACAGAGCTCTTCGAGTAGAAACAGGCACACTTTCCGAGATGAGACAACATTTTCAGGACACCTTTTGAGACACCTGCCTAAATTCTCGACTTATAGGCAGTCTCTCTTAATTTGTTATACCAACCTTCTACCTACGTAATTTTCGTGTTTAAATGATATATAAAAGAAAAATCAGTTTGCGAGGTTTAAGCAATATGAAACGCTTACAGACACCTGAAATTTGAATTTCACTACTGAACGCAGGCTATACTGTTTTCAATTTGTCCATATTGAAGTATATTTCTTCATATTGAACATATCCAAGTAATTGTAACATTATGAAGAAGGATTTCTCTATTATTTAACCATTAGACCATAAGTTCCAGAATTATTGATCATTCAAAGTTGCTGTTTGAACTTACACAAATTTTCTGAAAGAATTTCACTAAAACATAATCGATAAAGCTCATCCGATATTTGCCCAAACTTGGGCCGACTTCGACAAGCATATTAGTGGTAAACTTTGATCTGCTTAGTATGCAAGAGAAACTTTTATTATTAACTGCCATTTAAGAGATCAATTAGGGTATAGAAAATCCGCAATGCATGAAGATGATCCAAAGAGTGAAGAGTCTTATTGTATTGAGGTCATCTTCCAATTCCTTGAAAAGATTGTCCATCAAAATGCATAATCAGGTGGGAAATAGACTTACGTTAGTGTTACTCACGAGATCAGACGAGACAACAAGTAAGATTTTCTCTGTCATACCGTAAATTTTGTACAAGTCTCGTCTCCTCTTGATTCTCCAAGAATCCTTTCTCTTCTTACCTTGAAATTTTTCTCGTTTCGTTTTAAAAATCCAGGTACAAAATAGAAGTACTGATTTTAATAACAATCACATAGAAGTTATCAAAATCTTTCCGTGTCACGAGAAGTTCACAAATGATGTGATATAACCAAATGTAAACCATATTTACTATTGGAGTATATTGTATAATGATTTGCTTATTTTTTAAACGTTGGTTAATACTCTTCATTATATTCGTCCAATTACTTTTTTACTTTAAAGTTTTTATTATTCCCAGCCAGGGAAAACGGTAATTAAGTTAGTGCCAGGAAAGGGAAGGCTAGAGGGAGAAATTCCCTGGCTTTCCATGCTATAAATAAGTCACTAAAGCTATAATGATTAGGAAAATGTCCTCCCTGCTGCTCTAGTGGCTAACGTGCCTTTGGTATACTGGGTTTAATTTTCTATGGAGGATACCTAAACTTTGAACCCATTACAATAATTCGGATTTTACCTTGAGCTCTTAAGATCTAGTTCTACGTCTCATATAACCTCAGTGCTGTTTGGATTCCACCTTGAGCTCTTAAGATCTAGTTCTTCGTCTCATATAACCTCAGTGCTGTTCGGATTTCACCTTGAGCTCTTAAGATCTAAAGTTTATTCAAGGAACTTTCAGTACCTCATGTAAACAAATACATGTGGTGATTGTTTCATTTTATTGGTTAAAGAGCCTTGGAACATCCATGCGGCAGAAGAAAATAGTCCATTGTCAAGTAATCTGTTTTTCAATGCTTTTGTTGCTTATAAGGCTTATTATCAGAAATGCAATTTCCTTACAGTTAAATAACAGAAACAACATTGTATCTAAGAACTAAATTGAATTAATGCAACAAAAGAGAATACGCATGCATAGAAGGTGGTTTTGACCCATCTTATGCGCGAATCACAGTTTACAATATGGCCGCGTGCAGGAAGTATGTAAAACACGGACAGGTTACAAGCACGTGCTTCTCGAAAGAAGCGCTGACTGAAAGCCAATCATCCGATGACTGGCGGAATAATACCATTTTGTAATGTTTACATCAGGATCAGAAGGTTCGTTGAATGAACTTTAGTTCTACGTCTCATATAACCTCAGTGCTGTTTGGATTCCACCTTGAGCTCTTAAGATCTAGTTCTACGTCTCATATAACCTCAGTGCTGTTTGGATTCCATCTTGAGCTCTTAAGATCTAGTTCTTCGTCTCATATAACCTCAGTGCTGTTCGGATTCTACCTTGAGCTCTTAAGATCTAGTTCTACGTCTCATATAACCTCAGTGCTGACAAGGGACTTTAAACTCCAACCAGCGGTAAATAGAAAATATTTCCAATGTTTGTTCTCAGTGCATGCACACAGTATATTTGCACATATAACTTCCAATAAACATTTTTGACTTAAAAACACAAATACATATACAGATCCCACATAAGTATGTGTATGAGTGTACATAAGGTATACATATATATTCCTGCCAAGTAGCAACGAACAACGAAAAGGCATTGTGCGTGATACTTTATAGAGAATATGAGCTTCTCATCACGCTATCCAGGCGCACTTTTCCTTGTTTTCATAAACAGCTTGATGGTATCAGTACTTTTGTGAAGCCAGGTTGTCTTATTGTGTGACTGGAAAAGCCTTTCAAGTAATTTATAATGCATCTAGCTTGCTACTACTATCTGCTTTTCGTTTCTTCTTCTTCATTCTTTTCAGGAGGGAGGCTGAGAAAGACTACGCCCCCTCAGAAAAATACTCTAGATGTATCGTATATATTATAACGTACAGCGTTATGCTTCATGCCATCTCACGAGGTAAAAAGGTTAGAGTTAAAGGAGAATAATATATCAGATAGCTTGACGAAGGGTATACGAACGAGCTTATCTTTTATATTTCTAATTTCATATCCAATCGTATGTATATTCCATATGTACTTGCTCAAACTTGATTAGACGATGGGCACAGTGGGAGGGGAGGGGTAAGAAGGATGAACCACGAAACAAACATTACAAAAAAAATATATGAAAAATCAGTCCCTCAACTATATACTAGCACGTACACAACACAAAAACACGCGTGACTTGTCTTAACATTTCCGTCTCTTTATCCCCTCCCCCGATTCAATTGGAAGAGATGGGGAAGAAGATGACTAAAAAAGTTACTTGAAACTGATGAAAGCATAAGATAAGACACAAAGTGCCATTATCAGCCGACCGCCGACTAACTCATCGCATGTTATTAGAATATGTGTTGTGTGTTTCGTATATAAGTCTATATGTATATATCTGCGGTATATTACCTTTAACAAATGTACTTTTTTTTCTTGTCTTCTTCATTTTCATTTGCTTGCGGTATAAAAAGCAAAATTTCCTAAAGTGACCTGAACCAATGGCTTCTAAGTAGTGCATTCAACTTCGGAGCATTACTTTTCATGACATATTGCGACATGATCTGAAAGTCCTGTAACTTATACTTGAGAGAGAGAGAGAGAGAGAAAGCAAAAAGAATAAAGCGATCGTAACAAAAGAAAATATTGATTTGATACAGTAGAATAAAGTTAGCAGAATAGATTTCTTGATGTTTGCTTCTAACGTCTACTGTATGAATAGCTACTCTCTCAAATATAATAATAATAATAATAATAATAATAATAATAATAATAATAATAATAATAATAATAATAATAATAATAATAATAATAATAATAATAATAATAATGAAATGCTGCTTTTACAATTACACATAGTTTTAAATTGGCAACAGGGCTGCCAATTCAAATTTTTAGAGAGGGCACGGTGGCTCAGTGGTAGACTGTTTACTTCTGGTACGTGGGGTCCCTAGTTCGATCACCTACCAAGTAAGTTTGAAATGGACAACATCTTGTCCGTCCGTGGGTTTTCAACGGGAACTCTAGTTTCCTCCCACTTTCGCACTCCATCAATTATTCCATCATCATTCACTTGCCTTAATCATCGTCTCCCGTAGCCTAAAAGGCATTAATCGTGGGAACGTCAAACTAAAAGATTTCAAATTTTTAGAAACATCTAAACAACAGCAGTAAATAACACTATGTATGTGTAGCAGCAAAGTCATGTAGACCATTGGTTTCTTTATGATATAACGATATTAACTACAATTAAACAATAAAGGTAGAGTGTTTCAGTGGCAGAGCGCAGGGGCGGATCCAGGACTGACTTCTGGGGGGCGGTGGGCTGTCATACTGCTACTTTCAAGGGTTTTAAACGTTGGGATGGGTTTTATTTATATATATAAAATAAGAAAGTTTCCTCTTCTGGGGGTGGCAATCGCCCCTATCGTCCCCCCTGGATCCACCCCTGGCAGAGCGCTCACCTTTGGTGTGATTGGTTACTAATTCAATCCAAGTTCATGCATGTTTGTGGTGGACAACACTGTATCTGACGGTGGCTCCGTGGTACAGTGCTCACCTCTAGTGCGTATGGGGGGGGGGATTGTACCCTTCGAAAATCGCTTCAGGTATAAGTTTTCATACAGAAATAGAAGCAAGGCGTGATGATGATGATGTTTTCGTAAAAGCATAGACACAGGACTGTGGAAATTTAATCAAAAACTATAATTACATTATTTTGGACAAATTGTATATGATTTTACTTTTCTGTCTATGTGTTAGGTAGTCAAAAAATAGAATTGTGCCTATGAAGATTTATGAGTGTTAGGCATAACAAGCACTACTTAATTAACTATGTAAATTTATCTAAATATAATGTTGAAGCAGTATATAATATATATAAAACATTACGTATACTTGTCACAATATATTTCTCGTATTTTAAAAGTTAAAACCATATACAAATAAACGAATACATAGAAATTATATAAAAGCTCATTCTAGCCCAAGATGTAACCACAGTGTTCTCTTTTAACTTCTTCCAATCTTAACCATCATATACATGGCCCTTATTTATGAAACATTTCTGATCAACCAACTACTTAAATTTTTCATCCTAACACTCTCCTCTCTTCTAAATGATTGAGACTTTCTTATGACCTGTAGAGGACCTCAAGGTCGATGAAAGATTTTTCTGTACGACTACCAGACTCATCTATTAAACCATTACAAACACAAGAGATTTCTTGTCAATCCACGCAGGGTTATACAACCAACCACACACAATACTGCTTATGATACGCACATGATACAAAATCCACCAAGAATACTTCTCTAGGATCCCTAAATGATACCATTGAATCCGCTAAGGATGCTTCGTCTAGGATCCCCACAGGATACCATTAAATCCACTAAGAATACTTCTTACGGATCCCCACAGAATACCGTTAAATCCACTAAGGATACTTCTTACGGATCCACACAGAATACCGTTAAATCCACTAAGGATACTTCTTACGGATCCTCACAGAATACCGTTAAATCCACTAAGGATACTTCTTACGGATCCACACAGAATACCGTTAAATCCACTAAGGATACTTCTTACGGATCCACACAGAATACCGTTAAATCCACTAAGGATACTTCTTACGGATCCCCACAGAATACCGTTAAATCCACTAAGGATACTTCTTACGGATCCACACAGAATACCGTTAAATCCACTAAGGATACTTCTTACGGATCCACACAGGATACCGCTAAATCCACTAAGGATACTTCTAACGGATCCACACAGGATACCGTTAAATCCACTAAGGATACTCTCAAGGATCCACAGATTCCTTCCTTATAAGCACTTCAGGCTTTATAGGTTTCTGGTTACTAATTTCCAACTGGTCCGTCTAAACTTTACTCGTACCTCAATTCCCTTTTCCATTAGTTGAGAGCCGTAGTTTTTCTTTCATGACTGCGCCATTTGTTAGGTAGTCAAAAAATAGAATTGTGCCTATGAAGATTTATGAGTGTTAGGCATAACAAGCACTACTTAATTAACTATGTAAATTTATCTAAATATAATGTTGAAGCAGTATATAATATATATAAAACATTACGTATACTTGTCACAATATATTTCTCGTATTTTAAAAGTTAAAACCATATACAAATAAACGAATACATAGAAATTATACAAAAGCTCATTCTAGCCCAAGATGTAACCACAGTGTTCTCTTTTAACTTCTTCCAATCTTAACCATCATAGACATGGCCCTTATTTATGAAACATTTCTGATAAACCAACTACTTAAATTTTTCATCCCAACACTATGGTGCAAGAATGAAAATAAGAGTATATTATATAAGAATAAGAGAATGAAAAATCATCATACCTTAGTATGTTCTCTGGAAATGCTCCTAGAGGTGCAAGATTTCAGAGACGATCAGTGGCGTATTTAGGGGGGTGGCTTCCGGGCTTAAGCCCCCCCCCCCCCCGAAATCTTACTATAGTAAAGTATATGAAATATCTTGCAGAATTTTCCCATTTTCAGGCAAAGCCCCCCCGAAAGTTAGCAAAGCCCTCCCCGAAACAAAATCGTAAATACGCCACTGGAGACGATAGATATTCAAAATACATTAGATACCTTTCTGTTCTCAGCAAGAATGGCTTAGTGTTTCTCTCAATCTTTCTCATTATGTTGACAAGTAGCAGTCCAAAGCGTACATTACATGAAAGAGTTTAGTTAGAATATTGAAAGTAACTGAAACCAAGGAAAAATTCATCTATAATAACTCCCTTTGACAGTAGCTCTCAATCTTTTGCTGTAGGGGGCGCGGTGGCTCAGTGGGCCGGTGGGTGTAGCCGAGCGGTCTACGGCGTTAGGCTGATGATCGTGAGGTGAAGCCCATTGGGGCTTCGAGTCCCTCTGAAGAGCAAGGGTGGAATTTTAACTGTCCTCGATGTTTCTGTGTTCGTGTCCCTGTCGTGTCTAGTAGTCCTGAGAAGTGGTTAAAATAGAAAAAATAGTCAGGAAGTTTTTTAAAAAAAAGTGGTAGAGCGTTCATCTCCGGTGCTTCGGGTCTCTAGTTCTATCCCAGCTCGCGCAATGTGGACTTTGTGATGGACAAACACCGTGATCATGGGTTTTCTCGGGGTTCTCCCGTTTCCTCCCACTTTCTTCATTCCACCATTTCACTCATCTCTTATCATCACCGTCTCCTTTAGTCTAACCGGCATAAACTTGGGACGTAAAACTTAAAGATTTCATTTCATTTCAATCTTTTGCAATCCTCACCATCGTAATTAATACCAATATAGGGTTAAATAAAGTGTACTACCCAGCAGTGATGCGTACACGACAGGTTGAGAAAACATACTCTATGGGAATAGATGGTGAGGGGAGGAATGTCTTGCGATCAACTTGATAGATCATTTTCATCAATTAACTCAATTCCTAACATTTGATCCTCTACATTAATGGTGATCTATCAAGTATACACTTCTTATTTTTTTTCTTTTTCCCAGACGGTTGGGCACACGGACAGATGGAATAAATATATGAAGGAGTTTTAATTGGTAAGCCAAAACCGAATTAAAATTTAAGGTTGCCCCTCTTTCGGAACAGGCCTCACTTTGACACTCATGGAGGTCATCACCTAGTTAGCCCCAAGTTCCTGTATCAAAGAAGCTGGGTAAAACTCAGAACCAGTCGTACTTTCAGAAAAAAATGTTCCTGGGGGCACACTTAGTATTCCGGGGAACACTGCTGGTGCTATTATATTTATAATTATATTGTATTATTTTGGTCTCCTCCGGGGGCACTCTCACAGCTCTGAGGGGCAGTGCCCCCCCAAAAACAGGTCTAGAAGAAACATTGCTCAGAACTTATTGGAACAAGGATAAAACAAGAAAAGTTTCCCGTCCCCACCGGGGAACAAACCCTGGCAACCCAGTTGACACAGAGACACCTTGTCGACAACGCTAATACAGGTCTGGGGAGCACGGTGGCTCAGTAGTAGACTGCTTAAGAGCCTTCATCCCGGCGAAATTAAAATACCACTAATTTTACAGTAAGTATGTGATATCTTCAAAGAGATAAAAGATAATCGAAATGTGGAACAAGAGCGCCCTAGACAATATTATTTTACATGAGAAACCGTTATCACGACTCACTTATCTGCTTTCGATTTCGAGCCATTTTGAAAATCGGCATTTATTTTCGCGTTTCTAAACAGCTGAAAACGGAAAGCCACTAGGTGACTTGTGATAACGGTACCTCACGCAAAATAATATTGTCTAGGGCGCTTTTGTTCCATATTTCAATTATCTTTTATCTATTTGAAGATATCACATAATTATTGTAAAATTAGCGGTATTTTAATTTCGCCGGGATGAAGACTCTTAAATCTGGTGCGTGGGATCCCTAGTTTGATCCTCGGCCAAGAAAGTTTGTGGTGGACGACATCGTGTCCATAGGTTTTCTCGGGGTACTCCCGTTTCCTCCCACTTTTTCATTCCATCAATTCTTCCATCATCATTCACTTGCCTTAATCATCGTCTCCCTTAACCTAAAGGGCCATAGCTCTCCCTCGTTCATGACTAAAATGCAATCAGAATTTTTTTAATGCATTGTGTATGATTAATTTTAATTTTGCAGAAATATTTGAAGATCAAGTAGCAGCATCACAGTGCATATCACATGAAAGAGTTTGGTTTGTCACAGTGTGAATATACTGAAGGCCCAATAATGTTTAAAGACAGGATTTATTTAAAGGTTCAATAATGCATTTCTCTCTTTCCATTCATCACTCAGAAACTTCAGTGTTGCTATAACCGTGTTGCCACGTTTTGCCTAATCCTCGTTTCGCCTAACCAATTATCTGACACTTTTATGACAGATAAATGATAAGATTTCAGTCCGCCATTTTAGGCGAAAAAAGGATCCTCGTTTGGCCTAATCCTCGTTACGCCTAAAATGGCGGACAATAAAAAAAAATCACGGAAATTCAACTAGAGGGAAATTACAAAAGAAAATTCCCTAGGAAGAAATGCAAATTTTTAAATTAATATTGATATTATATTAACCCGCGGTCAATACTTTCAAGCAGTTAGGATTAGTAGAACTCCTTTATGTATTTACCATGTCCGTATATATAATGTGTGTGTGTGTGTCTGTATGAGAGAGAGAGTGAGTCCGCTCGGGAGACAAAAATATCACTACTATGCAATAAGGATGTTAGATTCACTATTATGCACACCAGTTAAATTTGATTGTATCATTCGTGTCTTCAACTCCGGATTATCCTTAACTAGTATCATTAAAATTTGTTCAATTTTTACATCATCTCCGAGACGTAGCAATCTTAATCAGAGACTTATGCTATGGACGTTCCGGCAGTATGTCAAACGAGTGAAATTTGAATTCAAAAGTTATAATTTCACCAATGCAAATAATTTTAAAAAACTAGTTGATTAAGTGCTTTGAGAAAATTCAAGTTGTACTGTATTGGGACGACAAAACTATAAATGAAGCAGAGACGTGCGGTATAAAAAACTGCTGGAGTATGAAGAATATTTGTTTATCTTGAGCTTCTTTCAGATGTGTTCCTGCACATCTGACCTTAATATACTTCAGAATATTCTGCAATAAAAAATACAAATGTTGAAAGTAGTGGAAGAGCTTTGTAGTCATTTCCTGCATTCGAATTTCTAAGATTTGAGCAAATACTGTACTGGGAAATATTCCAGTATTATGTGAAATTCACTTGCTACAACAAAAAAATCTATAATGGAACATCATAGTACTAAATAATTACACAAATAGCAGATATGTTTGAATGGAATGAAATACCATTTACAAGTGCACGTTACAAATTTTGTGTAAGGGTTATCTTGGGCTTCAGGCGTTTCCTTCCACTTTCTTCACCCCACCAGTTTCGTTCATTGTCATCATCACCGCCTCTCTTAGCCTTGGAGCAAAAAAATGAGATTTAAACAAAAGAAAAAATAAAATATTACGCTTATTTTCAATAGTGAGTTCTCAGAAATATTGAAAGGAAAATGAGAAACCTATTATTTTTTTTAGAATGAACGTTACTTTTATTTCCCAAAATTTTATGTAAAATGAGTAACTAAAAAATAAAGTTTGCATTTAAAGTAAACAAGTAAAACACAACTTAGCATTTCAGTCATCTAACATTCTAAATGAATGCATTACAACATAGCATTAAAATAAGAAACTACGGTAACTAACTCTATGGCTTATGGAACCCGAAGGTTCAATGCCGCGTTCACAAAAGCTCTCCACCGACCTCTATCCTTAGCCAACTGAATCCAGTTTCTACTTTGTATTCCTATCTCTGCGAGATCCATCTTAATATTGTTCTCCCATCTGCGCCTAGGTCTTCCTAATGGTCATTTTCCGATTGGTCTTCCAGTCAAGACTTTGAAAGCGTTTCTACTTTCAACCATCCTAGCTACATGACCTGCCCACCTAAGCCTCCTAGACTTGATGACCCTAACAATGGTTGGTAAACCATATAAATTATGTAGTTCCTCCATTATGTAGTTCCTTTATAACCTAAGTTATGAAGTTTCCGCCATTCCCCATTTCCGTTCTTCTTGGGCCCGAATATTCGTCTCAGGATCTTGTTCTCAAATACTTTAAGTCTATGTTCTTCTCTCAGAGTAAGCGACCATGTTTTGCAACCATATAGAACAACAGGTATGATTGTCGTTTTATATATTTTAAGCTTCAAATTCCTCGACAGAATTCGCGACGACAAGAGATTTTGAACTGAATAATAACACGAATTCCCTACTTTTAATCGGCATTTAATTTCTTCGTGAATATGATTTTCCTCTGTTAATATTGATCCTAGATATTTGAAGTTATCCACTTTATCAAAAGTATTATTTAATAATTTAAGGCATCCATAATTTGCCGTATTACGGTCCCGACGCATTTCCATGTATTTAGTTTTCTCTGCATTTACTTCTAAACCCATGTTCCTGCAAGCGTTTAATAAGATCTCTGGATTTCTTTCTATTGTTCTCCTATCATCCCCTATTAAATTTACATAATCAGTATATGCCATAACCTGGTGAATACCGTTCAACTTTAGGCCCTGGCTGCTATCTTTGATTTTCCCTATAGCGTATTCCAGAACAAAAGTTGAATGGTAATGGCAAAAAGCATCTCCTTGTTTCAGGCCACTTTTAACGTGAAAGCTCGTGGACAAAAACCTTCCTACCCGGACTTCACTTTGGGATTCATTTAAACATGCATCCAAATAAGAAAATAAATAATAGTATCATCAGTAATTGTTACTATTGCTTTTAAAACAATATTATTTTAAATAACAATTTATACAATAACAATATATAACAAATCTTTTTCATAGGTCCTAAGAACAATAATTAAGATTTCTATAAATATAAGGATTATTTATAGAAAAGTAAAAGGACAGTTACTTGAATACATGATAGGACACGCCTGAAACATGTAAACAAATACTTGCTTCTGATTGGCCGAAAACTGGAAATTGTAAACAAATCCTTATCTGTGATTGTGCGAATGCCTGTCTACGATATTTGAAGGAAATGCCTAAAAATACTTATATATATTTTTCGTTTATACAATTTTATTTCCTTAACAGATTTTCAATAGCTATTTGCTAATGGTTACTTAGAATTCAAATATATTTTCATTTTTTCTTTGTTAGTAATACATTGAAATCTTTAAGTTTTACGTCTCACGATTATGCCGGTTAGGCTAAAGGAGACGGTAATGATGAGAGATGAGTGAAATGGTGGAGAACCCGGAGAAAACCCACGAGCACCACAAAGTCCACACGGCGCGAGCTGGGATCGAACCAGGGACCCCAAGCACAGGAGGTGAACACTCTACCACTGAGCCACCGCACCCCCACACTGAGATATTTGGATTGTGGAATTATGCAAAGATCACTTGCCAGTAGTGCGATTTGTCCAAATCACTCATTTCAATCACAGTTGTCCATTTTTATGAGCTAATTTAGATATATCTTGTCAGATCTAGCTCGAAACGTTTTCAAATTTCATATTAATTAAAATAATATAGAATCACAATAGGATCTCTTATAATGGATTAACAGTTTTAAAAAAAACATTGAAATTGGAATGAAATCCTCTGAAAAACCAGCAAACCTACAATAATATAACTTCTGCATCCACATTAGTACGAAACAGAAATATAAAATCCATATTTTCGTAATACTCATGCAAACTATATTTCCTTCAAGATGTTTATTAGCAGTACAATTGACAATAACAAATATTTGGAAACAAACTGCAAACTAAAACACCCACTTTTAAACGAAATTAATAATAGGGAATAAAGTATGTGTAACTTGTTTTTTTTTCTCATCTGAAATATAGCCACTATAGATGCTGTGAGGGCGTTAAGTTTAAATGAAAGATATATCGAAGTTAATGTTCTCAAAATGGAAAGAAAAAATAACCATAACACAAATGTCGAAGCATTTTCCCTAAAGCAAATGCTCGTACTACAAATTAGTTTTGGAGAAATAAAGCATTTCTCAATTCTTTATATAGTAGGGAATAATCTTTAGAAATTTACCTCCAGTCTTACTTCCGCGAATTTTTTTATAGTCCGCCATTTTAGGCAAAACGAGGATTAGGCCAAACGAGGATTCTTATTTCGCCTAAAATGGCGGACGCAAATCTTATCATTCATCTGCCATAAAAATGTCAGATAATTGGTTAGGCGAAACGAGGATTAGGCCAAACGATGCAAGATCTGCTATAACAACCTTTATTTTAAAATTATATTTTAGATTTATTAACTGCGTGATATTTTCTCAATTAACATTGAAACCAGATTTTAATAGATTTCTACTGCCACTTACGGTTTTAGTAGAGAGATTACACGGGAAATGGGCGTTTAATTGATTGCGGAAAAATGTCTTCTCGCTATATATATTACAGTTTATACTTCACAGAAATCAACGTTAAAACCGGAAGTAGTTAATTTCTGCCTCTTATGTTTTAAATATAGGGCTGATAGAGAAGATTATATTTATTCTTAGAACGCTAAATAGATCTCCCAAAAAAAAGGTTCTTTATATCTCTTATCGTTTTTTGCTCTATGTAGATCAATATTGAAACCGGAAGTTATTGTGGATTTCTATCACTTCCGGTTTCAGTAGAAGGTTAAAGATGGAGATGATATATTTTCTTGAGACGCTTAATCGATTTCAGAAAACCGCTTCTCGATATCTATTACCATTTTTGCTATATTTTGATCAACGTTAAAAACCGGAAGTAGTTTATTTCTACCACTTCCGGTTTTGAATATCACCTCCATAAATGAAACCAAATTCTAACTTTTGATCCTCTACAACCTGGCTAAAATCGATGGTGATCTATCAATTGTTCTTGACCTTTTGTGTCTCCTGGACGGACACACGGACAGACAGACTAAATATATATAAAGAAGATTTTAGTACACCAAACTCATAAAAAAAAAAGTATTATGAAAATTGGTAATTGATTATATCATATAGATTTCTAGTTACCCCTGCTTCAAATGAATGACTGAAAATTAAAAAGTTCAAAAAAATTCACTACTTTACATACGTAAGTTCATATGGAAGTGTGTAGTCGGAAAGTGCAGCAGTGTTCTTAATCCACAGCCTAGTCCATGTGGCTTGTCCCTGTCAGGAAGAGTCCCCAAGAGGAAAGTGGAGGATGACGGTCAAGACTGTACCCCATGAAAGCTGCAGAAACCACTGAAGTGTGGTCGCAGTGAATTATTTAAAAATTCGCAACGCAGAAACTTAACCAGACCATTCAAGTGACGACATGAGGTTATGTGCATGAGGATATAAGAAACTATATACCTAGGTGTATAAATATATATATATATATATATGGGGGGTAAATTTATTTTTACTTTTTTTTTAATATTGGGATGTTTTTTTCTCATTTTAACAGTGGAGTCGTGTTCAATTTAGAGTTTTTAAAATAATAGTGTATTTTTAAAATTATAGAAAGTACATTGGGTTTCAAAATACGAACTAGTTAAGTTACATGAAAGAAAATTGTGTGAATGAGTGCTGGGAGCATAAAGCTTTAATGGAAGAGTGCTTGGTTCAATTCCAAAAGTTTTGATATCAAGAAGTGACCCGGGATTGGAATTTTCCCCCAGAACTACGATATTCCCCCGGGGCATTTGTCTCGTTGTGCTCAAGAAGAATTATCAATATACTGCTAGTACTACTTTCACTCTCTTAGGATTAGGCTATCGAGAACGTTTTTTTAAGGCGTTACCCCCAGCAGCAAACGCGACCTAGGTGGCTATCGGTAATTTTACTTTCGCCAGAGTTATAACTTATACTGTGAGCCAGTCAGGGTTTCCAGGTCTTTTTCTGCCAGGCTTAGGTCTATAATAGCAGAGTTCCAATACTGTACACAAAGCAACTTCCAAGCAACTGTTTCTTACTAAAATTCTCTTGCCTGGCAACACGTCTTTCCTCTTTCTCCTTCCTTTAGACGTCTTTTAAGCAGCAGGCGGTCTATTGTTCCGAAACGCACCAAATACGCTCGAGCTAGAGACCTGCACAGGCCGGGCTTGGGCGGGCCGACTCTGCTATTTCTTTGGGCCGAGCCGGGCTTGGGCTGGCCGACACTGATTTCTCTTCAGGTCGGGCCGGGTTGGGGCCGATCAATTTCAATTCTTTAATAATTATTGACTTTCGTTAAACGATAATTGGAATAAAGCCAAACGTTGAAGAAGTGTGTCCGTGAAAATGTTACAAAGAATGCAATAGCTATTTACAGTGTTGTGTTGGTTAGCGGCTCCACTTTCACTATAGAGGATTGCAGGCATTATGCGGTAAATTGAGTTCTGACCTTGACCTTCACTGAACTCAAAATATAACAAGAAGGGGTGGGAATGCTCTGCCTGTCGCTAAACAATATTGTCATCTTCACTTTATGCTAAAGTTAGATTTTTGGTACATTCGGTATGGAGTTTTTGTTCTCTCGATGACAGGCAAAGTTCTAGGAGGCAATGGTACCATTCGGGAGGCAAGCGTCAGATTGTGAACCAGAGTTTAGAAAATGTTTCTGAGGGTTAGGTCAAATTTAGTACTAAATTTTGAGAAAGATTGGGACTCGAGCTAATTTTTTAAAAATATTTCGGGCCGGGGTCGGGCCAAAAACTTTTAAAATTTATCGGGGCCGGGCCGGGCTTGGGCCAAGAATTTTTAAAAAAATTATCGGGCCGGGCTCGGGCCGAAAATCTCCAAAAATTTTCGGGCCCGGGCTGGGCCGGGCTAGGTACGTTCGGGCTGGGCTGGAAAAATTCGGCCCGTGCAGGTCTCTAGCTCGAACCGTTTTCTGCTCGTTGTTATTGCCTTCGCGTTTGCCGCGCATTGTGATTAGTCATCCACATTTAAATAGATGATCAGCGTATTCCAAGCGTACGCATGAGCAATAAAAACGCTTTGCCAACGCTTCGAATAGCCACCCAGTTAGTGTTGAAATTCCCTCCGGAGGAAATCTTCTGAAATAAAGATGATCCTAAATCAAATGAGTTTGTCATAATTTTTCTTAGTGTTCTTGCGTTTTCTCTCACTTTCTCATTTCATCAGTTCTGTCGACTTTCACTTCCATTTATCATTCGTCCCCTTTAGTAAGGCTATAACCGCTGGATGTTAAACTAAAGCTAAAATTTAATATAATTAACATTATAAAGATGTCTAAATGGCATCTTTTATGAATATTCAGAGGAATGCTTTATTACAGTGCTAGCAGCATCTACAACTCGGAATTGAATAATATTCCATTACATGTTTTAAATGCCTCGAGATTAAGGTACAATGAAGTTAGCAAGAAAGAAGTGACATGTATTCGATGTTTATTAGGTTGAGAAATCAGAAATGTCATGACATCAAGGTGCAGTAAGGTTCGAAAGCTGGAAATGCTATGAGATTGAGTTGCAATGGGATTGAGAAGTCAGAAGTACCGTGTGGATGAAGTGAAATGAGTTTGGAATACAGGAAATGCCGTCAGGTTGAGTTGCAGTGAAATTGAGAAACCAAAAGTGTTTTTGAAGTTGAGGGGCATTGAAGTTGGAAAGATGGAGTTGTACTCAAGGTAAGAAGCAAGAAGTGTCATTAAATTGAGAATCAGGAATGAGCCATTAGGGGAGTAATATTCAGATTAAAATTAAGAAATTTGAAAAAATAATGTTGTTTGGATCACAGACTTTCTTATTCAGAAAGGAAATCTCTTTCAGTACAACATTTGTATACAACAACCTGAGGATCCAAGTGCTCGCTATGGCTGAATGATGGCAATGCTGACTACAAAAGGAGAATTGATTTTCACGTGAGCTAACAAAAGAAGCTATCGTCGATGAGCTAACATGATTGAGTGACGTCATAAAGAAAAGCCCCTCTTTTACATAGTCAGATTCCAATTGTTGATGTGGGGTACTAGGTTCACGCATTGGAAGGGCAGCTGCTCGGAACGGATTGGTGATTGGCAATGCATGGAAAGCTAATTGGACGATAAGAATCTTCAATTCGCAACACTAAGGAAAAACGAATTTTAAACCTAGTTAAAATATGTATTTTTTTCTTTGAATTCATAACTAATCTGTCTATAAGATTAAGTTAAATCTGGTAAACTCTTCTCTATCTCCCTGAAACCATGTTAATGACACACAACAGGTGGCATTTCGCAAAGTTTAGTTCTACTAAACTTAGAGGATCGAACTCCGAAACAAGAGGATAACAAACAAATGTCCTCCTATATGTAGTCCTTTGACTAAATGATTACGTCATTCCCTGTGATCAGGGGCTAGAGTGAGAATGGTGACGTGCTTTTTGTAACAGTGAAATGGTATTATTTTAAGAATTTAATCGTAAATATGGATGATACATGGAAACTTTATAGAGGTAAGAACATGCTTGCTTTACTACGTAGTATGAAAAGCGAATAACAAATAGAAAAAAAAAAACTTTCGTAGTGTTCTTTGTGACACAGAAAGAGAAGATTGATAAGAATAAGATAGCCATTTTCCATAGTAGTTTATCGTTAGTATTAAATAAGTTGAATCTCTTTACTCACTTTCCTAAACTGCATGCATTTCTAAATTTGGACTACGTATGATTCTGGAACACTAAAAATGAATTATCTTAAATTAAGCCGTATCATTTTAAAAGCCTTTTATACTGGCTATTCCATAAGTCTGGTCCATCTTTTTTTTAACTCAGAAGTGACGAGACAGAAGTTACAAATGTGGAAACCTAAATTCCATTTTAAGTTAGTAGATCGACATTGTGAGGTAACCAAATTCAATTAGAGAAAATTAGGTGGAAAGAGACAACTCATTTTTTTAAACAAAAACATTGTTTGTTTATTTATTGAAGTCTTACTTCCGTTTTCTACACCGAGGCTATATGAGGCATGAACTTACAGTTGAAAGTGGAGTTTGAATTACCGTGATTCAATAAACGCTTTTCCACCGGGAATCGAATCCGGAATTCCGTACAGAAAAGGCGAGTGCTAGCTACTAGACCAGTGGGGAGGGCACAATTATCGTAAGGAATTGAGTAATAAATCGTTTGAAAGGTCTTTGCAAGACATGCATTTTATTTTTAACTTCTATCCTAAATGACAAACAGGCAAATTTCAGAAATTTAGAAATCATATACGGTACGTAATTATGGGCCACCCTATATTTAAAAGAGAGAGATGCATGATTGGAAATTATGAAGGAAACATGTAATGCACCGCTGTTCTAGATTTGCACCATAGCGCATTACACGATATGTAAATTGACAATAAGGATTTTGGTACGCATCTAAAGATATAAACTTTTAATGTATATAAATTTTTCGAATAGAAAAGAAAAAAAAAAATGAAATATAAAATAATTAGTTTCAGGGGGGATAAGAGATGGCGCTGTACAGCCAGCGACAGTAGAAAATGGAGGTTGGATACATAAGAAATGATAGCTTTTTCCAGTATCAGAATAGTTTCACTCGATGTCTGATAGTTGGACAACCAACATGACAGCAAATACGTGCCCGAAAACATAACATGCCAGGATATTCCTCCACTCGGAGGAAAAAGTATTACTATCTGAGAGCATCATTTAGAGAAACAACCACGAGATAAATCTGCAGAAATTCCATTCACATTAAGTTCAAAGAGATAGGAATTAATGCAAAGAAAACGAAAACAATAATACGCTTCATGCAGAAACCGAAAAAGTACGGATAGCTAAACAAAATGAGAAAAGAAGGAAAGAGGGAAAGGAAAGAGCAAAAGATATGGGAATAAATTAAATTTTAACACTTAAGGATAAACAGTTTCCGTCTTTCCCGCTGCCCCCATCTTGGGTTTTCTTCCTTCATAGGATAAATCTCTTTCAGTATCAAACGCGAACATCATTTAGTGTTGAATTCCTTGAAAAAAAAATTAACTCAGTTTAGGCCGAGACTCGAACCCCAGACCCTTAGAATGACAGTCTCACGCGGTACCCATTTACCTACACAGGCTCTATCTACTATGTTTATAAATCTGCTATTACCCGCGCTGTTATCAAACGTGTTAAATGAGCCATTGTCGGTAAGCCACCCAAGTTCCATTTGAAGTTTAAATTTTATTTACCTCACTTAGCCATCTATGTGCAGCAGTCCCCTTGCTTTCATAAAAAGTATTTGTTCTGTAGATTAAAATCAAGAATGAATTAATCTGTACTCTTGTGAGCTTACTGGTGCACCAACATATCTCTCTCTCTCTCTCTCTCTCTCTCTATATATATATATATATATATATATATATATATATATATATATATATATATATACAGGGTGGGCCATTTTAATCAATCCACGGAAATATCTGAAAAATGATAAAACATAGAAGAAATGTTTGAAGTACACGTTATATATTCCTAAGGGGGAAAACCAATTCCGTCAAAAGTACCCCTCTCCGCCGCCCGTAAATGGAGGTAACGGAGGGTAACTCTGAAATGTCAAATGGGAACATGGGTCGAGTAATACCTCGTTCGAAAGGTCTTGGAAAACTAAGTAACGCTGTACTAAAAGATGTTTCATATGGAGCACCAGTTTCAAAATGGCCGCCATGATATAGTTCGGAAACTCCAGTGCCCGCAGTATGAAAACCATGGAAGGTAAATGAAAAATTGAAATGAAATCTTTGAGTTTTACGTCCCACGGTTATGCCGGTTAGGCTAAAGGAGACGGTGATTATGAGAAATGAATGAAATGGTGGAATGAAGAAAGTGGGAGGAAACGGGAGAACCCTGAGAAAATCCACGCACACGGTGTTTGTCCACCACTAAGTTCACTTCACACTAAGCTGAGATCGAACTAAGGACGCCATGCATTAGAGGTGAACGCTCTACCACTGAGCCACCGCGGCCCGACCAAGGATAGATGCAGTTACGAAGAAGAGACCTTATCAAATTATAAAACAGCTTTCCCAGGGGAGAGAAAAGTTTTAAAATTTCCTTCTTGCGCTTCAACCTATGATTGAAGTAAGGAAGATTATTATTATTATTATTATTATTATTATTATTATTATTATTATTATTATTATTATTATTATTATTATTATTATTATTATTATTATTATTATTTTATCGAGAATGTACTTCTGGGTTTCCTCCTAAAAAAATACACACACTATTTCCAACTATAGTTAACCTACTTTTTACAAATTTGTCTAATTCAATATTGGTTTAAATAGTAGTAGTTTTCAAGCTATATATATGAGTTCTTTGACTAACTGAATAGTGCACGCCCCTTCTGGTTCACTCGCCACTATTTAACATTAAATTTCAGATGCCTCGATATATTTGCGTAAGTTTATTATTTTTAAAATAAACATTACGTAAAAGGTCTATTCAAATTGATATCAAGTTTTTCTGACATTTGTATATTACGCATACCTTTCTTCATTTGCATTACTCACATTACCCCAGAGAACGAACAAAGTTTAGAGTTCTCGTTTGCACTTCTCTTACAATAATAAGCAAATATACGAGGAACAA
Source organism: Thermobia domestica (assembly GCF_964235325.1). Lineage (NCBI taxonomy): Eukaryota > Metazoa > Arthropoda > Insecta > Zygentoma > Lepismatidae > Thermobia > Thermobia domestica. The sequence continues at coordinate 106,969,049 of NC_137464.1, forward strand.
ATTTACCATTATTGACGATGCGGAGGGGAGGAGATTTTCTGGACTAGGAAGGAATGTGTGCGGGTACAGAGCAGAGATCTGCACGGGTCGGAATTTTCAGCCTGGGCCCGGCCCGTGAATTTACAATGTGAGGCCCGACCCGAGTCCGAAATATGTCTTAGCATTTAGGCCCGAGCCCGGACTGAGCTCCGTGATAATCAAATGAGCCCGAAATAAGCCCGAATCACAGAAACTTAATTATTAATGCAAGATTGTATTTTTATTTACAGCAATTCGAGGTTTGATTTTGCAGTTGTTTTAAAAGTCCTTCAGAAAGAACGGTGCAATTTGTTTTACACTATATTTACAAAGTTAGGCCCGAAAAAGTCCAAGAAATATGGTTGTATATTTAAAAATTCACAGCCCGAACCCAGGGGCGTCATTTAGGGGGGCAGGGAGGGGCATTTACCCCCCTGAGTTTGAGATTTATATAGATTTTATCAATAGAATAGTAGTAAGTCAGTGAAAAACGCGAAATTTTACATATATCAAGGGGTCTTGCCCCCCAAGCCAAATCTGAAATGACGCTACTGCCCGAACCCCTCCCGGGCCCGAAGTGATACATGCTTTGTAGGCCCGAGCACGTGCAGTCCTCTAGTGCAGAGGCGTTTCAAGTGGTGGGCGACTGCCCACGGCCTTGCATCTTTAGGGACCTCGCAAAGACCAACGAGCCTAAATCGATTTGGCTCTCACTTTTGTCGATGCAACAATAGAAACAAGTATGAATTCGGACTTACTTACAGAAAAACAATACATAAGGCTTCAAACTAACTTTTCATCTATTCGTATATATTAGATCGCTAGCATACGCGACAGGCGGCGAGTTTATTTTAAGATTGCAATAATGAATGTGTATAAGTCTTTATCGTTGGGATGAATTGTTTTCGATAAATTTTATTACAATTAGCAATTTTTAAAAAAGGGGCAGAAAAAGGGGGCAGGAAGGACTCGTAAACCTTACTCGCCTTGCTGTGCAGATGGTATGGTCAAAATCAATACTGGATAGTGAAAGTGTAAGTGTAAAGGCTAATATGGAACAGAGGAACAAAAGAGAACTTCTTCAGAAGGGAATTGGGAGGGGAGGAGAGTACAATGCTGTGACACTTGAAATGCGTCTTGATCTGTACATTTCAAGAAACTTTTCTTATTAGATTACGCAATTTCTAGTTTCTTACTCCGATTACTCAAAGTATTCAAATGTTCTCGGAGGGAGTGACCGCCCCTCCCTTTAATCCGTCCGTGGTGTCATTCAGTTTTGCTTTTTGCTACTAATTCAAAATGCTTTCCGAAACAAGTTGTCTTCTTGTGACTGCAGGGGGTGGAAGAAACAAACAAACCGTGAAAGGAAGAAAGAAGTGGTTTTGGGCTCTTCCAGTCCAGACCATTCTAACCACTGAGAAGTGAGAATCACATTAAAAGCAGCTAGAACAGATGGTCAGCCCTCTCCCCTCTGCAGCATACTTTTTATTCTCTGTTGCCAAACTTACTGAAGAATATATTGCAATTAATCTAACGCATGTAACATAAATTGGAAACCGTGGTTGGATTTATATGGGTCTAATGTATTTGTATTAAACATTTCAAGTCATTACCTGCAATACTTTGTTAGAAATTACCATATTAAAATTTACATGTTTTCAAATGGGAACTTAGAAACATAAGCGAAGAGGTAGAAGATCCCCTTAATAGGTGAATAGAAGGGACCCGAATCCATGACGTCAAGACCCCATTCCTTGAGCTTCGTGGCCTGGGCCAGACTTTTGACATTACTACTGCACTCAGGGGCAGTGGTTAGGGATGGGCACGAGCGAGTTCGAGCGAGTTTTTTTTGAAACTTGATTCGACTCGAAACAGACATCTTTTAGCTTGACTCGAGAACTCGACTCGACTCAGGGGACCCGGACCTTTCCAACGCTACCACTCGCGTCCAGCAACTCCATGTCTAACATGGTCGTCCTGACGTAGGAGAATCGACTCCATGCTTTTTTCATAATTATTCTCCAAATGGATTTGTATACAAGATAGTTTGGCAAGTTTAGCAGCAGGTCTAAAATAAGCCTCTTGAGAGTGACTCTTATTTGTTAAAGAATACATAACGATCGCTTTTGGCTGTCTAAGCGGCTTGGTAAAAAAAAAAAAAAAAAAAAAAAACAGCGTAGCATAACAACAAAAAGGTGTTTCTCTTATATGTTAAAAATAAAAGCACATAAAGTAAAGTCAAATCTTGGTAAGGTGAGTGTCGGGGGACGCCGAATTCTACTTTGCCCCGGGCAACGAAATTTCTAGCTACGGCTCTGACCTCCAACACATCGGCCTTTCAGAGTCTCATCCCTTACCTACAACAACGTAGTTTGTTTAACCTGTTATACAAAACGTTTGGAAAGAACCTGTGAGTCTGACTTATTGATAGCTATGCAATATATTGACAGAGTGCTAGTCTTCAGTTTAGCGACGAAGTTGCCCTTAGGCGAATATCATGTTGCTCTCTACTTTTGTCTGTGCCTTGTAAATCGTAACATTGTGTTTAAAGGCAAACAGAAACAAGGTCAGCTGTTTAGTTGTTTGTAGAACATCTTGATAAGACGTTTGTGTCTTTTACACAAATACTTTTTGCCAGATTGCTGTTTAAAGCCTTTTTGCATTATACACTATAAAACAACATATCCAGATTCAGAGAAATACACAGAAAGTTTAAAGAAGGGTGAAAAATATCTTTATTATTCAGATGCTTTATTATTATTATTATTATTATTATTATTATTATTATTATTATTATTATTATTATTATTATTATTATTATTATTTTCTTGAGTACAGAGATACAAAGAACAAGAGCTCCGTCACCAATAACATGGAAGCGAAAATGACTTCGAATTGGATAGAATAGATCAATGTATTTAATTTCGGGGAGAAGCTATAGGGCAGACACGGATCCAGGGAGCGATCGGGGCAATCGCCCCCCTCCCACGGAAGAGGAAGCTTTCTTATTTTATATGTAAATAAAACCCATCCCAAAATTTGGAGCTCTTAAAAAAAGCTTAGTAGTAGTATTACAATCCACCTCCACTCCCAGAAGTCCGTTCTGGATCCGCCCCTGCTACAGGGGTACTTTAGGGTTCACTGCTTTTCCTTGCAATCCACGCTCATTGCTGGATAAGTATTATATTTTATTATATTATTTGTCAAATTGAGCGAAATAATTTTACCACAGCGGCAAATTCAACAATTAGGTTTAGGAAAAACAACTCATTGGTTCAAACACACAGAAAGACAGAGTCCATTTATTCGGGATGTTTTTTGAGGTTCGCGGCGTCTCCCAAGAAGAAATCTTGCTAAAACATATGTTGTTTTTAACAAGGAACGTAAATGGGTATCAGGTATATCAGTACTTAAAATGAAAAGCAAAAAGAAAAGAGAGACAAAGATGAGTGTAATTTCCTATACTGTCTTTTTGGCATTGAAGAATACCGTTACTGTTTTACTGATCTACTGTACGCAGTTCTGCGTTTTACTAACCAAGCCACAATCATGCTATATATACCATATAGCGGCTAGGTCCAATCTGATGCCAATGCGCCTTTTCTTCAAGGAACATTTTTTTTATTATTATTATTACACGCTCAGAAACAAGGATAATCACCCAAAACCTGAGAAGATCTGAAGAATGACCCAGTAACAATAAACTGACAAAGAGAAGGAAAGACAAAAGTGGAAAACTATTGTAATCCAAAGTCGAGGCACTTTTTCTTGCAATAACCGACCCTTCAAGTCGGGGGAAGTTTCTTGAAATAATAGTAATATATTTTTAATTTGCTCCTTATTTTAGCTTACGTAGTAATTTAAGACACAAAGATGTATAGCAATTTGCAATACATTTTTCAATTTGCAGTGCAAACATGTAAATGCAATGTTGCATTTCCATGTTTCCACTGCATTGCATTCCCATTTGCACTGCAAACTGCGATGCGATACTCCATTTAAGAAATGCAAGGAGATTCCTGACCAGTTGTTCTTTCAGAAAAAAATGTTCAGGGTGGGGGAAGGGGCACTGCTGGTACTATTCTATTTATTATTGTATTATAGACGTAATATTTTGGTCTCCTCCGGGGGGCACTCTCAGACCTCCGGGAGGGGGGCAGTGACCCAAAAACATATCTGGAAGAAATACTGTTCCTGACACCAAGATAAGACAAAAGGTAATAACAAACCTGGGCGCACAAATGCTTAATTTCGGAGTTATAGGCTGCCAAAAATATGAAGAAATGAACTTTAAAGGTCCATAGCTCCAAAACTAGGCGACCTACCGTAGTAGGGTCAAGACCTTATTTAGGAACTAGTACGTGAGCTATCCAAATATCCATGTTTCAGAATTCTGCCATACCTCTGCAACAATTTTTATACAGGTATTTGGTGAATACTTCAAATTATATGCACATAGCCAAAGTTCCTCTCTAAAAATTGTCGCATGTGTACTTTAGATTCTGAAACATTGTATATTTGGATAGCGCACATATTAGTTTCTAAGTGAAGTCTTAACCCGACTACGAAAGGTAGGGATGCGCACGAGAGAAGATTTGAGGCTTTCTCGTCTCGAAAATGTGCTGTCTCGACTCGAAAAATGTATTCTTTTTTATTGCAAGAGCTGTGTCTCGACTCGAAATTTGTCAGGAAAATTCTGTCTCGACTCGTCTCGTGCGCATCCCTAACGATAGATCCCATAGTTTTACAGCTATGAACCCTTAAAGCCCCGGATCTAGGATATGATCAAGGGAGCGACTAAATCACAGTTTGCCGCTTTATTCAGTGTAAAGCAGGATTGAAGCTTATTTTATCCAGTGTATACCTGAGTGTCAAGAGGGCTGTAGCTCCCCTTGGATCCGCACCTGTATAATAATATATATATATATATATATACAGTGAAACCTCTACTAACGGACACCTCTATAAAGCGGACACCTCCCATAACGGACATATTTTGTAATCCCCAAACACTGTAATAGGAAAATGCACATTGGAAAACCTCTCTAAAGCGGATACTCTCTAGTACGGACACGGACAGTCTTTCCTGTCTTTTATAGGTATTATTTACCTCCGTATTACGGACACTTTCTCTAGAAACAAGTTGATATATACAGTAAAAAATAATACATTTTTTGTGATTCATAGTGTGTCAGCAAGGAAGCACATGAGGGTGTGATAACATTTGGCCCCTCAACTGTCTGCTCAAGAGGAAAGGTGTCTGTTTAACAACATCCTCATGTTCTTTGCTTGCATTCTACTCTCACCTAACCTGTTTTAGATACAAAAGTGATTGACAGTTGCCCGCCGTTTGGGATGATAAGTCATTTTACTGTCCGCTGGAATCAATAACTAAGCAAAAGACAAGTTTGGTATTTTTTGCCCACGGGTACGCATATTGTCTCAAAAGTCATTACTGGACTGCAATTAACTCACAAATTAAAGCAATACACCGAAAACGTAGTAAGTAGCGATAAATGTAAAGTGCAGAGAACTATAACATCTTATTTTCATGTTGTGCCTCGAACATAGCGTATTGAATGGCGCAAGATAATACAAGTACAGTAACATTTTGGTAATATTTGTAAATACATGATGCATGCAAAAATATTTTTCTAATTGCACAATACCTTCTACTAATTTACGTAAGAAGATATTGAAACCTCTCTAAGGCGGACACCTCTCTATAGCGGACAATTTTTGATTCCCCACGGCTGTCCGCTTTAGAGAGGTTTCACTGTATATATATATATATATATATATATATATATATATATATATATATATATATATATATATATATATATATATATATATATATATATATATATAACTGTTTCTGAGTAATTAGTTTCTTCAAAACTAATTTTAAAAATATGTGAAGAGTTTTGAGACATTCGAGTCGAATCAAGATTTTTACGAGCAGTCTCGATTCGACTCGAATTTTACAAATTGTGTCTCGACTCGTGCGCATCCCTACTTCTCGGTTCGGTTCGATATTGAATAAGCTGTGAGCCAAGCCGCACAAGTCGTTGACAACCGTAGACCCAGGCAGAACAGTTTTAAACATATTTGCCTGGCACGCTATAACTTTTAACAAATTTTGGCCCAAGCACGAACACTTGCTCTTCTGGAACTCAAACCTAGAACCTCGTGAACGATGTCCTTGTTTCCTAGATTTCACGACTACCGAAATCGGCAGTCAACTAGTTTTTAGTATTCAGACGCAAACCGCCTATCTTTCAAGCTTAATTACAGAATTTAATAATAATAATAATAATAATAATAATAATAATAATAATAATAATAATAATAATAATAATAATAATAATAATAATAATAATAATAATAATAATAATAAGTTGTACTGGAAGTAGCAACATTGATAATAATTATATTGTTTATGCAGAATAAGTGAAAAACGAACTTGAAACTACACACAAGATTTGGCTCGACTTGGCTCAACTCGACTCGAAACTCGATCCAAATTCGAGTCGAGTTGTAAGAAATTTTTCGAGTCGAGCTAAAAGATGTCTGTTTCGAGTCGAATCAAGTTTAAAAAAAAACTCTCTCGAACTCGCTCGTGCCCATCCCTAACCAAGTGTGATTATAAACCAGCCGTTACCCGCGCTATCAAACGTCTTAAATCAGCCATTGTCGGGAGTTACCCCACTTACACTTGAAGTTTGAATTTTATTTACGCCTTTAGCTATCTACGGCAACAGGCCCCATGTTTTCATTAAAAGCATTTGTTCTGTAGATTAAAATCAAGAATAACTTAATCTATACTCTTACTTACTGTTGTCAATATATATATATATATATACAGAGAGAGAGAGAGAGAGAGAGAGAGAGAGAGAGAGAGAGAGAGAGAGAGAGAGAGAATTGTAGGTATATAAAAATCGGATTAATGGGGGTTAAAAGAGTGATTTCGTAACTGCGAAATGGGTGATCGCATCACTACTGACATCTGGTAGCGGTGTTACGTAATACACCCATTAGAAATAACGCTTCGAAACGACAAATTCCATGTTCTGCCGTGGATAAGTCGGTAAGGGGTCTGCTTATTGAGTAGGCAACTCGAGTTCGAGTCTTGAGTACACCAATACTTTTTCCTTCAAAATACATTTCTATATTTTTTATATATGTTATTAATAATTGCTTTCCTGCATTTTTTGTAAATTATCTTAAATTAGTGAAGGTTCAGTAAAATCAAGAAGGTTAAAATACATATATATGATTGTTTTATCCGTATGTACAGTCCAGAGATGGAGCGGGTCGGGGGGCCGCGGGTCAACAGAACGTGACCCACTGCAACCCCCCACTCTGACTTAATAACGTATTACGACCCACAGACTCATTCTGCTCAGTGCATTGTAGACAGCTTCTGAACACTGGTGAATTTGTCTTCTTTCAAGGCATCCTTTTTCTTTTCATTTGTTTCTATTGACAAAAGAACTTCAGGCAATTTTAGATATTGATATTTGCAACTGTAATAATAGCAATAGGACTTATTTGAGACGCAGCCTGTGATTTCTTAGAGGAGCTAACTACTGGGAAAAATGTTTCAATCATGTGTAATATATGAATTATTATATAAAAAATTGAATGTAACTATGTGTGCATGATCATCATATCCAAATTGCAAAGTCAAATGAAATGATTTTTGGTATATACTTAGGCCTCAATCTCAACTAGGAAGTTATCATAAATTCGGTATCGATTTCATTATATTACATATTCTAAGAGGGTCCGAATTTTTGCGAAAAATTTAGTATCTCACAAGCTGTTCAAGTTGGAGAGCTGATATTCAGTATATTAATTCTTTATCTAATATAAATAAAATAAAGAGTTTGTTTGTGTGTTTGTCTGTCTGTCTGTCCGTGTGCGGCCTGGGAACCAGACGAGTGGACCGAGAGTTACCAAATTTTGGTCAGTGGTACCTAGCCCAGGCCCCAGATCAAGACGAAGTCGTTCTTTTAAATTTCGAACCAGGGGGTCTCAGGGGGCTTTTACCGGAACCGGCTTGGGAACCAGACAAATAGACCGAGAGTTACCAAATTTTAGTCACAAATACCTTGGTTCACGCTCCAGATCAGAGTTAAACGTTTTTCTCAAAATTCGAACCAGGGGGTCTCAGGGGGGCGTTTATCGGGACTGGTGTCTGGTGATTCACGTGTAGAGGATTCATTTATGTCTTTTAATACTAATTTAGATAAAGTAAGTGTAGACATTGCTTCAGACAGCTTTAGTAATTTATATAAACAAATCCCTATTTGTGATGGACAAGATGAAAATAGCTAGTTTAAAAACCTTCCCTGAAGAAAGCATTCTCACGGCACCTATAGGAAAAGTCATAGCCCATTCAGCCCTGACCCACACAATTGTGCACGTAGAATGAATGACCAATCTTTCCATCTTTCGTGATTATTAAAATAAAACAATACTGTTTTTGTGGAAAACTGAATTTGTGATTTGTAACGTAGCCTGAGTGGAAGATAAAATATTTCCACAAAAACTAACGCTATGGGACAAGTACTGGTAAAGTACATAAACAATTGGTTTTAAATAACTAAAGAAATATATATATATATATATATATATATATATATATATATATATATATATATATATATATATATATATATATATATATATGTGTGTGTGTGTGTGTGTGTGTGTGTGTAATAAATAAGCTGAAACAGAAGCATTAATACTATCAACTGAGTAAATCGCTCAATAGGCTATTTGAATTATGCAATGAAATAATACATAAAGTTCGTCGGATATAATATGTAAATTTCATTAAGGAAACAGGACATAAAATTTGACTTAAATAATTTTATAAACAATTTGATCACTCCAAAATAGATCCTACAACAAATATAAAAAATTAATAATTGTGTATTCATTGATTATCAGCACAAATATATTCAATATTCTATTAAAGTTATTTTATTTGATAATCTTCAATAATCTTCAATCAACTTAATAGGATAACTTTGAGATAAAAGAGTATTCAATTAGGAAAGTTAACATTTACCAATATTTTTCGCATATCAATACAACATCTTTCATAGCGAATATTACACTTTATACAATAAATATATGGTTTTGTTCCAAAACAAGCTAATAAGGAACCTTCGAAACAACTTTAAACACAATTCATTTATACTCAATACTCACAAGAATTTGACTAATACATACACTATAGCCGTATTCACAAAATTCATGAAAAGCAGAATAGCATTTGCCACTAATAAACTTCAACATATTTTTGGATCAATCACAGAATATAGAATAAATCTTGAGATATTGGAAGAAATTGCTATATAACTCTACTATCCATATAGCAATAACTTGAGCGTTGTTATCACAAAATTTCATACAAAACTTAACTTCCCGTAATAACATACAGATTCTTGGCTTTCACGTTTCTCTTCCAGTTTCGGAATGAAATTGTTACAGAAAACATTTCGTCGATATTTGATAAATAATACTCATGAATTTGTATACATTTCCATGTTTTCACTTCTGGCTATGTATAACTTGTAGAAAACTAAAATGAAGACCCAGGGTCAGATACTGAACCTTGAGAATTTGACTGTCCACTTCTCTATCGTAGTCGTAATTATGAACATACGGACGGCTACGGACAAATCACAGCCTAGCGCACGAGTTCCAATTCTATCCACTATCACATGAGTAGTGCTATTTACACTTTAAATTGACTGCCGATTTCCTCACCTTTTTAACTTCAATGAAATCGTTACACACATCCAGCAGTATATTTACAAACAAATGCAACGTATATTTTTTCCTAATTATGAATGTAAAAGTACAATAGTCATCTGTCAAAACAAAAATTAATAATTTAATTATCTATACCCAAGTAATAATAATATTCTAACTACAAAATAAAAATCCCCAAAACTAAAAATTCCCAAAATAAACTACCTAAATACAAACAAGAAGTCCCAAGTCTAAACGTCAAAACGTAATCTATAGTCTTAAAAGTCCAAGTACTAAATACATTCATAAACAAACATATAAATAACTAGAATCCTGAAATAACTATAGAAATCAAATTTTCAATAGATGTGTATAAATAAATGTACCAAAATTCACAAAAGTAAATCCCCACGTTAAGCGGGTTTTCATATCCAGGCTCCTAACTATGAAAACATTTACGATCACTCCAACCCCAATCATTTCACAGATTCAACCTGTTGTATATAAGTTATTAGGACGTAAAATTGAATGTAGTTTATACGAAAAAGATTTTTATGCATTGCAACACCTGTAACGCCCAAATATTCACCACAAACTTATAGTCGTATCGAAATAAACAAACAAAAAAAATGTGGAGCAGGAAACTACTTTACACAAAAGTCTAAAGAAGCTCAGTGAAAACGTACGAACTGGTGGAGCGGTTTGGGTGAATAGTCTATCAATCATAAGTGTATGTGTTCAAACCCTGTAGGTATTATTCAATTTGTTTTTTTTCTTTCTTAAAAGTGTGTTCATATTTTCATCACAGGACTGAGAACATTTCTTTGAATAAATCTTTGGCAACTACTTTTCTCTCAAATTCGATTAGAAAGGAACATTATATGAATTGCAGATCTAAAATCCAAAGCTGAAAACAAAATATTAAGTATGTTCAATATTTCATTATTATCCTTTGATTTGTAATAAAAAACTAATTATAAGCATTGATAATTTCAGAAGATTCTCCCCGGGTAATGGTCAAGATATGAATGAGAGAAAACTGATAAAACATTATTAGTCCACTTTGAGCATAATCGAAAATATGGCCACGAAGGGGGAAATTTATGTCGACAAGGTCTCAAATTCTCGAACAGGTAATGCCCTGAAATCATCACTGTTTGAAAGGTTTCCTTAACAAATACCTAGGTAGAATCAGGGGCGGATTCAGGAGGGATCGGGGCGTTCGCCCCCCCAGAAGAGGAAACTTTATATATAAGGTTTCTATTTATATATAAGTTATATATAAAGGATAACTTTATAGCTTTATATAAATACACAGGAAGCTACATAACTTTATAGTTACTTCTTGTTAGTTAGTACGAATAATTACGACTACGATTTTGTTAACATAGTCTGAGTGGGGGGAATAAAATATTCCAACAAAAACTAACGCTATGGGACATGTACTGGCAAAGTACATACATAATTGGTATTAAAGAACTAAAGAAGTATATATATATATATATATATATATATATATATATATATATATATATATATATATATATATATATACCAGCTGAATATACCCGTTCTTCGCATGGGGCCAGTACTTGGAAGTCAACGCTTGTGGAAGTATTACTATTCATTTCGGCGACCGCGAAAACTTTGGATGTGACACTAATATCGATCATTTTGGATTACTTTAAAATGTCTCGGTATCCCCCCTCCCCGCTGACTCCCGGCCGCATACAATTGTAGCTGAATTTGCAAGTCATCGCTAATGAAAGTCTCACCATTGATCTCACCGACTGCGAAAATTATGGAATTGACGCTAATATCGGTCATTCTGGGTTATTTTTACATGCCTGAGTATTCCCCCTCTGACTTCCGGCCCGCATACATATATAGCTAAATTTGCAAATCATCGCTAATGGAAGTGTCACCATTGATCTCAGCGGCCGCAAAAACTATGGATTTGACTCTGATATCGGTCATTTTGGATTATTTTTACATATCTCGGCATTTCGTGTCCCCTCCCTCCCCGCTGACTCCCGGCCCGCATACAATGGTAGTTGAATTTGCAAATCATCGCTAATGAAAGTGTCAGCATTGATCTCACCGACTGCGAAAATTATGAACCTGACGCTAAAATCGGTCATTTTGGATTATTTTTACATTTCTCAGTATTCCCCGCTGACTCCCGGCTTGCATAAAATTGTAGCTGAATTTGCAAATCTTCGCTAATGGAAGTGTCACCATTGATCTCAATGACCGCGAAAACTATGGATAGGACACTAATATCGGTCATTTTAGATTACTTTTAAATTTTTCGGTATCCCCCCCTCCCCGCTGACTCCCGGCTCGAATAAGGTGAATTTGGAAGTTAATGTGATCAGAGTTTCACCATTGGTTTCAGCGACCGCGAGAACTATTAATTCGACACTAATATCGGAAATTTTCTACTACTTTTACATGTCCCGATAAACACCCCCCTGAGACCCCCTGGTTCGAATTTTGAGAAAAACGTTTAACTCTGATCTGGAGCGTGAACCAAGGTATTTGTGACTAAAATTTGGTAACTCTCGGTCTATTTGTCTGGTTTCCAAGTCTTGATCTGGGGCCTGGGCTAGGTACCCCTGACTAAATTTTGGTAACTCTCGGTCCACTCGTCTGGTTCCCAGGCCGCACACGGACAGACAGACAGACAAACACACAAACAAACTCTTTATTTTATTTATATTAGATAAAGAATTAATATACTGAATATCAGCTCTCCAACTTGAACAGCTTGTGAGATACTAAATTTTTCGCAAAAATTCGGACCCTCTTAGAATATGTAATATAATGAAATCGATACCGAATTTATGATAACTTCCTAGTTGAGATTGAGGCCTAAGTATATACCAAAAATCATTTCATTTGACTTTGCAATTTGGATATGATGATCTTGCACACATAGTTACATTCAATTTTTTATATAATAATTCATATATTACACATGATTGAAACATTTTTCCCAGTAGTTAGCTCCTCTAAGAAATCACAGGCTGCGTCTCAAATAAGTCCTATTGCTATTATTACAGTTGCAAATATCAATATCTAAAATTGCCTGAAGTTCTTTTGTCAATAGAAACAAATGAAAAGAAAAAGGATGCCTTGAAAGTAGACAAATTCACCAGTGTCCAGAAGCTGTCTACAATGCACTGAGCAGAATGAGTCTGTGGGTTGTAATACATTGTTAAGTCAGAGTGGGGGGTTGCAGTGGGTCACGTTCTGTTGACCCGCGGCCCCCCGACCCACTCCATCTCTGGACTGTACATACGGATAAAACAATCATATATATGTATTTTAACCTTCTTGATTTTACTGAACCTTCACTAATTTAAGATAATTTACAAAAAATGCAGGAAAGCAATTATTAATAACATATATAAAAAATATAGAAATGTATTTTGAAGGAAAAAGTATTGGTGTACTCAAGACTCGAACTCGAGTTGCCTACTCAATAAGCAGACCCCTTACCGACTTATCCACGGCACAACATGCAATTTGTCGTTTCGAAGCGTTATTTCTAATGGGTGTATTACGTAACACCGCTACCAGATGTCAGTAGTGATGCGATCACCCATTTCGCAGTTACGAAATCACTCTTTTAACCCCCATTAATCCGATTTTTATATACCTACAATTCTCTCTCTCTCTCTCTCTCTCTCTCTCTCTATATATATATATATATATATATATATATATATATATATATATATTGACAACAGTAAGTAAGAGTATAGATTAAGTTATTCTTGATTTTAATCAACAGAACAAATGCTTTTAATGAAAACATGGGGCCTGTTGCCGTAGATAGCTAAAGGCCGTAAATAAAATTCAAACTTCAAGTGTAAGTGGGGTAACTCCCAACAATGGCTGGTTTAAGACTTTGATAGCGCCGGTAATGGCTGGTTTATAAACACATTTGCTATAGCGTGTGTATGTAAGTGGTTACAGCGTCTGACTGTTATGCTAAGGGTAAGGGGTTCGAGTCTCGGCCTGGACGGAGTTACTTTTTTTCAAAGATTTAAACACTATAAATGATGTTCGCATTTGATGCTGAATGAGATTTATCCTATGAAGGGAGAAAAACCAGGACGGATACAGGAGGCAGGAGGAAAGACGGACACTGTTTATCCTTAAATGTTAAAATTTAATTTATTCCCATGTCTTTTGCTCTTTCCTTTCCCTCTTTCCTTCTTTTCTCATTTTGTTTAGCTTTCCATACTTTTTCGGTCTCTGCATGATGCGTATTATTCTTTTCGTTTCCTTTGCATTAATTCCTATCTCTTTGATCTTAAAGTGAATGGATTTTCTGCAGATTTATCTCGTGGTTGTTTCTCTAAGTGATGCTCTCAGATAGTAATACTTTTTCCTCCAAATGGAGGAATATCCTGCCATGTTATGTTTTCGGGAACGTGTTTCCTGTCATGTTGGTTGTCCAACTATCAGACATCGTGTGAAACTATTCTGCTACTGGAAAAAGCTATCATTTCTTATGTATCCAACCTCCAGTTTCTACTGTCGCTGACTGTACAACTAAGTATTGGGGAGCACTCGCTCTCAATTTTTATTCAATTTTTAATATTTACAATTTATTAGTTTTGACAATTTTACTGTTTAGTACAATCTCAATACAATGTCTTTCAATTTTACTATATTCATACACCGCTTATCCTTCCTTGTTACAGTAATAGTGTGATAATCAAGTACCGTATATTTAAAACAGGCAAATTAGGCTATTTTGGCACGTGCCACTTCAATACATATATTTAGTTCAAACAATTTTATTCAAAACAAATTTAGTGAAGCAGTCCACATGGCTATATGGCTGTGACTATAAATCTCCCGTAAGAGAGGAAACTGAACTGATACAGATAATAATTACATACAATAAAGCTGTACAATCGTATGCAAAAGTAAATATTCCTGCAGCTGAAAAGGGGAAAATGGAAATCTAAATAATTTTGTTAGAAAATAATATTAGAGTAGAAATTTAATAATGCATTGCTAAGTAAAAGCAGATTCGGGGAAGACTTTCTCTCCCTCAATGTCTATCACCATATTTACAATGAGGTAAATAATATTACAAAATTTAAAGCAAGTGATTATAAATTTTAAGTGTAAATAAAATTTAATGGCTATTTCAAAATTCTTCTACATAGATTTCATAACAAGTACTAACAAAATGGCGTGAAATGAAATTGCATTTTTACGTCCCAGGTTATGCGGTTTAAGTTATTAAAGGGAACGGATGGTTAACAAATATGAATGATTATGAAAGAATTTATGAGTAAGAATATGGGAAAAATGAAAGCAACCCCTCCCACAAAAGTATACAGTATTGTCCACCGCAAACTACATCACCTGGGTTCGAATTAAGGACCCCTCATAACGGAGGTGAACGCGTGTCAGATAGTCACCGTACCCGTAAGACTATTTTGAATGAAACCAATTGTAGTAATGGAAATATCAATGTTATTTCAATAAATAAATAAATAATAATAATAATAATAATAATAATAATAATAATAATAATAATAATAATAATAATAATAATAATAATAATAATAATAATAATAATAATAAAGTAAACACTCCATTCATCATTTCTTATATACCTTTTTATTTTCCTTATAAGACAAAATTTATTCAATTCTTGTCATGAGTACAGTATAATATAGACTACTTGTTTTCGCAGAAATAAATAAATAAAAATCGTAGATCAAAAATCGTGCAATAAATATAATGCACGTTAACTTTCAGCAGTTGTCAGTTTGTAATTAAGATGTTAATTTGTTGCGTTGACGGATGCGGGAATTAATATTCGCCTTATTTCACGTTATAATTAACTGTAATATAAATAGCATACCATATACCATATATGGCAGTACAGATTAATTTGTTTCATAAGAACTGTATTTGAAACTTCCGAAAGTAGAGTGCGAACATCTGGGGTGAATCAAGGTAAACACATATGTTGATAAGTATAGCAAATACTATAGTAGAAATCCAAACTGTTTTTCAGCCTCCCTCGTGGCAATATGCTTTGACGAAGGATACTGGTTTCGAGTCCCATTTTAGTTTATTTGGTTCGGATGCCAAGTTAAGCTGTAGATATGTAGAATCGAGACACAGATCTTTCAGTTTGATGTCTCACAATTATGCCGCATAGGTTAAAGAAAACGGTGATGATGAGAATGGATGAAATGGTACAATAAATAAAGTGGGAGGACATGGGAGAATCCTGAGAAAACTCACGCACATGATGTTTGTTCCATGTACAAAATCTACTTTGCTCAAGCTGGGATCGAACCAGGAGATTTCATGAACTAAAAGTGAACACTACCACTGAGCCGTCGCGGCCCCTGGAATCGAGATGTTATGCAAACTAACTAATCATACAGTTTTCCAGGTACCTTCCTCTTTTATTTGCGTTCCTACTATAAGATGAATGAAAAGTAACAGATCCCGGGATTATTATTAAATAACTGCTGGAATAACGCCATGTTCTCGAGGGTCTTTGCTTAAGGTTAGGAACAAAAGTCTCCTCCACTGATACAAGAGTTTCACGTTTTTTGTTGATGTGTTACTATACTATTGATTAACATGTACCAGAGAAGCAGTTGTTCATCTACTCTTCTAAATTATGACTCTAGGCACGTTATTAGAATCACGGTAGTGAATCTTACAAAATTGAAATGTTAATACGTTCGTTACTCCACACGATGATTCTTGAATGAAGCACAATACCCCTGGATTCATGACTAATAGTATTGTGCCAACACCTACTCCACGGTTTCCACTACCTATTTTTTTCTCTGCCGTTTTGCAGATACAATACCTCTGGACTCATGACTACTAGTACTGTACCAACACCTACTACACAGTTTGCACAGTCTACTTTCTCTGCCGTTTCTCCTATCGTAAAAACGTATCTTATATCAGTGGTTCTCAAACTTTCCGATAACGCGGACTCCCTGTTCATCAGAAAGTGATCGTCGGACCCCCTTGCAATGCTATCTGAAATTTCATAAGGTATTAAAAAATATACTAATTAGAATTACCACTGACAAGAAAAAGATTAAGAAAAGTAATGCAATAAATAATTTATTCTAAAGATACATGATTGCTTCCTAATGAACGAAGTTTCAATTGAAAATACAGTAACTTACAATACTGATTTCATTTTTCTTTAAAGGAGATCCATGTGATAAACAATGTTCTGAAATGTAGGATCACTAATGTAAGGAATGAAATTCTTTGTGTTTTCCCATAATTGCATTGAAATCTGGAATAAGTTTTGCTACCATCAATCTTAGGTCCAATTCCATGTTAAGACGATTTCGCTTTAAGGTTTTAATACTGCAAAGAGCAGAAAAGGTCTGCATACAGAAGTAAATGGTAGGGAAAGGCATCAAATGTTGCAATGCCTTTTTTAGACAACTCTTCATACTCACAACGCACACGCAGCCAAAAGCTACAAAGTTCACTTTCTGTGAAAACGTTTTTCCGTGAAGTGTCGCAGGATAGCTCCAACAGTTGTTCTTGTTCTGCCAGAGAGATTCATACCTTGTATGTCATGGATTTCTACATTAGTGAAAGGATTTTCAATCCAGCCATTGCCAGGTTGTGGGACACGGAAATATTCTCGAAAACTTGCAGGTATTGCTCTCAAGTGTCCTACAAGTGTTTGGTGCATTTCAGCAGAGAGTTTTTAATCTGAAGAATCAACGAAGTCCTTGAGCACTGGAAATAATGAATAGTTACTATTTTGTACTCGTACTGCCCACAGCTGCAGTTCTTAATCTTAAAAATACTTCTTGCATAACAGCGGTGAGTTTAATCTTATTACAATGCATTTCAAATTTACGTGTAGCGAATCCCCTGGCTAGGTCCCGTGTACCCCCAGGGGTCTACGAACCCGCTTTGAGAACCACTGTCTTATATCATCGATCGGCCAGTTAGAAACGACCACCCAAAATAATTGAGTATCAAATTATGAACCGCAGGCTTGATTCAGGAGGATCTCAATGTCTTTAGATACTTACGAGAGTTCGCCACAAGACGAAAATAAGGTTATCTCATCTCAAAACACTGTATTGTCGTGAAATATGTCTCTGCACTCGCATCCTGTCATGAAGATTCGTCACATGGGTATCCCAAAGTATTTACATAAAATATATTATTATTTTATATGATTTTATAGATTCTACTAAAAAAAAAATCTTATTACATTTGTCTTTATACAATTTACAACTATTTTGCTTGTATTTTTAAAACATTCTGTTTACTAAATATTCCCTATAGCACATAGCACGTTCAATCTCTAAACTGAGTACGTCTTGAATAAAATGTTTGAAAACTCTTAACGTCCCACGATTATAACCTTTATGCTAAGGGAGACGAATATCTCCAATAAAAACCCAAGTGGTGTTTGAGAACGTTTTTTTAAAATCTCGGTGTTCTATAATGACTTAAAACAAACTTCATAAATCCTCATCACAAACAGTTAGCACATGCGTCCCTGGTGTTAAAAATTCGTGTTCGATTCAAGTAGTAATTCACGTGATTTACTTGAAGTGCAGATCCACTCTTATATACTATTACTGTTATTAGTTTGACGTCACATAATATGTTTCGAGGTTAAGGGAGACGGTGAAGACGATAATGAGCGAAAAAGGTTTAATGAACATAGTGAGAGAAGCCCAAGAAAATGCACACGCACATTGTGTTTGTCCACCACAAATCCGCTTGGCTTGAGCCGGGGTCGATACAGGGATCTCACACACCAGAGGCGCCCGTTCAACCACTGCGTTAAGGGTTGACTAAGCCACAGTAAGGGACAGTTTTATCTCAAACCAAGTAACTTACAAGTTTTAAGCATTTATTGCACTGTTAAAAATACTTTCTTAAATCTGAGAAACCGTTTCTTATCTGTGCACCGAGAATATCTTTTCTTAGAAACAAGAGTTTGAAACTCTCATTAATGAAGTGAAATGAAGGAAAGTAGATAAGATTGTATAAAGCGAAACGAGAAAATATTCTGTTACTTTCCTTATGAATGAGAATTGCCAAATCTCATTTCTAAGAAATTATTGTCTCGATGCACATATAAGAAATGGTTTCTCAAATTTAAGAAATTATTTTTAACATTGTGTACTTTCCATAGCTTGAACTTTTTTCTCTTTATTTTTCAAATAAGAAGAGGGATGAATATTTATTTGATAAATAGGAATGCCACCTCAGTGGGAAGTTTGAAAACCATTTCTCTAAAAGAAATTAATCCAAAAGAATTCCTTCTTAATGAGATTCAGGAAGAAATTAACTAAAACATATGCACAGTGTCATGCATGAGAGTATGTATGTATATATAATCGTACGTATATATGTGTTAGGACACTACACAGTACGTACTAACCGCGTACCAACCACCTTCCACAACATATGTGACGTCATATTCAAGGATCAATTACGCATTCTGAGAAAGGAAGCAGCTGAGGCGAAGTCTTCAAGGTGTGACGTCACAACACGCATATACACGTTCCATCATCATCCTTCCTATTCTTTTCCTTTAATCAGCAAACCGCTTTCGTATTCTTCGCGAATATTGAAAAGAGAAAATAGCCGCTCTTCGCAACAGTCGATACCCAGTTCTAATATAGGGGAAATGCACCAGTACCTTTAGCCAGCCTTGTAAGAATGAATTGTATTTTGAGAAAATTATTAGACATATAATTTGTAATTCTAATGTTCTCACAATGTGTAATTAGAAGGAATGAAGATTCAAAGGCACAAGCGTAACACTTTTAGCTGAGAGAGATTGAATTATTAACTCAATCATAATGGCTTTTTCATTATTAAATATAAAAGTCCAGTAGTCCCCTTCCTCCCTAGTTGCTAAGCAATATTATGCTCTGCACGTCTAAGAACATTTTCATTACATGAATAAATTCATGCATTGAGGAAAGCAATTTAATATAGCTAAATGTAATATGTCAGTTTTAACTTTCTTATACAGTGAAATGTATCTCTTATTTTAAAATCAAAATACTAGTTCACTTTATACCAGTGGCGTACGCAAGTGGAGTTTAACCCCACTTCAGTAGAACATTGTGAAAAATAGATAGTTTTATATTGATATATATATATATATATATATATATATATATATATATATATATATATATATATATATATATATATATATTGATAGATAGATATAGATATAGATATATATATATATATATATATATATATATATATATATATATATATATATTGATAGATAGATATAGATATAGATATATACAGAGTGGTCCAAAAGTAGGTATACAAACCTCCATCGATCAAGTATGGCATTTTTGTTTATTAAGATAATGAATGAATTTGCTTTGGTTTGTTCCGAGCTTAAGGTATAAGTGAAAATAAATTAAGAACAGATAAGAAAGAAACTAAGTCAATACCTGTGTGGATAATAAGTAAATGATATAAAATGTCATGGCCGATCAGTACGGGACTATATACCTACTTGTTGGCCACACTGTATATATACAGGGACTATATATATACAGAGACCATACTTGTCCTGAAAGGATGTAAGTTTGAGTACTTGAACCCCCCTTGATGAAATTCTGTTTACGCTATTGCTTCACACATACTTGTAGCAGGTCTCATTTGCGAAAATTTATTCCTCTTCCACTCGATAACAGAGCAAAACTTCTTAGTATAACAGTAGGAACTGTGTGATTGCAATTAGTTTGGTTAGAAGCTAAGATTTGCTTGTATTTAATATATTTTTAAGTGTTACATAACTGACTACTGGGTAATAGCAGAATACTGGCATATTTATTCTAGTTAATGAGCAGTTTCATATTTATCAATGTTTATGAAAATACAAGTCAAAATATGAATATTTATTGTGTGGTAGCGAATAAAACGATGAGCTTACAAACGAAGAAAATGCGAAAAATATTTATGTTCAGAAGCTCACGTTGTGTTCGGTAGTAGAAGACGCACGTTAATTTAATTCTGTCCACCACAAGCTCTTGTAGCGTAGTCTCGAATAAAGTACTTTTTACGCCAGAATTGATTATTCTATCACTGAACCACCATAAATAGGGAAGCTAGTAGCCTGAAGTAGTGAGAAAGAAACATGAAAAAGAAATCGCATGAAAGTGTTTTAAACAAGTCGTAAATCTTGTGCAAGTAAATTTATGATTATTAAAATAAAATGTATGAATTGAAATTAATATCTTCATTAAAACTTTTATGTATTATTTGAGTTTTGTCCTTGTTACGAAGAAAATGTTTTTTAATGCGCTTTTAGAATGAAAATGAGCACGTAAAGAAAGTATAATAGTCAATTCGTTCATAAATATTGTACTTATCAGAAAAGGAGGGGGACACTCTTGTCTAGTGGTTACAGAGTTGGATTCCGCGTGGTCCCAGATTCGATCCACTGGCAACTTAGGAAATCGGGAGCTTTTTCGGTGGGTGATCAATTTCTAATTAAAAAGAAAGAAAAAGGTATGCATAAGAATCAATTTGAAATTCGTTATGAAGATGTTAGCTTAGAAATATCATATTTCAGAATTAATATTTTAGAAATATTTTAATATTACAGAAATATTGCAATATTTCTAATAAAATATGTTAAATGCACTTTCCCAAACGACTTGGAATGTTAAAATATTCTTAAAGACGTATGTTCAAAGTAACTAACATCCCAAGATTACCAAGAAAGTTGTAATAATGTTAAACCAGGCCATTTGTAAGGAATCTCCAAGATTTTTTGCACAGATCCAGTAAAGCTAAGACTGAGATAGCATATTTTGTGGTCGAAGTGAGACTTTATGCGGTGGTATGCCATACCACCTCTGTTTTCTTAGTGATGAAGGCATACCGTCTCTGGTTTTTCAATGATTAAAATATACCGTCACTAGAGAATAGATGCTAAATAGCAGGATTGCCACGAATACCAGTAATTGACGAATAAATTTGCAGGAAAAAGATTTTATTTCTTATGTAGAAATAATTTCTAAATTGATAACACCAACATTTTTATTATCTTTTCCCTACCTTTTGTTTTTAAAATGAGGTGTCTTCAAAGAAGATCACATAGTTTATAATTTGATGTTTCATATTGAATTGTTTCTTTATTATGTGTGTATCTTCTTGCCTTAATGCATGTAAATGCCGTGCTTTGAGCATAGGGGGGATTTAGGAGTTGTCTGCTGTCGGGAAGGACCTTCTGAGGATTTCGAAGTTCGAGTGGGGGGATTTAGGAGTTGTCTGCTGTCGGGAAGGACCTTCTGAGGATTTCGAAGTTCGAGTGGGGGGACCAGGAGTTTTCCCGCAGGAAATTGTTAATATCCTCATTCAGTTTTTGAGCATTTAAGTGTATAATTCTCTATAATACAACATAGATGGATATTTTTTTCAGAAAGTTATTGGCTGGGAATCTCCGCACCCGTACCCCTCTCTCTCCGTACCCCTTCCCCCGTTAGTACAGGGAACATCTCCAATGGTTTTCAGTCATTATGTAAATAGAGATGCAATCTTTTAGGGAACATACTTTCACTGAATTTCAGCATTTAGATCGTAATAAAACATATCGCCTCTGCTTTTTTCCACTTCGAACACTGATATTTAAATAAAGGCGATGCTATTGCTTTATATTACTGTTATTGTTTCGTTATTACTATTGTTTGTTACACTCAGTATAAATTAGGTGGCAGGTTGTATTCCAAAGTTTATTAGGTAAATAAATAAATTTCCACTACAACATTATTAGAGCCCACATATAAGATATACAGTACACTAATCAACAGATTTCTTTAATCTGAAAAACAAATATATAGGTGAATGTAAATTCTCACGCTTAGTTTTCTAAGAAATAGTATTTTTGTTATTCGAAAACTAATGCTGTACGATAGTTACGCCATCTATTGAGATTAAACTTATGCTGAAGTAAATGTGTCCGATTGTCCAGTAACTAGCCTTTGATGCACGGTTCCCGATGGGAGAGTCTTGAAAAATTTTGAACACATTACGGTGGTTCGGATTTCATCTCAAATTTGTAAGTCCATATATCATATGGCTTCACATGCTATTTGAAAAAAAAAAAGTTCAAGAAACTTTCTGAAAAATAACTCTCAAAATAAACTTTCTGTTGTTTCACTAAAAAGAACACACGTATCTACAAATTTTGTTGAACATGTCATAAAAAAACATCTGTAATATGTATAAGTTCTCATTCCGTACTCAAACCTTCTCACTTCTCTTGTTCTTTACTTCTTTAAACGTTTTTTTTTTTAAGCACAGGTAAGCTATAATATAAAGTACTGGGCCATTTTTTAGATTTTGATCTTGACATGTAATACTAGTTTGTTGTATAAATTTAGAATGATACTTAGGATCAGGCGCGCACCCAGAATTGGAAGGGGTCCAAAGTTTGGGGGGTTAAATACACTACGTTTAGGTGGTATTGAACCGGTGTTATTCTAGACCCAAAAAAATGATAAGAATTATCAAGTATTTTCATCTATATTCTCAGCAAAAATAACTGAACTAGATTGGGTTGTGAGAAAAGAAAGAGTACAAATGAAGTATAAGATCAAATTCTTAAGGCTACATCAATGATTTGTCTGCTAAACAAGTATAGTTTTATCAAGAAAGTATACAAATATATGTAGAGTTATCAAAACAAATTAAATATTTCAGTTCAACGTCCCCCGTTTATGTCCTTTAGTCTAAGGGAGACGATGATTAAGATAAGTGAATGATGATGGAAGAATTGTTGGAATGGGAAAATAAGAGGAAACGGGAATACCCAGAGAAACCAACAAACACGATATTGTTCACTACAAACTTCCTTGAGCGGGGATCGAACCAGGGACCTTACGCAACAGAGGTAAGCACTCTACAACTAATCCTCCGTGTCCCCGTCGAATTACCAAGTTTGGGGTTAACCTGACCCGATTAAACTCCTCCCCTCCCTCCCCCCTCGTGCCTGCGCCTCTTGTTAGGATAAATGTATCTACATTATATTACAAGACGCGATTAATAAAACTTGTTCTGTATCAGAATATGAATCGTGATGTATCCCCACCGTCGTTTTATTTTTTACACACACACACATACAAAATGTTACGTTGGCACATTTTTCTTCTTTTTATACATCTTAAGAAGTTTTGCTACAATAACGAAGAAACAGAGTAACATGGGTATTTGAACGTTGTAATAAATTAAGCACTAGAAAATATGGGTTTTCTTGTTTCATATTTGTGTATATAGATATAGGCACCCATTATATTATTCCCTTACTCTGCCATCTGCTGGAATTTATTATCCTATTAACTGTTTTCTTTCCTTCAAACTAACTATTTGGAGAGTCGAAACCAGTACTGGACAGCGGTTATGGCCAAGAAGCGTAACAGATAAAGCCATATGGTCGCCCTTGGGGGTCACGGATGAGTTCGTCTTCAGCGCCTTAACTCTGTTCCGCCTGAACATATGTGTGTGTGTGCTAAAATTCTCGGCTTCTAAGACCTTTTAATTCAAGGCTTGTGGGTGATCGTTTCATTAAGTATAAGAGTAAGGGTCAGTGATATAAAAAGAAACACATTAAATAATAATAACAATAATAACTATAAACGTTCGATGGGGTCCCTCGTGGATATGGTTAACACACTCTTCTTCGGCATGGTGGGTTCAGTTCTCGGTGAAAATCCATGTGGAAATCCATGTGTTCCATATTAAGCTGTAGATCTATGTCTAATGTAGCAATGGTATTAAAAATAACGCTAAACCCCAATCCGACAAACCAACAAATAATAATGATACTACTACTACTACTAATTATATTATTATTATTATTATTATTATTATTATTATTATTATTATTATTATTATTATTATTATTATTATTATTATAAAATATATCTAATATACAAACTTCAAAACATTTAAGAGTTGTGGGTTGCATAAGCATCTAGGGGAAATGTTTACAAATTCTTAATCTTTATTGTAAAAAAAATCTTTCAGTTTGAAATCCTACGATTATGCCCTTTAGGCTAAGAGAGACAATGATTAAGGCAACTGAATGAGGATGGAAGAATTGGTGAAATGATGATGTGGGAGGAAACGAGAATACTCCGAGAAAACCCACGGACACGATGTTCTCCACCACAAACTTGGATCGAACCAGGGACCTCATGCACCAGAGATTAGCGCTCTGCCACTGAGCCACCGTGCTCCCCTTATTATAAAAGCAAGAAGCATCATTTCCTCAGACAAATTACGTTCCAAAAATTCACACTCAGGCTAATAGG
Organism: Thermobia domestica; assembly: GCF_964235325.1. Taxonomy (NCBI): domain Eukaryota; kingdom Metazoa; phylum Arthropoda; class Insecta; order Zygentoma; family Lepismatidae; genus Thermobia; species Thermobia domestica. Next base: position 106,994,200 of record NC_137464.1, read on the forward strand.
TGTCGCTAGTCGCATTAATAGATGTTTCCTACTTGACTCTAAGAGATGTCGCTAGTGTGCAGACAATTTGCGGATGAGCCTAAGGCTTGAGAGGACTTTATAATAATGATAAGAAGAAGAAGAAAGGTTTAATTGCGTCTATTTTTGCTTAAATAATTGACTTTCACCCCATTCATTAGAAGACAGTTCCACTATGTGCACACAGTAGTGTAGGTCAGTGTTATGTCGCAATGGTAAAGAATCTATTACTATTAGTTCGCGGTTAATTAAGTACTGAATTTGAGGACATAACACAAAGAAAATGTTGCATCTCCCTGAAAACATATCACTCAAATACCCCCAAAAAAAATAAGAAAGAAAGAAAAATGAAACAAGAAAAGACAAATTAAAGCGCGGTTGAAATAGTTTCGTTTACCACAACTCCTTTATATATTTATCCCGTCTATTCGTCCAAGAGACAATAAATCTCCAGAAATACTGCATGAATCACCATCCATTTTGACCAGGATGTTAAAGGTCAAAAGTTAGCCATCAAGCTCGTTGATAAAGGTGATATTCGAACCGGAAGTTGTAGAAATCAACCATTTCCGGTTTTAATGTTGATCACTGTAGAGAAAGATGGTAATAGATAGCGAGAAATGGTTTCCTGCAATCGATTAAGCACCCCAATAATACACTTCATCTCCAATTTTGACTCCACCGACACCGGAAGCGATAGAATGCCACTACAACTTCCGGTTTCAATATTGATCTACATGAAGCAAAAACGATAAGAGGTACGGAAAAGTGGTTATTTTTACAATCGATTTCGATCGATCATATTCTAAGAATAGGTATCATATTCTCTCTTTAATCCTCTATTCAGACCGAGAGTGGTATAGAAGTCTACAACTTACGGTTTTAATGTTCATTGTTGTAGAGTGAAAACGTAATAGATAACGTCAAACGGTTTTCTTCAACCAATTAAACATCGCAAGAGTATATTCCATCTCCAGCGTAATATCTCTACTAAAACTGGAAGTGGTTGAAATTTAATTGAGAAAATACCACGACATATAAACCAAACTCCTTCGAGCAGAATACAAATGGCAGTGTAACTGGTTAATGGTTGTTAACACCTCTACAATATTAGAGTGACGTAGCCATGAAAACATAATGTGGGCTAAGAAGTGTGATGTGAGAGAAGTACAGGCACACGTAGGGTATACACCAAACATTATGTAGCATTATGTAACGATAGGGCTTTCCTATTCATACTGGCCTCAGAAAGACATAAATATGGCGTCAGTAACCGATATACTGACTAACGGGTCACCAACTGAAACGTGCATTGTATAGCCGGTCAAAGTTTTTCATTTCCTCTTGCGATACGAAGTTTATTACTTAGCTTCATCACACAAAGGTACGACAAACTATAGGAGAGATATATTGAAATATTAATTAAATAATTAATAGATAGAATGAAGTATCAAACGTCCTGATGCTGCAACCCATGTATGACTATGACCGACCATGTGGGTAATAGTACTGCGCAAGAGACGAGACGAGGAAGAATTTTCGAATTGAATGCCAAGACGAGGCAGAACTCTTCCAACGGAAATAGGTATTATATTTTTCCAGATAAGATTATATTTTTAGGGTATATTTTCGAGACGAGATACTCCGAGATCTCGTCTCGTGGGCAATTCTATCATATCTAGTCAGAGAGCTTCTTCCTGGCTGAGCAGTTAGCATACGAACTTTTGGCGTGGGAGACCAGGGTTCGATTCCCGGCGGGAGCTCATGTGGTGCGGATTCCACGTTAATCAGTAGGGTCCCGTCTAATATAACCTCGCTGCTGAAAGGAACGTTTAACTCAAAATCAAGTCAACTCCAATCTAGTCAGTGCATCGCTAGTTGTACCGGAAACTGAAGATTGTACCGGAAATAAACTATAAACACAATGAACTCATACGTTATCAATTTAGCTCAGCATGAGCTTAGTAATATATATATATATATATATATATATATATATATATATATATATATATATATATATTGAAAATTTACTTTCTTTCTAATGCTCTCTGTTTGCACCCGTATAGAGGTACAAAACTGTGAGAAAAAGGCAGAGAAAGTTTTATACAGTACGGTTAAATTAATGGAAATAGTTTTACAATATCTGGACATGAGTCTTTTAGGCTCTGTAAAGAGTATGAGATAGAGATCTTAAGAACGAAATATGTCCAAAATAACCACAAATGGACTTGGTTGCCTTGTGAACTGAATGCGCTATACGGTAAATTTTGTTCCAAGAGTTAAAAAAATATAAAGACAACAGTATTAACTTATATACTGAAATTTTATGCAGAGTTAAAGATAAGAGTTCCTGGGAAGTAAGTGGTTTTAGATGACTATACAATACTTGAAATAAGTTCTTTATAAAAAGGTCCTAACATCGAAAATATGAAATCTTTCGGTTTAACGCATGGGTGCCCGAAGGGGAGGGCAGGGAGGCCCCCCTGGCTCACGAAAATGTATTAAATTTCTTAAGATTTTCTAACTACAAATAAAAAATACCAAACGTAATATGGCAACCAGGGATTTGATCCCCAACTAGAAAACATTCTTCGGGCGCGCATGGTTTAACATCCCATGATTATGCTCTTTAGGCTAAGGGAAACCGATGATTAAGACAAATGAATGATGATGCATGAATAAGTGGAATGAAAATGTGGGACGAAACGGGAGCATTACGGACACGATTTTGTCCACCACAAACGTACTTGGATGAGGATTGAATCAGGAACCCCTTGCACCAGAGGTAAGCACTCTACAGCTGAACCATTATGTCCCCATAATGACATTTTCCCTACACATTCGTCAGTTTATTCTTCTATTACAAAGGATGCAGAACAGTTTACCAGAAAGCATAGCGGGGAAAGTTTGAAAATCATTACTTTAGCATAAATAACATTAGCTAAAGATAAGAAATTTATTTTCAAACTTTTTTTCGAGATAGGGCCATCACATGAAATAATGATTTCTTATATGCATTTGTAACTTGACATTTAGAAAGTGTCTTTCCTTATCAGGTACATTTGTCAAATCATTCAAATTTGTTATATTGCAACTTCAATTTAAAAAAAAAATGCATTGAACAATCATTTTATAGTATGTGCTATCTACTGCGTGTGTAATAATAAAAGTTTTATTGATATCTCAATTTCATTGCAGCGTAATATATATATATATATATATATATATATATATATATATATATAGTCATATTTATTATTGGAGTTTATACAATATAATCTAAAAGTTATTATTGCGTGCTATCTCTTATTCGACATCTTATTGAGGCAGAAAAAAAAATACAACATACAGTATATTACACATCGTGTGTTTTCCCTCTGAATCCTCTCCCCCTTCCCTATATGCGTTCTAGGCCTCCAGAAGGTCATAATTGCATTTGTTGATTTTTTCGCTATATTATTCCAACTCCCTTGCGGATGGTCAACGAAGAGTAGCGATAATAAAAAAAAATGGCGCCTAAGGTAGATTTATCCGTAAAAACGGACAGTCTGTGACGTAATAATGTGCTTCACCATGCATATTCATGGTAGGGAAACTCTGATTTTATTATCGATGTATCGATATCTCGAGGGCCAGGCTGTTTACCTGAATAACGCGGTGGTCCACTACAGCAGTGTTGCAAACTGGTTTTAAAAAAATGAAGAAAGAAAGACTACTAAAATAATTAAAAAGATACGTTTCCAGCAATGTAAACATAGTGAAACACCTGATTATACATACGTACAGAACATTGTGTATATCAACACTAATATGTCGATTGCATATAATGGGATTTCATTTGGTTCTTATGTAAGACCGGCAACCGGACCCTTATCCCAATATGATGGCCATATTTTTAACTTTGTAGAATGGGGAAGCTAGGGAGTGACTTCTACCCTACCTCAGACTTGGAAAAAAAAAATATTTACTTTTCTCCTTACGCTGTTGAGAGTGGTAAAGGAAATTATTAAATGCTTAAATTCAGTTTTTATTTTAACGCCCTACAATTAAAAGCTGAGGCCGAGAAAGACTGTGATAATGATAATGAACAAAACCTTGAAATATAGAAAGAGGGAGAAAACGGGAGAATGTGAGAAAAAACACGCACATGAAGTTAAGCCACCACAAATGCTACTTGGCAGGAGCTGGGATCGAACCAGAGATTTTGCGAATTAGAAGTGAATGCTATACTACTAAACCATTGTAACTCCGTGATTAAATTCATGTTTTATTAATAATAATATATATCACGGTGGGAAAACGATCTAAAATCTTATAATAATTCTCACTGTAAATGAAAATGAAATGAAATCTTTGAATTTTACGTCCCACGGTTATGCAGGTTAGGCTAAAAGAGACAGTGATTATGAGAAATGAATGAAGTGGTGGAATGAAGAAAGTGGGAGGAAACGGGAGAACCCCGAGAAAACCCACGCACACGGTGTTTGTCCACCACAAAGTTCACTTGGCAGGAGCGAGGTTTGAACCCGGGACCCCCATGCACCAGAGGTGAACGCTCTACCACTGAGCCACCGCGGCCCCCAATTCTCACTGTATTATAGGTAATAAGTGCCCAACTGTTAGATCTGTCCGTGTCACGTTAGGAAAAATGAAGCAAAATAATAGATGCAATCTGCTACGTAAAAGTATATTTTTCAAATATTGATTTCATACTAATACATAAATAACCGATTCCAGTAGAATAAAAATAACCAGTCACGTGATTAGGATTAGGTATTAGATTTCTGGACGTCGGCATCTATGGTCATGTTAACCCGTCACGTATGAAGTGTCGTACCTCAGTGATTATACTATCCGAGAAAAGGGAAGAAAGCAAATGGCCTGGGACCAGAGATGGAGTGTATCAGTGGGTCAACATGACGTGATCCACTGTGACTCACTACCCACCGTGACCCACTCTCACCCACTCACGGACGCACTCTGGCCCACCATGACCCATCACGACCCACCGATCTACTCTGCTCAGTACATTGTAGACATCTTCTGAACAGTGGTGAATTTGCAGGGCCGGATTTAGCATTTTGGCGCCCCTAGTCCCGATAATGTTTCCGCCCCCTAGTCTAGTTAAAGTTATTTTCCTAAAATCCTCCCGAAGAGACGGCGTTATCGTCTGCGGAAAACAGTAAAAAAAAACATTCCTAAAAACCTTTATTAAAAAATTATATCAGGCCTATATGTTAATTGCTTAAACACCACTCCACGATGTAATTTTATCATTGCAAGTTTTTTGAGGAATTTACTTGGTTCTGGGCTTAAAGTACCGTTTATGTATTAACAAAAGATTGGTGAATAACTTTGGTTTTGTTCAATTTAGCCATTGGGCAAATAAATATATAACTCTGTAAAACTTTTTAATCAATTCAAAAAATATGCTAAGTTATGGCTATTTATTTTTATTTCTAGATATTTTTTATTTTTTCTCTCTCGGCCGTGCGCCCCCTGGGAGCTTGCGCCCATAGGCCTGGGCCTATTGGGAAATCCGGCCCTGTGAATTTGTCTACGTTTTACTTTCAAGGCTTCCATTTCTCTTCCTTTTTCATTTCCTTGTCTTTACTTACCTGAGATGAGTACCGGTATATCTAAGTTAAAAAAAGAACTTCAGGTACTTTTGGATATTGATATTTGTAATTGTAGTAATAGCAATAGGATTTACTGGTTAACTTTCGAGACACAATCGAATTTTACATTGTTTATTTTTTTTTTCTTTCTTTCTTTACGTTGGGCTACTTTACCTCGATTGAGACTTTCAAATTTCATCCTATTTTCCACTGAAAAGTATCTGTAATTCATCAAGAAAATAATTATGTATGATAATTAAATTGAAATTCACCGTAATGTGGCCCAATACAAACACTTTACCATTTTATACCATAAAAGTCAGATCCAACAGTATTGTAACAAAGCGGTACGGTAGAAATTCAAACTCCGATTAGCGATAATTCCACAGCGTTGTTTTATTACAAGTGTAAACTCCTTAGTGCAAAGGAGGGCCAGAGTTGATTGTGATGGATTTTGGTGGATGGAAGGGGGTCACAGTAGAGCGTGAGTATAGTGGGTCGTGGGTAACGGTGGGTGGTGGTTCAGTGGATCATGGGTCACGTTAGGTGGTGGGTCACTGGGTCAGGGATCAAGTTTACAGTGGTCCACGCCATCTCTGCCTGAGACTGGTATGTTAGGTTCCATCTCGGTATTTTCCTAGTGTGAATGAGGAAAATCCAGGAAAACCTCACCCATGATGCCTGGCCTCAAAACCAAGCTTTTCGACTTAGTGTCCCCATCGGGGATCGAACCCGGGACCACTCATCAATTACATGAGATTGACAAAGAGCGACAATACTTTATACCACCTAAAAATTATTTTTTCTCAATTTCCTCGAAAATTACGCATAAGAATTTATTCTCATAAATTAATTTTATTCAGTTCTATTAGATCTATCAATTGATATATCTTATACGTTGAACATTTTTTTTTCGTTAATCGCTCATAATATTGTAAAATATACGCAATGTGCAATCAAATTCGCACATCCCAGCAAGCGAGACGTCACCGAAATTTCAATTCTGTACTGCAGTTATTCTACCAAGATTCATAGTTTACGTAGTGTAGTTTTCGTGAATTTCCTTTGAAGCTGGCTACACTGTCGCTCTCTTGTTCCAGCTGACAAAACCTCAATCAGGTTATCGCACTTCCCGTGATGTCCGATTCAGCGTGTTTGTAACTTTCGACAACAGATGACTCTCCCATATACGTAGACGACACACACGGTCTGCTGATCATAATGTGTGTAAGTGAGAGAGAGAGAGAGAAAAAGGGGGAGGAGGATGTACAACATGTGTACAGACAGAATGCAATGTTAAGAATAGAAGCTTAGGAGAATGGGGTAACATTGTAGTGTGATACATTGAACAAATGTCAGTCACACTTTTAACGGTTAGTTGTAACGTTTTCTTATGAGTGTTAATTATAATGAATAACAAGAAAAACAATATCAGGGCTGAGCTCTTCGTCGCTAAGCTGACAACGCGCATAGCCCGAGTTCGATACCTGCAGACAAGGAATAGTGGTTCGTATTTAATTTGAACCAATAAATCCCGTCTTTCATATCCCTGTTGTTGAAGGGATGTTAACCAATCAATTAATCAATCAACAATTGCGGATCTGGTAGGTAAATATTGGGGGACTAGCCAGTACCGAGGCTATATATCATGAGTTTACTATAAACTTTCAAAAATATATAAATAATAGCTCAAAATATTTTAGTCACTCAAAAAAACTAGGGGCCTAGTCCCCCGGATCCGGACTAGATCCGCCACTGTCAATCAACCATTGTAGTGCTGCATATTAGATTACAGTACATCTTAGAAACAATCATATTGGTTCCGTATATCTAGTGGCTAGCGCGCACTCTTTCGGTACATGGCGTCCCGGGTTCGATTCTTGATGGGAGAGGTTGGAAATTTGAACTCGTTATGGTGGTTTAGATTTCACCTTAAAACTGTAAGTCCACGTCTCATATATCCTCGGTGCTGAAAAGTACGCTAAGCTCGAATCCAAATCAACTAACCAAGACAACACTCCTAGAAGGTATTTCGCTTTTTAGCATAGAATATTTGCATAATTATTTCCCCTTCTGTTTCACTTTGGCCATTTGCAAATATCTTTCCAAGAGCCATTCAAGCAGGGTAGTTATCTGAGCAAGATCATTAGATAGATAGATAGATAGATAGATAGATAGATAGATAGATAGATAGATAGATAGATAGATAGATAGATAGATAGATAGATAGATAGATAGATAGATAGATAGATAGATAGATAGATACTTGGTGAGTACTTCAAATTATATGCTCGTAGCCAAACTCTCTCTAGAAAAATTGGTACTTGAGTACCCTAGAATTCTGAAACATGTATTTTTGGATAGAGCACATAGTATTTTCTAAGTGAAGTCTTGACCCAACTACGGTAGGTCTCATAGTTTTGAAGTTTTGAAGCTATGGACCATTAAAGTTCATTTTTTCATATTTTCAGAAGCCTATAACTCCGAAAGGAAGCATTTGTGCACCCAGGTTGGTTTATACTTTTTTCTTATTTTGGTGTCAGGAATCATCTCCCAAACGTCGATGTTGTCTTGAAACAACCTGTGTGTATATATATATAAGAACGAATATTTTAGGTAATAGACAGATAGATTGATATAGATCTGAAATACTTGAGTACCGCTGGGAGAATAGATGGATGGGAAATATTTGAATCCCCTTTCCCTTTAGGATATCAATTACAATGAAAGTATAATAGTAATGATCCATATCTACTTTTGGCATAAATTATGAAATACTCTATCCCCAATACAAGCTTTAATCGAAACAATATGACAAAAACCCACCTTGACGTAAATATTATGTTCGAAATGTCATTTCAAACTAATCGGCCGTTTCCCCGACCTCGAAAACTATAGATTCGACACAATTCTCGGTCATTTTGGATATTTTATTTCTCACTCCTTTTCATTTTCCATGCCGATGGGGGATGAACGAGGACTTAAACAGCTTCGGGGGTGTAAGTATTCATATCAGTAGCCCCAAAGACTATTCGACATTAATATCTGTCGTTTTCGATTATTTTTTACGTCACTTCTCTTAGAGCTAGAAATATCTTACTGCACAACAATTTTTTTCAGACACAAACTAAATGCAACTTTCTTACAAGGCTGTCTATAATCTTTATTATAAATTAACTAGAAATGTTACAGTTTCGGGAGTATATCACTTCCTTCTTCAGACTACTACTCCAACTGAAATCATAAATAACATTACATCATTTGTTATTTCTACCTATCAGGAATCACTTTTCATTAAAATTCAATATATATGTCCATTGTTGTGACAATTTTAAATTCTTAACAGATATAATACATTGTTAACAAATCTTTATATTTCTTTTAACATATATTAACTAAAATAAATACTAATTAACTACCTAAATATTGAAATTTTCTACCTGAATATTGAGTACTAATTCACTACCTGAATATTGAAAAAACACATAAATAAATTTAACCCTATATTGTCCTTATTTTCTACCTTTCTTCTTCCTTCTTTCTTCTCTTTTCAAAATGTCCTCCCACTCTTCTTTAATATTCAAACCACTATTTCAGTTCATAGCTTTATCGTAAACTTCTTTTATCCTCTCCGCTTCTTTCCACTTTCTAACAAGTTGCCTCCCTTCATATTCCAATATTTTCTCTCCTTCTCAGTTTACCTACATCCTGACGTACAATCCAAACCAGATGAGCTGCCGAGAATCAAACCCAGATCTCTTGTGGCAAATGTTATCCGCATAGCCACGAAGGAACTCTAGCTCTTAAAGTGAAGCTCTTAAAGCTTACGCGAAATCAGAAATACCATGTTTCTATATGATACTGGCCTCCATATCGCATTAATTTGCTGCTATATGGTGTTAATAAGCTAATATTGGTAGCATTTAGCCAGCATGACAAAAGTACATATAATTCCCAGAATATTTAGACCTACATACGTAGTTTATAGAAAGTCTCAAATTACCTTTTCTTTTTTCGGAAAATTTCGCACGTGAAACTCTTTCTGAAATGCACCTTTCTATTAAGAGTTAGTGAACCCGGGTCTAGAAACCCAAAAGTAATAGTGTTTAGGATTCGATGTCTCACGACTCATCATTTAACATAAGCTATCTGACTAATCATAACACATCGACAGGGCCACTGACTTTAATTTTTATTATTTTAATACTCGTATAATTAATTTACCGAGAATGTGCCCGTTTGTGGGGTTATCTCCACCATTGGAAATTTCGCAAGACATGAAAGAAGTATCAGATTTCTAAAGACTGCGATTATTTTCTTATTGCTTTATTTCATCAGAGTAAGAAATAGGTTTTCATGAAAATGTGAGTACAAATACTGTATATGTGGGTATAAACTACGTAGTTTCCTAAACCTAATTAATAAGGGAGGTTATATTCAACTGTTCCACTTTTGCCACATCACAATTCTTAGTCCTGTTTCCTGGATTCGCCTCACCAGCTACTTTTCTCTCCCTTAGTCCTCATCCCTGCTTTTATCTTGTGGTTTCTTCCTCTCTCTCTCTCTCTCTCTCTCTCTCTCTCTCTCTCTCTCTTTTGCCCTCTCTTTTTCAGAATTGACCGCGTTTCGAATTAAGTGAGCCTATCGTCCTACGGCGTCCTTTTGTTTCTGGGACACATTGTCCCTTTTGTTCCTCGACATGGTGGACAATGCACGTCCATTCATTCAGACCTCCACCAACCACCTTTTGCAATGGAGACTTGTGTTTGTCCATCAGAAACGAAAATTCTACACACACACACACACACACACACATACACACAAGCAGGGCGTTCTTTGCTGTTTCCCCTCCTTTGCGATTATCGTATAGGACTCTATATATATATACCCCCATGAAGTTCGTTCTAATTCTCCTTGCTTCTCTTTATATAGATACTGTTGATGATCTCGGTTTATTTTGTTTTATTATACATATATACCTACCTACATGATCCTTAAACACACCCACAAGAGGAGCCTCACTCTAATGAGATTTTTTTTTTTTTTTAATTTTAAGGCTTAAGCATTTTCATAAAGAAATATTTGCTGCATCGTATGATTTATCTTAAGACATTTGAATGAGAAAGTTTAGTGTTGTGGTCTGTATCTTTGGTTATTATTGCACTAAATTTCTTTCCAAACTAGGGTAACCTGGTTTTGTTTTCCATGACTGAAATATTTATAAGAGTAAGTATAAAAATGCGTTATATAACATATTTCACACTAATATACAGGGTAAACCAAAATTAGGTAGACAGTAGGTGATAGAAGATTTATGTTAACGTTATACCCTAATAATGGTGTTCATTATAACTATGGTGTTTGTGTTAGATTAAACTACATTAAATTTTATATGAAGTCGACACACTTTATTTTGTAAATTTCGGGCATCCTGTTCATTGTTCGATCCTTTACTCTTCGCAGTTTATACTGCATCTTATTGATGGACTCATAGACTTCATATTGTTGTATTTCGCTAGTGTTTGTCCAATTCTATTGTTGGTCCCCTGAATATATGTTAAGACTGCTATTTTAAGTTATGGTTCTTTATTTTCCAGTTCCAAGTTCTTGCCTTCCTTCTTGTTCTGTGTTGATTTTCGAATATTTGTTTATGATTCTGTTAATTTGTGTTGTACTATACTCGTTGTTCTGCAGCGTTTGTTTGACGAAACAAATTTCCACATTCACATATTTTTATCAGATGTTTTAATCGATCTGTGGATAAGCGTCGAAATAACTGCTTGCTTGTAAGCTGGATCAGGAGTAGATCCAGCGCCCCTTCCCCCAAGAAGTGGAAACTTTCTTATTTTATATATAAATAAAACCCATCCCAGAGTTTGGAGCTCTTAAAAGTAGTTCTAAGTAGCAGTACTACAACCCACCGCCCCTCCCCTAGAAGCCCGTCCTGATTCGCCCCTGAGCTTGACGATTATATGAACTGGAATTGAGAGAGAAATTTGTATGAGTTGGTTTTCTGTATACTAGAGTCCTAATTTGCCATTTTCTAACTTGTATACCAGAGTGTCCAGAAGAGGAAACTGACCTCTACTTGTGTTTCTGTAGTAAATTATGTTCCAATGTGTTGAATTTACAGATTCCAGAAATTCTTGTAGATGTTCCTTGCCATGTAGTTTGATTGTGAAAGCGTCATCAACATATCGAAAGCAGAAGTGATATTTGTAAATGAATTCAGCGGATTCGGATTCAGCATCCGAAGAACAGGTTAAATCTCCGAACTTTTCTCTCCTTTGCAACCGGAAATGGTAGAAGTTTTTCTACCTCTTTAAGTTTTAATATCGGTAAGAGTCGATAATTGTTTTTTTCTGATATGGATGCAGGATGATACAAGAATAGGTTCTACCTCAGCTCTTTTCTTGTATATAGACCGGAAATAGTAAAACATGCACAACTTCCGGTTTCATTATTGATTCCCATAGAGCAAAAATTATAAGAGATAGCGAGAAACTAGTTCTGATGTGGATTTACCGCAAGAAGAACAGGTTCTATCTCCAAATTTTTATATCCACTGCAAACGGAAATTATAGCTCTACTTCTCGTGGTTTCAATGTTCAATCCCTGTAGTTTGGAAGTGTACCACAACTTCACAATGTTAAACAAAATTTATTTTTTATAAACCGTGGAGTATTTAGATGGATGTAGGAGGAAAATCAAATCATTTCAATGAAAATACTGCAGTAGAATATGTATTTCCCAATATAAACCAATATCCTAAAAAAAAAAATCAAGATGACGCAAGTAGCCAACCGTCTTGAGGAATTTCTAAATACATTCAGCGAGGTCTATTTACACTAAAATCATTAAAAATCAATAACAACTCTGGGAAAGGAATTGGAAGAAAGTTGTCTAAAGGCTTATATTTGAAAGTTCCACCCCAGTATTTGAATGGGGAACCTGAGAGAAAGCCCTTTAAGAACCTCAGTAAGAATGACCGCCCCGAAATTCGATCATGACGAGACTGGAAGAAACAGTCTCGGTGCTCACGTCCCTATTGTAATAATCCAATTAGTCAATTAAACACGTCATTTTGAAAATGTAATAAAATCTTTCAGTTTAACGTCCCACGATTATGTCCGTTAGGCTAAGGGAGACGGATGATAATTCAAGTGAATGATGATGGAAGAATTTGGGTAGTGAGAATGTGGAAGGAAATAAGAGTACCAACTCGAGAACCCACGGACACAATATTGTCCACCACGAACTTACTCAGCTGAGTATTGAACCAGGGACGCCCTACACCAGAGATATTACGTCATTTTGAATAATGCGTGCACATGTAATTGATATTTCACATTTCATATACAGTAACAGCGGTGGTGGAAAAAAGGATTTGAAAACAAAATTAAAACAAATAAACAATCAATCCAAACATAATCTGATTCATTTCTGTCAATCATTTTTAATTTCAACCACTTTCCATTCTATGTATCATATAGAGTTGGTGGGCTCTAGAAGATTCACGTTTTTGCTTTCGTCCCAGTCTCTAAATAGGACAAACATAAGAAATTTTATAAAATGTTTGAAACCGGAAATTCGTGAATTTTGCATAAATATTAACCGTCAAATGGTAATGTCACCTCAAAAGTTGTCTTGCTCACTCAATAAAATAATAATAATAATAACCTTACATTTTGTAAAAGATAGATTCAGCTGCTAACGTGAGGCATGTAGTATATATAAGAGTTTGTATGACCTTTTAAGTGGAACATCTGCCGTAACCTCCTTGGAAGATACTGCCGCCCCTTTTTCTCTCTTTACGGTTACCTGTATCAGACGCTAAGGGAAGAAAGAAGTTTCTTTCTTTATTGGAAGGCCTGAGAATTTGGTTCACACGGAGGGGCCAAGCTGAAAATGCATCGGAACAGATGCGGATTTGGGAGAAAAAGAAGAAAGAATAAGAACAGGGTTAGCGAAAGAGGAAAGGAAGAATAGGACAAGACCAGGAGACAAAAAAAAAAAGAAAGAAGAAAAGAAGTAACCAGCGTCTTTTCTGTTGTACAGCGTCTCCTTCAAGAAATAAGTTCTTTTTCTACAAACATCTTGCTAGATCGAGAAGCATTGCTTGATATCTTCTCTCTACTTTCTTGTATGAGTAAGCAGGTGATGAACTCGCGATTTCTTACATTCCTTTCCATAACTGTACGTTACAACACATAAAGAAGAGATTCAAAATTTTCTAAGACACCATACGTAGAAATAGCAAGCGCTTGTGATATAGTATATTGATAAATTATTTTCTATATTGCGTGCAGTGTTAACATGAGAAAAAGAACCTTAGAGTAGCATTGCACGAAGACGCAAAACAGAACCATCTTGGGAGAAAATCAAGATTAAGCTTTAAAAAATATTTAAAACATACAACTTATGTATCCACTGGAAATGTAACATAGGGTAATATAAAATACTGGAAAGGTAATTACATCATCTTGTGTAGGATATTTTAGGTACTAATTTAAGTTACTATTAGATTAGGTACTGATTATTTAGGCACTGATTACATATATTTACAAATTGGTTCATTTGGACGAACTAGTTTGTAATCAAATTATGTACCTGTTGATTAATAAAACATTTTCTTTACCATTACGAACTATGTATTTTAGTTATCTATTTTGCTATGAAACTTTTTCTCATCACTCAACTTTTTCTTAACGTTATATATCTTGCCAATGAAATGTTTGTTACGATAACTGAAGCATTATGGGTCATTATGAAATATGGGCTTATGTGCCCTATTTTGCTTTCTTGGTTCTCTTATTGGTGTCTTTATACGGGGGACTGCTGTAAAATTAGTGGAATTATGAAATTTTACAGTTATTCTACATACTTGCCCCAAAGTTTAATACACTGGAAAATCTACATAAAATTTGAAATCGACCAGCGAAAGCGCCACTTTCCATAGCTTGTTTTTCTCAGATTCATTGTCGGAAGAATTGACCACCAACACATAAACGTAGCATTTTCATATACAGTGAAACCTCCCTTAACGGACACCTCTCAATAACGGACACCTCTATAATACGGACAGATATTTTTGTCCCGGCAAAAATATATGTTCTCTTACGGAACAAAACCCTCCCTTTTACGGACACTCTCAGATACGGACGCGGACAGTCCTTTCCCCCCCCCCCAAACGTTTGATTAACCTCTTCATAACGGACAGGAATTGTTCTCGATTCTACGATATATTACAGCATACAGAAAAGTCTTTTCCCCGTAAGTGTATCTCTCATGAGTCCAGATCTTTTGAACCATCAAACAGAACAGCTGAACTTGAAATTTTTTCCGCAATAAACTGCTTTCTGGCGGAAATCCTAGAAAATTTTCAATAAGCAATAACACTCATGCAGGGTTAGTCGTAAGGTCAGGAATTCTGTGCGAAAGATCTTCCCTTCCCTAACAAATTTAATCCTTTTCGTCTGGACCTTGCATCTTTACCGACAATTTCATAGATAACGAAACAAACATTGTTTGTTTTAAAATAGCATTTTCAACGAGCAATGTTACCTCTTTTACTTTTTTGGAAAAGAAACATTTTTCTTTTACTTATGATACTGAAACAAGTCTAGGTTGGAGTTTTCCCGACTTCCTTTTTCATTTTTTCTAAAAGGATATTGTTTGTGATTGGGCCTGGGTAAATAAATATATGCATAGCTTGCCTTTTCATCCATTCTGTCAAGGAAGAGCCAGCGCCAGTATACAAACACACATTCACACATGTTTCTTCTGCAATCGTACTGAGGATTTTTAGAGGACACTTGCTAATGAGTTTTATTACCGTTGTAGAGGGAAAAGCATGCCTTTTTCGTTAAACATTGCCCGGCAATAATAGGCTATGATTTTATAGAAATGAATTTCTCCTTCATCCCTTCCAGTGATTCAAATGTGTACTAAATAAGACTATTTTCATATTGAATTTTACATATTTACCCCCATACATAATGTATTCATTGTATATTACTGCATACAATTACCCTTATGAGAAATTAAATTTCTGTAACCTCTCTATAACGGACACCTCTCAGTAACGGACAAAACTTCATGTCCCATTGGTGTCCGCTATTGAGAGGTTTCACTGTATATAGTAGTTGAACCTACTATATCAGTACAGAGGTTCGTGGTCTGCAAAAGTAGCAGTTGCAATATCAAAGATATGTGCGTACGCGCGAGTGTTTCTCTCTTCCGCCGTTCTAGAGTCTTATCCAAATAATATTAAGGAAATATGAAGAGTCTTTTCAAGTTCTATTTGCATATTTATTGATTTAAATACATTATTTAATGTTGATTAAATATATAAGCTATTCTCTTCTTTTTTTCAAACAAAATGAACAATCACTGTCAATGTACGTTTATACATTATTTATATACAAAACTTTTATACCAATCTCATTGAACTTGAGATAACTTGAATATATAGCATGTGCTGTAAGACATGAATACGGATAAACAAGAAAATTGCATATATTCTTGCATGCAGTTGAATAAAATTGTTTAATTAAATAATCCATTTGTATTTTAAATGGAAGTTCTATTACCTTCTGATTAAAATCTGAAATGCTGCTCACCAAGTCTCTCTGAATAGAAAGTATCATTACCGCAAATATTTCTCTGTTTATTTTCTTTAAGGTAGAGAAATACATCTCTCCTCCGACAATCGGCATTTTGTTAGCTTATATATATATATATATATATATATATATATATATATATATATATATATATATATATATATATATATATATATATATATATATAAGGGACAGAAATCCAATTTTCAGTGACCATGTAACAATCTGCTGCTGTTACTGTAAAGAAGCGAGAAATCTAAGATTTTTTCCTTCGAAAATGATGAAAGAAATATCTTTTTAAAAGTTTAAGATCCCATGGTTATGCCTTTCAGGCTAAAAGAGATAGATGACTATTGAAAGTGAATGATTGTATATACAACGAAATTGTATATCTATTTTGTAATTTCTTCTATTTTTATATCTTGATTTTGGGCAACGGTGCATAAAAGTACACAATCTTTGGTGTAGAAGAAGAAGAAGAAAAGAAAATGAAATGAAATCTTTAAGTTTTACGTCCCACGGTTATGCCGGTTAGGCTAAAGGAGACGGTGATGATGAGAGATGAGTGAAATGGTGGAATGAAGAAAGTGGGAGGAAACGGGAGAACCCCGAGAAAACCCACGAGCACGGTGTTTGTCCACCACAAAGTTCACTTGGCGGGGGCTGGGATCGGAAGAAGAAAAGAATATATATGTTGTTGATTCTAAATAGAAAGAAATAAGATTTAATCTCAATAATTAAAGTATATGTTGGTTTATAGGTGTAATCTGCATTTATAGGTATCATAGCAGATAGTTACTTATTTAAAACGTTGCTATGACAACCGAAAAAGAAAAGTATAATTAATGAAGTTTTGGAGAATAAAGGTAATAGCGATACAATTTATTGTGCCTGATTTAATGTGATTGGATCATTTTGACATTTTTTAAAATTTATACGGACTGTAGGCTGAAATGTAACGTAAAATATATGTATAATATAAATTAATCATTACATTTTAAATGGTGGTTCCCAGTATACGTTACAATTGGGAGATTAATCTTTTGAGCTCTCTCAGCGGAAATCTAACACGGGGACTATGTGAGCCAAAGGCATCCACGCCAAAATCCATTAGATCAGTGGTGAGACTTTTTCTCCTTCGAGACATCATTTAATAAATATTAATATTTCGAATAATTTGTCGGTTTTCAATCAATGGGAATTGAAAAAACTACTAACAAGGGAAGGTCCCGCAAGTTGTTACTCAAATCTGATTGCCACATAGAACATTCGATAGAGCATCATGAGAAATGAAAATGAGTAAAATTTAAGGTGCTATGAACCGGAAGGATAGAATCTATAGAGCTTCAACATTTGATTGTACAAAAAATTATATCATGGAAATACATACGTTTAGGATCTAAAGTAAATATCTTGAAACCCGTTAAGGCAATCAAAACAAAAGGTGCACAATATAATGAGAACATAATGCCATATCGAAAACCACAAATATCCCATAGATGAGCCAGTGTTGCCAACTCAGCATAAAAATATTTTGTTTGAAATAGCACCATATACAAATGTGCACAGATTTAAAATGCACTATTATCACTAAACATGACACTGAAGTGTAATGGTACAGTGTTGTACACTATTGGAGCTACGTGTGCTGGTACTTTGCTCATTTTCATTTCTTATGATGTTCTACCAGATGTGGTGTGTGGGACAGTGTGTGGCAATCAGTTTTGAGCGACAACTTGTGGGACCTTCCCTTGTCAGTTTGATGCAGAAAATACCCTGAATAGATCTATAGGAATTTCTCTTTTGTAAGTAGTACGAGTATACGAGAAAGAAAGAATGAACAGCGATTACAGGCACAAGACATTTCTGCTATTATCAATTTTCATTTAATATGATTTGATTTATTATTCTTTCTATACATCATATTATATGTATGAGTATATTTCACTATTATGTCATCCTTATTTCAGTTCTTAACTATAACAATGTTGTTTTAAATCGCAGAGTTTGGTGAAAACAAAATTAAGGAACCGATTAAACATAAAAAGAATATATAGAAAGATTATTATTCTTTCACTGTCACAAATTATTTCCTAGGTTATAAGTTACTTGGGGTCCCTGGTTCGATCTCATCTCGCGTCAAGTGGCCTCTATGATGGACAAACACAGCGTACGTAAATTTTCTCGGGGCTCCCGTGCTTTCTTCCACTTTCTTCACTTCACAACTTCATTTTTACCAATTTTTTTTTTTTTTTTTTTTTTTTTTTTAGCCTACAGGTATAACTATTGAATGTGAAATTGAAAGATTTCATTGCGTTTAATTTACTTATATAGCAATGAAAGACAATGATAAGAAATTAATTTCAAATCACTTAACCGAGTAAAGTGGAAAGAAATATCAAATATTAAGTCTATTAGAGTTTTGTGCATCGTTAGTTGCATTTACACTTCGGTTTTCAATTAGACATATCTCCTGGTATTCCATGTTGAAAATCTGATTTCATTGCTGGTAGTATGACAATACCAAAAGAAAGGAAAACATCTTACTTGAGAGAGTGCAAATGCTCCACAGCTTTTTAGGCAGTAAGTATTCTTAAAGGCTGCACCGACGTGGGCACAAAATTAAAATACGAAATTATGACCTGCCCACCTGACCCTCCTAAACTTATAGATCTTATGCAGAGTCATTTTGCCGTATGATTAGCGCCATACTAAAGATCCCTATGTTAGTCGAACTCTTTCGTATGGCACTAATTACGTGTCAGAACAACTCTGCATAAGGCCCAATAATCCTAACAATGTTAGGTAGACAGTACAAATTATGCAGTTCCTCCTTGTGAAGTTTCCGCTATTCTCGTCCTTCTTGGGTGCGAATATTAATGTCAAGTTTATATTTTTAAATATTTTTAGTTTGCATTCTAACCTCAAAGTAAGCAATCGTGTTTCACAACTATACAGCACATCAGAGATCATTATCTTTTCACATTTTTTAAGGTTCAAATTCTTCGACAAAACACGTGAAGACAAAAGAGTGTGGACTAAATAATAACAAGAATTCTCTGCTTTCAGTCGACATTTAATTTCTTAGTGGATATGGTTTTGGCCTGTTAATGTTGATCCTAGATATTTGAAAATATCCATTTTATTGAAAGTATTACCTGATACTTTAACATATCTATAATTTTCCGTATTACGGTAAAATAGAATTTCCATGTATTTAATGTTCTCTACATTACTTTAAAACTCATGTCCATGCAGGCGCTTAATAAATGTCTGCATCTCTTCCGTTGTTCTCATGTCCCTACTAGCAGTACTACCTAGGCAGTAATCGCCAACTCTCGATTTCCTCTCTCTCTCTCCCCCCCCCCCCTCCCCACATATATATATAGGTTGGTAGGAAACTATTTGAACAAACTTCGGGAGCTGATTCCTGATACCGAAATGAAATGAAATGAAATCTTAAGTTTTACGTCCCACGGTTATGCCGGTTAGGCTAAGGGAGACGGTGAAGATGAGAGATGAGTGAAATGGTGGAATGAAAAAAGTGGGAGGAAAGGGGAGAACCCCGAAAAAACCCACGAGCACGGTGTTTGTCCACCACAAAGTCCACACGGCGTGAGCTGGGATCGAACCATCCTGACACCGAAACAAGCAATAAAAAAAAGTCCTCTGGAACTTTGGTCAGTGATGGATCGGTGGTATAAGGTGCCGAAACCGTGGAAAACTGAACTTCAGAAAGCTGTAATTCAAAAACAACGCAGAGTGCGGTTTAGAATATGACACTCGAAGTCATACCTGCTCGATTGAAAAACATATGTTTCAGACCTCCGCAAGACGTGTGCGACGGATTCTCCGAAGGAACATAGGGATTATTTGCCAGGTTATAGGGAATCACTATGTTCATCGGTACCTGCGAGTTTTTAATATCTCTGTTATTTATTTCAAACAGTAAAGACTAGGTGTGGGCTAGTAGCTTTTCTCTGGAGCTAGTAAAATTTTGTTGCTTATTTGCATCTCTGGTTTAACGTCATATATTCTTAATCTTATTTTCTTCCGTGCAGGTTTGTTTACATAACTTTCTTCCCCATATTTTCTTCAATATATAAGCCGTAAACCACTACTTCTTAGCCTTGTTCTCCTTATGTTACCCTACTGTTTATTCTGATGTTTCATATGCATACTGTTTGAAATTCTCTTCCTTCTCGTCAGTTTATTCTCATGCTTTCTGAAGTTCAATACTTTCGCTCAAATTTTCTACCGAATTCATTTCTCACTTCTCTGTTTTTTGGAAGTCCATTAATTTGAGTTATTTTCCATCCACTTTAATTTCTATTGTCCCTTAGAATTAATAAAATTTTTCAGATGATTTCTTAACCAGCTGTTATTATTATTATTATTATTATTATTATTATTATTATTATTATTATTATTATTATTATTATTATTATTATTATTATTATTATTGCAAATGATTGCAGGTTATTTGTAGTGTTTTTTATCTCGAATTTGGAAGTCTCGGATTCGGAGTCGGTGACCGGTTTAGGATTTAGATTTCTGGCCTTTCGACCATGTTAGCCCGTCACCTATGAGGGATGACGTCCCGCGGCGAGCACACTATCCAGGGAAAGGGAAGGAAGAAAGGATTGGGGAAGGAAGGAAGCGGCCTGCGACCTATATGTTAGGTACTACCCCGGCATTTGACTGGCGTGAATGACAAAAATCCACACCGGGAATCGAACCCGGACCACTCTCACCGAACGCGAAAGCCGTAGCGCCTACGCTACGCGAGGCCACATGAGTCGGTGACGTTATATTGACTGAGATTTTCTTTGGTTTTCCTCAACTTCACCAGGCGAATGTCGAAATTGTATATTTAAATAGTCACTTGTCGATCATTCCAACGCTTTTCCATTTGTTTTTATTACTATTGTTATTGATTGTTAATTATTCCACAGTACTCGCAATTCACTGTGTCTCGAAATTCACTAATTAAATATGCCTAAAACAAAAATAAAGTAAATAATAAATAAATTATTCCAACATATTTTTTTCTTTTTTCTATTGTTCTTTCACTCCCTAATTAGATTTCTTTGCAACGTGTCTACTATTTTCTCTATTATTCTGTATATCCACATTTCGCAAGAGTCGATATTTATTTATTTAACAATCACCAGATACAGCTCAGAGGCCATTTTGCACTGGATATCTAACAACAACAATAACAATGGGAAGGACTTGGAAAGGTGTCGGCCAGGGCCTGTTTAGTAGGTTTCATCCCCGCATTTGACTGGTAGGACTGAGGAAAACCCAGTCAGGATGGTCGGCAGCGGGAATCGAACCCACGACCTCCACGACGTTCTACCGCTTGAGCTACTTCGCTAGGTTTGTTTCGCTATGTTTATCGTAGCTTTTTCTTAATGCTTTTTCTTATGTTTGTCTCTGTTTCGAATAGTACCGTACTCTACAACGGCAGAGAGTTTAGTTACAATTAATAGTTATTTATGAATCCATCATCATATCTGCTTTACACACATCTTGACAAGTCGTCATCGAATTTGTTATCATAACGCTATATCACAAATACAATCACTTTATTCAATACATTTCAAATGATGGTGTTTTATCCAAAAGGTACAGTGACGATAAAAATCACACAAATCATACAATCTGTAACGGTTTTTCTGCCACCATTTGACTTTCCTGAACACTTACTTTTTTTTTTCTTTTGCCCCCTTCCCATTTCTTGGTCTTTTGTCAAAAGGTCTCATATGCGGGATCTCTGCGGCATAACTTCCTCTAAAGAAGTTAAGGACATTCTTCCCCTTTTCAACGACAAGCACAAAAGAAGATTCAAACAAGAAAATCCCCGCTTGTAAACTCCATCCTTCTTGTTCCTCCGAACATCTTTTGGTCCACTGGGGGGAAAAGAAGAAACTAGGGTAAGTTCTTTCAAAGAAAATTCTTCGTGAAAGATCCTCGTTTCTCTATAAAAGATGCATTTACAAAGGACCCTCTGGCTGCTTTGATTGTTATGTCAGTTAGACCTTTTCTCTCAAGGTAACAATTTTCTTACGCCCAAAGGTGGTCCATTTTTGTCCTAAAAGGGTGTTCTGTTATTCAAAGTCTTCGTACTTTTGGATATAACTTATCATGAGTCTTAACTTTTGAAGTTATATAGATCATTATCACCCCATCTTCCTTTTTTTTTTATCTCCGTTCTTAAACATAAAAAGAATAAATAACATTAAAGAAATCGTATTCAAAACTTCGGTCAATTTATAACACTTCCAAATTATGCTATGTATAAGTAGGCCTATGGAAAGTTTTATAGAATGGCTATTTCCGTCTGCTGGTCTGTCGACAGGTATAAAAGTAAAGTAGAAAGGTATAGCTAGAAATGATTTATTGATATGGATTCAGTGTCTCAAGGTAAAAATTTTCTTACGCCCAAAGGTGGTCCATTTTGTCCTGAAAGGGTACTCTGGTATTCAAAGTCTTAATACATTTGGACATAACTTATCATGAGTTTTAACTTTTGAAGTTATGTAGAGTATTCTCCGTTTTAAAACATATGAGAATAAATAACATTAAAGAAATCGCATTTACATTTCGGTCAATTTATTACATTTTCAAATTAAGCTACGTATAAATAGACTTGTGGGAAGTTTTATAGAACTGCTACGTCCGTCTGTATGTCGACTGTTCGCTTGTACCTCCAATAACAGAGAACTGCATGAATCACTTTGTGATCCGTGATACAACTAATAATGGTTAGAATTCATACATCGAAGCTACATGATGTCTTTACACACCATTCATACAATTTGCACTTCCTAATCTTTTTAAACTGGTCTTTATACACCATTCATACAATTTGCTGGCAAGCTACAACGACCCTCTTCTTCCTTACGAGTAACAAAAACAATAACAAAATTTATTAAAGATCACTTTTACACTGTCAATGTCTCACTAGAGGGGCACTACCTACCAGTTGAGAATAACTGACAGAATTTGGAATTTTTAGCGTCAGTGCACACACACACACAAATAATATTTTCAAAAATTTTATCACAAATATTATTTACTAGGCTGATATATCTATGGGAAACATAGTTCCTCCAAAGTGGAGACCCGCGGCTCAGTGTGTGAGCGCTCATTTCTGTTGCGAAAAGTACCTTGTTCGATCCCAGACCATGAAACTGTGTAGTGGAAAACATCACGTCCGTGAGTTTTCTAGGATTTTCCCCATTCTCTCTTATACTATCATTCCACGGATTCTTTCACTCGCTTTCATTAATCAACCTTCTTCATTAGTCTAAAGGCATAAGAGTGAGACGTAAAAAACTTCGTTTTGTTTTAATTCTTTCTCCGAGAATGTATTCTGTACTGAAACAAAACGAAAGTAGATTAATCAAACATGTGTATCTCTCCTCCTTTCGAATTCTAGCAGTGTTCTTCTAAATTGAACAGTATAATATGATTTTTACTCGTTCAAATAGCGTATTTGACCGTTGTTAATTTTCCACATTCATTTAAAAAAAAAAATACCTAAGGAACTTCTCAGTTTGTTTGGGGGCCACCTTGCGTCGCCCCTGTGTCACATCCAATTATGCATTAATGGAATCTACGACAAATACTGATTTACATTCCCTTCAACCAGACTTCGAATCAAATATTTATTATCGAGTTATAGCTATTTTTTGCATTTTTCCGACAAATATTTGGCTGGTCATAGTAATGAAAGGAAACATTTCTACACCCAGGTGCGTCTATATCTTTTGTCTTATCTTAATGTCATGAATCATCTCTCAAACATTGTCGGTGGTATTTAGAAACACCCTATATGTTGGTTAAGCAATAATAGAATAAATATATAAAACTTAAAGGTAAAAACACGATTGTAAGGATTAATGGAATAACATATACAGGCTACAATAGTAGAGATTAAGTCAAACTACGATTCCACATCACGGGTAGCGTACTCGCCTTTGGCGTACGAGACCTGGGTTCGAATCCCGACGGGAGCTCATGTGGTTCAGGTTTCACGTTAATCAGTAGGTCCCGTCTCATATAGCCTCGCTGCTGAATGGGACGTTAAACTCAAAATCAACTCAACTCAACGATTCCACATCATATACAAATTAATTTAATTTTATAACGTACTACAAAATAGTACTAATAACATGTAAATAATATAGGTAGTACACATACATTTAATTATAATAGTTACTCTGTACGTGTCATTAGTTTACATTTGGAAAAGTTGAGAACCACATAGGGAAGCAGCCTTTAAGGAGATGAAGAAGGGCATACACCGGTGTAGGGTAAGTATGACCTTCGAGGAGAATGAAACATTTGTGACTGAATTGCATTTGCATACATTTGATCAGGAGCTCAATGATAGATTTCGTTTCTGCTGTGATAAACGTTGAGTTTCTTAATTCATAGAGTTGATTTAATAATATCTTATAAGCAGTACTACTAGGCTATGAAGGTTCTTATCATAACCGTTATAATGCTCCTAAAGGAACTAGATCCGTATTTAGATGTATCTTCTTTTCCTTTCAAATTTCAAAACTTCACACAAAAATTACTCCGTCAATACAAAAAGTATGACGTAACGAAATGCCTTGAAGCAGCTGCTCAGCAGCCCTATGGAGCAGTATTGTGTCGCATAAGAGATCACGAAGTTTTGGCGTTGAATACAAGAAGAAAGTTTGAAATAAAAAAAAATAATAAAAAGCTCGTTCCGTTTTATAAGAAACAAGCCCTCCCTAGTTTTTTATTTCCTTTTTGCAATCCCAAGAGTCAGTTCCGGTTCCTTCCTTCCTGCTTCTCCGCAAGATTCCTTTTCAGAAGCAAAACTTCTTCCCGTAAAGAAAGCTTGCTTGGTTGCTCTTCTTCCAATCTTGATCCATCATCTTCTCTTCTTTTCTCTCTCAATTCTTCTTCTTCTCCTTCTCCTTCCTTCTTTCTATTCTTTTCTTCACGTCTTCTAACGTCTTCTCACCAGGTTTGCTTGCCCCCATTCTCCTTCTTATGACCCTTTTTCTTTCGACCAGTAACGGAAAACCCCTAAAAGAGAAAGACAAACCGTCTTGAGTAGAATGAGGGATGTTTCTTTCTTTTTCTTCTCAACGGAAAAAAAGAAAAGAATTGGTTTGTCTTCGTCTATTGCTCGTAAGGAGATTTAACTTTCCCTCTCTTCCCTCTCCACCTCTTCCTCTACGCTTCGTCAGCGGAGTCACACACTATATACAACAGCAAAAGCAGCCTGTTGAATGAAAAGGTTCGGAACTAGGTTTCTTTCTCGGTAGAGTGAAAAAAAGAAGAAAATTTAAAGGTCTAGGAATAAAACGACCACGTAACAGTGTTGCTAAACCTAGATGTATGGAGTTAAGTGTAGTATCAAAATCAGTCATAGAAACATCATAAGCGTGCCAGATGACAACGTTAAAGAGACGAAAGAAGGAAAAGAAAAAAACGTTAAAGGTACGTGATAGAGATAACATCAGGAAGTAATACAACAGAATTCAACGGTTTTAAACTTTTTTTTTTTAATTCTTTCTTTAAGATACACAACACGAAAACAGACTGGTTAGCCTACTATTGCACAAACAAATGTAACTACCCACTATTTAAGATGTTACTTTATTCAAATAGTCAGCATTCTCAAAAGATGCGGGTAACTGCTGAAAACATTCATGTTAGCTTAAGGAAATTTGCCTTCATAGTAAGGTGCAACATCGGAATCATGATTTTGATGACTTAGAGCAAGAATGTTTGGTTCTAATACAAAAGGTCACTGATCAGAGACGGAGTGGATCAATCGGCTGAGTGGGTCAAATTTTGAGTCTGAGTCAATGTGTCAGGAGTCAAGAGTCAACACTACGTGTCTACCCATTATGATTCACCATTATTAAGATTTGATGTGAGCTTGTGGTGGACAACGCTGAACGAAAATGTTTTGAGATATTTCTCGTCTCCTCCAATTTGGTCCGAATTCTTTTCTTCCATTTATTTGCATATATCATTAATTTTCCCTTCCTTAAGATAACCAGTTATTTAGCGTTTTTAAAATTCTAGTGACCAAACAATCAAATATATACAAACCAGGACTTAAGTTTTTTTTTTTTTTTAAGAGTAAACTTTTTCATCAAATGTATATAAACGAAACAAACTTAACGTTCTCATGTAGGAGACTCGTGTTCGATCTCCGATATGTATACCCTCAACCAGACACGTAGGCAGGATTCTGTAATGGGGAGAGGGTCCGTGACATGAAATACTGTGGTTATAACACCAGAGGCTCGATCATTCTAAACTATTTTATGGGCAACATATATTAGTTCGTTTAGCCAGGATTTCGTAATGGAGGAGGGCATGACATGAAATACTGTGGTTATCACACCAGTGGCTTGATCATTCTAAACTATTTTACTGGCAACATACATTGGGTTTGTTAGGGCAATAAAATGAGGATATGTTAATAAATATTTTAATAAACTATGAAGAAATCTCGAGTAAAAAAATATTAAAAAGTATTGAAAAAATTACAATATCTGCGTTCTTTCCTCTGCCCATTCAAATATAACAATTTTCCTTTCATTATGACCTCAACTATTATAAAAAGTACATATCCAGTAATGTCTTGTAAAATATTTTATATATCTGCCTTCCTTCCTTTGTTCATTCAAATATGACAATTTTCCTCTCATTATGACCTCAACTATTATAAATAATACGTATCCAATAAAGTACATACGTCTTGTAAAATATTTTACCATTTCTGCGTACCTTTCTCTGTTGAATCAAATGTTAACAGAACTTTCTTTCCACATAACTTTTTTTTTTTCATTCTGTCAGCTACTGTCTGTTCCAAATGATAAGTTAAAGGAGCAATAGAAAACTGTTCCTGAAATAACATGTTTGATACTGCAGAGAAGCGACGACGATTTTTTAAAAATTATTTTTAGCTTTTCATTTTAACGCTGATTCTTCTTTTTCTCGTTTCTTATTGTTTCATCCTTCCTTATTTTTTTAAATTTCTGGTTTCGAAGAGGGAGTCCGGACCCCCGGACCCCCCCTCTTGGCTACGTACCTGCCCTCAACTTAGTGAACCTAACTATGGCCTCCCATACTGAAGGTAGGGGGCGCGGTGGCTCAGTGGTAGAGCGTTCACCTCCGGTGCTTGGGGTCCCGGGTTCGATCCCAGCTCGCGCCGTGTGAACTTTTGTGGTGGACAAACACCGTGCTCGTGGGTTTTCACGGGGTTCTCCCGTCTCCTCCCACTTTCTTCATTCCACATTTCACTCATCTCTCATCATCACCGTCTCCTTTAGCCTAACCGGCATAAGCGTGGGACATAAAACTTAAAGATTTCATTTCATTTTTTCCCATACTGAAGGCGTGTACGGTATCCTTATAGCCATGACGGAGCCCGCAACGATAAAGTGAGCGTAGGCTAGTGGTCAGGGCTCTTGCTTCGCAATTAACAGGTTCGGGGTTTAAATCTGGTTGCCGACCATTCTGATTGACGTTTCATAGTTTTCTCCCAGTTCCATTACGAAAATGTTTAAGTGGTATCTTTAAGTGGCCCTGGTCAGCTTGCTTCGTCATTGTTGATGATGATGAGATTAGAATTTAGCGTTCTTTTCAGCGTCGAGGCGATTATGAGACGTGGACCTGCAGCTTAGTTAGTGTGGGATCCGAACCACATGAACTCCCATAGGGAATCGAACCAGGTTCTCCCTTGCTGAAGACATCCATTGTTGTTGTTCGACTTATTGTTCGACTGTACTTGGATATTTGTTTATCAATAAATAAAATACACGTAAATCTTATTAGTTAATTCACTTCTTCGTGTTTAGTTGGGCAGTGATCTTACAGAGTGGAGGATAAATATGAGTGTATTTGTGAACATGGAAAACTATTGTAATCCTGTATTCGATCTCCTGTAGAGGTACATGCTCGTCCATATAGACAACCTAGGCGACTGCCTAGGGCGGAAACATTTAGGGAGGAAATGGTGGGCAATTTTTTATGTTGGTGGGAGGAATGGTGGGCTGTTTATCAACATTAGCCAAAACGAACTTGCACCAGCGCCCTCACATTTAGGAAAATAAAGTTAATGAAAACTGAGATCACCCAATATCGATTACTGCTCAC
Organism: Thermobia domestica; assembly: GCF_964235325.1. NCBI lineage: Eukaryota > Metazoa > Arthropoda > Insecta > Zygentoma > Lepismatidae > Thermobia > Thermobia domestica. The sequence continues at coordinate 107,022,632 of NC_137464.1, forward strand.
CTACGTATATGAAACGAGCAAACATCTATCTGACCATAGTACGTTTCCGTGTTTTCACTGTTCATTCTATGATTAAGAAGATCTGCATTATCTGAATATCCAGATTCCAGATGCTCCCAGAAATGTCACTGACCTAAAGTTTCTACATAAGGCAATCAATGGAAACTTAAGGTCTGAAGCCTTTCTTCAATAATTATTCCTTCATATTCCTAGCCGTGTAGCACCAAATATCCGCCTCTTCCATCTTTCCCGCCTAGACTTCTATTATTTAAAGGCCCTTCTTTCACAGAGCACCAAATTTATATAATCAGATAACAACTGACGTAAACATTTTTTTAAAAGCTACTCAGCTGACAGAATAATTACACAAATTCAAAATAACTAAAAATGAATTAAGAAACTTCATCTTTGCTTTGTCTTAACCATCTTTTGTTTTACATTTACAAAGGTCATCAACATGGTGTACATTACAATAAAACTAGTGAAATTTCATTCCAAATCCCACAGCAATATTTTTTTTTTTTAAATAATTGGTTTATAGATTATTTATTAATACCATAAAGAGAGGCATTGGGACTAAGTTTTGTTTTATTTAATGCTTAAACAAATGGTAGCAATGTGATGAAGTATACCTAGTGAAAATGTGAGGGATGGGAAGGCTTCACTTTGGTTTTGGTTTGGGGGAGAAGATTATGGGGGCCCAGGCATATTTTACGCCTAGGGTATAAAATATCCTAGAGTCGCCCCTGGGTACATGACGTCCATCAGACAAAAAATTGAACAGTAGTTCGAATCCTAGACATCGTCTCATATAGACCTGATGCTGGAAAAGGAACGCCAAACTTCATTTAAACACTTGAAATACATAACCAAATTATCCAGAAAGAAGACAACTAATATTTTTTGCGTAGAACACAGTTATATGTAGATATCATACATAGGGGCAAAAGTGGATCTGAAAAGGTGGGGGGACGGTAGGTAGCGACATGACGTCACGCCGTTCCCCCTGCCTATCTTTGTCCATTGTATTTTTTGTAGAAACTGGGGGACGCCATACATTTTTTTCAAGGTGAGGGGACGGCGTCCCCGGCGTTCCCCTCACTTTTACCGTTGATCGAAGAACTTTGCATATTTTCATGTTATTTGCCGCACCTGGACACCTATACGTACAAAGATATTCACATGTTCAAATCTCATCAATTGAGGGTTAGCTGCAGCATATAGATTAGCTTTCTATTGAATGTGACTTTGACTGAGTACAATCTATGTGTTGCACAATTAAAATATTTGGTTTCAGAAAAACAGAGCGACTGCTCACATGACTTTTCACCGGGAATTTTTCCATTGATAGCTAATTTTGAGTTTCATGATCTGGTCATCCCGATTTATTCGTTTGTGACTGTTTCCCTTCGGATTACTCGCTGCTGACAAAGGACATAAATATAAATAAATAAATTAATCATGACACTTGACCTATTATTTTCTCCTTTCAACTCGTCACTACGGAAATACTCAAATAAAACATATGCACATCTCCGCAAAGCCCATATTAAAGACCATGGTACTAACCTGTCCTTAATGCCATTTCGAGAAGATTGGGCTTTCTCACTCTACTAAGTATGATCTCTTTCTGGGAAATGGAGAGGGTTGCATTTGAGCATTGTCTTCCTCGCTCCGACCTGTGCTCTGATGTGCTCTCATTGGCAAACAGATTGGATTTAGGCGAATAAGAATAAACTTCACGCTGTAAAGTCATCGTTGGGAGATTGCCAAATATCTTCAACTGCTAATCACCAAGATGGGGTGTGCCTGGTGCGCAATTCGTATTTATTACGAGGTGTCAACCATCAGTATTGTGAGGAGTGTATTGTACCTCTGAGTATTCTGCAAATTCTTGTCGAATGTCCTGAATACTCAGACCTCAAAGAATGTCATGGACTGCCTTCGCCTTGCATTGGGGGATGACATAGGTTCTGTTTCTCGTGTTCTTGACTTTGCCCATGCTCCTGACCTCGCTCACCTTCTCTGGGCCTTTTTTTTAGCCCTTTCCCATTTCACTACTATTTTTATTTCGCTTTCTCACATTTTATTCTTTTTTCTCTTTGTTGTTACATGTTTTATTAACAAAAATTATTATTTTAACCGTTTTTTTCGTTTTACTCTATCTTGTAGTGTTTTTATTTTTTTGTAGTGTTTTGTTTTTGTATCTAGTCTTCATTATATATTACATTGTTCCCATTAGTCTTTTCTAGCACTTTGGGTAGTTCGTGTTATCTAACGCTTTGGTCCGTAGTTCTTGTCCTGACAGGGACATATGGTCAAGTTGATCACATACCCATTATCTTCTTAGTATTAATCAATCATTTGATTAAGTAGTTCTTTTGCTAGTGAAAACGTAGAACCCACTAAAGTTAGTGCTTGACCAAATTTATTAGGGAGGCATTTAGTCTCCGTGTTTATTTTTCGTGTGTTTAAAATTCATAAATATTATTGTTGTTGTTTATTATTTTTTTTTAATTATGATGGCTTCAATTATATATATTGGATTGGATATTATATCAACTTTTGAAATACTATATTAATTTGTTTAACTTTTCACGTCGTGTAAATATTTGAGTAATCATATCATAAATACTCAGTTCTTATACACATGGCAGCTGGTAACCCTAATCATAATGCTCAATACACATAATTTCTTAATTTCCAATTACCCATATACATTTTGAATTACATGGGAAATAAACTGGCCACCCTACGTTGCTTTGCACTTAGTAATTTTGAGGTTAGTGAGTTAAAACCTGCTTTCGGGTAGAATATACTGACAAAATCTTGGATAATATTCGCAGGATAAGCCTCTAGGTTTCACAACACGTCCAATCAACCAACCCAGAACTTGATGTAGGATGAAATTCTTGTAACCTTGAATATTGTTCAGATTATTGGTGATTACATAACTAATAAAATTAATTTTCAATTATATCTCATTAACGATAAAGTGTTCTGTCGCGTTGCTAATGGTGGCTCGGCGTAGCGTAGTCACTAACACTCTCGACTTTGGGGCGAGTGGTTCCGAGTTCGATTCCCAGTGGAGGGACACACGATCTAAAAAGTGTAAAAGCTATTTCAGGCCAGCCATTCTGAGTGAAGTTTTCCTGGGTTCTCCTCATTCCCACCAGGCAAATGTCGGGATGGTACCTAACTTATAGGTCCCAGGCCGCTTCCTTTCTTAATCATTTCTTCCATCCCTTTTCCCGGATTATGTGACCGCCGAGGGACGTAATCCCTCATACGTGACGAGCTAACATGGCCATACATGGTTCTAACAGCGATACATGTAGTCCTAATAGTGACATAGTTCTAATAGTGACACTCATAGTCATAACAGTGATATACATAGTCATAACAGTGACACACATAGACGTAACAGAGACACACATAGACGTAACAGTGACACACATAGTCATAACATGACAAACATACTCCCAAGGGTAACACACATAGTACTAATAGTGACACTTATACTAGTAACAAACGTAGTCCCAACAGATACACATACCCCTAATGGTGACATAGTCTTAATAGTGGCACATATACTCCTAATAGTGACAAACTTACTTCTAATAGTGACATACAAACTGCTAATAGTGACGTGCATAATCCTGATAGTGACAAACATACTTCTAATGTTGACACACATAGTCCTAATAGTGACACAAAACTCCTGAGAATGACACACATACTTGTAACGGTGAACACAAATTTCTAATAGTGACACATACTCCAAATAGTGATAAACATACTTCTAAGAGTGACATATATACTGCTAATAGTGACATAGTACTAACAGTGACACATAAAATTCTAACAGTGACTTACATACTCCTAAAAGTGACCCTACTTCTAACCGTGACATAGACCTACCGCGGTTAACCGGAACCGTGACCTACATATTCCTAATAGTGATATATGTAGTCCCAACAGTGACATACATATTTCTAATAGTGACACATATACTCATAATAGTGACCAGTGGCGGCAATTGAAGGTTAAAAGTGGCCGGGCAAGACATAATCTGAAAATTTGTATATCAATGTTAGTTTTCCTAGTTGTTTCTAACACTTTGTTTGATGAAAGGTTGTATAACTAATAGGATACTACCTTTTTCAGTTAAAATACCGTATATCGTATTTCATATTTTATTAAGTAAATTGACAAGAGCTACACAAGTAGGTACTAGTCCTTTGTACTCTTAAACAATGAAAGTGTAAGAAGAGATTTGATTCCTTGCTCATGAACATCTAAAAATTATATCTGAAAAATTGTGTGATGTGATTATTTAATAACAAATTTGCAAAACAAATAAATAAAAAGTATAATATTAATAATAGTAATGAATAATGAAGCTTGTTTTGTAGGAGTTATATTGAAACTGGGGATTAATGAACAACTTATAGACCCTATTTTAAATTCCACACATGCCATTAAATGTATGTTGCTGCTCTTAGAAAATGAAAGACAGTAAATACTACAAGCATATGCTACGACATTTATAGAAATACGCAATTGCAATATTAATTGCTTTGAATTGCAATTAAAACGCAATTTATGTAGCCTTCTTAACCCCACGGGAAGACAAATAACCAATACGCACTCACGCAACGACAAATATTATATGGCACCATTTTTTCTATGAACCAGTAATACATAGAAAGATATTACATTTCCAAATGAAACTACATACATGAAGGGGTCACTTCAAGAAAGTACGGGGGCAACTACCCCCTCTTGTTATCCATCAGGTAGACTTGGTTTCTTTATTATTTGTTCTTGATGTGGTTTTACTTACATCTTAAGCTCGGAAAGAACCGAGACAAATAAATCCATAAACTAGAATGTTATACTTGATTAATGCAGGGGTTATACTATACTTTTGGGCCACCCTGCATTTTTGAAAGTTTATAGTAAACTCATGATATACCTATCATAGCTTGGGTTCTGGCTCCCCCCCCCCCCCAGTTCTTACCTTCTAGATCCGCCACTGCACCCACGACCAGAATGTGCCCAAGTCTGAATGATACATAGTCCAAAAGAAATTAATGAGTGCGAGCCCCGTTGGAGAATATGAGAGCCTGCACGAGTTCAATAAAAAAATCTACGGTCTAGAAAAAAAAACAGAAATAATGGTGTTGGCATCTCATGCGCTGACCACACATCACACACTTGAAATTTTGTGGAAATTTAGTTCAGTTTATTATAATCTACACGGTTCACGCTATAGATCAACTTAAAAAGCGATTCTTCAGTGCAATAGACAATAAAGGCCAAGTACGCCATATTAATTTTTAACGTACTATATTAGTAACATACGACCCAACATACTATATTGGATACTAACAGATGAGACAAAAATGCATATTAGGCTGTTGCCGAAATGATGAATTGAAGATAGCAACACTGTCTTCAATACTACAAGTGGCCGTTGCAGAAGTCGGAAGGAAACGGCTCAACCGCTTCTGAGAATGTAAGAGAAAGATGATTGCGTGCGTGTGTGTGTGTGTGTGCAGTGAGAGCCGATTCTTGCCGTTGAAGAAAAAACGGTACGGCAAAGGAAAGAAAAGAAGAAGACGTGGAAGAAGAAATCTAGCAAACGTCTTGGAAGAAGTAGTTGAGGTGAGGGGTTACGGTGCAAAGAGCTCGTGCTGGATGCTAAGGCACGCGCCGCGACCGTACTTCTTCATCGATGCAGGGTGGGGGAGGAGGAAGAAGAGGAAGGCGGCACGAGACAAGCAGCCAAGAAACGGAAGACTACAAAGTGGGTGGGGTGGAAAGAAAGAAGGAAAAAAGAAACGGCAAAGACGTTACGCGAGGGACTCCCTCAACATTGTCGTTATATCAAGATTATGCATTTAACGGTGGACTGATTTCGGGTACAAGAAGAAGAAGTGGCATTTTACATAGACAAGGAGCACGTGCTTTCTTCAGAGGGCGTTGTAGAAGTATTAGTGGTTATTATACCATGACAGGCAAAGGGAATACTTTCTGAGGTAAGCCAGTTTTTACATTCTTTTACAACTATCTGTATCCTTGTGAAATACTGTTTTAGCGTATACAAATATACTGTGATTTTTCAGTTTAACCTGATCTTCATTCAAAATACTTAAGGTTATGTGAAGACGGACAAATAACTCATATGTTTCGATGCTGGGTTCGATTCCTGCAGGAGACCCAGAATTAATGTTTGTCGCTCGCAATGGGATTGTATCTCTCTATTTGATTTTCAAAAGGGATTCTATTCTCCGAAATGCATGTAAAAAAAAAAAAAAAAAAAAACCACTAAATTTTCTTACTTACACATTATACAGCTTATACCAAAAAGGACTTTACAACTTTGAAAACTTATATATATATATATATATATATATATATATATATATATATATATATATATATATATATATATATATATATATATATATATATATATATATATATATATACATATACATTTGTTTATTTAGTTTACAGCTTTTACCTTATACCTAAAGAAGCTTAAGAGTCTTCATCCCGGCGAAATTAAAATACCGCTAATTTTACAGTAATTATGTGATATCTTCAAATAGATAAAAGATGATCGAAATGTGGAACAAGAGCGCCCTAGACAATATTATTTTACATGAGAAACCGTTATCACGACTCACTTATCTGCTTTCGATTTCGAGCCATTTTGAAAATCGGCATTTATTTTCGCGTTTCTAAACAGCTGAAAACGAAAACCCACTAGGTGACTTGTGATAACGGTACCTCACGCAAAATAATATTGTTGAGGGCGCTCTTGTTCCATATTTCGATTATCTTCTATCTATTTGAAGATATCACATAATTACTGTAAAATTAGCGGTATTTTAATTTCGCCGGGATGAAGACTCTTAATGTGGCTTCCATTGGTGATGCGGCACGCATCCCTGCGAAACATTCATCCATTCCACACAAAATTCCTTTCGAGCAATTCTATCAGTGTCTTTTAATTCTAGCATCATTCGTAATTTGTATGGTTTTAAGATGCAATCGTTTTCTCAATACACGTCGAACTGTCATGTATGGAACACCCAGCTGTCGAGAAGCATGCCGGGTTGATTTTGTAGAATTGTTCACAAAACTTTGTCTCACTGCTCTAGAACGTCTTCAGACGTACGAGCACGACTTGAAGATTTGTTGTATCTTACCGAACATCCAGTATCAATAAAAGACTTATAATAGTAGGCCTACTAGGAGGATCTTTACCATACTTTGTACGAAAATTACGTTGCACTGTTGTCTCAGGCTTGGATTCTTAGTCCAAAACATACAGATAACACGCTCGGGACCAGTAAAGACAGCCATCTCTGCTCCAACTGCCGCTAGCGCTTGTAGTGACTTGTTTCTGAACTACTTGAGTCAAAACCTGACGTATTTTGCTACAAAATGACACCAAAAGCATGTCTGTAAGATAAATGAAGAAATCAATATGAGTTTTCAAAGTTGTAAAGTTATTTTGATACACCCTGTACTATTTAATCTATTTATATTGTATACCGCAGTACTATAGTATATTCCTATAGTTAATAAAATTACCTAAAGTGCGTAAATAATTGTTTTACATGAAGTATTATGTGCAGTATAAGGACATCAAGGTTTGATTGTATTCATGACTGTGCTTGGAGTTTAGCGTCACTTTCAGCACCGAAGCTATCGGAGATTTGGACCTACAGCTTAACGTGGGATGCAAACCCATAAGCTCCAACCGGGAATCAAACCTGAATCCTTGTCTTGAATGCAAATATACTAACATGTGACTGCGTTTGTGTATTGATCTTTGGATCCCCTCCCCACCTTTGAGAAATTCCTACAGCCAGGCCGAATGTTGACCCAATATCAGGAACCAATCGGGTTAGCGAATTCCAGTTTAGAAAATTATAGCTTATTGTGAACATATCACCAAGCTAACAAGCCATCTAGGAAACCAAAGCTTCTAATAGACTGTAGCGTCAGGTATGAAATAAAATTAAGTACTTCGTTTTAACTTCCCATGTTTATGAGAAAGGTGACGGATGATTAATAAAATTGAAATATTATGAACTAACTGGTGTAGTAATAATGTAGGAGGAAATGGAAGAATCTCGAGAAACCGACGGAAGGACCATGGACATGGTGACTTTGTGGTAGAGCATTCAACTCTCATGCGTGGAGTCCCTGATTCTGTTAAAGCTCACGTGCAGTGAGTTTTGTGGTGGACATATTCCACATGCGTGGGTTTTGAAGTGGTTCCCCCGTTTTCTTCCACTTTATCATTCCACCGTTTCATTCATTCTTATCTCTCCGCCCTCCTTTAGTCTATATGTCATAACCGTGAGACGTCAAACTGAAAAAAAAAATCATTTGAAAACCCACGGACACTATGTTGCTCACCACAAACCCATATGGCGAGCTCCCTCGTGGCTAAGTGGTTAGCGTAAGTGACTTTGGAGTGGGAGACCCGGGTTCGATTCTTGGCGGGAGCTTATGTGGTTCGGATTCCACGTTAATCAGCAGGTCCACGTCTCACATAGCCTCGCTACTGAACGGGACATTAAACACAAAATCAAGTCAATTTGACAAACTTATATGACCTGGAATTGAACTAGGAACCTTTTGCGTCGAAGGATGGTTGGCCCACCGTTGGGGATTGAGTGGTATTTGATCAAAACGGTGGGTGATGTTCGATGCGAGCCTATAGCAGAAAAACTTAAGTTGGCTCAAAGTTGGTTTTAATGTATGGTTGGCCAACCAACTATTCTTCCGACCTTCATGCAACGATACTAAAATTGACTGTTTTTCCAACGAAGAAATACGTTTCTTTAGCATTGGCTAGATGTCGAAAAACCGCTCTTTTGATTGGGAAATGGTTCGAGTGGGAAATGGTTGCCAAAGTGGCCAAACCCGACGTTGGGCCACCGTTGGTATGCCGCACGCATCGTCAGCTAATTATTTAAATTAGTAAGAATGGACGTTTGATAGATACCGTACATTGATTGATTATGATAGTAATATGAGATTGATTATGATAGTAAAATGTCTTGTATGAGATAATACTGTAAGGAATTGAAGCATATACGCTACGTAAAAGTACTGCAAAACTATAAAATATGATTATGGAGAAGATTGGAAGAAATTGCGAGGGGCGTTCGAAGTTATAACCGTAATTTTTTTTTTCTGTTGCATAGAAAAGAAACATGCTTATCAATTACTAATGTTTTTCAAGATACTCCCACGTACATGCTCACACTTTTCCCATCGGTGTGCCCGTATTCCTGCGGCATAGAATTCTTTGGGACGATCTTTCACTCATTTCAGCACACACGTTTTGATTTCTTCGTCCATCGCCGCTCTCTAAGACTCTATCTCCTCAACTAGCTGTTGTCGCAGAAAAGTATATCAGGACTACCTTATCACAGGTTGGGACATGGACGCCAAGCTGCGCACAGCAACACCTAGAAAAAAGAAATTCCGGCTATAAATTAAACGCTTCTCGTAGATTAGTCGAAGTGAAAAAATTGAGACAATGCCGGAATTTTTAAAGAAAAGAGCAAGAAGAAGAAAATGACGAAGCATCGCAATAACGTTGGAGTCCAGTGTTGTAGCCGAACAGAATGGATGATGTTCACTTATAACGACTTTCAGTTCATTAGGTAGATGTTCAATTCTTTTTACTTCGCTTTTTGTTAGGGACTTCATCAACGAACTCGATTTCTAATTTGACTCTCTTCATTCTGACCAAATTTGGTGATGATTCATCAATTACTTTCTGAGATTTTTTGTCTTCCGGACGGAAGGACAAAGTAAATATATAAATGAGTTTTAGTAAACCAAATCCTTAAAAATGCATGTGTGAGTAGTCTCTGTAATGGAATCAATATCTTTATGTCTGGTATATCAATGCGGCTAATAAGAGGTTATGTGTGAGTAGTCTGTGTAATAGAATCAAGTACTCCTATGTCAACTAGTGGATGGGTCACCAAGTCACTGGATGGACTGGGTCACCAAGTCACTTGGGTCATGACTTTTGTCCGGGTCGTCTGGGTCTCGTTTCTCAGACCCGATCTGACCCGAACAGACCCGGCAATCCAAAAATAGCCGAAATATCCCCCCTGCAGCATTACTGCAGGTTTTTATAGATGATAATGATGTTTATTGCTTGAGTTCCAACATTCATCTGTTTCATTCGTTCTCACAAATGTAATGTTATATTTACCCGTCTTCCCGTGTTTTCGGACATAACCTATTCAAAAATAATTAACAGAACATTGTTTGTGTTTAGTGGTATCTTTTAAATTCTAAACGAAAAGTTTTACAGGTCGATTAAACTTTGACGATCCCTCATAATAGAAACATGTAGCTTAATTTTTGTAAATCTGACGCGTTTGTAGTCTGATATATCTTGTAGTTATCTTTAAGTGCAACGTCTGGCACACACAGACGCAAACTACAAGTATAGACGCAAACTACAGATGTACTGGGATCAAGTACTATGTCAATGCCTCCACAAAAACTCATGTCTATCTGTGTAATTGAATATAGTATGCCTGCTATGTTAATGCGGCTACAAAAACACATAGTAATTTACTCCTAGTGAAACTCATCATTACAATTAATTCGTCCTCTTGCTTCGATGTTTTTAAAATTGTCACAGATATTGGTCAGCTATATGTTCCCAATGGTCGCTCTGCCCATTAACGATGCGCCATATTTCTCTGATGTCCAAACTCGCGAGCCGAGCATTCGGGTTCAATTGGCCTCGAGCTCAATAAATGAGTATGAGCCGTTGAGCACTATGAACATGATTTCTATAAAGCGGATAGAGAAATGGAATACGAGCACGCCGGAGCACGAGCTTTAATTTAGGATAATGGTCGCAATTCCAATGTGGTTAATGAGGACAAATCTCATTAAGTATAGTGAGTTCGAGCTCAGCCTCATTGACATTAGTGAATGTGAATCCATTACTAATCCCGAAAAAAAAAATCAGTTTTACGCCCACGTTATGCCAAGTAGTCTGAAGGAAACAGTGATGATGAGAATGAAAGACTAGTGTAATGAAAACATTGGAAGGAAACGGGAAATCCCTGAGGAAAAACACGCACATGGTGTTTGTTCACCACAAAGCCCCTTAGCGCGAGCTGGAATCAAACCAGGGATCCCACAGAGTCAGAGGTAGATGCTCTACCACTAAGCTTCCGCGGAATAATTGCCAATTGTAAAACGGCCACTTACTCACCAGTGGTTGAAAGAGTTAAGAACCGTGACCCGGAAGTCATCAGACCCATAACCCGCTACACCTAGTGATCCAGATAAGCCTGGTAACTTAGAAAGATTCGGAGACCATACAACTTCGTCATTCACACATGGAAACACGGGTTGGCTATAATGTAATTCTAATACGTAAGGTTCTTTCTCTTCTCACTAAACGTATAATTTTCTTTCGTTCTTTCTCTTTCTCTCTCTTCTATGAACGCAGGGGCACGGTAAATCAGTGGCAGAGCGCTTACCTCTGACGCGTGGGGTCGCTAGTTCGATCCCCGGCTAAGTAAGCTTTTGATGGACAATATGGTGTCCGTGGGTTTTCTCGGAGTGCTCTCGTTTCCTCCTACATTCTCATTACACCAATTATATTATCATTATTCACTTGTCTTAATTATCAGTATCCTGAAGAGCATAATCGTAGGACGTTAAACTAAAAGATTTTATTTAATTTCATTTTTCTTCTTATGAACATATTATGTGAGCAAATTTTAGTTGTTCAGTTTAGAACTTAGCTTTTAGGAACTGTTGACATACGATGTGATTGTGTTATGCCTTCGTCACAAGCAAAGGTGTCCAAACTCATGAGGTCTGCGCTCACGAGTTCGGAACTCACGCTCACTCGACCTCGAAGTGAGCGTGAGGTCAGACTGGTTATGTGAGCGTGAGGTTGAGTGAGCGTGAGGTCAGACTGGTCAGGTGAGCGTGAGGTCAGACCGGTGAGGTGAGTGTGAGGTCAAAATGAGTTTGTGAGCGTCAGGTTGAGTGAGGTTAGGTTAAAGTGGTCACTCCTGGTCACAAGTCGCCCGGACTCCATTTCTGCTTTGAATTCACGCCATTTAGTGTTGTCTATGAGACGAAAAATAGGGTTTTCTCTTCTCATCTTATAAATTTTGTAGACGCTTCGTTTCTTATTTAAGATTTTTTTCTACAATAATATTAAAACTATACATGTTGAAATAGCGTGACAATTCCCAAAATCAGAAAACATAATAAAATTTCTATAGATACAAAGATGTTTTTCTTACCTGTAAAATTGGCATTTTAGACTTACGACAGTTTTATTCTGGGATGAAATATGACTCTGGTTCACTGGTTATTTATTTTTAAAAAATTAAAAACGATTGAACCAAGTTCCACGAATATTGTCCATGCTCGAAATGGAATAATTGGAATATATGACGCTTATTTACCTACATAAATTTTCTGACGTTACATGAGATTGTAAACTTGCGTAGAAGATATTTTCACGTTACGTGAGATTCAGATGACTTACTAAGAAGGTGTGTTTGGATAAAAACAGAACGAAAGGAAAGAGCAGATTAAGATTTAGCGAATGGACGGATTAAAGATAATATGTATATGTCTTCTTTATTCGGAAAAACTTAGGTGAAAGAAATTAGATGGGATCAGGGCCGGATTAACCCATCCGGAGGCCCGAGGCTAAAAAAATTATATGACCCTTGTTGACTTCGCCTAATACAGTTCTGTGAAAATGAAGTAGGAAAATTAAACAAATACACGTAGTTCTACATCAGCCATGACATGCATAGATTATGTTATACCTAATGGAACTTACCAAATGCATAAAACAAAAATCACACGCACGAAGTTATCCTGTTATATAAATGTAATAAATAAAAAAATAATAATGATTTTATCTTGTATGATTTTTTAGTCAAGCAGTTAATATTTTGAACAGAGTGAAGTCCCCTGTTCACTTGGAGGTCCGAAGCTACAGTACACCATGTCCCTCCCCTTAATCCGGCCCTAGATGGGATTGTTGTGTACTGACTCCTCTCATAGTGCCAAAGACTTTGCCGGCGTGTAAAACTTGGAAACAGATACTAACAGCAGTCATTTGCATGTATACTAAATTTAGAATGTCTGTAAGTTGTGCCTGATTATGAAGCATAAAGAACATTTTTTTTAAAAATGATAGTAAGTATATTCAGTGAGTATAGGGTCCATGATGAAAGTACCTCTGTACATAGAAATTAGTCACAATAAAGTATGATTCTTTAGTCCTTAAGACCTATTCCATGACATATTCACCATGCATTCACATACTACGAATATACATGTATGACACTGTTCAACAACATGAGATATGAATTTACGTATGTGTTAAAGAGAGAAAAATCTTGGCTACTACAATGTCAAACCTATAATGTCAGGATGGTAACATCTCTTGTGTAGCATCTTTCCTAGAGCATCACCCCAGTTCCTCCAAGTGTAAGGTATAAAAATCAAGCGTTAAAGATATGTTTTACGATTCGTTCTTGTTCGTCCTTATGTACGTATGTATGTGCTTTTATCTGTATTTGCGCAACATTATTTCGTTTCTTTTATAAGAATCCTACAATAATAAAATAAAGAAACTCAGAACGGTGGTCGAACGAAAACTACGATATATATAGTTTCCTCAAAATAAGATGCTTTTCTGTAGATACGTTGTATTTCTGCCTTCCCGCCATTGTGTGTTAACTTCCAACCGTTAAGTGTTTACGACGGTTATTTTTCGTAATGGAATGTCGTGTTTGACGATATTCTTCTGTCTTTTCTTTCTTTCTGATCGTCTTTTGTCCTACGCTCAATGAGGTACAAACGGAACTTAACGTTTTGTCTTTTTTTTTTTTTTGGCGTGATTGCAAACACCAAAAGAAAAGGAAACAAAAAAATATCTTTCTTCGTTTTCTGCGTTTTCATTTTCCTCTTTTACTGTTATTATCATTATTATTTTCTTGTTTCATGTTCTACTGTGAAAAATATCTTATATATACGTAGTATATGGCTCTACTATCTTTCATTTTTTTGCGTGTGTGTTTCGTAAAAGTAAAATGTGATGTGTGAAATCTGACGACGTTCAGCAACTAAAAGAAAATAGGGATAAAGAAATTGTTATTTTGGCTAAAGCAACCGATGAATGAATGCAGATGAGTGAGTAATTAGTAGTTTTGACCACGAGACGAGAAGTACATTTTCAAATTGAAGACGAGACGAAAAACAGATCAATTCTCAACTCGTTTTCGAGACGAGACGAGAAATAGATCAATTCTCAACTCGTTTCCGAGACGAGAATCAAAACAGATCAATTCTCAACTCGTTTTCGAGACGAGACGAGAAATAGATCAATTCTCAACTCGTTTCCGAGTCGAGAATCAAAACAGATCAATTCTCAACTCGTTTTTGAGACGAGACGAGAAACAGATCAATCTCAACTCGTTTTCGAGACGAGACGAGAAACAGATCAATTCTCAACTCCTTTTCGAGACGAGAGGAGAAACAGATCAATTCTTGTTTTCGAGACGAGACGAGCAGAATTTCTCCAGTCTCGTGGACAATACTAGTTCACCCCAAGTCTTACATCTGTAACACTGATTTATTGTTACAGGATTCATAGTATAAACACTGTAAATTGATAAAGTGATTATGCAAACACAATGAAGAACATATATGAACTTCTAAAGATACGCAAGTCATTAAACAATGTACTCAGATAATCATTAGATGAAATTAAGAAATAATCAGAGTACAAATATACATACTTTTTACAAGACGAGACGAAAAAGGATTCGATACAAGAACAGAAAAACTACAATAACCGAGACGAGAAGGAATTCTTGGAGAATCGAAACGAGACTTCTACAAAAGTTACGAGACAACCCACATAGCACAAATACGTCCACGGAATGTCCGAGACTGAGCCCGCAACGGGCGACGGGACATCCCGGGATATCCGAATGTGCTCCCGGGACATCCACAGGATTTCCACGGGAGATCCAGATGTCCGCTAATATCCCGGGATACGGGATATTCAACGGGACCACGAAGGGATGTCTATTGGTTTTCCCTCGGACCTCCTGTCCCATCTGGAACGTCCCGTGGACATCGTACATGGGAATCCTTCAGGACGTCCCATGCAGGAAGTCCATGGGATGTCTTCTCATTGTCCCGATAATCCCGGGAACCGAATGGGATGAATGGGATCAAAATGGGACATCTCAGGGACGTAGTGTGCTATGTGGGAAGGCGATAAAAGCTTTACAAGAATCGAGATAAGACTGAACACTTCGAAAAAGCCACGAGACGACACGAAACTTACGAAAATTTACGAAAGGAGAAAATATTTTTCCCGTCACGTCTCGTCTTATGGGCAACACTAATAATAAGCTGATACATATAGTGTAAATTTATTTACCTATCATACTTATTGGCTCTCGATTTGAGACATGAAAGTATTCGAAAACTTTAAACTTTTGCTCTAGATCACTGGTTCTCAACGTGATGTTCTCGTTTCCCAAGGGGATAGTAGAACAAAAAGGGGAAATAAGCTATTTAGAGAACGTTTGAGATTTCATGATCTTTTACTAGTTTTTTTCTTATTACTAAACGAAAGTCGTTATGCATTTTACAAATTATCACAGGTTTTGATTTTTCTCACACAAATAAGAAGGTAGCTTCTTCATGCCTGATTTCAAGAATTGAAGTTATTTTCTGGTTCTCAGATTGCTTCGTCCAAGCCTTCGTTCAGCCTTGTGCACGAGTGGATTGGGTTAAGATGGCAGGAGGTGCTGAGAAGAATCGCAAACATCCGAAGGGGTGCTATTCTCGGAATGATTACGAACCACTACTCGAAATCATTTTTAACTAACCCGATGTGTGATGTAGGAAGATGCTTTTACAATCTGAGGAAAGCAGTAGAGAGAGAAAGATAATAAGGAAAGGAGGGGAGGAAATGCGAAGGGAAAATAAAAGAAGTGTGGGCAAGGTACGCGTACTCATTGATCCAAAAGTAATTTGACTTCAAAATCATCGTCTACGCTATTGATGTCCTTTTTTGCCTGGCAACACTTTTTTTTAATCAATGTCAGATTACCTGTCAGCTTCTCCCCCCCCCCCTCCGTGAGGTTTACTGAAACGGGAGCAACAAAGTATGACGTCACAGCATTCAGTTAGATGTGACTGCAATAGGTAGTAGCAGATTCTGCCAAGGGTGCCGATTTCTCTGTAAACTTAGGGGTGAGGGCATTCAGGTGCAGAAGGCATATATGAGGATTTTAAGACAAATTTCATTCGAATTATGCCAAATATTATTCATAAATACAATGACCTATATGAGCTTTGGGGGTACCCGGACCTGCCCAGGATCGGCGCCCTTGGCTTCTGCTATTAAATCGGTTTGTTCCCTCTTATTATTAAACTAACTACTATTAAACGAACCGAGCGAAGTAGCTCAAGTGGTAGAGCGTTGGCTTCGCATTCGGGAGGTCGTGGGTTCGAATCCCGCTGCCGACCATCCTGACTGAGGTTTTCCAGGGTTTCCCTCAGTCCTACCTGGCAAATGCCGGGATGGTACCTACAACAGGCCCTGGCCGATACCTTCCCAAATCCTTTCCATTGTTATTGTTGTTGTATATCCAGTGTAAAATGGCTTCTGAGCTGTATCTGGTGATTGTTAAATAATTAAATAAATAAATTACTGTCTTAAGCCAATCATTGGAGTCGTTATGTCATGCAAGTATATGATTTAAGATAGATGCTCTGTTTAAGTACAAACATACGTTGTTTTCTAGGACATAAGATATAGTTTGTCTCTATATAAGTCATTGTTTGTACTCTGCACACTGGTAGTAACGATCAATAAGATTTAACATCGGTAAACAGGATGGCCAAAGAACTACTATAATCCAGTAGTAGATTATTCATTGAATCAGTTTTGTGTTACTTCAACATGATTTATCCTATATACGGTAGATTATTACCAGAAAAAAAGTGCTAATGAACTGCAATGAAGTTCGTGTACGTTGCATTTGTCATGTTGAATGAAGACTGAGGCCAGTTTAACTAATGATCCTTACGCATTCCAGCTGGATATATATACTCATTCACAGTATTGCAGTTAACCACGAATTGAACAATCTCTTGGTTTTAAGATGAATTCATTAGAACGTGCTTACGTGAACTCGAAAGTGATGAAAACGTTATTTTCAGTAGATCATCCTACAATTTTCAATTAAATATTCTCTTAGTTGCATTGGTGATTAGTGCCCTTTTAACATCGAGGTTATATGAGATGTGTAATCCAAAACACATGAATTTTCCCCGGAATTGTTCTCAGGCCTCCCATACCGAAGACACGTACACTAAACATATAATCACGAGTGAGCTCTAGGGACATTTTCTCTCTTATTAGAAGCTTTACTCGACGACAAGATGTCAATAATAATATTCATGTTCAGCAACCGCTACCAAATCACATAATAAGCTGTATGAAGCTATTGAGGTCGTTTTGACCCAATATTGTCTTCTTTCATAAGTTACTACCTTAATAAGTTGCAAATGATCCTGTTTTTATTGCAACTAAAATTTGGGTTTTGATTTGAGTTTAGCGTCCCTTTCATCATCGAGACTATAGAGACATGGACCTACAGTTTAACGTGGGATCCGAACCGCATGTGTTCCTGCCGGGAATCGAATTTTGGTCTCTCATGCCAAAAGCACACACGCTAACCATATAGCCACGAGGGAGGTCTACTGCAGCTAAGAGTTCCAACAGCTATTACTGTCCCAACAGCTTTCACTACTGTCTGTTCAGAATGAATGAAATTCTGATACCCATGCCGAAACTAATTGAGTCGTCCATTTCCTAAATGGCTCTTGTCCGTTTATATCAAATCCCAGAAAACCGAGAAAAACTGTAGAATCTATGCGTTTTGTAGAACTGGAAATATTTGATGGTGTTCAAGTTTTTCACATGAACACACTGAAGTATTCATAGTCCCACAAATATGCAAATTCTACATTTTTCTAAGTTTTCTGGGATTCCCTGTAAATAAACAAAAGCCGTTTTGGAACTGGACTCAATTACAAGAGCGTTGGACATCTAAAAGAAGGATGAGAATAAATTCAGTAGGCTAAATAGTTGTCACGTAGCAACCACAGCAAAGTAAACTTGGGACATGCCTTGATCTTTTTCCTTGTTTCGTATAGAAGCTATCAGAAAGCTTTCACGTGACACGAGAGCTCCACGAAGAATATAACCTCATTTAAACCATATTTTACTTTATTGGAATTATATTGTGTAATGACTTGCTCATCTTTAAATGTTGAGAAATGCCATTCATTGTGTTCATATAAATACTTTATCAGTTTATAGTTCTTGCATTAAAAGATCCAATATATTTGAATTAGAAAAAAATCTTGTAGGCCTTATACCTGTAGCATTACATATAGTGTAGCCAAACTCAAACTATCACTTAACTCAGAAAGATGTGTTTATTCCATAGAAAATACGAAAACTCGATTTAAGGGCCGTTCAAAAATTTTGTGACCCCTGATCCAAAACCTTTTTCGGATCATTCCTAAAATTCTTGGCCAAGGTCGCAATCTTTTGATGCATTTTTTGGATCATTCCTAAAATTCTTGGCCAAGATCGCAATCTTTTGATGCATTTTTTGGATCATTCCTAAAATTCTTGGCCAAGATCGCAATCTTTTGATGCATTTTTTTGGATCATTCCTAAAATTCTTCGCCAAGATCGCAATCTTTTGATGTTTTTTTTTTTGGATCATTCCTAAAATTCTTGGCCAAGATCACAATCTTTTGATGTTTTTTTTTTTTGGATCATTCCTAAAATTCTTGGCCAAGATCGCAATCTTTTGATGCATTTTTTGGATCATTCCTAAAATTCTTCGCCAAGATCGCAATCTTTTGATGCTTTTTTTTTTATCATTCCTAAAATTCTTGGCCAAGATCACAATCTTTTGATGTTTTTTTTTTTTGGATCATTCCTAAAATTCTTGGCCAAGATCACAATCTTTTGATGTTTTTTTTTTTTTTGATCATTCCTAAAATTCTTGGCCAAGATCGCAATCTTTTGGTGCATTTTTAAAATCATTCCTAAGATTCTTGTTTATACTATGAATCATGTAACACTAAAACAATGTTTAAGATCTAAGACTTTGATGAACTAGTGTTGCCCACAAGACTCGAGAGATTTCTCCTCTCATGGGCTTATAGATTACTGATTAGTGATTAGTATCGATTGCATATGATTGGATATGATACGACAAACGCAAGTGGTAAAAAAGAAAAGAGAATCGTCCTTCATATATTTCAGCAAATCTTTATCATAAGGCCGTCTTCCTTACCCTAAAGGGCATAAACGTGGGACGTTAAACTGAAAGATTTCCTTTTTTTCATTTCATTCTTTTAATTATAAGTCCACTCTTGATTTGCTTAACATTTAACTTCATAATAAATGCTTCGGGTAGTTACTTTTTAATAAGTTTCTTCCATGTAGTCTTTTCCCTAATTCTTGTTCTACAGGGTGGCGCGTATTGTATCTACCAGTTGCAGTTGGCAACCCTGATCAAATGCGCGTACGAATGCTGCGCATGCTTACGGCACTGAATAGCAGGGCCTCTGGCAATTAGTTTACCATGGAGCGGTGGTCTGTGCAGACGCGAATTGCGGCGGTGGAAGCCTTTATCCGAACCGGTTCTGTCAGTGAGGCTCAGCGGGCACTGCGACGAAACAGTGATGATCGCCATGTTGCTATACCCGAGAGACACAGTATTCTGAGATGGGTGAGACAGTGGCGGGCCACAGGTAGTGTTGTGAACCGGAAATCACCAGGTCGTGGACGAAGTGTTCGAACAAATGTAAACTTGGAACGAGTGCGCGTAGCGATGGAACGCAGTCCCAAACGTTCAGCACGGCAACATGCACGAACATTACATTTGACACGACGTTCATTGGGTCGTTTGCTGGGTGATTTGAAGTTCCATCCGTATAAACTGCAGGTGGTACAAGAGTTGAGAGCCATTGATAAGGAAAACAGACTCAATAACTGCCAGAACATTCTTGAGTTGATTAACCGAGATCCACTGTTCCTCCAACAACTTTTGATGTCCGATGAAGCAATCTTCCACCTGACTGGGTATGTTAATAAGCAAAACTTCCGGTATTGGTCTCAGGAGAATCCTCGTTCATTACATGAAAAGCCTCAAGGTAGCCCAAAAGTTGTGGTATGGTGTGCAGTTGGAATGTGTGGCATTATTGGTCCCTATTTTTTTGAGGATGACGCCGGACATGCAACAACTGTAAATTCCGACCGCTACTGCCATATGTTACAGACGTTTCTCATTCCGGAATTGCAGGAAAGGGGTGTGATCAATAACGTTTATTTCCAGCAAGACGGTGCTACGGCACACACGGCACGCCAAAGTATGTCTATACTCAGAGAAACATTTCCAAACCGCGTGATATCCCGATTTGGCGATGTCTCATGGCCATCCCGTTCCCCAGATTTAACAGCTCCTGATTACTTCCTCTGGGGATATGTTAAGGAAAGGGTCTTTGCCAATCGCGTGAAGACAATTGACGAACTGAAGACTGCCATTCGTCATGTGATAAGTTCCATTCCACAGGATACGTTAATGCGTGTGATGAATGCCTTCCCACGTCGCCTGCAGCAGTGCATCCAGGAAAAAGGCGGACATTTACAGGACGTTATTTTTAAAGTTTAGTGAGCTCCTTCGACAAGTGTTGTACAGTGTACAAATTGCCAGTCCATATACTTATATTCCATAACAGTTTTGCATTAAAACTTGCATAACACACCTTTGTATTTTCATTTGAAGTTGGTAGATACAATACGCGCCACCCTGTATATATAACCACCTAAATACCTTTTTTTCTCTTTAAATACTACAATATTACTGGTGGTTTAACGAATATATATAGAAGGATAAGTCAAATATGAATAGATAGATCACATCAAGCTGAATAAGATATCATATTGGAGGGTAAATTCTCATATGTAATTTTCAAGAAAATAAAAAAAAAAAAAAAGCGAACTTTTGTAGCCCTTAAAAGTATGTCATTCGTTTCCAATAATAATTTACACTTTTTAATTTTGCTGGAAGAAATTTTTGTTTATGTACTAAACATATGGGAAGTACATTTCTGGGCTTTCGGTATCTACGGCCATGTTAGCCCGTCACATGAGGGATGACGTCCCTAGGCAATCACACTTCCCGGGGAATTGACGAGGAAGAAAGGTTTGAAGAAGAAATAGCGGGACAATTATGTTAGGTACCAGTATTTGCCTGGTGTGAATGAGGAAAACTCAGGAAAAAAACCTCACTCAGGATGGCTAGTCTGAAAAAGCTGTTATACCTTTTCGACCGAGTGTTCCCACCGGGAATCGAACCCGGGACTGCTTGCACCAAAGGCGAGAGCGTCTGCGACTACACTACGCGGTGTTACATTAACCATATAGCAAGTACACTGTTAAGTATAAGCAGTGGCGTATTTAGAGGTGGCTATCGGGCTCAAGTCCCCCTCCCCCCAAAATAAATTTGTTATACGCACAACTTCATTAAAATTTGTCGGTACCCAAGAGGAAAAATATAAGTGCTTATTCACGTGTTGTGCATAGTCCCCCCCCCCCCGATACAAAATCCTAAATGAGTAGGAAAAGTGAAAATTGTCTTTTCTTTAAGTGACGCATATACTAGAATACTTATAATATTAACCAACATTATATAGTTGGCAACATTGAATAATACTTGCGAAATAGTTCACGTGTCTGCTTCTTAATATTAAAAGGAAATGTATCCGTAGCGCATCCATATTAGCCCTAGGTGAAGCAATAACATATATCTTCCCTCCTCCTTTCCTTCTTAAATATTCAGATTGATGTTTTTTTTAGTTCCCCATCCACCTACTAAATTGTGTTTTCTTCACACTTTTCCGGTATTCACATTCGGTGTCAATATTGCACGGAAGACATAAATAAGAGTCATTGTTTGTCTTGATGGGCATATTAAACCAGGCACTTAAGCTGACACCTCAACAATATAAAAAAGGGAAGGAACAAGAAAAAAAAAAAAGCTAGAGCTTTACGCAACTTTTTCTTGACTTCTTGATAAATCTATGCGTGAGGACTGACGCTTCTGTTGTTATTGTATTCAATCCCTTTCTCCCCTTTCCTTAAAACATCTTCAACTTTAAGGATTGTCACGCGATATGTCTTCCAAACGTCTTATTAATGATTGTAGGAAGTGTTGCTAACTATGATATAACTCTTTGAATGCATGGATTACTATTATTATTATTAGTATTTATTGCAATTGTATTGTGTACCAATGACGCCCGCAGTATTTTTCCAAGACGGGGAGGGTGGGGTAAAAGACCAACTCAAAGGGGTCAGAAGATCGACACACACACACACACACTTTAATGTGCGCATCTATATCTATGTATATAAAAATGAAAATGGCTATGCGACTTCATACCTCTTGAACCACCCGACCGATCTCGATCGAATTTTCAACATAGATAAGGGTCGGGCTTTTGATTGTTTTTATCATTTCACATTGACGGTGCAACTTAGGGAAAATAAAGGGAATATATTTAAAAATGATCGAAAATGACAGATATTAGTGCTGAATCCATAGTTTTTGTGGTTGCTGAGCTGAACAGTGACACTTCCGATGCCGTTTAAATCCAAATTCAGCCCCGCAACTTGGGCGTGGGGTTGAATGAATATTTGAGGGGTGAAGGTGGGTAAGTTTAAGGGCGTTGATTCAAGATGAAGGTAAGTGATGGTTAGGAAAATGCCCATCTCTCTGTGTACCGAGAAGAAGTAAATAAATAAAGGTTATGGATCAAAGTACTAAAAATTTCTCCCTCTCATTTCTTAAATTAACTCATGATTTCTGCCGTATTATAGGACTATCAATGAAATATGCATTTATAAAATAATTAGGAACAAATATGAACTTATGCACTAGATTTCGTTTATTTACTCACTATGGTTCAAAACAAACATGCAATAAAAGTTACTTTCGATTCTATCACCCTTCGACTGATTAATTTAATTCGTGGTAGCGACGAAAGTAGAAAGTAAAGCACCATAAAGTCAGAAGTATACGCGGATGATGTCGTTATATACGAAATATCCGAAGATATGAGGTATAAAAGAAACTGAAGGTATGGAAAAGGTTATGGGAAGAGAGAGACATGAGAATAAGTAGAATAAAGACACAATATATGGCGCTCAACAAAGAAGACGGGAGATTCTTACAGGTATATGGAGAGAGGTTACTACCTACCTCGGAATTTAAGTATCTTGTAACGTACCTCGACCAGAATGAAGGATTAAATACCGAAAATCAACAGAGAATTCAATCATTGTGGCTAAATAGGAGGAAAATAATTTAGGATTCAGGTATTAGATTTCTGCGCTTTCTGTATCTATGGCCATGTTAGCTATATATGAGGAACGACGTCTCTCGGCGATCACACTATCCGAGAAAAGAGAAGGAAAAAAGGATTGGAGAAGGAAGGAAACACCCTGGAACCTGTATGTTAGGTACCGGCATTTGGTTGGTGTGAATGAGGATAATCCAGGTAAATCTCACTCACGATGATTGGCCTAAAGAAAGTTTTTTTAAACACTTTTCCGTCAAGAATCGAACCCGGACCACTCGCAGAGAGCGTTAACGACTACGCTACAAATATATATAACGATACTAAGACATGTGAAACCTGAGCAATCACAAGACCCTAGGGAAACAAGACGGAAGTGGCAGAGATGATAATGTTAAGACGGATGTGTGTAATGTCAAGGAAGAATTGAAAAAGGAACGATTATATAAGGGTCACTGTTAAGATGGGATCATTGAGACAAGAATGAAAGCTGAGACAGCTTGGACATGTAGAATGAAGAAACGACCGTCTTGTAAGAAAGAGAATTGGAAGTAACGGGAGAAAAGGAAGAGGAGAAGGTTCAAGATGAGATGGATGGACAAGACACGGGATTATTTGAGGGATGAAATATAAAGGATTCCTCAGGATAGATGAGAGTGGAGGAAAAAGAGTTGAAAACGGGAAAGCGGATTCCATATAAATGGGAAAAGACGGATCCAAAGAAGAACAAATCTCTTTGGATATGAAGAGGCACTTACACCCTTCCAGATGAAATTTCGAAGAACAAGAAGAAGAAGAAAACTCTTTCAGTTTAATATTCCACGATTATGCTCTTTAGGCTAGGAGAAGCATAATTAACGGACGGTAAGTGAATGATGATGGAAAATTGGTGGAATGTGAATGTGGGAGAAAACGAGAATACCCCGAGAAAACCCACGGACACGACGTTGTCCACCACAAATTACTTGTCCGGGAATCGAACCAGGGGCACCACGCACCAGAGGTGAGCGCTTTACCACTGAGCGAGCTACCGTGCCCTCTTCCCTTAGCCTACATGAAATAAGCATCGGACGTATAGCTGAAAGAATTCATTTGTTATTTACAATTGAAGAAATATGCATTTTTCTTTTACAACATTTGAATGTTTAGTTTAGAAGGATTTTTCTGCATTATTTTGTTTATATATATATATATATATATATATATATATATATATATATATATATATATATATTAATTGTTTGTTATTCTAAGTTTTTTGACGAACAAATTCAATTAAAACTCATTGTAATTAGTTCTCGGATAACACGCGTTTCCATCCATAGCGCGGACGATTTTCTGAAACAAACTGCAGGGAATATTTTCCCCCTCTCAATTCACGTTAAGTTTGCATAATGCATCCGATTAACTATTATTATTATTATTATTATTATTATTATTATTATTATTATTATTATTATTATTATTATTATTATTATTATTATTATTATTATTATTATTATTATTACTCAAACCTCACTGCACTACTCACATCGCAGCCAGTTCTTATTCCAAGTTGAAAGTTGGTTAAACAGATAACTACCATATTTGTATTTATTTATTTGTTTCTAGCCACGCACAATGTAATTGGATTCGTTTATCTGTTCCATACCATTTGATTTTCCCAAATTGATAACCCTAAAGTCAAGTAAATCACTGTTGTTAGTGGAAAAATTCTTGCTCATATATTAGACCTACTTCTGTATATTGCGATAATGTTAATTTGGAACTAATTATTCTTTTGTTCTGAAGTTTTATTAATAGACTATTATTTCTTTCTACTAGAGTCAAGTTGAGTTATCATTAGAGCCAGGGAAATATCATATTGAAATGTTGAACACATTGTGTGGTTCATACTATTTAACGATAACATACGTGAAAGATATTATGTATAAGTGTTATCAATTTAATATGCATGAAATGCTGTAGTTGCCTTTAACTGCTGTAGTTTAAATTATAAGAATGTTCAACTGACTTCTCGTATCAACTACTACTGAATTTTGGAACACTTAATAAATACTTTCAAACATTTTAACTTTATTATTTTTTTAAAAAATGTATATTTATATTAGAACATGGAAAATTCAGAATGACACTTTTCTATTCAACTCTTTTGTATTGTAGTCTTACTAGTTTAGAGATGGCCAATTCCGGAATTTTTACTTTCCGGAATCCGGGAAGTAAAATCGGAAAATTCCAGGATTCGGAAAAATTCCGATTTCGGGAAAATTCTAGGATTTGAAAAAATTCCTGAATTCGGAAAAATTCCGTTGTTGGAAAAAATCAGGAATTCAGAAAAATTCTGAATTTTTTCCAAATTCCGGACTTTGCCAGAATTCCGGTATTTTCTAAACTCTGGAATTTTACCGAATTCCGGATTTTTTCAAAACCTAGAATTTTCCCGAAATCTGGATTTTCCAAATCCTGGAATTTTAGGAAACGAACGGAATCCGGAAAGCGAAATATCCGAATCCGGAAAAAAAATGACCATCCCTAGACTAGTTTAATGTAGTTCGAGCAGTGGTGACTTTTGAGGGAAGTCACAAATGTTTTAAAAAAATAATAATTTTATCACTACAAGCTAAGGGAAGAAAGCTCCAAACAGTTTCATATATCTGAACACAAGAATTAGTACATCAGGTAAGCTTTCATCCCTTAGTTTGTAGCCTTGGACTTTTCCATTAGGCGAACTCCATTATACATACAGATAGAAATACATGAAAAGAGAGAAAGGTTTTGGAAATATGTGGTTTTCAATGTAAAATAGTATAATTTTTCCAATCGCATCAGCCACTTGAGCTTCACACTGGTAAGAAGGTGCCCCATGTTAATTAAAAACCAATGTTGTCAATTAAATACACTATTCCCTTGTGCCCTCAACATGCATACAGCATTGCTGGGAAACGAATTCGATGCGTTCTAGGTTCCCTAACATTCCCCATACCATTTTTGGGTACGCTTACGTTCCTGTTGGAACAATCTGAGGAACTAGAAACGTTGCTTTTTCATTTAACATAGGGAGTCTTACCAGTGTGGAGCGTAAACGGCTGGTACAATTGAAAAAAAAAATCACCATTTAAGATTAAAACTGTTTCCAGGAATTTTTCACTCTTTCCGTTTTTTCACATTTTTACTCCTATCGGTCCTGTTATTTTGGTTGATCTTCAAGAGCCGCCATTGAGTTTGATAGAGGGGAAGTCATGTTTGTTTTGTTCGTTTGTTTATTCGCATTTTTCAGCATCAAGGCTATATGAGACATGGACGTACGCACAATTGAATGCATCAGCCAATCCTCACATATCCCATTGCGAATCGAACCAGGTTTTCTGCGTCCAGAGCTAGAAAGTTAACCACTTATGACCGATGGAGCTCATAAAGGGACAAATGAAATGAAATCTTTCAGTTTAACGTCCCATCATCATGTCCTTTAGGTTGAAGTTAGTGATGAGCGCAAGAGTCTTGGTCTTGCAGTTTTTGCAAGAGTCTTGCATGCAAGATCAAGACCAAGACCAAGGGGTGCAAGACTAAGACCAAGACCAAGACCATACCTGCAAGACCAAGACCAAGACTCTTGCGCAAGAATCTTGCACAAGTACCGGTAATACTTGATTTTTTTTTATAGAATTTAAAAAAGAAGAAGATGGATTTCTTGGTTTCACTAAAAATGCTGCTTCAGTGAATGTGTTCCCAGTAGTTTATGCAATCCGTGTGAGTCGATCTGCACCTGTAGCATATAGCTACAATATGTCACTTTCTGAATTGGTTGTTAGCGTTTTCTGTAGATATTGCTCGTTTTCAAACCACACAGGCGCCATCTTGCGCCATGTGAGCTTTTTTGGCAGACAAACACTGGATTTTCTCGGGGGTTTTCAGATTCCTCCTCCTTTCTTCACTCCACCATTCCAGTCATTTCTCATCATTACCGTCTCCCTTAGCCTTGGTTCATAATCGTGGGACGTTAAATTAGATACTTCATTTCATTTCAAAACATATTAGTGGTTTTCTTCTTCCAAAACTAAAGAGAAATGTAGTATTGAACATCGGTAATACCGCACACCATAGGTGTCTACTAAATGGGTATGGCCTTGCTCCGAGACTCTAGCATCCGTTGGAAATTTTTAATGTGTGCTCATAAAATTAACATCGAAATAACACTTTCATGACATTGACAAAAAACTTAGTGCATGTGACCGCAAGTTTGATTTCATGGGCGGGTGCTTATACGTTGAATAATTGTTTATTAATATAACTTTTAGCTTTCTTAGGTATACGGCACATCGAGGATTGAGCGATATAACATCATACTACAACAATAAATCTATATTATAGAATTGAAAGTGACTATTTTTGTGACTCCCAATCTCTTGAACCACCAGACCGATCTCAATCAAATTTTCAACATAGATGAGGTTTGGGCCTGGGAGTGTTTTCATCACTTCACGTTGATGGTAAAACTTAGGGGAGGGGAGAAGGGGGAGTTATAAAATAAATAAAACTTAATAACTCTTGAACCAAATGATCAATCTCGATCAAATTTTGGACACAAATGGGTTCAAGCCTGGAATGTTATCTGACAGTTCACTTTGATGAAGCTACGTAGGGAAAAAGGAGGAGAGGAAGATGTACAAAAATCAATATAAATAAAAATAAAAGTGACTAAGTTTGTGACTTAATACCTCTTGAACCGATCTCAATCAAATTATTAACATGTATAAGTCATAATGAACAAACTCCATAGCTCTGGATAAGTAGCTTAACAAATAAAACACAGTTCTGACCAGAGCAGAATGAAATATATTAAAAACTATACTTACAATGTGTTACAGTTTCAAGGACCTAACGTCCTCTTCATCAGAGTGTTGGTGTCTGATGAAGAGGACGTTAGGTCCTTGAAACTGTAACACATTGTAAGTATAGTTTTTAATATATTTCATTCTGCTCTAGTCAGAACTGTGTTTTATTTGTTATGTATAAGTCAAGGTCCTGGAAAGTTTTTTTTTTTATAAGTTTGTTTCACTTTGATGGTAGGACGTAGGGTTTGTGGGATATATATATATATATATATATATATATATATAAAACTTAATAACTTTTGCAACACCCGACCGATGTTGATCAAATTTTCAACATAGATGAAGTTTAGACCTGGAGCGATTTTTATCATTTTATTTTGACGATGCAATGTAGGGGAGGGGGAGGAGGGAGATATATGTAAAAAAAACATAAAAATATAAGTGACTGTCATTGTGACTTCTTCACTCTGAACCAGCCGATCGATCTCAATCAAATTTTCAACATAGACGAGGTTCGAACTTGGGATGGTTCTTATCAAATCACTTTGACGGTAGAACTTAGGGGAGGGAGAGGGGATGGAAAAGTACAAAAAGAAATAAAATTTAATAACTCTTGAGCCACCCGACCGAACTCGATCTCGTTTTCAACATAGATGAGGATCGGACCTGAGATAGTTTCTGTCAAATCACTTGGACGGTGCAGTTTAAGGGAGGGGGAGGGGAAGATATTAAAAATGATCGAAAATGACCGATATTAAAATGAAATTTATAGTTTTGGGGTCGCTGAGACAAACACTTATACCTCCCATCCTGTTTAAATCTAAATTCAGCCCCGTAGCTTGGGAAGAAGGAGAGGAGAGAAATATAAAAATAATCGAAAATGACCGATATCAGATAGCGCTTTACTAATAGTAAAAAAGTGACTGACTAACGAAATATATTATTATTTTATTTTATTTTTATTTTTATTTTATTTTATTTTATTATTATTTCTTTTTAGTTTAACCCAACGAAGTGGATAATTGATGCTAGTAATCCATATTCACAAGTGAGACTTCAAATAACTTGGAGTTTGATGCCGTTATTTTGTATTTCTAATACAGTTCAACAATATTTATATAAATTGAATTTTCACAAAAGACATAGACAGATGAATCGTTTTCAGTTTTCACAAAAATTATTCTAAAATATTAAGATCTTTGATTATAATAATTATTATTTTAATTTTCTCTCTCCTTTTTGGTCAATATTGCTAAATATATCATCATCATCATAACACCTATTCTTCCATTATTGGCAGGCTACTTGCTGCAACTGAGTAGCTTCGACGTTCGGTAGTCTTCAGCTAGTCTCTTCGTCTTGACGTAGCAATTTTCTGTTTTAATACCTTCCTTCAACTGTAGTCTCCTTCGCTTCCTCCCTCTCTTTCCTTCCACAATACCCTCCAGCACGTCCCTCATAATACAGTTCCTCCTCAGCCAATATCCTAACCAGTTCCTCTTCCTCTTCTTAAGAGTCTTCATCCCGGTGAAATTAAAATACCGCTAATTTTACAGTAATTATGTGATATCTTCAAATAGATAAAAGATAATCGAAATGTGGAACAAGAGCGCCCTAGACAATATTATTTTACATAAGAAACCGTTATCACGATTCACTTATCTGCTTTCGATTTCGAGCCATTTTGAAAATCGGCATTTATTTTCGCGTTTCTAAACAGCTGAAAACGGAAAGCCACTAGGTGACTTGTGATAACGGTACCTCACGCAAAATAATATTGTCTAGGGCGCTCTTGTTCCATATTTCAATTATTTTTTTATCTATTTGAAGATATCACATAATTACTGTAAAATTAGCGGTATTTTAATTTCGCAGGGATGAAGACTCTTAACAATATATAGAATTATTCTTTTTTTCCCTACTGCTAATATTTCTAACACCTTCTTATTCGTTTTCCGTTCAACACAGCTAATTCTCTCCTTTTTTTTTCTCCATGCCCATGTTTCAAAAGCCTGCAATTTTTATTGCTTTTGCGTAATGTGAATGTTTCTGTCTCACGGAATACATATTGGAATCAGTAAAACAAAATTTCAATATTTAATTTTAAGTTTGTTTAATACAAGGATTAGCTAATCGTGGTTGAAAAGAAAAACCTGACGCCTTTAGAGTGTAAAAATAATTTTGCAGTTAATGGTATTTCAATAATCTGTCCCGTCTTGACTTTCTTTCATGCGTCTCATGGGTAGCCTCCCCAGTTTGGGAACCAGTAGAGTGTTGGATCCGTTATACGAAACGTTCTGATTTAGGCATATCTTATAAGTAGTGAAGCGTGGGCACCCATTAAAGAAATAAAGGTCATTATCTATGTTATACACTATCATCATAGTTACATGAAGTTAAAGTATATTACATTTAAAAACATACATTGTATTTCCGTTACTATTGGCGCATTGTAAAGTTTATTATCCCTTATATCCATAGTAAAATTTACCTATGAAAAGCTTGAGATTTCTTAAATGCAAGACTTGCAAGACTCTTGCATGCAAGACCAAGACCAAGACCAAGACTGGGTGTGCAAGACCAAGACCAAGGGTTCCACTGCAAGACCAAGACCAAGACCAAGACCACCCCGGTCTTGGTCTTGGTCTTGCATTTGCTCTTCACTAGTTGAGGTAGATGATGATTAAGACAAGTGAATGATGATGGAAGAATTGGTGGGATGAGAATGTGGAAGGAATCAGGAATACCCGAGAAAACTCACAGACACGATGTTGTCCACCACAAACTTACTTGGCCGGGAATCGAACTACGGACCCCACACAGAGGTAAGCGCTCTACCACGGATCCACCGTGCCCACCGAGCTTATAAAGAGTTAGAAAATGTTCCTGATTGGGCTTGGGAAAAGAGACCATACGCAGGTACCCGGACAATAGTTCTGACCCGTATCATCGCTGCAATATGCGTATGAAGAAGTATTATGCACATTTATCAGACTTCTTAGCCGTGAATATCACGTGGTACACAAATTTAATCATAATCCTAGGCAAGAATTCCAAATACATTCCTTATAAAGTAACACTGAAATGTAAATGCAACTTAGAAGCAAGTCATAATGATGCGTGGTTTTTCCCCTCTATTCCGATGCCCACAAGGGCGTTCGGAAGACAAAATTACTGTAAGAGCGAGAAATAACGGCGAAACCAATACAATTAGTAAGTCTCCATTTTCTCTGTTCAGTGACCCAATCTGCAAGTCTTCTTTGTTCATTTAAAGATTGGAAGCGATGTGGAAGGAAGGCCAACACGCTACTTCCATTAGTGCGATCTTATAAGAAACCCCTCTCTTCTAATGTCAACGGTGGATGGACGCAGCTACCAATCACGCGGGTCAAGGTGATGCTGTTACCAGAATAGAAAGAAATTGCTGAGAACAGATACTGCTCTTCAGCTTCAATTAATGGCCGTTGCGTTTTGTCACTTTTCTTTCATTTTTTAAAAACATTTATTTTTAGTACTTAAAATCGTCTATGAATGAGTGTAATCATTAAAACGATGTAGTAGTCCTGTTTTATTATACGGGAAACTTGAGGCAATAAAAAAATATAAAAACAGACACATTTGATTGTAGTGAAGGAAACGGCCAGTAAAAAGAAAACCATACGAAATAGTTGTTGGCATGAAGGGATGGATATGTATCGTAATTCTTTTGTTTTTTTATCATCCTTCTTTTAAGAGAGCTTTTGAAAGTTTCCAGGAAAAATAAAGACGAATCGCCAAACAGAAACGCGTGGCTATACTTTTACCAGGGGTCGTCACCAGATGGGAATGTAATCACATTAAGTCCGCCATTTGAGAATAGCCACCAGCTTGCTTTGTAGTGTATATGGTGGGTTTGCCGTCAACTGCCTTCTGGTCGAATGGTCCCTGAAAAGTACGACTTTTTTAAAACCTTTCGCGTGGATGATATGAATTTTCCGTGTCCGTAAGACTATAAAGAAGCTCTCTAAGTCGTCGTCTTCATGTGTTTCCAACTCATCCCCTTCCTACTTCTCGCTTCAACTCCTCCAACACAGAGAGCACGGCAGTTCTTTTGTTCTCCGTCCACCCATCATCCGTCTGCCTCTTTCTTATATGGTCACTTCGCAAAATAGCCAGAAGAATCATCAACGAACTTTCGCCATCCAGACAATTGGATAGCCATATTCCAACCGCATATATCCTTATAGGGTCAGTACGAATCTAATGTCTTTGACGAGTTAGTATTATGGATGTAAAATTTATGACTTGGCCATCTTCTCTCTCTTTCTGTTATCTGCATAGATCCCGATGCGTTGATGTAGTAGTATGCGTATATACAATGTGTTTCAGTAGTTGAGATAGTTGCTAAAGAAAATTGTTTTGAAATTATTAAACACCATGATACAAATACGTCACTATTATATCACCATTCACTTGCCTTAATCATCGTCTCCTTTAACCTAAACGGCCCATCCGTGAGACGTTAAACTGAAAGATATTATTATTATTATTATTATTATTATTATTATTATTATTATTATTATTATTATTATTATTATTATTATTATTATTATTATTATTATTATTAGCGTGTATTTATTGTTGCGGTTTGTAAGGTTCCGTATGAGACATGAATTGAGACTTTATCGTCTCGATTACGTCTCGTGAAAGTGATGCATTGTCTTAGAGAATGTATCTATTTCTATCGGGAAAACTCTGGCTTGTCTCATCTCGTGGCCAATCCTAGTGATTTGGAAAACGAATTTGCTTCGTAGGATAAGTTTATTCAAGTGTCTTTCTATGGGGATGGGAGAATTCCTTCTATTTGGTGTTTCTTTTTTTAATAGAACAACTTCGTGGCTAAACGGTTAACGTACATGCCTCTGGCGTGGGATATCCGGGTTCGATTCCCTGCGGGTGCTCATGTGGTTCAGATTCCACGTTAATCAGTGAGTCCACGTCCCATATTGCCTCGCTGCAGAACGGAATGTTAAACTCAAAATCAACTCAACTCTTTTTTGAATATAATTATCTCCCAATAATAAGTTACTGGATGAATGAAGTGACACAATTGTCAGAAGTAACTAACAGTCATATGTAATTAGCAGGTACCTAGGTATTAACAAGTACTCTCTATAATATAATACGTAACAAAGACTATTACAACACCCTAGCTGTACCGGAATGCCTCTTGTCGTGGAATCAGCGAAGTCAAGCAGATCTGGTCAGAATAAAAGTTGGTGACCAATCATTCTTACTCACCAGATGATGTTGGCATTATGACTTCCATTCAGCGTCGTGAGTACAATTGAGGAGCTGCTTGAAAGAAAGAAATAACAAACTCCGATCTAGAAAGTCAGCTAATAGGTCTTGAATTCCTAAGGGCTGTTGCACCAAGAATTTAATTTACCGGTAGTTTAATTTACCTCCCCTCTATATATCTAACATACGTTAGTGGTATCCCTAATTCCAGATAGTTTAATAATTATAGATGCACAAATATGTGAACTCTTTATATTGAAGTATTCCCCACTTACAACGATGACTGTATCCCATATTTAACCGAAATACTTGATTATAGAATATTATTCTTATTGGCATTAGTGGGACCTCTTTGTGGCCGAGCGACTACTAAGCGAGGTCCAAAATAAGACTCCCAGTTGGAGTATTTATCTCGGATACAAACCAAGGTAATGGTTCCTATTCCACTTTAAACAGTAGGTTGGGGCCGCGGTGCCGAGCGTTCACCTCTGGTGCTTAGGGTCCCGGGTTCGATCCCAGCCCCCGCGAAGTGAACTTTGTGGTGAACAAACACCGTATGCGTGAGTTTCCTCGGGGTTCTCCCACTTCCTTCATCCACCATTTCATTCATTACTTATTATCACCGTCTCCTTTAGCCTAACCGGCATAATCGTGGGAAGTAAAACTTAAAGATTTCATTTCATTTTTTTTAAACAGTAGGTTCCCCCGTCTCGTATAGCCTCGGTGCTGAAAGAGGATGTTAAATCAACGAACTAATTCAGTAGTGACACGAAACTCACAGAGTTAGTCATCTATTACAAGTGCGAGGTTGCCATGTCTCTATTCACTTCGTATCCGTTTACATGTAAACATTTACAATAAAGTATAATTCACAAAATTAATAGTTTTCTTTTCATCTAAAGTTCCTTTTGGTCATTTTCAGAATCTCTTACACATTGTTCTAGCATAATACTAACTGCGTGAATGATACACTCTTGATATCTAACAGTGTAGTTCAATGGAACTACCTGGGAGCAAGGGCGTCGATCCTGGGGGGGGCGAACCCACGCCCCCCAAAGCTGATGTGGGCCCATTATTGTATTTAAGAATATACAATATTTGGCATAATTTGAATGCAATTTGTCTTAAAATCCTCATATATGCCTTCTGCATCTGAATGCCCCCCCCTAATTTACAGAGAAATCGGCGCTCTTGCCTGAGAGACAAGGTGGCTCAGTGGTAGAGCGCTTACCTCTGATGTATGGAGTCCCTGGCTCGATCCCGGTCAAGTAAGTTTATGGTGAACAACATCTAATCCGTAAATTTTCTTGGGCTACTACCGTTTTCTCCCACTTTCTCATTCCACCAATTCTTGCAGCATCACTCACTTGCTTTAATCATTCTCTCCTTTAGCCCAAAGAGCATAATCGTGGGACGTTAAACTGAAAGCTTTAATTTTCCAATAGAAAGATCTGCTGGAGTTCCGGCCTTGAAATATTTATAAAGCATAAAAAGTAATCGTCTTTTACTTTCCATTTAAACCCTATTGCTTTTAATAAACAGTTCAAGATGTAATGCTAAACCAACTGCCCTCCCCTCCGACCAAATGGTCAGCGCACGCGTCTTTGGTGCGCGAGTTCCCAGGAGGTTCGGTTCCCAGTAGAAGAGCCTTAATATTTGAAACCATTTTCCTTGGCGCTGAAATGAGACACTAAACTCCAAATCAACCATCTACATTTTCGTTTTTGCGAGTACATAAATATAAAAGTACTCTTTTGCCTGGTGTACAGTAATTACAGAGAAACTGGATGTTAACTCACCGAGAGTTGGAAGCAAGAATGAGGGGAATACAACGGAGAATGTGAGACTTCACAGTATACCCTTGTTAGTAGCGTGTTGCCCGTTTCGTCTCGTCTCAAAACCAAGACGAGAAATACATTTTTTAAATTCAAGACGAGACGATAAGCATGATTAGCGATGTGCGATACTTCGATATATCGATCGATCGATCGATCGATATTTTGTGAATATCAAAATTTCGATATTTTGTAAATATCAAAATCGATATTTCGATACTTCGATATTTTTCGATATTATCGACCGATATATTATCAAAACCTTTGATATTTCGATATTCGATATATCGATCGACTTTCGATATTTGGTCGATATCAAAGTTCGATATTCAAAACCGGATATCACACAGCCCTAAATATGATTTCGAAATGAGACGACAGATTTCACGAGTCTCGTGGGCAATAATAAACCAAACCAAACCACTTGGCGTGACAGCTCTTTGTGAGCCTGATCCGTTCCAATGCCATCTGTTAGCGACAATTTGAAGTACATCCAGCCTAGCGACTAATACGTGGTCAGTGAGTTGTATCGCTCTGTCTCTAACAAGCGTTTCAGTCTTTTATTCACGTGACTCCCCAGTTTGCTTCACGACGCTGAGAAACACCTGCCGGGAATCGACCCCCTCCCTACGACGACGTAAGTACAACGGTTTAACCACTGGATTACATTGTTTTAATATTACATGATTCACATCACAGTATAAAAATTGTAAATTGTTAAAGTGATTGTAAACCCAATGAAAGACTATTCTCAACGTTTAAAGATATATATAACTCATTACACAATAGGCTCCAATAATTAATATGGTTTAAATGTTGCAGATGTATCATCCCCTTCGTGGGCCTCTTGTGTCATGGAAGATTCTGATGACTTCCAGATGAAATTGAGAAGAGAAATCAAGGCATAAATTTTATACAATAATTTTGCAAAAACAGACGAGAAATTTTCGAGAGCAGATGTGATAAGTTTTTTTTTTCCGAGAGAGACAGGACGAGACAAAAAAAGTTTCTTTTTTTCTTTCTTAGAACTGAGACGAGAAATAATTATTCGAAAATTGACACTGGAGTAGACTTCTACATAATTTACAAGATGACACGAGAAAAAAAAAAACTTATTTCTCGTTCTATCTCATGGAAGAATAATACTTGTTAATATAATGTTCATTAACATAATATTCTACATTACTGGTAGGTCATTTGTTGCAAATTGATAAGTTTGCATGAACTAGGTCAAATTCACCTTTATTTGTATTAACGTAGGAGCTATCCATTTTACCATTCGTTATCCCGGGTTACTTGTTTTTCATTGAGAAGCTTTCATAAACTAGGTCATAAAATTCCTTTATTTAGATTAACATAGGAGTGTTATTTGTTTCACCATTCATTATCCGACCTTTAATTGTAGTTTTTTCCTCCCTCTACCTTGTTTCCTTTTTACCATACCTTCTATTATGTTCCTTATAGTATAATATCTTGTCCAATAATGTCCTAATCAGTTTCCTTCCTCCGTTTTAACTATGTTCAATATCAGTCTTTTCTACCATATCAGCACTAACACTTCCTCATAGGTCTTCTTCGATCCATTTAATTTCCTCCATTCTTCTCCATACCCATAATTTAAAAGTCTCCGTATGCAAACACTCTGTGCGTGAGTTTTCATGGAGTTCTTCCGTTTCTCCCCATTCTCTTCATTCCACCATTTAATTCATTCTCATTATCAGCATCTTCCTTAGCATACACGACTTAACTGCGGGTTGTAAAACTGAGATTTCATTTCGTTTTAAACGCCTCTATTTACTTTTCTCTCCATATAGTATTCAATTAGTCATTTGCTAGCATTTTTCTTAACTTCTTTTATTCTAAAACTAAACTAAACTAAACTCCTCAGGGACAAGGGCCTACCATTCGCCTTGTGGCACTCATGCCTTTAGGGTGATATGTGATCAGCACATCGGATCCCGCTCTCTTTTAATACTTCAAACCCTGCTCCCGCCAAGTGAACTTTGTGGTGGACAAACACCGTGTGCGTGGGTTTTCTCGGGGTTCTCTCCTTTCCTCCCATTTTCTTCATTCCACCATTTCACTAATCTCTCATCATCACCGTCTCCTTTAGCCTAACCGGCATAACGTGGGACGTAAAACTCAAAAAATTCATTTCACTTTTCTCTTTTAATACTAGCTTTCTAGACAGGAGTTCGCTATCTCTTTATTTAATAGCAGAATACCCGTTCTTCGCACGGAGAGAATAAGTTTCATTTTGAACATAAAGGGATGAATTTGGATTAAAACGGCATCAGAAATATCACTGCTCGTCTCAGCGGCCCCGAAAACTATGGATTCAACACTAGACCTCTAACATATATATATATATATATATATATATATATATATATATATATATATATATATATATATATATATATATATATACCATCCCCCAAGTTGCAGGGCTGAATTTGGATTAAAACGGCATTGGAAATGTAACTGTGTCTCAGCGACCCCGGACACTATGGATTCGATACTAATATTGGTCATTTTTAATCACTTTCAAATATCTCCCCCTCCTTCTCCCCTAATTTGCACCATTAAAGTAAAATGGTAAAAACCATCCCAGGTCCAAACCTCATCTATATTGAAAATTTCATCGAGATCAGTCTGGTGGTTCAGGAAACATGAAGTCACAAACATAGGCACTTTCATTTATATATACGTTTATATATATATATATATATATATATATATATATATATATATATATACAGTAAAACCTGTCTTCAACGGACCCTTTATTAAACGGAAAACTGTCTTAAACGGAAATATTTCACGGTCCCATGAATTTTGGAGAACAAAACGTGTAAAAAGTCCCTTCATTAAGCGGAAACTGTGTTACGCGGACAACGGACAGAAAAATAAACAATTAACGGAAAATTCTGAGTTCCGGACTACAGCGTTTAAAAGATGTTTAGACATTTTGTGAAATATATACATTACACTGTCTGCGATAAATGTTAAATATTCTTTTCTTTTGTTAAATATTTCTGGACAGTGTTTACCTTCCCCAACTACTACTCATGTTCACCCCCAGAAATTGTCCGTATTCCCTGCAACTTAATCAAAAATTATACGGAATGTCGGAAAGAAGAAAACGAGATAGAGGAAGAAGAGGAATACGATACCGAGTTCGAAGAAGAGTGTACTAGAATAAATACATATCAAGATGCTCTCAGAAGCTTAAAGGAACTGAAAAAATTGCCTTACGGAAAAATGATTCTGATTCACTTAATATAATTTCTCAGGTTAAAGTGTATGCGGAAAGACAAGCAGCTAAGCAGCAATGTACACAGAAAACCCTGCTTGGCTATTAGAAAAATAAAGAAAACGTGTACATAGTATATTTTGTATTCATTTTAATTTTTTTGTGTATTTATTCGTAGAAGAAAGAAATACTGTAATCGAACAATGTACGTACAGCAATATATTTTCTCAGTATGCCCCTTTATAAGCATGTATTCTTTTAAAAGAGGAAAGGTCTACCTCCACTAAGCGGAAACCTGACTTTAACGGAATTTTTTGCAAGTCCCGCTCGATTCCGCTAAAGACAGGTTTCACTGTATATATATATATATATATATATATATATATATATATATATATATATATATATATATATAGATCATGTAGCTTCCCAATTGACCTCACGATGTTGGTAAACTCCGAATAAAAACACCAGTTGGTAAGTACACCATGGTCACTCATGTCTCCTCGGACCAAGGCCGGGAGAGCTTTACTTCTCTTCCTATCCTTGCGTTTCTTTCCTTCCTCCCCCCCCAAAAAAAGTCCGAGAATATATGAAAGGAAATGTAAGGTTAGAGAACGGGGTGGGATGGGAAGATAATATTTGGACTTGTTCTAGACGAAGTTCAGGTTTGGAATTTTGTGTCGCTTTAACGTGGGATTCGAACCACATACGCTCTACCGATGATCGAATCCGGTCCTCCCAGACCAAAAGCACATATGATAACCATCTGAAAAGAATTGGATCTACTGCGAGACTTTCTCTGCGTCAATGAACTTTCTAGCTTAATTATACTCATACAAATCAAATTAAATTAGTGAACAATTAATTTTAACAAATCATGTAACACTAGAAACATAAATACAAAGAGGATATTATTGAAATTAATAATAAAATAAATATTTTTCTCGTTTAAATCAAGTTATGTGGCTGATTGTTTCTAACCAGCAGACTAAGTCATCTATATTCTTACTGTTTTAAGAGAGAAAATGATGAAGTTAATGTTTTAAGTGTTCTGGTTGTTGACGTATGCTTTTGCAACACATTGGAAACTGAGAATGCAAGAAATATCGTTGTAGACCATCCTTTTACTCTCTGAAGTAATCAATCATAATTTGCTAGATTAGAAAACAATCTTTCTCACGTAATATCTGGGCAGGATTCTTCAGTGTCCGCTTAATGGTGAGTGCCGAAGTGGCAATCGGTTGGAGAACCCTCTTTTTTTTTTTTTTTTTTTTTTTTTTTTTTTTTTTTTTTTTCTAATCATGACTTTTTCCTGAAAAGTGCAGACCAGTTGTTAATATTCATTGTGAAGATAATGCGTGTCTGCTGGGTGGTTGTACTATATATATATATATATATATATATATATATATATATATATATATATATATATACTCTCATAGGAAGAGTGAAAGAAATAAGTAAAAGCTGTAAGAAGGGGGAAAGAGAGAAGATATTGAAGGGGAAATGAACAACAAGAAGACGTGAAGGTAGACACGTGTGAGAGTGGCCAGCTAACATTGTTACAGGAAATGAATCGATAGTAAACCAACAAAGGCGCGAGAGGGATCTTTCCAACATAGGATGTCTTGGGCTATTTTATCGATGGCTTCCGACACTTCCTTTTCTCTCTCTTTTCTTCAATTCCCAAAAGCTTCAAAAGTCACACTCACACGTATACGTAAGGTCATCATATAATATAGGGTGTTCAGCAAAGTAGCTACATAAGTTTGTACATACAATTGTCTAAAATTAATGCGTACACTATTTAAAACATAATATTTCCTTAGTTAAAGCAGATAGGAATACAGTTTTTATAGTTTAAGCTAACAATTAAGGTGGGAGTTAGTCAATGAGCTAACAATGAATCTACCGTTTGGGAATACGATAAGTTAGATTTAGGTAAGTTAGCTCTCTCACTGGTCTTCCAAATAAAAGTAATCATAAATAAGATATACCAAGGTATACGCTGTGGTGTACTTGATATTGCTTACTAACTGAACGACCGAGGTTCGGTTTCCGATTGAGTCTAGATTGATTATTGATTCATTGATTTGTGTTTACGTCTTTTGTCAGCAGAGAGACTATATATGATGGGACCTACAGTTTAAATTGGAATTTGAACCACTATACTCTTCCACCGGGAATCGAACCCGGAACCTCGTGCTCCAAGTCTCAGCGAAGAAGATTAGATTCATTATTGTTTGATACTCGTGTGGAATATTGTACTATATGGGACACAAACATGGATATTACGTAAAAATGATTAAAAAGACTGGAAGCCTTCGAAACGTGGGTGTGGAGAAGAATGGAAAGAATTAGTTGGGTCGAGCGGAAAACGAATGAGAGAGTATTAGAATTGGTGGGGATGAAAAGGACAATTTTAGATATTGCTAGCGTCAACTACCGCCTTCGCTGGGTTGAAATAAGAAATATTAGTTATGTTCCGTTAGTCAGTTACTTTTTATAATCACTGAAGTCTCTCAGATATCGGTCATTTTCGATCATTTTTTTAATATGTCTCCCTTCCCTAAGTTGCACCGTCAAAGTGAAATAATAAAAAAACCATCCCAGGCCCGAACGTAATCTATGTTGAAAATTTGATCGAGATCGGTCGTTGTGTCATGAGAGAGGTTAAAGGGTATGGTGGCAGGAAGAAGAGGGAGAGAGTGAAGAATACTACAATTAATGGACGATATCAAAACAAAACAAATCGTACGTGAAAACGAAGAGGTTGTCAGAAGACTGTGGAGCATGAAAGCTTCACAGTTGCTGCTAGTAACGTGCCAATAATGGCAGAATACCTATGATGATTATACTCGTCTACAATCCGACTCCAGGATTAATTCAATCTCTGATCTGTAAAATAGAAGACTGGAACAACCTGAAGGATTAAGTTGGATAGAAATGAAACCTTACTTCTTACCGCTCACGGTTTACTATGGGTTGGCTCAAATGGAAATACGTAACTTTAAATTTAAATATAATATCAAAATCACAATCTTTAGTTCCCATCTTGCCATGGGTGGAATTACAACTGCCGAAGTGAAGCTGGAATTTCTTTAGATCAGGAGTTCTTAATATTTTGCACTGGCATACCAACATAATTAGAACTACCATAACTCGTAGGTCCAGCCAGTAGCGACTCACGTGCCACAAATTGAGAACTCCTGGTTTAGACTAATCATTTCAAGTTGAATGCTCTGACACGTCATAGTTTGCTGCTCGCGTTCTCAGCAAACCGTACGGAGAGTGGAAGGAGCTTGCAGCTAATATGACATTAACAAAAGACAGTGGTAGCAAGCAAACACGAAATCGATGGCTTGGCAAGAGTATCACTTGTAAAGTCATGAGGAAATTTACCTGTCATCGCTTGCTTATTCTACACTCTTACCTCAACCTCTCTCCTCCTTTGCTCATTTTGTTTCTCTCTGCTTTTCTCTGATTGCAAAGCGAGCCCCATCATACGAGCTCGTATATAAGAATGAAAATGAATATTTTCGACTGGAAAAGCTGGTTGATATCTTGAATTAAACGATAACACCTTTGTGCTTTTAGTAGCTACAACGAGCACCTTTTGTGAACGAGCTCTTGAGTTCAATTCTCCATGAAAGCATCGAAGGCACAAAGTAGTTCAGATCCCACTTTAAACTCCAGATGTTCTCCTATATAGTCCCACTTCTAAAAAGAACGTACGCACAAACTAAGCAATGAATCAATCAAGTAAACGATGAAAGAATTCGTGTATTAGTGTGGAAGAAAGTTGGAGAATTCCTTTACTGAAGTTATCTACCATAATTCTACTTGACCTGCGATTGAACCAACGCACCAGAATTGAGTGTTAAATCACTGACGCACCTCACTCAATTGTTGTAGTTTAGGTTAAATGGTTTATATTTCACTTTGGTTCCACTGTTCCAGTTCCAGAATTCGAATCCTGGTGAGACTTCATGTAATTCGGATCTTACGTTAAGTTGAGGGTTCCTGTTTCTTACATTAGTAAGAATATATGTGTATTTCATAATGGCTATGTAGTTAGCGTAAACATCTTCTGCGCAAGAGATTCAGGTTCGACTCTCCATGGGAGCTTATCTGATTTGATTTTTTTTATTTAAAGTTTAACGACCCAAGATTAAGTACCGAGGCTAAAGGATATGATAATGAGGAGGTGAATGATAATGGTGGAATGAAGAAAGTGGGAGGAAACAGGAGAGCCCCGAGAAAATCGACGTACGTGGTGTTTGTCTATCACAAAGCTGAATGCTCTACTATTGAGCCTCCAGAAGTGCGTACTCTTCCACTGAAACATCACAACCTGCTTAAATGTTTATACATACCTATGCATAACAATTATTAATTTTTTAACTAAACTAAACTTCTCTTATTTTAAATTACTTACTGTTCTAATCTTACCTACCGGAAATGCAAGGAGACTTTTACAGATGTAATTAATTAGAACCTCCTTCGCCAGCAGAGAGCAATTGAATTATATAAACCCAAACGGTAATCTAAGCATCTCCCTGCCCAGGCGATGTCACTTACAGACAGGTTATGCCATCGAAATAGGTTAGAAAAAATCAGCGGTGATGATTCTATCTGAAGTCCATTTATTGATAGTTCGTTTCGTTTCGAGATACAGAGTAGTCTGTATAGACGCTATGACTAACAGATGAAGAGAATGTAAACACTTACGGACCCACTAAAACAATTTTTAATCAATCAGGAAATTGGGGGAGATATGATTTCCTGCAGCATAGGCAGAGAAGCTGATTTTCTCCACTTAGCGAATCCTTCAAGAACATGGTGATTGAAGAAGACTTCTTTGCTAGTCTAATGGCTATGCAACATGTTGTGTCTTTGGTGAACGAGGCATTGTGTTCATTCCCGGTGGGAGAACATCTAATTCACTACAGTGGTTAAGATCCCACTTTAAACGGTCGATGTCATCTCCATAGCCTTGCTGTTGCTAAAGAATATAAATACAAATCAAACTATCATTATTTTATTAAAAAGAGAAAGGAGAAACTAGGCCTTTCGCACTTTCATTGCTACCGTTTCACAGAAACAGAATATGATAATACTCTCGACCACTCTAGCAAATGCAATAATTTTAAATGTATAAATTGCATTTTCTTATTCTTCCCAGGATCAAAAATAGGCCCACCATTGTGCAGTCTGGCCAACGACTGAAAGGGAACAGTTGCCCTCTTATATGTATATATAAACTTAATCCCGGATTCGATTACCGGTGGGGGAACTCGATCGAAAAAAGTGTACAAAGCTTTTTCAGGCCAGTCATCCTGAATGAGGTTTTCCTGGGTTTTTCTCATTCACACCAGACAAATGCCGGGTGGTACCTAACATATAGGTCCCAGGCCGCTTCCTTCTTTCCCTGGGGGCCGCGGTGGCTCAATGGTAGAGCGTTCACCTCTGGTGCTTGGGGTTCCGGGTTCAAACCCTCCTCCCACCAAGTGAACTTTGTGGTGGACAAACACCGTGTGCGTGGGTTTTCTCGGGGTTCTCCCGTTTCCTCCCACTTTCTTCCCTCTACCATGTCATTCATTTCTCATAATCACCGTTTCCTTTAGCCTAACCGGCATAACCGTGGGACGTAAAACTCAAAGATTTCATTCCATTTTTTCCTTCTTTCTCTTTCCCTGAATAGTGTGCTCGCCGAGGGAGGTCATCCATCAAGCGTGACGAGCTAATATAGCCATAGATGCCGAAAGCCCAGAAATCTAAATCCTAAATCCTATATACAAACTTAAATCAATAGTATAATAACATACGAATAAAAAACTTGAGCTGTAGGGTCTA
Organism: Thermobia domestica; assembly: GCF_964235325.1. NCBI lineage: Eukaryota > Metazoa > Arthropoda > Insecta > Zygentoma > Lepismatidae > Thermobia > Thermobia domestica. The sequence continues at coordinate 107,067,229 of NC_137464.1, forward strand.
CTTGCATGTATGTAGAATCTTGCCCCCTCCTCCCATTCTCGCAAGAAAATCCTGAAATGGCACTCCTGAACCCAGCTATGAATAAACAAAATAGAATTATCCAGTGGCGTAGTCAGAAGCTCATAAGGGAGGTTCAAGCTACCAAGGTCATATTATTTAGATTTTGAAAAATGAAATATTTTACTTTAATGTCCCACAATTATGCCCATTAGGCTAAGAAAGAAGATGATTGAGGCAAGTGAATAATGATGGAAGAATTGGTGGAATGAGAAAGTGAGAGGAAACGGGAATACTCCAAGAAAACCCAGTGACACGATGTTGTCCACCACAAACTTACTTGACCGGGATCGAACTAGGGACTCCACGCACCAGAGGTAAACGCTTTACCACTGAGCCACCGTGCCCTCCCCCATTTAGGTTTTATATACGCATCTTAATATGATAAATGTTTATCTTTATATAATATCTTACTTAAAGAATCGGGAATTAAAACTTGGAACGCCACTGGAATTATCAATGTACCATTCCGGGTTTCGCTTGCTGTTATCGGTCTAAACCAAAATCGAAGAGCCAAATCAGGCTCACCAACAGGCGCTCAAATTCAAGACCTCTTTATTAAAACTGGCCTAGTTTCTTATTGTTTTCATTCTTTGTTTATTTTTTAAGAAAAATAAGTAAAATATAAGGCTAAGGAATTCTTGTTACTTAACAGCTGCCTATTAACAACGTTATATAATATTTCTTTCATAAAATAGTTATCGAGGACATTTTGTGATTCTGTTCTACATAATTGTTGTACGGCTTTTGTTAGCGCAAGATTGAAGAGGATGGGGGATGAGAAAAAGATAACGTTAGAGAGAAAGGGAGAAGGGAGGATGATGCACTTGAGGGGTAGAGGAGGAGCGAAAGAGCAAACACCCAACTGGCCAGCGTATGCAAAAGCCCTCGTCAATATTTCCCTCCTCACCCTCTAAACTCTCACCCTTCTATCTCATTCTCTCCCTTACACACACACACACACACACACACACACACACATATATATATATATATATATATATATATATATATATATACACTCACAGAGCTGAGTGTCCACTGCTACTTACGGTAGCTTGGAGTATTGACCCACAGCAAGTAGATGAGCTTGTCCACCCTAGAGGACGCTCTTGATCAGTCGCGCTCAACTCAACATTTTTTCATCTTATACTCGAAGCCTCCAATAACTTCTCAGGACTCGAAGCCCAAGCCTTTGCATTTTAATTAAAAAAAAACAGCTTAACAAAACATTTATATTTTACCACTATTATCGATTATAAGGAATATTAGTGCAACTATTTTTTAAAAATTTTCTCATATAATACAATAAGAAAAAATGTAAGTATAAATTTAGGAATACATTATATTATAACGGAAAACATGCTGCAAATGATGCAAGGGGAAAATCTTATTTAAAACGTAATCATTACCATTTACAACATATTGTTAGGGTCTAAGCTTATTCTTGTACGTACAGTAGTCTTCCGCTAATCTCTTCATCTTGATATATGAATTGTCATCTTTAATATCTTTAATCTTTAATATCATCATCGAGCAACACGGAGGTTCAGTGGTAGAGTGCTTACTTCTGATGCAAGGGTTCCCTCAATCAATCGCAGGTCATATCAGTGGCGTAATTAAAGGCTTGAGGGCCCTCCCGCAGATAGCGTAGGAGTGGGGCCCCTTCTCTACGTCCCACTTCACGATTTGGGGCCCCCTGATGGCTTGAGTCCCCCCGCAATAAGGGTCTGCGGGGCCCTTATTTACGCCCCTGGTGCACATCTTTTCAGTGGATTTTGTAGGAGTTTTTCCATTCCCTACCACATTCTTCTTTCAACCATTCTTTCTTACATGATTCGCTTTCATTAATCATCCATCTTCTTTAGCCTACGAGCATAACCGTAGAACACGTTGCATTGTAGTTTGGTCATCGAAATCTACTTATTCACTAGCTCTTTTACCTTCTACCGCAGTTCCTCAGAATATAGTGTCTTCTGAATTAATGCTCGTGTAAGACACGGTAGCTCAGTGGTAGATCGTTTACCTCTGGCCCGTAGGGTCCCTGGTTTGATCATCGCCCAAGTGAAGTTGCGGTTAGCAACATCGTGTCCGTGGATTTTCTTGGTGGCACTCCTGTTTCCTTCCACATTCTCATTCCAGTAATCCTTCCATCATTATTCATTTGTCTTAATCATTCGTCTCTATTAGCCTAAAGGGCTTAATAGTGGAACGTTAAACTGAAATATTTCATTTTTATTTCTGAATTAATGCTCTAATGAAGTTCTTTTCCTATTTTTATTAATTTTTTTCAGTATTGCTCTTCCTCATTTCACTTTTTAAACATTTTTAATTTTTTTCGTTAATAATTAACTCTCTTGCTTAAGGAACCCGAAGGTTCATACCTACAGAAACCCAACTTCTCTGTTGGATGCTACCTTGGCCATGACAAACCACACTCAATAGCTAAGGAATTTCTTTTATCAAAACTCTTTCACATACACATACGAAAAAAAAAGTGTGATAAACGTAAAAACGTAGGTTACAGGCGTAAATCTTGTAGCTAGTGGATTTTACGTACAACCGCATGTATCACTCTGCTGCAAACTTATAGCTGAAAACGTATGTTTTGTAACGTACTTTCCGTATAAGTGTTCTGTATATACGTACTTACCATACGAGAGAAAGAACGGTATATAGGCAATCAGGATTACACACAGAGATAGACGTAGGGTCTATATAACATAGCTGACGTATACTCGTATAACATACGTGTACATATGTAATGTTCGGAAGAAGGTTAGCTGTCAGACATCCTGCAGCAGCATGATGTAACACCTAAGCTGGAAAAGGGCTGTACACATGTAGCATATGGATAACGTATGCTCCGTACAAATTTTCGTGATAAACATATAGATTCCGTATATTTGTACACAATAAAAAAATGGTTGTGTTAATTCAACTCAATTTTAACACAGGGCACTGGTTCCAGCGTGACTACCACTATGCGGTGTTAGTTCAATACATACCCCGCGGTGTTGGCGTTTAACACAGGGGCTGTGTTACGTCTTTAACGCACAACCGGTGTTGAGCTGTGCCGTAAGCGTTAATGAACCACAAAGTTACTCCCTCAAAATATGTTAAATCGCCTATATGCGTACCGTGTTTACATTATGCTGAGTTTTAAAAAACACTTTAAAAAAAATTACTGTAGTGGCGGGGGAGAGCACGAACCACCAACCTTTCGATTACTAGCCGCGTGCTCTTCCAACTTGGCCACGGAGGCGATGAAGAAAACGTCGCTTGTAAAGAGATAAATTGTTGTGGTCTTTTGAATTTGACTTATCAGAGTGCTCCTTTAAGCCGCGTATATTCGACGATAACCGTTCGGGATAAGATAAAATCTGCTCGCCATGTAATTTTATAACAAAATGACGACTGTCTATTCTCTTTATTTTATAGTTCTTCCATATTCACTTTCAAATGATCGGCGACAGTTGCCATCTAATAAAGTTGATGCGTTTGTTGCTTCTAGTACACAATCGCTTAGAAAAAGAAGCAATAAATGCATCTGGGAGATGAATTTAGAACACCTAAATGGCACATGCCTGGCACATCTTGTGCTGTTAGGGTTTCTTCAGAAACATTATGTAAAACAATTGAAAACACATCGCGCGGTTTGCATTTTGAAATTTTGCGTATACCTGGATTTGTTTAAGTATTTCTTTCTACTGTGTTTGTCTGTAGCTTCAATTCATAAGCCTTTATAATTAGATGCCCAACATATTTGGCAATCACGTAGAAAACAACAACGAAGATTCTATACTTGTGTTAATTTAACACACATGTTGTGTGTCATTTCAACTACCGGCATTTGACACACAACTCCAAGTGAAGAGTGAGTTGTTCTAACCACTTCTTTGTGTTATATTTTAACACAATCGTAATTTTTAAATCGAAATCTTTGAGTTTTACGTCTCACGATTATGCCGGTTAGGCTAAAGGAGACGGTGATTATGAGAAATGAGTGAAATGGTGGAATGAAGAAAGTGGGAGAAATTGGGGGAACCCCGAGAAAACCCACGCACATGGTGTTTGTCCACCACAAAGTTCACTTGGCGGGGGCTGGGATCGAACCCGGGACCTCAAGCACCAGAGGTGAACGCTCTACCACTGAGCCACCGCGGCCCCTTTAACACAATCGTGTTAACACATAGGCATGTAGTTGAAATAACACAACGATTTTTTACAGTGTACATTCTACTGTCTAGATAACAGATTTTCTCGGTGTGTTTACCTTGTCTGTTCGTGTGTGTGTATGTGTGTCCATCTGATGGACAAAAAATCTCAAGAACTTCTTGACGGATCATCATCAATTTTGGCCAGAATGTCTTTATTATCATAGGTATTCTGCCATTATTGCCAGGTCAATTGCTGCAGAGAAGCCTCCATGCTCCACGGTCTTCCGCTAACCTCTTCGTCTTTACGTAAAATTTTTCTGTATTGATATTGTCCGTTAATTATAGTCTTCTTCGCCCCTCCCTTTCTTTCCTGCCACCATACCCTCTAGCACCTCCTGAATAATACAGTTCCTTCTTAGCCAATGTCCCAACGAGTTTTTCTTTCTCTTCTTAATAATATTTAAAATTATTATTTTCCCACACAATTTCTAACACTCTCTCATTCGTTTTCCGCTCATTCGACCGGAAGTCAAGTGAAGGGATTATACTGGAAGTGAACGACGTCGAAGAAACTTATTTCCGCGAAGTTGGAGAAATGTTGGGAGAAGTTTTTGAACTAGGAGCGGACTAAAAAAAAAAACGGAGTAAAAAAGTAAAAAAAAATTCTTCTCTTTAATATCAAACCAATGTATTTATTATCAAACAACCCTTATATATGTTTCAGCAATCAAAGTCACAAGTTTGATTTCGAGTGCAAGCAAATAGAAACAAGTATTTCTTAATAATGAGTTAAGGCAAGGATTAAGGCTATCTTTTCGTTTCGTAAAGTGATGTCTTGGCTCAGAAAGCATATTTGTTTCTGTTGGAAGAGTTCTGTCTCGCTTTGTTTCATAGGCAATCCTACTTAATAGACCTCATATAAATGGTTCAGTTGAAAGAATCAAATATACATTTGAAAATCTTTGAGGATAGCTAACTTATCTAATGAAAGTACCCACGGATTTCACTTTGTTAATAGCCGAATGATTAAACGCTTGTGATCCTAGGGTCAATTCCAGATGGCATGCACATTTCCGATTACTTTACTTTCAAAGCGATTATTATTATTATTATTATTATTATTATTATTATTATTATTATTATTATTATTATTATTATTATTATTATTTTATCTTTATCTAAAGCACATTCCTAAAACAATTTATTCCTCAGTAGCTCTCGGATCATATGAACCAACGAAACTCTAAAATGGGATCATCAAAATAACAAATGCAGTTCCTTTGCTCTCTCTATATCTCTCTGTCTTTTTTTTCCGTAAGTTTTTGGTACATGTATGAAGAATACGTGAATTTCAAGCATATTTGTAAGGGTCAATATTACACTCAAAAAGTTGGCTCAGTGGCCGCGGTGGCTCAGTGGTAGAGCGTTCACCTCTGGTGGGTGGAGCCCTGGTTCGATCCCAGCTCGCGCCAAATGGACTTTATGGTGAACAAACACCGTGTGTGTGTGTTTCCTCGCGGTTCTCCTGTTTCCTCTTACTTCATTCATTCCACAACTGCAATCATTTATCACTGTCTCCTTTAACCTAGCCGGCATAAGCGTGGAACGTAAAACCGTGGGGCGTTTTGAAGATTTCATTTCATTTTCAAAACAAAAAGTTGGATGTGATATTGGCGTTTGAAGGTTAAAAGGGTAAATTATCCCATATTTCGGTCGAGTTAGCTTTGTCACGGTTTACGTAGTTTTAATAATAAATATTTTTATTTATATTTTTACACTTTTCTTTCATTGAAAAGTTATAGTTCTTACGTTAGAATATAAAATCGGTTTATATCAAACGGTGTATGCTGTTATATCTATTCTGTTTCACTTACGTGTATTCAGTTCGTAATGAAAGCCGTCGAGGTTGCGTCATGTCATCAATAATAGTGTGACGTAAGCTAGGATATATGAAGAAGAGGGGAGGGAGAAATACAAACGCTGTGGAGAGAGAGAGAGAGAGAGAGAGAGAGAGAGAGAAGAAAAAGAAGGAATGAAGAAGGAAAGAAAACGCAGCAAACGAGAGAGGGGAAGATAAAGATTAGAAAGTTCCATCCGACATGGGAGGGAGCATGCGCTGCGTTGCTAACCGTGTCATCTTGCGACCCGACTCAGCTAGCGTACAAGCACAACTCAATGCGAAACTCGATCAGCGATGGATATTTATGCCTGTACGGGTTCTCATTATGTGAAAACCGAAGTTCCTGGCGATTTTTTCCGATCGGAACCGAAACAAACCGAACATTTTTTTTAAAGCCCGTACTTCGCGTCGCTCCTACTTCAAGCGCATGGAGAAAACTTGTGCGCTTTCGTATTACGAAAATTGTGTCTATTTTAACTACGAGTTTAACAAATACAATTCTATATAATTTCTTTATATCGTATCACAAAAAAAGAAAAGAAAAAGAAAGTTCAATTGAAAGACTCTCTTACAAATAAATTGTAAATAAATATCCTGAAATGTTGTTAACCTTATTGTGGATGTTTCCGTATGTGTAACTCATATCAATTCAACATTTATGACTGAAATAACTTCAAAATCTATTAATACATGCAATTCCTATTCTGCTTTTTAATTAGAATACATAAGAAGTCATTTCTTTTTGTTATTGTCTTAGAAAAAGGGGAAGAATTGCAAATATTCAAAACGGTTAAACTCCTCAACTAGTGTGGTACTAAAATCTAGATACATGATCATAGATTTCTGTTCTGCAAGAAACTGTTTCGAGGAATTAAAAAACAGCATTGTCATATTGCAATACGGATTATCCCTCCTTTTCCCCCGCACGGTTCTTGGTCTTTCAAACACCGTTTGAGCAATGCAAAAGCTAGAAGAACTCGACTATGATTAATTCATTCCAATTCAAAAGGGGGTGGATTTGGGGAAGGGACAGAGTTGGTTTGGGATATGTATGAATCACCACCTTCTCCCCATGCAACTACCACCCAATCATCAGTTCTTTCTTTACCAATTTCCTCCCCAATACCAATTGATCAGGGTATAAAAAGACAGTGCACGAGATGCGATCATCCATCCCTTGGCATTAGCTCATCAGGTGCTGAATCGTGGAGGACGATACAGAGGAGTAGAAAGGACACTCCTAACTGTTCATTTTCGCACCAAGCTTTTTCCTTGAGAACGCGTTTCTTTTTTTCGTAAATAGGCGGTGTTGCTTCTCACACTTGGAGGCTGCGCCCGCGCGTGAGAAAGAGGGAAAGTGTGTGTCTATGTGTTTTTCGTGTGTATATGGAACTAGGAGAAATCCTTGTCTGTCTATGTTTTCCAGAATCACGTGACTTTTGTATTTTCCAAAAGACTCGAGGTGTGGCAGCACTTGCTTCGCACACTTTATCTCTCTCTCTCGCGTATGCCCTCATCCTCTCTCTCTATTTCTCCGAGATGTCGCTGGTTCTCGGCTCGGCATCTAAAGATGGCGTCTTCACTCCTCTAGCGGTGCCAATGGAAAAGCGGGTTCTTACCATCCGCTGCTTGACATGCGCTTCTCGTGGACGATTCCCCCCGTCCCTTGCCAACCCGCGCTGCATATCGTCGTAACACACCCCTTACGTCTCTTCGGGATATCTGGACCCCCTCCCTTTGCACTCCCTCCCCCGCTACCCATGGGCCCGTCTCTCTCTCTCCCGATCGGGCCAGCACTGGCAGTCACGTTGTGCCAAAGCCCTAAGAGAGAAGCGTAGTGGCAACTCTCCTACTAGGCGCCTGCATAAGGGGCGTGACATTTTTAAAAATCTCGATAGTCGGATACCAAGATCTGGCCAGGTAAGTGAACAACCTGCTAGCTTTTCAGGATTTTTCTTCAACCAAAAAGCACTGGATATTATAGTGAATATTTGTGTTATGTAAGTGTAATTTATTTTCTGTGTAAAGTGACTTTTTTTGGCGTTCATCTTCGGGAGAAAAAGAGTTGAAGAACCTTCAGATCATCTTGGCTCCGAGAGGACACCGACCATTTTTTCTTTTACCCGCTTTGTTATTGAATGGATACTTCGACACAAACAGAAGCAGCAGCAAGAATTGTGCAGCGAAAGAAAACAGAAACAGGTTTCTCCTGTTCCGTTCGCGGGTTTTTAAAAAACAGGTGCATCTAAGGGAACCTGCTTGTGATGAATACCCTCTCTCCCTTGTGCGCGCGCTGGCAAGCCGGCCGGTCACTTCAGCGTTCAGCGGCAAGTCCTGGTTCCCTACACCGAAGAAAATCTTTCCGTTACCCGCGGGATACCACTTTTCCCAATTTTTCAGAAGAGATTTTTTAAAATCAAAAATAGTCAAAAATATTTTTTTTCTGAAATTAATAATTTCTTACAATTTCAGTATCACTAGTAATGTTCATTCGAAATACAATTATTGTTTTTTCTCTTTTTCCATTTTTTTAAACTTTCAAAAACAGATCTTTTGGAACGAGGATCTGTAGAATATTTTCCAGTATGTGAAAGTAGTTGCATACTTGGAAGGATAATGTTGGATCAGATACTTAATGACAGATGTTAGCCCTACAGAAAACATATCTTCTTTCTATTTTTGAGTTTTGTGTGAGATTACGATTTGAAATTAGTTAGGAAGAAAAATACACAAGTAGGGAGACTTTTTAAATGGAACTTTTAAAAATTCGGTCTTAGTAACTTTTTTTTCTTTAGAAGAAAAAATGTGAGTGTAGCACATTACAATCTTTTCCGATACATATAATAGTAGTAATTCCGTCATGCACAACAGTATACAATAGCACTATCATTTGATGGCATTCAGATATGCTCATTGTGACGTAATAGAGTGGCGTTGTATTGTTTGTTTTGTTAATGTTTACGTTTCACTGCGCGCGTGTATGTGTGTGTGTATGTGGTATGTATGGAAGTGTACATACATGTGTGAGGCTATATATATATGTGTGTGTGTGTATGTCTGTGTGAGTGTGTTTATATCTATGTTTACGTGTTTGTGTTGTCTAACGCAAATTGCTGACGGGTCAATGATCCGTAGGAAGTCTGTAGGTATATACATACCTAGCATTGTGCACTGTTTAGTGATGATACACAAGTGTTACGACTGTGCGACGAATAGAAGAGAACTTTGTTTCACTGTCACTATGATTTTTTTTTTAATCCTTGTGCATGGACGAATAAAAAGAAAAGAAAACAATATTTCCAGGTGTAAGCATAGTGAAACCCAGAATAGTATAACAAGAAAATAACGAGGAACAAATGATTTCGTTAGAAAGTTGTTTGTGGGGACCTCTCCCCCGCGCTTTCTCCGTGAGGATGCTAGGCCAGCGTCGGAGAGCAACGAGATGAAAGACACGGCAATGAGAGTGCGGGAGAAAAGATCGCCGACTGCCGGGCGGGTTGCAGCCTTGCCCGGCGGTGTGGCACGCGCCTTCTTTCCCCTTGCAGACAAAACGAATCCGGTTTCTCCATTCAGCAGAAAAGGGATAGCACCTGCTCAACTCTTGCATCTTTACAATAGACTGGAGCTTCTGTTATGAATGCTTACGATCTTCTTAGTGTGTTGATATTCAAATATACATAAAAAAATAAATAATTTTCAGACAAAAATAAAATAAAAAGGTTAATTGAAATCTATGAATTGTTAAACCACATGATAGAATTAAATCCTAACATTATGTTAACTACAAATTTTGTTTTTGTTTTTCATGACACAATAACGAAATTTAACGTTAATATTTTTTTCATTGATAAAAAAAATTAGGTACATATTTCAAAAACTCATCAGTGTTTTCATATATGCCTATTTTGATTTACATTTTTAATCTTCTGTAGCGAGTATGATTTTCGTTGATTTCCTGGTTTGGTGTTAGGTTTCGTTTCAAATAATAGGACAGAGATTCAAGCTTAGTTTAGAATGTCAGAAGAAAAAATGTTTGTGTTTAAGTTTTATCTTTCCTTTCTGATCATTCTTCTCAATTGAATACATATAGTTCATTTTTAATGGTTCTCTCCAATGTATTATAAAATTTTAATAGTACGTTTTGGGCAATGTTTCCATTATTTATGTTATTCTTAATTTCTTGACTAATCTGTATGAGATATAAGTATTGCAAAACTGAAGCGTAAGCATGCTTTCTCATTGTTTGCTTATTTATTCCCGAGATCTTTAAATATATCTGCCGGTACATGTAAATCAAATTCTCTTTTCCTAGCATCATTTTGGGCAGTGAAAGCATTTTGAACTATACTCATATGATTCTTTGTATTTTCATAAGTGCTTGCTTACTAGATACAGTAAGAGAACCAGTTTTCAAAAAACAAAGAACAAGTTAGAGGATATATTTTGTCCAATGTTATACGGCAATGACTACGAATTCTTATCGTTTATCCAATCATTCGTCACTTACATGTTTCTTAATTTTCTTTATATTCTTAATTTGATCCATCAATCATCATGAGTTCCTTTCCCCCCACCTGAATCTAGAATTCTATTTGTCTTTTTACGGTTATGACATCACGTAATATACAATAGAAATGGAAGGGGGTGAATGTTTAGTTCATGCCTGATTGTTTGTTTTTGTGTGTTGTTGTTGTTGTGTTTCCCTTAGTATGTGTGTGTGTGTATGTATATATGTATGTGTCTGTTGGTGTGGGTGAACTATATATATATACACATTGTATATATGTATAGATGCATTTATGTGATGTTTGTGTGTGGATTGCCAGGTTAGTGTTAGTCGGCACACACACACACATACAAGCACATGTATGTATGTATATATATGTATATGTGGAAATACATATATATACAGCATGCATAGGTCTCGGCGGTGTTTTTGACGATGTTTCCGGGGATGTCCGTTAGGGGGCGGCATGAGATGGTAGCGCTGGGTTAGAGATCCAAGCCACCGGCGCAACATTGCTCTGTGACCCCTTAGCAGCTCTCGAGCAAGGCGACGTCGACGGCGGCATTGTACGGGTAGGTGGAGTGAAGAAGGGGAAAAAGCGGCGCGGAGGGGAGGGGGTAAAATTCCCAGGTGAACTACGGCGCAGGTCCTTGTCTTCACCAACGGGAGTCCAGGAGACTTTACTGGAGTCTGCTTTCCAGTATCCCATCTTCAGTTTGAGACGTAAGTTGGGAAAAGCTCGTGAGTGGACCAGTACTTACTATGTGCCAGGAAAGTTAGGCTGTAGTTACGCTTCATCTTCTTAGTGAGTGCCTATACATGGATCCCTGATGAGGTGTCTCAAGTAGTGACCGGTGATGGAGACGTGAACATGACGATAAGGGAATCTTCTTTCGGATAGTGGAAAAGAACCTCAACTTTTTTTTATGCATACACATACATTGATAATAAAGGATTTTTTTCGTCGAAATCGGTAAAAGAGTGACTTGTTAAAAGCATCAGTCTATGCTTGTTAGCCCTTCAGTGCATCTACCGTGGGATGGACGGACGGACAACCGTGTGGCATTAGTGGTTGGTGGTTGGTGGTGCGGTGGTGATGTTTGGTGGTGAAAGTTGGTGTCGGTTGAACGACACTTCAGCGTTTTTCAGGGAGGTGAGGCGTTCAGTTTATCGAAAGACCAAGCTGAGACCGGTCTACCTTTGATATGACTCACTGCCGCTTTAAGTCAGTTCTTATCTTAGACTTTCTCATCTCTCTATACAGAGAGAAGTGAAGACTTTAACTCTTCTTTTTCCCCTCTGTACCCAAGGTATGTGGTCTTCTCGTTACGACTCTTTGTGTCTTGTCGACGTTTCTTCTTGTCTTCTTATCTGTAAGTATGATTGTGTGTGAGTGAATGTTTGTGTAAGTGTGGCTGAACATTTCTTGCTTTTTATCTCTTTGTGTGAACAACGAAATTTCTTCTACAATAAAAAAAAATGGTTGATTGTCTTTGTAAACGCGATGAATTTTACAGCACGGGGCTTCTTGGAGAATCACGACTCAAGTCGTGGCCGGCAAGGAGATACGACACTCAGCGGGAACCTTCACCGATCTTTCTCAGCGGGGCGTGTTGGTCCACCAGCCCGGAGGCTGACCTCCCCTGAACATCTCTCAAGGAAGAAGTCGGGTTAGAACTAGGAGTGAAAGTATGCATCTATCTAAGATTATCAGTGTTTTGTCTCAATAGTTTCCTAGTTTACGTTTTGCAGTTGATTTCTCATTCGTTCTCAAACATTACAATAATCCGTAGTACAAAACTTTCACATGTTCATAGTTTTCCCCCTTTTTCGTTTTTATGTACCATGTCGGACAACCGGGATGACAGGATACTGCTATACTATCAATAGCGTTATTGGCCGGCAGATGAGCTCATATACCAGTTATGCCCCTCCCCACCGCAGAATCATGTCATACAGTGGGAGAATGGGAGTCGTTGACAGCACGTGACCATGTATCGTATATATGTGTGTATGTGCAGGTAATGTGTACTCTGTCAATTACATACGATAATGAGTACACAATCAATTGTGAATCTGAAAAGGAGATTTTAGCAATGAATGAAAGCGAGATGAACATATGTGTATGACGTGGTTATGTATGTGATGGGGTTGTAAGTGCAGATCAACTGAAACATATCGTGACATAAATGGTAAGAAAATTGTACTCGTTTCTAAAGTCCAAATTTTTCATATACTACATTTTCATCGTTTTCTAATGCGCGGAGTTAATGATTGGGTACAGTTTCTGTTCTTCGAACTTAGGACTGGTACCATCGACCACGACTTCGTCTTAGCCCGGCAGCGGCAGAGGTCCAGTCCAGCTTGAGAATCGATGGGTTCCTTCCGGTCAGCGATGTCTTAGCATGCGAAGCAAGTTGAGATCTTGGGTGTTGACTCTGATGAACAAGCGGTACTCAATATGTTGTTTCCAAAAGCGATACCTAGGTATATTTAGTTCTACTTCGGTTGTATATGGACTTCAGAAGAGTGAAAACTAATCTACTTCATTGCTAAGATATGTTCTTTGTTTGGGTTAGTTGTTCACTGTTATCTGGATTTCTTTATGCGATTTCCGTGGAAAAAACATCTGAAGATTTCTCAGCACTTCGTTTCATCACACAAAATTCTATTCAAATAAGCTCTTAAGATCGAAACAGTATTCCTGGGCTATTGATTTCTCAGTTTTTATCTTCACCTTCAAATATCTTAGGAACCCATTCTTAGATGAACCACTTCTTCCCTAGGATTAGCAGGACTTTATTCAAATATACTACAAGTTCAAAAGTTGCATCTTTCCGTGTTGAGTCTGGTACTAAGGTACTTAGTAAAGACCTAGTGGAATATATATACACTTGAATAAGAATTTTTAAGTCTATTATTTTGAAATTCTGAATTGTAAAGTTTTCCTCTTTAGATATAAACTATTCTCCAATTCATTGTTATTCTGAATGAAATAATATCATAGCGTTAGATCTGTAAATTTTTCTTACTCTCCTTTCCAGCCGATAGGAACTTACCTATCTTAGCGTTTGCTCAACAGAGAAAAGCTAACAGACGCTCGAGTGTATATATATATATATATATATATATATATATATATATATATATATATATATATATATATATATATATATATATATATATATATAAAGTTTTTTTTTTTTTTTTTAATAATCTCTGCCATCCATCTTCCCTCTTTCATCTATTTGCAGCTGGTTTCATAATCAAGTCTTCCTTTTTTCCTTTCTTTCACAGCCCAACCAGCCCTGCATTGCTCTCTCTGTACTATATGTATGCAATATACATACAATATATGTATATATGTGTGTTACCTTCCCTTCCTTCTTTATCTTGACGCGTGAACAGGCCGTGTTTCTGTGGCAGGTGTGTTGGGACAATTATATCAAGGAAATTTTTGCGTGGGCGTTTGTCGTCATCCTCTTGTATTTTTTATCCCTTCCAATCTCTCATTTTACAGAACTCTCCTTATTTTCTCTTCTGCTTTTTTTTTTTAAAAAAAAATCTCCCCTAACAAAGGAGGGAAAGATACTTCACCGAAGTTACTACTGTACTTTCAAGGTATCTCGCTTAACACTATCGTCATCAATAATACCATACTTCTACCAAGCAAAACGGATGTAGTAAATGATGAAGTAATAGGGGTAAGGGAGGGGATGGAGTATACATACAGTATATCTGCTACATGAAAAACAAAAGGAAAAAGATATATTAGGGTGGAAGCAGTGGAAGGGAAGATCTATTGAAAGATAGTCCAGATGACGGGCTTTTTGTGTGTGAAATACATATGCACGCATTATATAACCTATGCATAAACATACACACAACTGTTGCATGGTCGATATGGGAAAATTACAAACAAAAGTAGTTGTGCTTTTCACAGATGTAGGATGACAGAAAATATCGTATTGTTCTCGAGATGTGTAACTTGCAAACCTTATAAACAAATTATTTACATAAAAGTCGGATGAAGGGTATACGTCTTGAATGGGTGAGGTAGAAAAAGAAAATGAGTGATAATGGGAAAGTCGTCGTAAAATAAGTCATTTTCAGTTGAACCATAGCATTTCTGAGTTCAAATCTTTGTTAGGGAATTCACAACTTATATTATTATAAGAACTTTTCTTGTCTACTACTAAGCGAGATCGTGATTGATCAAGATAGTAATAGAAAAAGGAATTGAAACTGGCGAGCAACAACTTTGTACGATAACTTTCGACATTTAGCAGTATTAGCAAATAAACATGACAGAACTTAAATGCGTAGTGTACCAAACGAGTTAGAAGTACAGTTGCCTTTGACATCGATTAATACTGACTACGATGGAACTTGTTCTCGAAATGAATGAAAGAGTGTTCGGAAATAATATGACTAAATTCACGAATAAAATTAGTTCAAAAAGTTATACCGTAAGTTAAAGTATTAGTATTAAGAACTTACAAAGTATTACTTTCTGGAAAAAGAAAGGGTTACAAATATTTGATGTAAGCATCATAGGATAACTTTACCTGAAATATACAAGATATTATATATTTATTAACGAATATGCTTCGAAAATATAGAAAAGAACAAGAAAGAGATAAAGAGAAAAAAAATTAGAAGAATGAAAAGATAAACATGATTTTTTTTCGAAGTTCTCTTAACGTCGCTAAAAGGCCAATGATACGTTAACAAATAGCAAACTTAATTGGGAATATTCACATTACATATGAAAGGCATTCGGAGTCCCACATACGTGTTAACACAGAATGACGTAAAGATGAAGTAAAAATTGACCTCCGAACACTCCTAGAATATTGAGTCTAGTGCTCAGTAAGAAACATCGGTATCTAAAGAGGGTCGTAAAACTAATATATTGATGCTATAAATAGAAGGTAAGTCAGATCTTAAGTAGCACTTTCGTTCCTTTTCCATAATTTTTGTGGTTGTAACTTCTGGTAGTTGTTGTTTTTTGTTGAAAAATACTAACATCTAACTTATGACTATTCAATGTGCTTGTTTCTTGATAGTCAGTAAATAAAATTTACTGGTGTATTAACAAATAAATCTAGCACTTATTTCAAAATGTATTTCTTTATATAAGGTAGTTTTAATAGGTGTGTTCTTCAATCTTGGCTATCATATAATAACATTCTACGTGTATCTAATACTAATCTGTTGAACAAAACCCTTATAAGTTTGTTGATTTCATTTACTAGATTTATTTGTTAATTAAGAACTAGATGAAATAATGCCTGTCTCAAACTCTATGTTGTGATTACTTCGGAATGCATCTTTTCTTAGAATAAGTTCAGTAAATGTTGTTTGTGTCCTATGGATTTTAACTCTTATTGTTCCCAATAGTTGTTACTATTTTCCGAGTAAAAAAACTATTGTAGAAAACAAGAATGTTTTTTTTTTTTAAGTATTAGTTGGAAAAATAGTTGAATAGTCTTAGTTCTTCGTTAGAAATTCTTTATATTGGGTTATAGCATTACACGATATAACATGTTTTTTTTTTAGGTATTTCATTGAACTTTCTTATAAAATTATTGTAATGTTTGATATGTAATACTTATAGTATATTTTAGAATGATTTCATTTTTCTATTGTACACTCGGTAGAAAGAATGCAACAACTTCTTCATACCAATCATTCTGAGTGGTTTTCCCTAGATTTTCTTCATTCACACCGGCAAATGCCGGTATGGTACTTAACATACAGGTTCCGGACCCTTCCTTCCTTTTCCATTCCTTTCTTCCTTTCCCCTTTTCCGGATAGTGTGCTCGTCGAGAGAAGTCATCCTTGAAACGCGACGGGCTTAAAACCACACATGCTGATTATGCCCCAAAATATGTATAAATAAATAAATAAATAAATCCTAATGTAAAAATGAGTTGATAGGATTAATATATTGTAAAAGATAGGAAGAAAACCCATTTCTAAGCTAATCTATCAAGAGAAATTTAGTACTCGTTGTTTTCTACTATAGTATAGTATATTTTATAGTATAGTTACTTAACATTAGTCTAAGCAAGCAAAGAAACTAGGTTACGAAATAATATATCTAAGTTCATTAATTGGTCAATAACGAAATTATCTGGAAATTCTGCTTCTCATTTGAAGCAATCTTTAAAAATAAGATCTTCTTTTATCTGCAAAGAATTTCAGTATTGTATTGCCTATATGAGTACGAGATAAAATCTATTTTCTTCAAAGTGAGTTTTTCCTTAGTTTTCTCTAATTATAAGAATGTATTAGGATGTAAGAAATCACGTATTGCACTCACATTTCATTCACAAGCTACTTTTTATTGCCGCATGTAGAAGAACATAAGTTACGCAATCTTTTCTTAGTCATATATAAAGTGTATTTATGGTATAAGAAGATAAAAGTTATAATTTTGTTTCGGTCATAAGAGTAGCTAAAAGATTCCTTATTTTACTCGTAAGATTGGTTTAGTCGTAAGCACAGTATTTATAAGGATAGAGATGAAAGGTAGTTTTACTTATGTTATAAGAGTCTTACATATAAGGCAATAACGACATCAAGATTTATTCTAACTGTACAAAAAAACATAATATAATATTAATTAAAACCATAAATTGCTTTAACAATAAATAATAGCGAGTTCCGTCTGGAACATTCTATTTTAAAAATACAGTAAGAATATATTAATAGAGTAGATTATCTATTTTGTAAATAAGAAAGAGAAATATACACTTCCAAAGAACGTAAGATACTTAAAATTTGTAAATTTTGTAAGTAACTGAAGAGTATTTACAAAAATCGTGTTTTGTCCTAACATCTTTTTTTAACAAGATAGTTAAAATACTCTATGCTCTACTTATGTAATTTTCTATGTCAAAGAAGCTACTTTGATAATAAAAAAAATTAAATTAAGTCTATATTATAAGCCTGATTATTTATTTCCAACTTTAACTTAATTGAGTTGCAGATATGTATAGTGGGTTTGCATTATAGCAGTATTTGTAGAGCAGAAATTAGCATAATTCAAAATTACTATAGAACTATTTTTATAGTAGACTAATCGTATAACAACAGTATTAGATATAGGTTACTTATACTAGTCCTAAGATAATTAAATCTCAAACAATTTAATTTCTGATAAGTATATGTTGAATTTAGATTAGTTATTTATAATTGTGAGTTATTTCATACTTAATAATATCTTACATTCGGTTATGATATATATGACATATTTCCGTCTTTAGCTTACTTCATTAGATCTTCTAATCATCCCAATAATACGTTTATTAATATTTATTTATTGAAATGTTATCGCTTATTTCATTGTTCTATAAAATTTTGTAATTACAATGTGTACAAATCTAATTTTATTTTGGGTTTCTTTTTAGTATTCTTATAATGTGAAATATTAAATATTAAGAAATACATTTAGTGTGCTTCATAATGTTTGATTAAAATATACAGTTTTTTAGCTTTCCAAGGAATTTTACCCAATTCACTTTCGGAATAAAATCAATTGTCTATAGTTACCAAGCAACGTTATTTATAAGAGTATTTGTCTGGGAAGATAACATATATCTGGAATAACTGTGTACCTATAGATAAAATGAAATTTAATTTTAGTTACAAAAGTTCGAACTTTCTTTAGTTGTGTGGTGGACAAAAAAAATATACCTGGTATTTGAAGACATTGTTCATAATGATATTATCCTTGAATGTTGAACTACCAAATTTACACTCCGTTACGGATGGATTGCATACTGTGAAGGATAAGATCTTGCCTTCCATAATCTTAAGAAAAAATCGTAGTTACTTTTATAAGTAAAGTCGTCCACAATTCACCAGATATCTTTTGGTTTTTAAAGAACTAAATACAGACTTGATATCGTTACTACTATTATTAAATATAACTTTTATATTGTGAGAATGTTATTCCCTGCTATACTATTAATCGTTGAAAAAGCATGAAAATCAATTGTTTAGACTCACTAAACACGGAAAGAAATTTGTATAAAACATAAATATTAGTACCAAAAATGATGTTCATTTTTGATACAATTACGCTGCATCTTTTAGAATAATTACGTCACATTTTCAAACAAGAATTTCTAGTATTTTTGCTGTATGAAATTTCAGATACATTTAAAATGTTTACTAGAGTAAAGCCACTTTCGTATAAATTGTCAATTAGTTTTATAATTACAAAATTTAGTAGTTCTAACTATATATTTTATCTTGAGATGTTTATTAGCCAGTTAATAGATAGCTTACATTATTACTACTTTAGAGCAGAAATCAACCACGAAATGGTATTATAGTCAAGGTTCAAACCAAAACTTTCTACTCATGATGTACAAGTTTTATATATATGAGTCATCTGTGAAAAGAGGGAAGAAGTTATATTCATTCTGCTAAATTGTAGTTCTAGCGTGTAGAAATAAGAAGAAAATTGCGTTTTCTTGTAATATTTAACGAAGCGCTCTGTGTGCTGTGCTGTGCTGTGCAGTACAAGCTCTGAGGAAAAAGTGTTATTGATTTAAAACGCGAAAACTTGGAAAAGAACAAGCATTTAACAACGAGGAAAAATAAATAGATAAATAAACCAAGACACTAAGAGAACAGAGTGATAATTTAGCAAGAGACACGGGGAGGAAAGAGGAAAGAAAGTGAAAAAACAAGTTGTACGATTACGGTTGAAAATAAATCTTCGTGCATGTATATACGTATGTTGGTGTTTTCTTTGCAGGCGGGCAGATGCCACTTCTGTCCACACCTCTAGCAGCGAAAGGGGGAGGGAAGAATTCGGTCATGCGCATTTAAACCTCTACGCTTACTGGTACAGGTAGCCTCTAACGTTAAGCATATAAAAAAATACTTTTTCTTCTTATTTCTCGATTCCGCGTATCTAACGTAAGGAGTTAAGATTTCGTAATGTTTATTCTGAACAAAAGCATTTATAAGTTCTCTACAAAGTTGAACATTTAACTTATAAAACTACATCGAATTTTTGAATCAAGTAAACCAGTAGAAATATATAGAACTCCGTTCAAATTACCTACAACGAAGGTTTATTATTTATTTATTTATTTATTTATAGAATGACTATAGTCCAGTAATTGCTGGTACTACTCATCATTAATTTATTATAGTGGCGTGCAGAAAGAGAGCATTTCCCAATATGCAAAAAAAAAAAAAAAAAAAGTGTTGGACTCTAGCATCACTAGAAAAATAACTGTTCCAAACACATTGTTACCACCTTGGGTGGGGGAGGTGACGTGGTTCTGCAATTTAACTCTCTTGTAGGCGAAATAGTGTGGTAAGAAACAACTTATACTTTTAGGTTTGTGTTCGAAACCCGCGTATCCTTCATAATCTTAGTCTTGGATACGAACACAAAACTCAACCCACCCTATTCTCCCCTCCCGCCCCTCCAAAAAATATTTGGCTATGTATCTGATTACTAATTTATTATCATACCTACAGGTCTATTCTATTATAATATAATAAAATTCCAATGGGTGTTGTATTGATTTGAGTAAAGCTATGTTTTTATTGGAATCTCAAGACGATTATAGCCTATCTTTTATTACTTAAAATCCAGGGAACTGAACAATTATGCGAAAAATGTGAGCAAGACGTGTGAAATATTAAATAACAACCACTTAGATAACATTTTCGTTTACCCAACGTTTCCTTAACATAAACTTGAGAGAATCGCCTGTTATCTTGTCCAAGAAGCTATCTTAAAACTCTTGACTTTAATAAAAGTAAAATAGAGGTAAATTTGGAATAATTAATTTCACGATTTTGTGTAACTATTTTCATTTCATATGTTGAGTCTATCGTTTTTTGGTGCTTCAGAAGTCAATTTTGGTAAAAGTAATATATTATCATCTACTCTGGAAGCAGATATTCCGATCGCCAGTGAATTTACTTTCATTGTTTTAAGGGGATTTTGTTGCCTCTTCCCGTTAAAAAAAAAAAAAAAAAAAAAAAAATCTGCCGAGATCTAGAAAGTTTCGGTTTCCTTTTGGTCAACAATTTTAATGAGTTTTGAAAGGGCATCCAGTAGTGTATACAGACAGAAGCATCTCCATAAGAAGTGATAATCACTAAAAGTTCCGTGTCTACAACAATGCAGAAAAAACTAAGTTCCGGAGAAAATACGTATGTTTTAGACTTCATAATTTTATTCAGTGTAAATTTGAGAATCTTGACTCCCTTAATATTTAGTATTGAGGACGACACGAAAAAAAAATTGATTAATCTCCTCGTGGTTGTATGGTTAGCGCACGCGTCTTCGGCGTGGCAGTTCCGAGTTCTATTCCTGGCGAAGTTCATGTGGTTTGTATCACACATTAAGCTGTAAGCCCACGTCTCATATTCCCTCGCTGCTGAACAGGGCACTAAATTCAATACAGTACAATCCATACAATACAATCCATAGAATAAAAACTATAAATTGATAGAATGGTTGTACAAACACGATGAAGATCATGTATCAACATTTAAACATACGCAAGTTGTTACATAATATACTCCAATAACAAATATTTATTTTAAATGTTGTTCTATCGCACTGTTCTTCGACTTTTCGTGTCGCAAAAGGATTCTGATAACTTCAGATAAAGTTAGAAGAAAAATCAGGGCATTTTTCTTTTTTCTTTCTTTCTTTTTTTCTTTTTTTTTTACATAAATTTACAAAATGAGATGAGAAAGAATTCTTCGAAACGAGACGGGACTTCTATAATATTTACTGGACGAGATGAAGAACCTTATTTTTCGTCTCGTCTCGTTTTGTGGTCAATACTACTAATATTATTACTCTCTGATATGACTATATCATATGTCAAAAATTGAACTGAACGATTGTAACCTTACTGAGCCCAACCTTGAAGAAAACATTGTGCGCCGCTTGGAAACACCACGCCCCAATTTCGATTAAACTACACTGAGAAATAAAAATTGTAGGCGGCGTACTTAAAAAGATAGGTTACATGAGTAATTCCTGTAGTTTTTGGACTTAACGTACAGTAGACGTATAACTGAAAACGCATGTTTTATAATGCTTTCCGTATGTGTTCTATCTATACGTACTTTCCGTGTGAAACAATATAGGCGGTCAGGATCTCACATACAAATGGACGTATATAACATATAGCTGAGCAATGTAACATAAGTATATGCATGTGATATACGGAAAACTGTTGATGTCAGACATCCTGCAACGGTATGATGTAACATCTAATGGCAGTGCCTATGTAGCATACGCATAACGTATGCTCCGTACTCAATTCTGTAGTAAGCAAGAGGATACCGTATATTTGTACAATATACCGCTGTCCGGAGAACGCATCTTTCTCAGTGTATCGTAATGAAACTATCGTAAAACTATCGTAATGAATTTTCTATAGGATCATTTTTATTTCAAATCACACTTGGTGACTGATAGAGTAATTGTTCAATTAGAGATTCATTTTCGTCTCCTTTGTATATTGCAATTATATAGTATATATATATATATATATATATATATATATATATATATATATATATATATATATATATATATATATATATATATATATATATATATATATGTTATTCGAACGTAAAGTACAATTATATCGAGTACGAAGGCTGATTATCTTGAACTTTTAATATTATACTAACAGATAAATGAACACGTTCTCTAGGTCTTCTTGACAGTAGGTGACACGTACCTTGGTTGGTTTCATTGATCTTACTTCTACTACCATTCCATTTTATTTTGAGGTTTATTATTTCATTGATTTGAAATATATTGTGGAGTGATTTCATCATAGTATGAATCTTATGACACATTTTTCAGTTTTTAATTTTGTCTCTTGATAAAGTACACACCACATTTTATTAATAAAGGTTTATCAAGTCTCTAGTTCTATTAAGTACCTTTCAACTTAAGTATAAAATATATTCGTTCCCCTCAGTGACGTACAGAGAATTTCAAGCACTCGGACTTGATCGTTTCAGTCACATGCACAATTTTCGTATATGCATTCTAATTTGTTAAATGATATGCTTTTCATAAGAACTTGTTCAAAGGGACTTTAAAAGTCATAACATCGCATTTGCATACGTCACTAGTTCTTTTTCAATTTAGTATCATTTATTCAATTCAAAATTTTCTCCTGACAGTTTTCGTAGGCCTTCAATTTCGTTAAACTTCCATATATCAGGGAAGTGAGCGGTGCGTCTTCTCAACAATATTTTGATATGTTGTTTATACACAATTCATTAATAAATTTTAAAAAAAATGAATAAGAAAGAGGGGATATAATTATTGAGAAAAGAAAACTACTTCAACAACTAATATTCAATCCAACTACTAAGCTATTTACTACTCTACAATTGTATATATATTTTTTATTCGTATGATACGAAAGTACAATAATGTTCTAGATTTATATATCTATGAGTGTCATTTCCTTGTAAGAAATCTAATTCTGTTCTCCCTTTACCCTCTCTCCAATGTATTGTCAGCCAGCTTGGCAAAAATAATTCTTAGATATACGGGTACTTATGTAAGCAATACACACACTTATACAAAAGAAGATAAAAGATTACAATTTCAAAATGAGAACATCTGCTTCAGTTCTTTCTCTCTCTCTCTATCCCGCAGGTAGATCCTTTTCTACACACACACACTTAGACATAAATATATGTGTAATCCCGTTACATGTACTACTTACTATCTTGCAAGGAAAAAACCTTTTGAACTCGATTAATTTTGCCCTGTTGAACTTTGCCCGCATGGGTGCTATGTCTTCATCTTATGCTTTGCCCCACCAAGTTACTCCCCATAGCTTCATATACATGCCTCCTTGTGACGTGTGTTTCACCTGCGTTAACAGAGCAATGTACTTTGTTATATTTGAGAGGGTGGAGAGAAAAAGAGAGAAGACCGTACATCTAAAGAGGACAGTTTAAAAAAAAAAAAAAAACTTTAACCAGATTTCTGTTTTCTTATGACGAAATCAGCTCATTATTCTGCGGGTAATTAACTTGTTTTCTTTTTTCTCTCACTCTTTTCTTTCAAACTAGATCCATCAATCTAAGTCAAAGTGACTTTGTACACTTATATTATATACAAAAGAAACAAGGTACCTTAGTGGTATTATAGAGCTGTTACATTTATACGAAGGGATCCTGTATCGATTCTAGATGATACAAACTATTAGTCTAGGAGTGTTATGTCTATGGGTTTCCCTTTGGAAGTTTTCTCCTTTGTTCTTCCATTTCATTCCATGAAGTCTTTCAATTTGAATTGAAAATGCATTTCAAGTGCTGGTAGATACTATTTATCTTGTATTTTGGTGTTTAATATATATAATACAATTCTCTAGTATTGCACATTATTCCTCTCTCTGATTTGGAGCTTAATGTCGCTAAAGTAAAATAAAAATATTTCTAATCCTTATCTTGACACGCTCATAAGATAGTTAACATTTTCCAGCTTCATCGATAGCTTTAATTTGAAATTTGGGGAAATACTTGTAGTCTTTAGAAGAAAAGATACGATTCTGATACGTTAAACCAAAGAATTTATAACAAGATGATATTTTAAGTGTGGAATTAATCTTTATCAGTCTCAAAGTCTAGTGTATCTGAAGATTTCAATACTAGAAAACGGGAACAAATTTCTAATTTTATTGAAGCAATTTGATCAGTCATTTTCGTTCCCAATATTAGTCAAATGAAATTTAGTTATTAATGAAGTCCCGAATACAACTAATAACACTGTAAGATTTTCAACTATATCAAAACTATTTTCGAAGAAAGCCTGCCGGGGTGTAAATACTAAATACTCAATTCCATCATTATTTATTAGGAGTGAGAAAAAAAATGTTTAGAGGAAACTCAATCAGAATTCGAACCGAGGTTCTCTTGATTATAAACCTAAAGCGCTAGCCGTTGATCTATGATCGTCCGTTAATTATAACACATTTTTATATATTAACTATTAAACCCAATAAGAACAATAGGAGAACTTATTATTCAAAGCAGGACAAATGTGAATGTGCTAAATTTATATGAGAATAGTATATTCATCAGTTGAATTTTTATTTCCTAAATTTAAGCATCAGAGAATTTTGCTGGAGCATTAAATAATTAACCAAGCTGCTTAAATTCATTTGCATAATTGTTCATATGAAGACAAAGGCAGAAGAGAATAAAAAACAAAAAAAAAAAAAAAATAAACGTAGAGCGTTGTATATGCTAAATCTTTTTGTTTCTCTGGGTGTTAAGTAAAAATTCCTTTTGTTTGCTGTAAAGGAAAACGTAAAACAAAAGTTTTTTTCTTTCTTGTATATCCAATTCAAAAGAAACCATACAAAAAAGAACGCAACGGAAACTCTCGAATAAATTAAGGGGAAAAGTGTGAAAAATAAATACCAGAAAAAAATTTAAAAGTATATATTCGATTCAGGAATGTTAGGGAAGTCGCATTAAATTATAAATACTGATCATTCTTTCTGTGTATGTGTCCAATCTCCAGATAGACCAAGATTTTTTTTTCAATATGAGATGCGTTTAGCGATGAAATAATATAATATACAATTTACAGGGGGAGACAGATCCGTCGTGACTGTATGGTTTCCGTACGCATCTTTACATAGGAGGCTCAGGTTCAATCTTCATTGGGAACTCATATGATTCGGATCCTATGTTAGATTGTAGATCCATGTTTTATATCCTCACTGCTCATAGAAACCCTAATCAACGAAATTTACATATACAGGGAGAATAAATACTACGAAACCGAAATCATACATAGTTTCACGGATTAACGGTGGACTTGTTTTTACATTGACAAACATTCAGGTTTGCTAAGGCATAGTGTTAAGTATTATTTCTATGACGTGAGGAAAACTTAAATATTATTATTATTAACAAATTTATCTACGCCTTAATTCATATATTGTTACATATAACGATCAAATATTCGTATATCTAATCTATTTTACACCTATATTACCTTTTATACATAAACGTCATGAGAAGAATCCTGTGTTTGCCTTTGCTAACGAAGTGTAACGAGTATACATCATAGTAATATTTGTCTTGATTTATCATGTGTCTGTTGTCATGTACACTGATCCTTCTCTATGTAGATTAGTGATTGAATACTATTTTCTCAAACTGTTGACGGCCTACCAAAGTGAATCACTTACGTACTAAGCTCTTAATGTCTGATCAGAGGTTTAAGACAACTTCCGTTAGCTGTAAAGACCTATCCGTTATCGGTCACGACAATCTTTCGTTCGACTCGCGTGCGGAATTGGTCTGTTATCGATAATGTATTGCACGCTGCTGTTTCCGGAAAACCTCACTAGATAGCGCTAGTGTTTGTGTTCGCACACTTTTCGTGATTGTTGTTGGGCGCTATCGCATTTTCTCTTCCAGTTTTATTTCTTGTTGCTGTAGTATCCTTCTCATTTTAAAAATTATAGTCTATTTTGTGAGGAAGAAAATACAGGTGTCTCTAACACAATACTTGTTATGGTCCATTCCTTGGAAGTTTACATCCAATTATCCTAACACCCATTTATAACTTCTTATACTGTACCATTTTTTCTCTGAAAGAGGATTCAGTCCTAATGTATCCTGATACATATAATATAATGGATATGCGTCTTTCTTTTTCTCTATATTTCTTTCTTTCTTGGGATACAAGGAAGTGCTATACGCATCCATTTCTTCATTGTAAAGTACCATAAAGAGAATTTTATTCCATGTAAATTAGAAAGTTAAGGAGAGAGATAGGTCCTACAGCGCCCCTTTGACTTCGTAACTAATAACATCCAAACCTTTATATGTATATAAAGAGCCGGATCCAGAATTTTCTGACAAGTGTGCACCAATAACTACTACTACATTTGATGCCTTTAGGCATCTGTGGTGTGAATGAAGAATATTGTTTTGCTTAGTGAATCCTTTTCCTTCAACCTTCAGAAAATCAACTTAAAACTGTTGCTTTTGCAAATTTCGCCTTCTTTTAAACCACAAATGAAAACATGATGGCAGAAAGATTCGGAAAGTGTTGCTATTTTTCACTGCTACTTTCTCATTTTAGGTAGAAAATGAGATAGTCTTTCTTTCTCATTTTTTTGCATGTAGAAATTGAATCCAGATTGCCAAAGTGTTAAAATAACAATTTAACACTGAAAGTTTCCGGCAGACCGAACAGGGCGTTCAGAGCACAAAAGAATCAAGTCTCAATTTTCCACAGTTGTGAGAAAAAGAGACATAAGTAAGGTACACTGTGTTTTAAAACATGGAAAAGTGACAAATGATTAACGTGTTAAAAATAACGATTAGCATTAACAAGTGTATTCGTCATGTTACACTTCAGTTTGATGTAATAACGATCGTTGTGATATATTCGTTGTAATTTCACGACGTTACAGTAAATATTTGTCGGTCGGTCCAAGTAATTAAACAATATTGTTATCATTACATATCTGTCAGTAATTATATGTAATTTAACAAAGATACTTTAACAACTTCTTTGTCAATGATGTATACCATACTTCAACTAAATATTTAGAAAAAATGACAAAACAAATGAATTTTAAATTCTTTATAGGCTAAGTAGAAAATATACACCATATAGATCTTTTAATTTACTTAAATAAAACAAAGGCTCACAGACAGTTCTATACTTTCAATTGTTAAGAAGATTATCCTCATTGAGAGGAGAAAGTTGTCGTCTATATATACTTCGTTTTCCCAAACCTTCAGAACAAAATTACTCGTAAAACTTTCCAACAGAAACACACACACACAAGTACCGTCTCGAATGACATAATGAAATGAGGGTTAATTACTGTTTTGCAGTATTATAGATATAGGTAGCGAGTTTGGCAAAAGTACGTTAAGTAAGTAATGAAATGTTGTATACGTGTTGAGGAAAAACCCCAACAAACTAGGAGACACGAACACAGGCAAACGAATAATAACGAATAGAAATGCAGTTAAAGTCAATGATAATGTTTTCTCCGTTGGTGACAAGCGAGAACTTAAAAGAGACGAGGGTTGGGAAGGGGGGCTGGGAAAAGAGAGAGACAATGTGTCATCGTCGTCGTCGTCTCATCATTGCTTAAAGGAAGTTTTGGGAGTTAGTTTTGAAGGCACAAACAAGAAGAAGATGAACTGTGATCTAATAGTTAAAGACACACCACGCTTGGGATGCCAATTTGTATTCACAATCACCTTGCAAAAAGCGTGAGAAACTTATGTCTTAAGGGGGTAAGTTTCACTATAGCAAGCAACGTTAGCTAAGATGCGAGTGTGAGAAATGTGAGAAGGGGGCTCCAGAGCTTCAAGTACAAATATTTCTTTCTTTCTTTTTTTAACCAGATTCAGTGAAGAAAATTTGGATTTTGTGAGATGTTACTTCAACGTATTCTCATCTTTTTCCCGCTGCAAGAAAACCCATTTCCTTTCTCTTCTCTCTCGATATATATATATACATTTATAACTTTGCATCCCCAAAAACTTGTCTTCGTGTCTTCTTCCATCAAAACTATTCCTTGGAAAGCAGTTTCCTTGTTTTTCCTTCCCCCTCGCTTCGTATTAATGACATTAGACTTAATTATAATTCTGAAATCCCGTCGTCTAGAGTAGTATCTAGATGTTCTTGTTCCGTAAGAACAAGAAGTATCAACGAACAGAGTGGAGTGTGAAGATGTGGAAGACGAAAATAACAAAAACCTGTATATATATATATACCGTATTGTTGTATACGTTAACAGATTAAGAGAAGCACGTTGGGAAAATGTGTCAAAAGATTATATCTCTCATGTTACTCTATTGTAGACTGACAAATATATTATTTCGTAAGAATGATTTTTTATGTACACCAGTTGGATTATACGATAAATACTATCATACAATAATTGTTGCTTGTTTTAGACACTTAGAATAAATTTAAATCCTCTATCCACTATCAAGCACATTTGGTATATATCTATATCTATATCTATCTATCTATCTATCTATCTATATATATATATATATATATATATATATATATATATATATATATATATATATATATATATATATATATATACTAAGTTACATTTATTAATGAATGATTCATTAATCAATTTTCTTATGCATAATAAAACTGCATAAAATGTACATATTTTTAAAATTCTCTTGTTGAGATCCTTTATTTCAAACGTTCCAACTTGAGTTTTTTTATTTTGTATCTTAGTACAACACCGAGGTTATCAACATTAGGGCTACTATTAACGTGGTTTTTGCAACCACGGAGGATACGCAGTGCAGACCATCATGTAAGATTAATCTTCACAGTGCAAGCACATTCCCCACCACTTTATTTTTGCTCCTCCTAAGAGAGCTGGATAACAGGTCCTCGTCATCTTGAAACTTTTCCAAAAAAGATCACTAATCCATTTTTTTTTAAATATCGAAATTGAGTTTTATATCGCTTGTTATATGGTCGATATAAAGGAATTCCATGGGAACAGAATTTTGTTTAAAAGTTTAACATTTCATACTAAAAAACTACTTCAAACATGGGACTTATATGTATGTATGTGGAGCTTCACTGTACGTTTTGCGAGATTACTCGAAACTAAGCGAAATGGATGTGGCAAATTTTGATACTAGGCGCCTCACCTCATCTTTTCGTTTGACGTTTAATGACCCTTATATTGAAATTTTCTTATGTAATGTCCTTAGATAATAATGAATCTATATTGACGTCTCATTCATCAAATTCTTTCAAGACTTTCATGTTCTAAAAAAAATCTACGCTTTTCTTTCTCTCTGCAAATCTTACCGAAATACTTAAAGTATACTGGATGTAATGGTATTTTCTTGTCATTTTCAAGTATGTCGAAGCTCAATAAGTATAAATATCTTTCTTCTCTTTTTGCTTGTTCTTGTCTGCCTTTTTCTTTCTCAAGACAAACTGTTTTGAATGTCTTTTATGAACACAATCTTCCTTCTGATCTCCTTGGACATTTAAACAACCAAATCTTCAGTTATACTGTTATAAAATTTATACTACTGTATAGTAAATCCCGTATTATAATCATCTGTCAAAGTTTCTAAGTAAATTTTGTATGTGCAATACACATTTTTATGCTTCAAAATATGTGTTTCTTCATAATAAAACGAGATGATAGATTTAAAAATAAATAAATAGATGAACACAAGCTTTAAAAGGTATTTCATTCCCAGAAAATATGGAAGGGCATTAGAAGGTTACCTCTGTTCTTCAGCTAGTGATTTTCTGAAGCAGAAGATTTTCACAAGAATCATTGAATGGGCGTTTCCGGTATAGTTTAGTGATGATCCTGATAAAGACCTGTTGTAGAGAACAGGATACAATATGATATCATAAAGTCACTAATACTTCATTAAAACATTGAATTCTATAATTTTTCGAATAATTATTACTTTCATCTAAATCTTACTCCAAAACAGGAATGGATTATACTGACATCTGGTAGCTATAAAACGAACTATATAAAAAAACATTCGTTAGGTTACAGTTACCATTTGGATTGTATGGTAGGCAGTGCCGTGCGTTTGTGTGTTTGTGAGAGCGCATTTCCTCACAAAAGAAGCCTATCGAACTGGAACGCCACCGTAGCACACAATCTATAGAATTCCAAATGAACGAATTCATGCCAGGCACACACACACACACAAATACTCGTGCGAGACGAAATATTATAGAAGATTATAATACACGTGGCACTACTTTGTCAATACCTTTTAGATGGTTTGGCAATGTGTGAAGTAAAATAATAATAATAATAATAATAATAATAATAATAATAATAATAATAATAATAATAATAATAATAAGCTTTATATGTGCTATCTTGAAACTGTAGACAGTAAGAACCTAAAATGAGATAGAATTGCACTAGTAGGAACCAATTGTCTATTTTTCCAACGTTCCAGTGGAATCGAACCTAAGATATCATTAAAAACTACTTTTTACATGAAGATGTATCGTTATATACGTAAAGTTAAGCAGAATGTCTCATACTTTAGTAAACTAACTCTAAGCATTAAGGAACCCGAAGGTTTATCACCGCAAAAACCAATTCTCTCCTTAGGATTCTATTCTATGCAAAAGCCAGTCCAAACAGATTTGTTATTCATACCTCCATGAGTTCCTGTTTCATCTATCATCTTCTTTGTCTTCCCAAAGACACTTGTCTTTCGATTTTATGACTACAACTTTGTGCTACGCATATTCTCCCATTATTATAACTTCCAAGATAGATCCTACGTTCTTCTTGAGCTTTCTAATGGGTAAATGATCAGTGATGCAGAAGACTTGGGTTCAACTCCTGGTAGGAGTAGCCCTACATGTAATTCGGATCCTACATTTAACTCCACGTTTCACTTAGCTTTAGTGTTCTGACAAGGGATGTTAAATTCGAAACGAACTTCCCAACGGTCTTTCCTAAGGGCTCCACAACAAGAATTATTCATTTCATTCTACCAGTGGAACTGATATGGAATGATGCATAGTGGACACTTGCTTAAATATTAGAAAATACTTACCGCTCGTGTGATGGATGCACGAGGACCTGGGTTCCTTTCCCGGTGAGAAAGCGGTAGTTACAAGTGTCAAATAACCTCGATAGTGAAGAGACACTAAATTAAAACCAGTAAATCGAAAGTATTTGCTAATGTAGTTCTCTGTACTATAAGGTACTTAATCGTTACAAAGTCGTAATAGGCTATTGCATAATTTGTTTCAGAGTTATTTTGAAAATATTGTATGTAGGATAGAAAAGTAGTGGCGCTCAAGGATAAACAAAAATGTACAGGCTAGTTGAACTGTCCCAGGTTTGATTCTGGATGCTGTTTCAGTCTCCACTAGCTGAAAGAGCATACAATGGTCACTCAAATCTAAATAAACTATCAAATATTGAGTAAGAAAAGTTCGTTTTCGGTTATTGTTAAACCAGAAACAGAAATGATTGAAAAACCTAGTCAATGTCATAATCAGTATCATGCTATACATATGATTTATACCTCCCATACGATACGAACAGTACGTTCTACTACACTCAGCTGCTGTTGGATTCCTAGTGTTCTGTAACAGTATGCAAATAGTCATGATTGTCGCGGGTGGGGGTTTACCCAGACAGAGTGGGTGGGTTGGAGGGTTACAACAGCCGATTCCCTATAATGAATCCAGGAGCGGGAGGGGAGGCAGTATGAATTGTGTTCAACAAACGATCACCTCATTCTACCTCTCTACCCTCCCCACCCCGAAGTGCTGTCAAACGATGTTATTGATCTGTTAGTGGATACAATCACAGACCGACCGACCCTAGTGTGTGAGTGAGTGAATGTGTTTGTGTATATCGCTACAAAAGGCTCATCAAAGAGATCACACAATCACTCATACACACAAACACACAACACACGTTGGGATAGGGATGCTATAATGTGTAGGTGGCGGGAAACTACTATCTATATATATATATAACACAAACATTGCGGTTTGTATTATGCGTTCAGTTTGCAAGACCTATAAACCTAGTTAATCCACTCACATAATTATTGATGAAAGGTCGTCCGTAGCTTCAAGGTTCCTGTTGTGCATATCACTACCTGTTCCCTGTTGCACTTCAGTACGTGTTAACGCACGTGTTACGATCCTCACCTTGTAGTGGAGCCTATACTATCTATCTTTCCACATAAATTATATAATTATCACTGCAAAGAAGTCCCTAGATATAGGATTAGCCTTACATAAACTTTCTTCTTGAGCATCTCCCCTAAAAAAAAGTAGGCTACCATTGAAGTCATCATAGAAGCCCTTAGAAGAGGCGTTCTCTTACTTCTTTTCTTTTAAAAAAAAAATACTAAGATGCTTCATGATCTTAAAAAAAACTTGTTATTTATTAAGTATGGTATATACAAAAAAGAAGTTTAAGAACCACTTCGAAAATTGGCATTTAGGAAAACTCGAAACAAAAATTCATGTAAATTCAAGATTTCTACAAAGTTTTAAGCTATTGCTGTGTATTAGAGAATGTTTTGAACCAATTGCAATTATCATTTCTCCTTTCTTTCTTTTTCTTTTCTTTTTTTTTTAAATGAATACCTTATTCTTTGGAGACTAATTTAATTTCTGAAAATTTAGAAAATACTTCGAGTTTTTCACAGATAAGAAAATTATTCTTCCTCAAAGTTTATGTAATTTTTTGAATAAATTATTCCAGAAAGAATTTTCTCTCTAAAAAAAAAAAAAAAAAAAATAGAGGATATATTTTGTACCTTGAATAAACTTATTATAGCCTCAAGTATTGAAAAGAAACTAACTATCTGGGATTCGAACCACTTTTTGAGATTTGGATCTGAACACCTTGAATCTACAAAAGTTCAAACTTCCTTTTCAGTGACGAAATTGTATCAGACATGAGCTTGATAGCTGAATAAATAACAAACTATAAATAGTATTATTAGGGATGAAATCCACAGCCACATACAATACAATACAAAAAGCGCAATAAATTGCACCTTTTGTCGAAAAGGAAATCATAAATATATTAATGGAATCTTAAACATCTATGGAAGACATGGTGGCTCAGTGGTAAAGCTCTTACCTCTGGTGCGTGGGATCCTGGTTCGATCTCTGGCCAAGTAAGTTTGTGGTGGACGACATTGTGTCCGTGGGTTTTCTCGAGGTACAATTGTTTCCTTCCACTTTCTCATCCCGCCAATTCTTCTATCATCATTCACTTGCCTTGATAATCGTCTCCCTTAACCAAAAAGGGACCTTCGTAGGGCATTAACCTAAAATATTTCATTTCATTTAAACATTTGTTCCGCATTCTGAATTTACTTCAAGAATTATAAATATGCATGAAAAAGAGATGAACAAAAGAGGAAATATAAAAAGCTATGCAGCGTTAAACTTAATAATAACAACGGTTCATCGAATATCATACAGTTAGTAATGTAGAAATGCTAAGAGGGCGGAGATGCACGTTACTTGTATGAGTAATATTCATGGGTTACAACGAGTTTTAGTTGGGAATTTGGAAAGAGAGATTTTTAGGTATTAAGGAGATGGGTAATCCACAGCGGATTGACCTGAATCTTAAGGTTACCCACGATGTAGAATTTTCGTAACAAGACAGAACTTTTCTAATAGAAACATAAACTTTCCTATGCGAGACAGTTTAGTCACGGCATCCTTTCGAGGTGAAACGCCCTTAATTCTTGTCTCAAAAGTACTGGAAAACATTCAATGAAGAAGACTTGCTATTGCGGCGATGAATTTTCAAATAGGCTACCTTAAGTCATATGATTGGCTATTACGGAGAATTCTTACGTCTGAACAAGACTATGGGTATTGGATTCACGCTGCAAAAGATCAATTACGTTAATTTCATTACGTCACCTGTTTTTCCACAGTCTACGGAAAGTACAAATGCAAGCTGTGCCTGCTGCAGGCAAGCGTGTTAATCATCCCATTACCAAAGATTTGAAAACTCTCGAGCCCTTTGTGAGTGCAAACCCTATAAGTTGATAGCCAACCACAGCCCGAGTGCGAACGAAAACGAGCCGAGTGAGGATCTCTAGATCGAGCGAGTGCGAGCCTCAGCGACAGGCGAGTGGGAGTCTGAGCTAGCGTTAGATTCTTCAATTTAGTTAGTGCGAGCCTTATTGAAGACAGTGAGCTTGAGCCCGCACGAGTTCAAAAATGTATGCAAAAGGGCGTTAACTCAAATTAACTACAATAACTTATACTGCTTATACTGTACAATATTTAAGCAATTACTATGTTTTTAGGTTTTACTTTTCAAATGAACTGAAATTCAGTAGTTGTGTTATTAGAATGTAAAACTAGGATATAATTTTTAAAAACAAAACAACAAAAATAGGAATTTAAACTTTTTTTCATGAAACTCTTGCGGTTTAGAGAATAAAAGTTCCAAAAAAATTTAAAAAAGAAAGAAAATTCTCAAAGAGAAATCAATGCTATTTAATGAGTGGTTCTTACGCAATGAAAACGCCTCAACTCGATTCATGTCGCTTATAATTAATACTGTCAGCAGGTCATATCGACCCCGCTTTAACTATTTCCGTTCCGGAAATGTTCTGCAATTTGGTTCACGTGATCAAGTGAGTTGTATATTAGGGCTAGAACATGCAAGCGGCAGGTAGAAAAAGATAGGAATCTCAGAAACAGGAGCGGAGAGAGAGAGAAACAATAAATAAAATGCATTTTCTTTGTTAGCCTTTTTTCGCAGTTTTCCTTTCTGTAATTTTTATCTTTTTTTATCTTCACTTGCGTTCGCCCTTTCACCATAGTCAACTTTACATTGGTAATTCTTTTTTTGGTGTATTGATTTTGTAGTTTCTACGATTTAATTCTGAAATTGTTATTAACTAATGAATGGAAAGTGGTAATAATGGTATAAGAAATTTTAGTGTATGTATAGTTTGGACTTGAGCCAATCCAAAGTAAGGTTGGAGCTCTTATTCCTGATGTAGAGAGTATGGCGTCGATTCCAAGTCACGTATCTGTAATTCTTTAGTTTTATGTTTAACACCTATTTGCAACATCTAAGCGAAATGAGATATAATCCTACAGATCAACGTAGAATCGAATTACCATTCTTTTCCTCTATTCTACTTTTGTTTTCCTTTTTAACCCGATATTAACACATTTTCTTTTAAAAATGTATTCAATATTTGTGGTATAACCAGAAGTCGTTTAACTAAAAAAAATTGATTTTGAGTTTAGCGTCCCTTTCAGAAGCGAGGGTATATGAGACGTGGAACTACAGCTTAACTTTGAATGAGAACCACATGAGCCTCCGCCGGGAATCGAACCCAGGTCTAAGGAAAACGTAATTATCTCTTTAACAGCACGTCAATGATTTCATTAGTTTAAAAATAACATTTAGAATCTAATTACATCTACTTCAATTTCCTAATCCATTTTCTATGTAAACTACGTTTAACTTGCCTATCCGACTTTGATCCCAGGCAGAGACAGAAGGTTTTCACTTTTTTTATCCAGGAATCAGTGAGACAAATTCAGGAACTGTTCGAATTAAGAAGTACTGGAATTATTATCTACTAAGTTAGACGGGGATCTATGTACTGACAGCCCGTATAAGCTTTAACGCTACAAGTTTAGCTTAGTTTCAGTTACTCGTTTGGGAAGCTATAGTATGTATTTTCTTCTTGACATGTGAACTTATCTTGTACTCGTGTAATACGATCTATTGAAAGCTTTCTGAGAATCACCATAAGCTACTCTGTTCTTCTTCAAAATGGTGGGAGGTGTGCTTGGCAATGTGTTTTCCGAGATACGCCCTCTTTCTCATGAAATACAAGAATCAGTCAGAAGAGTAATATGATATCACAGAAGGTCGAACGCTTTTTTTTTAACTGGGCGTGTTATTACCTTTCTCAGCAATGCTTTATTTTTTTCTTTGTTTTCTCCTGTGTCTTGATTGAGATATATACCATGTATTTGAAATTTTAGGCACGATGTATTTTTTATTCCAAAAGCGTAATTGTTATTAAGTTTGATTCCAAAGGCCATTGACCTATTAATTTCATGCTGTTTGAAAAGTTAAGACGTTAGCAGCTTGGCACGTGGCATCTAGAAAATACGTTATGATTAATTTCATAAGTTTAGTGTTAGTTGCACAACGGTAATATCTTCTGAAAAGGACAAATGGTATATAATAATAATAATAATAATAATAATAATAATAATAATAATAATAATAATAATAATAATAATAATAATAATAATAATCAGAAGAAGAAGAAGAAGAATCTATTTAGACGAACTTTAACACACCTTCTTTCAATGCGCGTGGTCCTGTGTTCGATTTTCAATTCAAGCACGCAGTTCGCCTGGAGCAATGAAGAGCTCCCCTGTAGTACTGTAGCTCTGGTCGAAAATGCCAGAAAAGTAATTAAATTGACAATGTATGGATTACAAATCACTGAAATCACCCAATTAATATGTCATCTGTTGCTTCTATAAACTGTATATAATTACCTTACATGTTCTAACCTGATAAAGAACGAGAAAATATCGTGTATTATATTATATTAGGCTACTATATTAAGTAATTTATAGTATTTCATCTTTTATTGTCATTTTGTTTTGTAATTAGGCAACAATTCTTTTAAGTGCTTCAAAAATGAGCAGATCATCAAGTCGAGACCAAACTGTTTCAAATGACGATATAGTTTGTATCATGGGAAAGTGTAACAACAACCAGATTACGCCTGGTGTATGCGTGTTCACATGTTGGTACACCGCAACACCAGTGTTCGTTTGTAAATGGTTTTGGTAGGGGAGGGGGAGGTGTTGTGTTTTTCCTCATCGAATGTTCATACACACACACACACACCTCCCTCCTCGTTCACCCATACGTTCCTCTGTGATAGTCCTCTACTGAATTGCCAATTCCAGATTTCCTTTACTCCCTTCTCTATCTCTCTGTCTCCCAACCCAACAAGACCCAGTTCAAAAACCACCTCCACCAAAAAGCTAGTCACCCAAAATATTTGACAATATCCTTTTTCCCTCCCGTCCCCCTTTTGCATCTTTCCCTCACACAAACCACTTGTGTTTCTCCTCTCTCTTTTAGCATATACTACTACTGTACTATACACACACACATATCTAACCAGGGCGCGCCTCGACAATGTTCGCCTCCCTGTCTCTCCCCCCGTCATCGCCCGCCACTGCTGTGAAAACCACACAGTTACGGTTCCATTCATGGTTTTTGGGGAATTCGATCGACAATGAAACTGAAAATTTGCCAGCGCAGTTTTGTCTTCATTTGCTTTCTCTCACTCTTTCTCAACACTGTTGTATGTATTTGTTTTTTTTTTTTTTTTTTAACACTCGATTTTGTTCCCTATCATCCCTCTCTCCGATCCCACAGCAGCATGTTACAATTTCCCTGGAACCGCAGGACTAAATGGCATGTTTGTGCTTGTTTACATATGTCATCCATTCATGGAAACTTTCCGACGGGAACACTCACTCACAAATACCAACATTCACACACCCACACTCACACATAAAGAGAAAGAGAGAGAGAGTCACGAGTAATTATGGAGATAGCATTCCGATATTGCACTTCCATCGCACATCACAATATGTATAAATAGATATATGTATATGTGTGTATGCTAGCGGTATAATTTGTTTTAACACCTTCTGTCTCTATCATTATATTCTCACTTGCTCTCCCGTCACTATTCAATAGTTCCATTTCCATGACAACGGGATAATGTGTCGCCACACATAAACACACACACACACACACACACAAAGTGGGTCCCTCGATATACGCCTCTCATTTCCCTCAACGCATACACGTTACAAACGAATCTTTCACGAAACCTGCCTCTAGCCATATGTACTTGTATTTTCCGATTTTTATTTATTATTTTTTTTCAAACACACACACACACACATAATTCTACTTTATTCCTATTGGATGCTGCTAATTATTTGATCAGGTAATTATGTACTAATTGTGAGGTATTATGTGTATTTGTGTTGTTGATGTGTGTGTGTGTGTTTTGTTTCTTTTTTTTTTATGTGTATGCATCCAATTATGATAACAAGTAGATCGATGGAAAAATTAAGAATTCTCCGTCATGTGATATTGCTGCAGCTGATGGAATTTATACCTCATTACATGATCATATAACGTCGTATTGGCATTTACATCATATACAATAAAGTACTCATACGTACGGTGGTTTCACTTTTATTGTATATACATGTAACACATTTTCGAATATTTTTAATTCTTAATTCTGCTGGCAATCAAGTTGTTATCATCACCATCATCATAGGTATTCTGCCATTATTGACAAGTCACATTCCGCAACTGAGAAGCTTCCATGCTCCACGGTTTTCAGCTATCCTCTTCGTCTTCACATACGATTTTCCTTTTTTAAATACCATTCATCAACAGTAGCCACTTTCGGCTCCTTCCTTTATAGTATCCTGCTACCATATATCCTTCGTATCTCTCATGATTAAGTTCCTCCTTAGCCAGTATCTCAATCAGCTTCTCTTCCTTTTTCTAGTTACATCTAAAAATTGTTCTTTTCTCCCGCACTATTTCTAACACCTTATCATTCGTTTTCTGTTCGGCCCAGGTAATTCTCTTCATTCCTCTCTACATCCATGTTTTGAAAGCTTCCGTCTGTTTCCATCGCTTTTTGCGTAACTTCCATATTTATGGTCCGTAAAAAAAAACAATATTTCACACGAAACATTTTACCTGTCTTTTCTTAATTCAAGGACCCACAAAATAGACTTTTCTTCCTAAATGCTCCTTTCAATATTCCTATCTTTGTTTCCATTTCCCATTTCACTTGATATCCTTCACTCATAATGCTATCCAGGCATCGAAAACTAATCACTTGTTCTATTTTCTCCC
Source organism: Thermobia domestica (assembly GCF_964235325.1). Taxonomy (NCBI): domain Eukaryota; kingdom Metazoa; phylum Arthropoda; class Insecta; order Zygentoma; family Lepismatidae; genus Thermobia; species Thermobia domestica. The sequence goes on from NC_137464.1 coordinate 107,106,391, forward strand.
CTTTTCTTTCTTTCTTTATTTCATACTGATCTCTTCATTCCAAATATCATTACTTTTGTCTTTCTCACGTATATCTCCATCTTATATATTTTTTTAATCTTTTCCTCAAATTTTCTAACAACTGATTAATTTTCTTTTCAGATTCCGCAACAAGCGCCACTTCATCTGCAAACCGTATACATTCTATCGTAATCAGTCTACCTTCTACCGAAATGCCGTCTTCATTACTCAGGCCTTTCTTCACTATATATAAAGGCTCCAGTTTCGCTGTTCTTAGTTGTTTTTTTTTCACATATCTATACGTTCTTTGTGTTTCCTCTCTCAACGATGTGTTCATTCTGCCAGATCTTGTATTAAATGATTAATCCTGCTTTCTTCTCCTTCCTCTAAGGGGCCACGGCTGCTCAATAGCAGTGCGTTCACTTCTAATGCATGAGGTTCCTGGTTCTATCCCAGCTCACATGAAGTTGTGGTGAAAAAGTACCGTGTATGTGGATTTTCTCGGCGTTCTCCCGTTTTCTCCCATTTTCTTCATTTTACAATTTAATTCATTATCATCATCATTGTCTCCTTTAGCCTACACAGTACAACGGTGAGGCGTAAAACTGAAAGATTTCATTTTATTTTTCTCTTTCTTCTATAGTTGTAAAAAAAATAATAATAACTTTTCGTTTCTCTGTACTTCTCTCTGTCCATGATATGAGGATAACTTTTTCCACCACTGTATCCTGAATATATCCATTGCATTTTCCGCTTCTTGAAGTGTCTGTGTTTATAATCTCTACTAAGTATTAAGAGGATATTTTCCTTCTACTATCAAATACGTCCTTCAACTATAATACTTTTGTTTTCGTATAATCCAGCTTTGTTTGTGTAACCTTAGGTGCCATATCTATTTATCTTTAACTTCTTACATCTAAAATTATCGTGCAATAGTTTGCAAAATATCAGTTTAACTTCTTCCATTATATTTCCGTAAAGAAACGTTCTTAATTTCACAAGTCAGTTACCAAGTTCATGAACTTGTATATAAGTTTCTGGGGTTACCCACGGGACGAGACGATATGAGACAGAATATTTGTGACGAGACAGAACTCTTCCGATAGAAGCAGATACACTTTTCGAGGCGACATCATCTTTTTCGACGCAAGACAGCTTCAACTCTTTGTCTCCAAGCACCCCTATTTGCAGCAAGCAGTAAGTCTTAGCACGTCATTGAAAAGCAAGTATTAAAAGACAACTATGCTTTTAGTGAATTATTATCATATACAAAACTGTTTTTCAAATATATAAATACACTGGTAAGTGTTGTTTGCTTCTAAATTGAAATCAAATACAAATTGTCACTTTTAACATGCTGTTTATTAGTTTTCCAAAAGGTGCATATGAGCGCACTCAATCAATAGGAAGATCTCTTAGAGAAACAACATGCAACGTCTTCGTATTAACTTAATTGTTTCAATGAAACTCAAGAACTTCTCTTTTGTGTGATTCAGAAAGAGAACGAAACTTCTTGCATTAAGAAGCTACTCTGTTTCTCTTACTCTCTTTGTCATGAATCAAAGCAAGTTAATCAGACCAAATCAGATTGTTTTCACCTAAGATTCTATATCTGTTTTCGAAACAATTGAATATTAAATCTTGTAACTTACTGTCAAGTTTTCAATCAGAAACATTAAAGACAAAGTTTTAGTCAAAGGTTTAGAACGACTTCGATTTTGACACAGAGATCTTCAAGAAAAGTTTCGATTTTTTCTTATATCTATGCAGTATGAAAAAGTAAAGAACTAACACAAATTGTCAAATGCTTGACAAATACAGGAAAGGAGTGGGCTATATATATATATATATATATATATATATATATATATATATATATATATATATATATATATTCCTATCTGACTGTACTTTCTTTAATAAATATTTTTTCACTGGCGTTATATATATATATATATATATATATATATATATATATATATATATATAAGTCTATGCCAAATCAAACTCGAAAATTGTCTTATTAGGTAGATGATCAAAGTACAACTTTAGAATACGTGCATAATGGGATGAAATATAAAAGTAGTTGAAAGTAGTTGATTCTCTGCTTAGTGTTCAAAAATGAATAGTATTTATTTTTATATAGTAAACCAGTGTGTCAATTTGAATATTATTATGATCTGATGTCGCTGGTTACATATGCTTCAATAAATTACGTACCGGTATCCATTTCTATGGCCTTTGGGAAATCCAGAGTTCGAATCCCGCGAACTATCATTCTGACAATTTTTCCCGAGTTGGATTTCTTCAAATATAAAATCTATGGCTAATTTCCATTCAACGCTTTTATTTTTAGTTGTTACTATTAAAAATGTAAAATAACAATTTTGAAAGTTTGTTAATAAGTTAATGCTGTACCTATGTTAAAAAGACTAACATTGAGTCATTATAGTCCAGCTACAAAATCAATCTGTTCCGAGGAACTCCAATAGATATGTTTCAATGAGTTTCACGGTAATATTAATATCAACTTTACACTTTAAGCAAAATGAGTTACAACAACTTTTTCACTTCCTCTCGGAACTTGATGAAACTAATGTAAATTGATTGCTCTACCCAGGACCTGACCTGAAGGAAAAGTGACATATTATACTATCACACCCTGGAAACAAGATAACTTCTGATTATCATACCTCTAGAAATAAAAAATATAAAACAGGATTCCAGTTCGATTTAGACTACGTTGAATACTTTCCCTAACATGGTCAATTGACAAAAGCGTTTACTTGCTATGTGCGTGATCCTGGATTCGATCCTGTTGGGAACTCTAAGCCTTGGATAGTACCAGAGTAGCAATTCGTATCATCACTTCAAGCAGCAGATCTTCTCTAATATAGCTTCCATGATAAATTTCCAGTCAAATCCAATCCAACAATTTTAGTAATAGTCTCTTCTTTATATATATAAAACACTTTATGTAACATTTATATTCTAAGTGTACTATATAAACCTCCATACTTCATATTTTGTTTGCTTATCTTCTTTTAGGTCATTAATAAAATTAAGTTCCTTCTTGGGCTAAAATCCTGGAACAACACCCATCAATAAAACAAACATCTTCAAAATTCGTCTAGCTTTAGTGACTTTTTTAATGAGATAAACTATTAGTTGAACATTATAACTACGTAATGAAGCAGAAATGGAACTAAAGTGTAGATTGACTTGAAATTACACTTTAATTTAAGATTAATATGGAAGAAATATTAAATTACTTTTAACAAAGCAAATGTAGACAGTGGAAGATAAACGTTGAAAAATAGTTACTTCAAATGCTGTAAGAATGTTTGTGCACACAGGGAGGTGCTTGAAGAAGTAGCAGTTTGTTTGCTAACGGATACCATTTTTCCTGCTCTAAATCTGTCTTTCCAGGGGGCTGGATGGATGGAGAAAGAGAAAGACAGAGATGTCTTATCTAAGGCAATGCAATATTTTTCTTCGCCTACTGAGCAGCGACTCGCGCAACACTTCCAAGGACCTGGAGAAGTGGGTGTGGCCTTTTTCTCCTACATCTTTTTTCTTCAGCTCTCTTTCTCTCTCTCTCAATTTTCTTTCCCTATCTTTCTTTCTTTTCCTCATTTCGTTCTCGTTAGTGGATTGCATGTATTCTGGCATCAAATTAATATGCCTTATATGCATATATATCTCTCTCTCACTCTTTCTCTCTGTGGGCCGCTTTTTTTTCAGCATTCGGCATTTCTCTTGTGTGTTTTGTCACGAAATTCTTAATAATTAAAAACGAAGAACCAGGAAGACTGGGGAGTGAAGGATAGAGACATACCGTTTTTCCCAAGAGAAGAGGCGTGGCAGCAAAGAAAAACCGAAAATAAGAAAGAAGAAAAAACAAGCAAACGTCATCACACCACATCACTCATTGCAATTTACTTCTTCAGTTCGTAATTTCTTTTGACATTTATTTTTCATCTTGCTGCTGCAGGAGATAAGCGATCATATATATATATATATATATATATATATATATATATATATATATATATATATATATATATATATATATATATAACAAGCATTTTTCACTTTTAATGTTCATAACCAAGAGAACTACCCTATTCCTTGAAACACACTCTCATCAAATTGATGTGTTATCTTACGGAAGAATTATTCTCTTGGGTATTACATATTTCCGTCTTATAGATTAAAATTGTACTAGCAAATTAGGGTAAAATGAGTTAACGTAATTTTGTTTTGATATTCCTTTTCTCTTTCAAATTATATTATTTTTCAAGGATGGTCGAACTTAGAAAAAGATTTTCTTAACATCCATATCAGAGACTTACTAAAGTCCGTGATCTTCAAGTCTTAGTTTGTATATGATGAGAATTCTCTAGTAACGAAGTTACATTAGATTTCACGATAATGTCCTAAATAACTCTTTAAAACAAAGGATTCGCATTGCCGTAACTTTTGAAATAACGTAGCCAAAAACAAGATAAATTGCTAATTTGTATTAAAAAACTATGGAATCGTTGAATAGATAAATCATTAATCAAACTATAGAACGTCGTACTTATATCTGCCATTCAGAGTGCAACAAAATGGATCATTTTGATCGTTTTTTTAAACTCAAACGTGATCTTGTTTTAGCAGCGTTTATTAAAGTCGATTCCAATGCTTGACTCAATAATTTACACGATTTATTGTTCTAATAACATTGATCAAATACAAATCAGTTATTTGATTCTAATGGTACTAAGAAGTTCAGGTTAAATGTTTTGTTGCTGTACCTGCGGACGAATGGTTAGCAGATACGTTCTTGTTTCTCGTAGTCCTTGGTTCGATTACCTATGTCATTCCTGAAGTTTCGGTGTTGACTCATATTATGAATTAACTGGGGAAGGAGTAATTTGAATTCAGGAAACTTCATCCTAGAAAGCTACAGTAACAGTGAAAAGAGCTAAGGTGTTGACCACATCATATTTATATAAATTAAAAGTCGTTTGATTGGGCATAATTCGTCTCTTCGTGACCTATAATGACTGTGTTTAATTTATTATATTATTAGACCTATATTTCATTCGATCAAATTCTACCTCAACTTCAAATTAGGATAGTCTAGTTTTTGGTCGAACATTTTGTTCTAGTAATAAAACTCACATTATGTCAACAGTTTGACTTTTTGTAACTATAAGATATCTGAGTATTTTTATAGCGGTTGAATATTAATTGGCGTGTAATCAAATTAATACCGATATTTTAATAACGTTCGAAATTTGAATAGAATAAAATGTTGATCGAAAAGAAAAATACACTTTTAACATACATGGATAGGAAGTTTATACTTGTTTTATTATTATTGTTATTATTATTATTTCATGTAATATAATAAAACCTTATTTTGTTTGACAATTAATACATTTTGGAATAAATTTAATAGTAATGCTATTAATAAATAAAGATTATACAGCATTTTTAGATTATTATTTATTATTTCAGCCCTGAAAACGCAGTCTATTGAATTTCGTCCTGTTGCAAGTTGAAAATCATAACGGTGGGAAAGGCAACAATAAGCAGGAACCCAAACCTGCTTCCTTATCAGGTAACATTAAATAAATCTCTCATTATTTGGGTTAATTCTTTTAAATTTCCTTTCATCTAAATTTTCAAATCAACTTTAATTTTGTTAGGTTTTGAATCTACGCATTACTTGAAAAAAAAGTCATTCACTATAAAACAGCTCCTAACGAATTAATTATATAGTATGATAATAGGACCTATCAAGGTTAAGAGAAGAAAAATATGAAATATAGTGTGTGAGCAGGGTAACATATATGTTGACTTCAATATCAATAACAATTTACAAATGTCAAAGCAAGAAACTGATTTAATTTTGAATGTATATTTATACAGTTTTAGATTACTTTTCAGTTACTGTAATTAATTAGTATCTTCTGAAATATGGTATTCTGAGAGTTAATATGATGATGGTTGCTACAATAGTTAAAATGTATTAGTATATTAATTAGTAATTAATTAGAATAATAATATACTAAAATTTAACAAGTAAATGTATACAATATTGACTATTGTAAAATGCTTATGTTGTGTTCCCCTAAGTATACATGTTAATTTATATATTTAAAAATATTTACAGTAATTATCTTGTTTTTTACAGGTTAACTTAGATTTTAATTTGTTATAATTAACATAATATTTCATATGTTAAACATATATGGTTACGTTATAGTTTACAGGTTAATGTGCTATATTTCCATTATATATGTATATAACAATATTCGTAGCACAAACTATTATAAGTATTTTGTTTCTCATTAAATGGAAGTACGAAAATAGAGTTACATATACAGTTATTACCATGAATAAACATATGTGTATGTATATATATGTAATAGAAACTACTCTTGCAACTTAATGTATTCTTTATGTAATGGGTACCCTACTCGATATTTCCTCTGAGCAACAGACGAGTAGAAATCAGTCTAACTATTTCTACTTATGTAGATGTTATGAATAGTTGAATATTATAATTGAATATATATGCTTTTTCTGGGTAAAATTTCCTTACTACTCGCCCTGAGTTGAGCTATATTTCCCAACCAAACCAAATGTTTCACTAGATTTTTAGAAGCTCTATGGTTGTTTTCCATTGTAGAAATTTTTCATCGTATAAAATAAATATTAAATTCGTTACAAATGCAGATAATTCTTAAATAACTTATTTTCTATTAAATGATATTGCCAAAAGGATACTTCCAATAACATCTAACAAATATTTTTCATTGATTCTGTGATTTCAGATTTTAATAATGTCGTGCAAGTATCAATATTTCAGAAAAGTTTGTTTTTAAGCTTAAATGAAAAATATATTTTTGATATGATTCGTCTTACATTGTGGAAAAAATACTTTTTTTTAGATTTTGTATGTAAATTGGTGTTTTTAGAAAAGCTTATCACAAAATTTCATTTTCCAACTTGATTCTAGAACTAAATTCTAAAAATTTCGAATCTAACTAGATATAGTCTCCATTATAATGTGATTTCTCGTATTTTTCACTAATACGATTCATTGCAAGAAAGACGTCATATTGTTACACTGAGCAGAACCATACGAAATATCATTATTTTTCACTGAATTGGATTAGTATTTCAAAATCTGCAATAGAGTACTCCAGCAATTTGCAACAATATAGTATTTCTGCAATAATTTTACTCATTCCTTCTACAATTTATAGATACAATCTTAAAATTATTCTATTTTCTTTTTTCTGTGATTTATCTGTTGGAAACAAGTTTCACACATGAAGAATGTTAGCATAAAATTTAAAAATCATTATTTATTATCAAATATTCTACGTACATTCTATCAAAAGTCCAAATTTATTCCAGGATATAAATTTTGAATTGTGATAATTTTTTTTGTAACACTTCTTTACTTTTCCTATAATGTGTCCTTCTCTTCATCATTAAACAGAAAACAAACAAATGAGAAAACAATTAAATTTTATATTTTGAAAAATGTGATTAGGGTTTGTTTTTTTTTTTGTGATTGACGATATTTCCTGTGTAAGGGAAGAAATCTATTAGTTCGTAAAAAAAAGATAACAATTTGGCAATGAAAGCTAATATCAAATTTTAAAAATATTAAAACAGCAATATATTTTTTTATATATACAAAGTACTAATTATCTCGATAATGGTGATGGATTCTATATATATTATGAAAATTTTCAGTAGGAATACAATATTGGTGATATGTGTAATGAATTAGTAGACCATATTTATCGGTAACTAGAAAGATTAGAGATTTTGATTCCTCTAAAATGGGTAAATAATGATGTTTTATACATTTAAGTTATAATTAAACTTTTAACTAATTCAAGTTATAAAATCCAATTTTTCGGCTTTAATAGGAAAAATGAACTTGATTCCCTGAATCCTGGGTTGATAGAAACCTAAACACAAACTGGTATCTTATTTCGTAATATTTTTAACCAGATTGATAACCATGTACCAAATATATAATTACATTTCAACTGTCATTAATATAAACAGAAGACAATCAATTTAAAAATCGTCAGATGTCAAGTCTAAACGAAGCAAACCGTTTAACAAAATCCGTATCTGTAAGATTCAGTGCAAGGTAATTGTAGTTCATTACAATCTGTGAACAGTATAGAAACAAACATGCTTGTCGTGGATGAGATTTACTGTTGAACATTGTGTATTGTTGGATACAAACACATATCTATTAGTTCTCTCGATGACAAAATTCCCTCTCCTTCTCTCTCTCACATACACACACACGCACACTCACACACATATGCTACATTCAACCAGATGCATAGAGGTGTAAAATCGGTAACCAGAAAGTGGAAAGCTGTATTCAACTGTTTTGAGATCAGTGTCAGCATATATATATATATATATATATATATATATATATATATATATATATATATATATATCAACTTGTATTGTTGTTATTGTTAACAAGGGAGAATGGGAAGAGATCATAGAGTCGATGTGCACGAGTCTGTATATCTACATATATGTATACATAAAGCAAAGGTCATCATAGTTTAAAGGTTGATTATCGATAACACTGGGAATATTCTCGTATATCATATTACATATACTGTATATATAGATACTCTAATTAATTACCTATAAACGTAATCGCTATAAATAGATGACTCTGTAAACAACATATGCAATCGCAATCTAAACATGATCATCATCTTTAAGTTTACTTACCTTTTGTCTGCAATAAATTTGAATTTACGTTTTTCAATGCCTTGTGAGGTAAATATTTGTGAGCATATAGTGGATTTATTTTTATCAATTCATGAGCTCTTTTTCGTCAGTTTTACATCTTCTCATACCAATGTTTGCATTCTCAGTTGTTTGTTTTTACCTCGTAAAAAGAACTTGGTGATATTTTCTCTTTTGTTTTCGGATAGTTTCTTTCTCCTATTTGAAGCTCACTATATACATACTTATTTTTATGAAATTGTCTCTCTGTATTTTTATAAAATCGTAAAGACTGTATTTATGATTAATATACTATATACTATGATTAATATACTAGAAGAAACTTTACGTTCTATTAATGTTAAACTTTTATTGCAAATCAAATTAAATCTTTACAAATGTCTTATTTATATGATATATACATCGTATGTGTTAAATGACTAATGGCATTGAGTGCGATGAGCCGGCCGCACATCACTCAGTTGTACATGCGCTACCTGGCCGATTATAGCCCGTTTGGGAAGGTGTTTATGTTATGCAAGCAATTAATGATATTCGAATAAGTAGAGTATTGAGTCTCAACATCACGTGATTGCTCAAGTTTCTTCTCCATTTAACAGTTTTGTAAGGAACTTATTTACTAATTAGAAATACTCAAGTTCTGTTAAGTGGTCATTGATTTCTTCTATATTTTATTGCTTCTCATTTGAAGTGATCTTTATTGCATGTTATTCCTCAAAATTTAAGTGTAGGAAACACGCCTAGGTAGTTATATAACGCTTCATTTCATGTAATTGTTCCATGTTCCAATGAATATGAGACGGTGGACAGATCTGTCACTTTACAACTAAATATATCTTTGTCATTTTGTATAGATATGTACAATCCTCTCTTTCCACATGCCAGATTTTATTTTCATAAGATTTTAATACTTCGTTTAAATTACATAAATTGATATCTGGAATATCGTTATGATAAACATGACTTGAATTAGTTTCTACACAGACTTGATTTCTACAAATTCCATTATTTTAAAAATTCATATTCACTAGTATAGCCTCTACTCAGATAATTGACTCAGAGATTATACAACTACCAACTGTGCATAATATATTTCATACATAAAGGAATTATCCAATTTTTTTTTCTCGTATTTATTGTTATAAGCTACATTTTAGCTTCCGTTTCATATGTTTACAGTTGCTAAGGTCTTCTTGAAGCTCACTTAAAAGTTACACCTTTTTAATACTGTACATTACTGTACTTATGTAATAGAAGACGCTTCCGCACTTTTTGACTATGGTACATATTGTATTCTTTGCAGCCCATTCAGTTTTTCACTATCTTCGAATTTGTATATTTTTTGAATTTTTTAAATTCTAAGAACAGGCTTCTGATGTGCTTCTTCATCTATACAATCTGCCTGAAATTAAACCCATTTTAACTTGTATGTTCAATATGCTTTCATATATATTTCTTCTTAATATTAAATTACTCAAAATGAATATCCTTCATTGGGTTATTTCTGAGTCATCGTCATAATTAGAATGTAAAATATTAACCTCATATCTATAACGAGTATACCTTCGAATTAATTATACGTCCATAGAAATAATAGAATTCTTTCAGACTCTTCTATTGACTCTTTTAGACTCTTGAATATCTCACTAATTGTTCATTCTTTTTTAAACAATAAATAATTCTTATTCTGTCGTTATTATAAATATATTAATCTATTATACACTTGTTTCAATATTTGAATTGAATAACATGTCTTCGTAAAAACTATATTTTTGATATTCAAACTTTCAAATATTAAGTTCTAAGATTGATTTTTAATAAAAGTATATTTTTTTTGTACTTCGTAATTTCTTTCATTCTTCACTTAGTCTGTGTATCGTTTCGTCCCTTTTAATATTATAATAAGTAATCTTATTTCTATAATCAATCGTCAATAAAATTCATTTAATATTGAAAAAGAAGTTTTGGTTCTAAAATCAATTCTTTTTAGGATTCATTATATATCTCAGAGAAAAATAGACTCCTTGTATATAAAAAAGCTTGGATGAAGAATACTTAAATCTATTTAGAATAAACATCAAACATTTCTTCATGGACTTCTAAGATGATCCTTTTACATGATGCCATTGACGTACAGAGGAATTTAGTTCATCATTAATACTCTTAGAAAGGACTTTTTTTCGTTTAAGCAAATAGATATGTAATTATTTGTCATCTTATCTAAGCTTGCTGAAACTAAAAAAGAAATTCTTCTTACTGAGAAGTATTAGTTACATTGAGCATGTTAAATGTGAATACATAATTATTATGACAAGTTATGTGTTGAATCTCTTCTCTGTCTCTACACGTATATTGAAATATGGGATAGTAGCAATGAAATAATTATCACGTTTTAAGATACAAGATTAAACTAGTTACATATATTATTTTCTCATAAAATATTTAACGTTGTTTGAATTAATAATCCTGTGTCTTAATAATGTTGTGTCTTCATATAATAACCACAAGTAGAATGAATTAACACATGCGAACATGTGATATCGCCTTTCCTCTCATTGTACCATTGAGGCATCATGACTACAGGAAGATGAAAGGTTGAAGTACTCGTATCTCAAGATGTCAAGACACATATACTTCGGCTCCTTTGAATATGTGTCATCTACATGGTTTTTTATAGGCACTCGTTCTTCCTGCGAGGCTCCAAGTCGTCGGAACTCTATCATGTTGAACAAAGATTAGAGCAACCCAAAGGAAATTAGAAATCTAAGGTCTTGAAAGGGGAGTGGATTAGAAGACTTCACTTCCTGCTGCGGGGCTCGCATCGGCCATGAACGTTTGGCTCGTCGTCGCGCTGAGTGTGTGCGGAAGGCTGATTATCAGCCCGCATGGTGCCAGGAATACGACTTCATGTTGATATCTCTTATCCTCCACACGTGACACAACTTGCAAAGATTCCAAAAACTATAGCTATCTCATATAAGCATGCTATTACTGCTAGATATATGTATATACCATATACATGATAAATATTTTAATACAATTTATTTTGATGGGGTTATTTTTGAAATTTCGTTTTACTGGTAGAAATTATATTGTTTAATGTATAAAATAACGTGCAAAGAATTTATTCAAATAAGTATAAATTACTTCCCAAAGTTTATAGACGATAAAAATAGTTATACTTTGCTTGAATTCATACAAAAAGTCGCAAAACTTAGAGGAAGAAATAACATTTAAACAAGAGCCGTCATATATATAGGATAATTTTACAATTTATTATATATATATATATATATATATATATATATATATATATATATATATATATATATATATATATATATATATATATATATATATATATAATAAATTGCAAAATTATTCTATTAATCTTAACTGATTGATGGTTACTCTTCAATACGTGTTACGTTTCTTAAAAGTATGTGTGAGCTAATAGGATAAACTAACTTCAAATGTAATGCATTAAATTTGAAATCTAATGTCAGGTTTTAATTTAAGTTCATTGATTTAGATCTTATATAGGATATGCATCTTCTTCCTCAAGCTCTTGATATCACGGATTCTTCTTCGTTATTTTCTCATTGTCTTCGTGTTAGACAGTTTATTTCATTAAAAGCTTTTAGCTTCAATATTGTTTCGCTATGTAGGTCCTTTAAACCAACACTACTTTAAAACTATGATTTACACATAACAGAATTTATAGTTCTGAATTAACAAATAGTGCGTTACAGTATGAATTTATTGTTTATATATGTGTATGAAGACTGAATTAACAAATTTTTAAAAATTGAGTTGTTCAATCTTATTCTTCGGGCTAGAAAGCTACAATTAATTTCTGGCTTTTATCAATGAAACTCAAAATGTTTCTCCTAAGCAAGTTCAATAGAAGTAGTGACTAGTTACTGAATTTTTCTTCTTATTATATCATGCTCGATTCACTGCTAGTTTAATATTTCACCTGAATGATAACTGAAATGGTTGCGTGATCTGGAGTATATATGTGCTATTAGTAATTTAACCTGAAACGCTTCTAGTTTCTTGAAAAACCTTTTCATACGTGGCAGCCAAATTATACTTAGATATAAACTCATATAGGTACCACATTTTGCATATCTTTATATCTTTCCTATCATTGCTTAGAGCAAAAATATGCTCAAAGATAAGCTGTGAACCAGCAAACTAATGTTTTGCAAGTTAGATCTTGTTTTATGTAGCAAAAGACTGTCTTAATCGATATTCATTTATCTCGAATTGGCTGTTGAAATTTTTCTGTTTAAATATCTTAACACATTAACTATTATAATTTACTCAAGTGCTTATGTGAGGCTTCTGAATCTGAATTATCTACTTCCTTCTTGTACTAAATTCAGAAATAAGGTTCTGCGATTCATCTAATGAAAATTGGAAATTCAATGATCTCGGAAATATTAGTTCTTCAGAGATAGTAAATGGAATTTTGTGCATTTGAAATTTTCCAAATATAAACTTGTTTCGTATCTTATTGCACTTATGCTTGCCTTTTTTCTTCTAGTTGTTAGATGAAAGTTTGTATTTTACTAAGAAGAGAATTAAAAAATAAACTGACTTTATATTAACTGATATGTACAATATATATTAAAAAAGAAATTATCAAATTTCAAAGTGAATATTATGTTGCAAGCTGAGGCAGTTCTTTGCTTACATGGTATCCAGTTCTCAGCAGGAAAAAAATAATAATAACTTTCTAAACTGCGGAACATTTTTTACTGTTTCCTGTGTTTGTAAAAGGACGTCATGAATGTTTGCGTATTACCTTCAATCACATTTCTGTACGCCATGAATATTCTTTTGTTGTACAAAGTAGTTCAGGAAATACATGAAGATCTTCAGGATAATAGACAAAAGAAAAATGATGAAATAATAGGAGTATAGAGCATACGTACATACAATGTTGGACAGTTCTATAGAATTTCCTGTGCTTTGGGATTTTGTTCCTGGAAAGAAAGTTCTTTCGTCATTACGGTAATAAAGTTTTTAGTTTTTTTTTTTTTTGTTATTATTACTACTATTATTAAGAAAACGATAATAATAATAAAAAGAAAATCGTCCACCAAAGCAAGGACATTGATCAATCTATATTCTCTAGGTTGCAGAGGGCGTATCTTTCCTTGCACGAAAGTACTCGCAATAGCTGATGTCGTGCGTATAGTGATTCGGTCTTTTGTTAAATATGCGCTGAGTGTGCTAGCAGGCTGTTATTCACCTATGATATTGACGAAAAGACTCTGAAATGAACATTTCAATATAATTCTGTTGGTATTTTCCATACAAACATCTTAGTGAACAAGTGAAGATACTTAAAAGATTTCTATCTTTTGGTTCCGAAAACTAGGCTCGAACAGAATGGTGAATGTGCATGTACTATTTTGATCCAACATTAAGCTATAAATCAACGGTTTAAATAGAGTTGAGTTTATTTTGAGTTTAACGTCCCTTTCAGCAGCGAGGCTAAATGAGACGGGACCTACTGATTAATGTGGAGTCCGAACCACATCCGAGTTTCCCACGCCAAAGGCACAACGTCTTGAATAGAGTCGATACTGAGAAGGAATCAACAAAGAAAAGTAGTTACCTGCCATTTACGGGAAATGTTATAGCCTGACTAATAACGATTTCGTTTTCGTTATCTTTTATAAATTATTGTTTGTTTCTATAAGCTTTTCTATAATTTCTTACTTTAATTTCCTGGTTGTTTCACGGCTTTAGTTTCAAAATTCTATTTCTCAAATTTGTTTCCTGCTGATGAAGTTGAGTCCCCAATACTTTTCATAGCATAATCAAAATTAAAGATTCAAACAAGTACTAGAAACAATTAACTAACAGCTCTTATTAAAATTGTTGCAACAAGATCAATAGAGAACATAAAATTAACCTTTCTTCATTTGACCTTAACAGTTAACTATTTATCGTTCTCATTAAAGATTTATTACATAGTTAATCTTTGTTTAAGGAGAAGAAAATCCTTTGGATAGCTTATGATTACACTGTTATGTATAACTGAAATACTGTATAACAAATCATAGTTGCTACTAATTGTATGCATAATATTTGTTTCTGTTCATCCTTTTCTATAGTTACTCTAGTCGCTGCTACGATATCCTATTGTTGTTCTGGTGTGATTGAACAACGCTTATTTCTTACGTATCTTGTAGATCATTTATTCCTTTGTGGAGTAAATCCTATCAAATTGTTTATCTTTGTGCTTTCATTGTCGGTTTAAAGATTGCTTTATTTTTACGGAATTACAGAAAACTTTACAGGACAAATTGCTCTGTTTTCCCACTTGTATAAATTGTTCTCGTTATTCAATTTTCTGCTAAGATGACAGAAGTTAGTCAAGGAGAAGCAATAATATTACAAAAAATATACTATTGTATTTATTCTCCCCATGTATGTATAAGTGTTAGATACTTTTTCTTCCATGGTATTCCATTTGTGCCTCCTCTCTGATATAATGACTAGAGTGCGCCCCTTTGATTCACGAAGTCTCAGGTTCAATTCCCGATGAGAGAGGATTACAGTGGTTCATACCTAACTTTAAAACTGTAGGCCTTATACTATATTCATGACAAAGGTCACAAATTAAATACAAATCAATCACTTTGTTTTCCAATTGGCACAATCTTTAGCAGTCAATCCAATATCTTACTAAGTACCTACTATTTGTTTCGTTTAGAGAGTTACTATTTGCCCCTTCTTGGTGATTAGTTTATCACAGAGTTTAATAGTCAATTTAATATTTAAACTTTAAATTTGTTCATACATTCGTCAGAAGGAAAATACTGAAACACGTTCTGGTTACCTAATCTCATACTCATTTGGGAACAAAAATCTGCCATGCCGATGCCATAGTCAAACAATTTGATATATAATATTAAGTCTGGGTATATGTACACTCCCAAACTTCACCTTCGTTTTGACATTGTTTCTGCAAGTTTACTTTCTATTTTCTGAGAAGCATAAAAGTGATCTGTGGGACATGGACACGTACCATTTTGGGTTCAAGTTTTACTTATTGCATAGAGGTTTGGCAAACTTCTTTCTTTATCGTAATGCGTTTCATACAGTCTCTTTTACCTATGGAACGTAAATGTGGGTCGCAAAACTAGAAATACTAATCAAAAGAAATAACCTCTATTCTAGTTTTATATAGAATGGCTGAATTACGCGAACTTCTCATAACAACTTGAAGACTCATCTTCTCTTCTGTCGCAACAAACTTCTTGAAATTACTTGATTCGTGTAATTCTGTTAAATGGTTTTAAGAGCTACCAGAAGGACTTAACAAGAAATTGTGATGAGCTAGAAAGATGACAACAGCTTTTGATGCTGCGTTGAGGTGGCTGAGAGAGAGGATGCAGTAGGTAGAGGGGTGGGGAGAAAGGGAACTGAATCTCAAGGTCACCTCCTCAACAGAAAGCATCTCTCCTGACAAGTCGTGAGTGGGTGAGGCTGTATGAGAGG
This sequence comes from Thermobia domestica, assembly GCF_964235325.1. NCBI lineage: Eukaryota > Metazoa > Arthropoda > Insecta > Zygentoma > Lepismatidae > Thermobia > Thermobia domestica. The sequence goes on from NC_137464.1 coordinate 107,122,723, forward strand.
AGGTCAGAGAGGGTCGAAGAGGAGTGAAGGAGGACGTGGCATAGAAAAGAGGAAGACAGACATTTAACAAGGATTGGTTGGACCGGATACGTATCCGACATCAAAGGTGAAATCCCATTGGTGGGAAGCCAGAAGAGAGATGCCACCTTGCAACAGTAATTTCATTGGTCCGTCGAGAAAAACAAGCAAATCACAGTAGCGTAAAGAACAGGATGATACAGATAGGATCTCATTTTTTTTTTTTTTTTTACATCCATCTGTCCTTCAACCTTTTTAATTCATATACGAAAAAAAATGTAATTTCCTTTAATTTAGAAGTTTCCTCCTTTGTTATTCTTGTTTAGTACCGTACTCTTTACCTTCTCATCTTTTTCTATTATTATTCATTCCTCTACGCTATATTTATTCATCAGCTCTTCCTTTCGGTTTCCTTTCTATCCATCAATCTAATGACATACGCCGATAGTATTTTCTAGTGTAGTTTGGAAAACCAAATCATCCAACAATTCTTGTATGATATCTTTGAGGACAAAATATTTTTTTGTGTGTCTAAAAAATAATATGAATTTAATTGTATACCTATTCTTTCTTTTGAACATACTACCAGTATAGAACATTATCCTGTCTTTGTCATCACAGGATATCTATATTTCAGTAAAGAAAAAAGGTATAATAATAATAAAGTCATATTTCGTTTCCTGTTACATTAAAAAATCTTCTAGTTTTTTTCCTTTCTCTTTATCTCTACCTTTCGGCACTTGTTCACTATTGCAATACAGTTCCAACACTTGCATTTCATTTTAACTTAAACAAAAACAACAATAGCACATTGGTATTTCATTTGAACTCAAACGAAAACAGCAAGTGAGTTTCGTTTCACGGTGTAAAACTACAGAAGACTTCCTGACTATAGGAATTCAATACTCGAACTTGAAGTACAGTAGTAGGCTACATCTATAAGTACTGGTTGCAAAAGATTAATAAAATCAAAGATATAAGCTGTATCTCGGACGCTGAATCCATATCAAAAGCATTACACTCTATGCTTTAGTATTTCTGTTCTTTGGCGATAAAGATTGAAGCTGGAAATCGTTAATTTGAACCAATTCCGGGTTGAGGTTAAGGGAGGAGAAAGAACCTACTCTTGGGAAGGTGAATCAATCGCAAAACACTATTTCTTGATATCTCTTACCATATTTGCTTTACTGAAATCAGTAGGGAAACCGGAATTAGTAGTAAATTTCATCAACTTCCGGTTTTGGCTGAGTGTTTGGGATAGTCAGGGTACGTCACCTTGAGACGTTGAATCGTTTGTAAGAAAATCGCCTTTTGCTATGTTACCGTTTTCGTTCTATGACGATAAAAAATAGAAACTGGAAATGACTAATTTGAACCACTTCCGGTGTAAATAGAGTGTTAATGGAAAAGATGGAACCTATTCTTTGGAAGCTGAATCGATTGCAAAAACCGTATCTCGATATCTCTGATTGATACCAAGCGACAGACGGATACCCTTTTATAAGACTTCCGACACTTATACATAGTAGCATAGTTTGGAAATGTAACAAGAGATAATAGTGTATTGGTATTGGTATTTCATTTGAACTTAAACGAAAGCATAAGAGATTATAGTGTACGTCTTCTTCCCTCAACCGAAGGTCATTAGTCAACATACGTAAGGATTAAATTTTCTGTTTATCGATATCCATTGTTTGATCTGCTGATGTAGCCGTTATTTCTTCATATTATCCAGATAATCCAGTTTTATATCCTTCAGTGTTTCGTTCTTTCTCTGACTATTTCTTCAAAACAATAACCATTAGCGGCGATAGAATTTCAAAGGCCTCCTGCAGAATCAAAACGATATCCTATTTAATCAAATATTGCGTTGGTGGTAAATTGTCTAACTATTTTACATATCATCATAACCATTACGTCATAAATATTTTACAATCACTAGCAGGTTACTGCAGGCCTTCTTCGCAAATTCAAAAGTTTCTGTGCACTAATCCCCACATCAATATTTTCCTCCATCTCACTCTTTTTCCTCTCACCATGCTTTCCATCAGGTCCCTTAAAAGTAATTTATTCTCAAACAACGTCTTAACAGGTTTCTTTTTCTCTTTTTCAGCTATCACCAATTATCTTCTCTCCACAACTAATCTTAATATTCCATCATTGGTTTTCAGTTTAACAGTTTCTCTCTTTTTCTATACCCACATTTTCAAAGCCTCTAGTTGTTCCTTATCGCGAGTTGTATTCTTATCCTATCCTAAAAACATTTGATGATCTTTTTTAAGAGAACTTTATATTCATAGACACGCACAAAATACAACTTTGTTCTTCATGAGTCTTCTTGCAAACCTTGAGTTCGTTTCTAGTTTGTACTTCATATTTCAACTAATAATGCAAACTACATATAGAAGCTCGCTGTTTCATTTTCTTTTACTTCTATAATTGATACAATCCGTTTTGTTCCAACAGGACTTTTTTTGAAGAAGCATTTTCATTTCTATTCTATACAGCCTTTCTTCAAATTTTCTAATATTATGTAAATTTCCTTTCAAGGATTAGGACTATCTAGACTATCTTATTCACTAGATCTTCCATGTTGTCCTCACAATGCTGTCTTAACGTCAAAAATTCTGGATTCTTCACATTGGGAATCGAATCCGGAATTTCGCGAACCGAAGATATATGAGTTAATCATTATGACAGCTCTATATTTAATACAACATTATAATTAAAAGCACTAATATCATTTAAAGAAAAAAAAACAAGTTTGCTACATATAATGTGTGACCTGTTGAATGTTATTATGTCTCTTTTGTCCCACACGTCTCTGTTCTTCATAAACATTCTTATACGATCCACTCCGAGAAGGAGACAATTCGTCAGATTTATGTCAGAGAGGATTAGGACCCAGCAACGGAAACATTTAAAACATGAAAAGCAATGTAGGGGAAGGGGTGGAAGTGAGGCAAATGTAACCATTAAGCATTAAAACTCGTGTCAGTAATGGTTTTATAAATGCCCATAAAGTATTCGATTGTATCATAAAATGGTGTAAAATGGCGTCAATTGTATCCTCAAATGGAAGAGAAGGGGGTGGGAGATATAAATGTGTGTGTGTGTATATATATAGATACGATATTTCACATGTTTCAACACTTACTACATAAGTTTATGTCATCAATAAAATTGAAAAAAAAAATCTTTGATACATAGTTATTAAAACGCAAATGTTTCTTGATTACTGTATCGGATATGATGGAAATTACGGAGAAATCGAATCCATAATTCTCTGATTGATAGTCGAACATATCTATAACAGCTCATAATACAAATTCGTCGTTAATTAATCGGTTGAATGATTAGAGTTTAACATCATTTTCAGCATCTAAGTTACATTAGATAGGACTTGGTGCTATTACTAAAATAAGATCTCAAGGATTGAATGATTATAAGTAACATCTTTTCAGCGTATAAACTACATGAGACGAGAATTACTACTTTCAAAGTAGGGTCCGGACTACTAGTCGGGTTTGTAGGCAAACGCTCCCTAAGGATCCGAATGACTAGGATCAAACACCTCCACCGGGAATCAAACCTGGGATCACGTTTACAGAACATAAGGACGTTAGCTATTGAGATACAAAGGAATATAATCTCTTCTTAAGTTATCTCATATCAAAATTATCTCTTAATGAGAATAGTGTTTTATGATAAGAAATAGAATAGAGAAATGTAAACACTTTTAGGTTATTTTGCATGATTTGGAAACATTTACAAATTGCTAACGTTTCTCATATTTTGTCCTTTCCAACGGTAAAATAAACAAATAAATCGAAATACGCGAGTACATTACTTAATTATATGAAGTAGTATATCTATTTCTACTAAAAATAAAACTTAATTTCTAGTTTTACGTTCCAGTATTATGCCGTTTTATTTAAGGGATACAGAGATTAGTAAAAGGGAAGGACTATGAAAAAATTGATGACATGATAATGTGGAAGAAACAGGAAGAACTCCGAGAAAATTCACGGGCGCGGTGTTGTTGAGATCCAACAAGAAGAAATCCCTCGCATTATAGTTAAGCGCTCTACTACAGAGCTACCGTGTCCAATAGTACTTATACTAATATATAATGTGTACCTAGTAGCAAATTGGATTAGCTATTATTAGCTATTATGTAATTATCATAGACATTTTCATCATTAGCAATTATCTTCTGAAACATATGAGTGCATAACCTCTAAGTTTATACAGATTAACATATCATTGAAATGTGTGTGAGGAGGGAGGAAGGAATTGAATTGATTTTGAGTTTAACGTCCCTTTCAGCAGCGAGGCTATATGAGACGTGGACCTACTGATTAATGTGGAGTCCGAACCACATGAGCTCCCGCCAGGGAGGGTAAAGGAATGTGCTTGGAGTGTAGAAGTAGTGAATATATAATATAAGAGTGCATAATTTGATTCTTTGTCGCGTCACCTGCGTCTTAGTCCAAAACTACAAATAAATTTTGGTATTTTCTTTATTTGGAAAGTATAGCTCAAGATTCCTATCATTATATCATTCTTTGAATTAATTCATTGCCTTATATCCATTTATTTATAAGTATTCGTTATCATTTGCTTTCAAGACAAATGTGGCAAAGATAGTGAGACAAATTGAAATGGAATGTGCCTTAAAGTATTGTCTTTCGTACATTTAGAACATACAATTTCTTCTTGGTTTGTTACATATACGGATATTGTAACTAAAGAGAAATAGTTTCGTTTCTCTTTTGTGTTGAAGAACTAACATATTTGAACAAAAGACAAAATTGCATGCTGACATTTTGAAGGCGACAGGAAAAGGTACTTATGGTTAGAGGAAGTCCACTTCAAAGATCAGATATGGTTCGTGGAACTTGAGGCATGTTATATACGGAGACATTCATTTCGTCCGGTCAGCCATATTCATTTTTTCTCTCTCTCTCTTTCTGTTCTTTTAGATTTCCCAATATCATCTTCCTTTCCCTTTTTTTATTATTTTTATTCTTTTTCCCCTTCTTCCCCCGCGTCCAGCTTCAGCATTTTCCTGATTTCGCCTCTTTTGTGATTGTTAGTATTGTTGTTGTTATTGTAGAAATTGGTCATCACAACAGCATGAAAGGATGTCGAGATTTCAGAAAAAGAGACGGAGACACCCATTCGGAAGTCAAAGGTATCCATCCATCCTCTGCTACACTCCGCCCATCATGAGAACTTGAGAGAGAAAAATGAACTTTACATCTCTTTCCCCTCCCTCCACCCGCTTGACTATACCTAACACACAGACTAAAAACAAACTTTTTTTCACAAATTCAAGCTTCAGTTGTTAGTTGTGCCATCAAGATCTCAAATCAGAACACGTATATATAGATATATATATATATACACACACACAATCGTACTGTAGATGAGAGTAACACCCAACAACATACTAAGGCCATCATCCTTCCGTTCTGCAAAAGAGATCGGGAACAAAAGAGAATCGGTGAGCGAACGAAACAAAAGTTTTCGTGCATCAGCCCAACAGATCTAATCTGAGACCTCGATCATCTCTCAGTATCCCCTCCTTTTTTTTCTGTACAAAAGTATGGAAAATAATTACGAGTGGGTGTTACGTTATATTGTAGAGAAAGCCTAACGTTTGTCTATACAATTTGTCTCTCACATGAATCTTTTATTTTATTCAAATCTCCAGGCAAAATGGCAAGCGGTGAGGTGAGGTGTGGTGAGGTATGTAGAGATACTGGAGGTGAGAGTACCGAAAAACCTTCGTATGTCCTCGATCTCTGTATAGACACTCCCTCTTCCCTTACCTCTTTTAGTTAGAGAGAGATTTTTTGTTTTGTTGTTTGTTGAAATGCTTCTCTACCATCGAAACAGGATTTCTACTTCAGGTCCCATGCAGACAGTCATAGATTTCTAGCTTCCTGGAGAGCGACTATAGGATACATACTTACACCAAGTGAACATAATACACAGGAAGAAAGACGTTTTGCGTGCTGTTCCCTACTATATATGTACTGTATGCGAGATATTGCGCAGTGTCCTCCACCCATAATTTGACGGCGATGCTTTTAGTTATATGTATGCATGTATACATATGTGTAGCTCATTTCTATGTATATATGTGTGAATTTTCCCTTTTCCATGCATGCTTGCCAAGAACGGATGTCACTTACTTTGTGCTGTTCATATATATACGATACAGTACAGTAGTACATATGTGTTTTACCTAAAATCCTTCGTTTGTAAATTTTGCCAGCAATATCTAATCTCGTGTTACCTCTTCCGTTTAGAATGATAAATTTGGTCTCTCGGTCTTTGTATTCGAATAGGAATTAAACCAATTGTCTTCCTCTTATTGTATCGATTTACCATAAAATTAGGCAGTGGTTTCTGGTATTCTAAATGGGTTGAATATTACGTACATTTCGCCAAACTCATGGAACTTTATGCACTATAGACGACTACAAAAAATTTTCTCACTTCTGTTGCGAGAATTCCTTGGTTCAATCTCACTTGAAGCGAGTTCGTGGTGGACAACATATTCTCCGTGGTTTTTCTGGATGTTCTTCCGCTTTCTCATTCCACCATTTCTCTCACAATCATTAACTTTCAATAATTAATCGTCAATCTACTTTAGTCTAAAGGGCATAATCATGGGACGTTACATTAAATATTTCATTTCCTTTCATTTTTAGAAGGAAACTCAAGGATTAAAGAGATATTTTGCTAGGACTTAATGTTATTATTAAATTTACTTACTGTTAAATAAATATCCTGTTTAGATATTTTATGAGAGGGTGGACTATTATAATGGCTAACGTTCTTGCTGTCCAATCGGAAAGTCCTAGGTGGAATCCGGTGATCAGTCATATTGACTTAGGTGTTACCAATATTTTCCTTAAGTCCTACTAGACGAATGTCGAGAACATACCTTTAGCTATAATCTCTGTCCGATTTCTTCCAATTTCCTATTCCATTATTGTTGTTTTTTTCGAAGACCATTCGTAGTATATGGTTAGCAATACGCGTTTTCAAAGTGGTAGGCAGGTCTTGGTTCCCAGTAGGACTTTATGTGGGTTCGGATCTAATGTGATGCTGTAGATCCACATCTTACATCGATTAAACTCATCCGATATTAATTAAACTTGGCGTGCTGCTAGACCTTGGCAATATTAGTAAGCGTATAAAATATTATGGTGTGCGGGCTTCTAGTTTCCGAGTTATTGACTACTTATTTTGGGGTTTGAACTTAGTCACAAAAGAAAAACTAATTGCTATGTATTCATAACAAAAAAAAAACCTGCTATTATAAGTTAATTTAAGGTATAAGAAAGTAAATGATGAGGCGGTTGATTAACTGTTTAATTGCAATGTTTATAGTTTTGTTTTTAGTTAATAAAAGATTTTTTTCACAAGGAAACTTACTAGTTTAAAATGCATTTCATATGTGTTCTTAGTAACTTTTGAAAACGCAATTCCCATTAATAATAGCTTGTGTTTTCTAGTACTGTTTGGAATCTTAATAAAATTACGTGAATGTATAATTAAAATATTCTACCAAAATCGCTGTAGATAATGCAGCATTGCTGATACTTCCTTAATCATCAAATGCTTTTTTTTTTTTTTTTTTAGAAAACTTCCTCGTTGTTTTCTTTGAGTTTTTTCCTTATTCTTTCATATTTTCCTAGTTGAACGTACATTCTCATGATCTTCGGCAGAGATTAAATGAGATGAAAGCTATGTAAACGAGTTTTAATTACTCTGGTCTTACCCTCCGTTAATTGCTGCAATGTCGGCGTAAGAGAAACCTTTTTTCTAACCCTTTAATTTGTGCATCACTTCATCTTAAAAGATATGCTCTCTCTATATATAAGAAGGACAAGTTTATTTCTTTCATTTTTGTATATACGGGTGGAAAAAGCAAGTACCTGAATATATAAGTAGTCGTGGTAGCAAGCGAATTGGTAAAGATAATAGGTCTTATTTCCGTGAACTGAATATAAGAAAAGAAATGCGGGTACCTTAATGTGTACAAACAGACCTAAAATTTTCATTAAGTGAAATATACCTAGATAAATTGATTTACTAACTGGGTAGCAAAACTAACATATATATATATATATATATATATATATATATATATATATATATATTCATGTCAATAGCCGAGATCTTATTTGAATATATTATATATATATATATATATATATATATATATATATATATATATATATATATATATATATATATATATATATATATATATATATATATATTCAAATAAGATCTCGGCTATTGACATGAATGCCAACAAAGTTATTGTATATTACCTTATTACCTGAGTGCTCTACTCAAAGACAGATTTTGACTCAGAATATGGTAAGTCAGTAGAGTGAGGATAGAGCTTCGGCTTCCCGTGATTCAAAATAATAGTGTATCAAAACTGAAAATAAGAGAGCTGACATGGTAAATTGAAAACTAGTATTTTTCTATCATATAATGTACATGTCTTATATCGTATATGTAGGAACTGAGTACTTACGGATTCGTTACACAGATATTCACGATATACGTCAGTTAATAGTTCCTTCGATATAAAAGATATTTGGTTCTTCTATAATAATAATAAGAAGCCAAATTCGTTCTTTTATAATAAGAAGCCAAGTTCTTAGTTCTTCTATAACTATAAGAAATCAATTATTTGTTCTTTTATAGTGATAAGAAGCCAAATTCTTCGTTCTTTTATAGTGATAGGAACCTAATCCCTCGTTCTTTTTATAGTGATAAGCCAAATCCTTTGTTCTTTTATAGTAATAAAAAGCCAAAATCTTCGTTCTTTTATAGTGATAGGAACCTAATCCTTCGTGTTTTTTATGATAAGCAAAATCCTTTGTTCTTTTATAGTGATAAGAAGCCAAATTCTTCCTTCTTTTATAGTGATAGGAAGCCTAATCCCTCGTTCTTTTTATACTGATATGCTAAATCCCTTGCTATTATATATAAGATGCCAAATCTTTGACAGAGGTAAAATGTCACAGTAAATGGGACTGAAACTTCATTCATTTTATACTTAGTTAATTTATTTTAAGAAAATTAAGATGTGATGATCATCAGCTATTACAACTGCCTGTTATCAACTGCCTGTTATCAATACTAACTATATATACCGCTAAAGTCGTTCCACGCGTTAAGATAAGAATGAAAATTGACACATAAAAGTCAATTCTACGGTTGGTACACAAATTAGAAATGTATGTGCCAGATATAAATTCCACTTTTAAAGATCAGATGTACATATAAATAATCAAAATTCATAATGTTCTAACAATTTGTTCAATTTGATCATAATAATATACTACATAATGGAATGAAAATTGTTTAGTGTTTGTATGCCAGAAACCTCAGGAGAAGTAATAACTTCTTCTGCCCCACTCCTACGAGTGTCCATACCGTGAAGCTTAAATATTATTCCCAGCCTCCCTCTTAATCAAATATAATGCTTTTTATATGAATCTGTAAGTTGTTAACCTTCGATGACAAATTGGAAACAGATAATTATATTGGAAAATTTAAATTTAAAAAAATAAAGATATTTTCTTTTTATGGGAAGAAATTAATTCTCTCGTTTTTCTTTCTTTAATAAATTGAACAAAAAAAGATACCGAAGTTTGTCGAGGATGCCTTTTTTGTGGGTGTGAGAGAGTAGAGCTTCCCAGTTGAGCGGGAGACAATGTCGCCAGGGTCGTTGTAGGATGTTGTGAGAACCTGACGATTTTTTCCCTTCCCTTCCTTTCCCCTTGGAACCATCAAAGCTAGTTTCGTGTCGGAGGGAAACTAAACGATTGTATCCTGCCCCAGAGTTGAGAAAAGAGGAGAATGAGGAAGAGTTAGTATGTAGAGGTGAAGGGACCATTTTTTTAGTCCTGTTTCATAGGGACATGTAAGTTGAAGGCAATTGAGAGCTTTAGTGTGTGTGTATATACATACACAGACGCACATATGCACATCCAGACGGAGACCCAGTGAAATTTGTCTGAAAATTAACATACTATATAGAAAGTTACTGTGTCATCAATTTTTCAATTTCTTAGTTCTTTTATCCTATAGTTCAATCTTTCTCAAACTTTTTTCCTCGAAAGAGGACCACTTTGGGCCACTTTTATTAATCAGAATGTTCTATGAACCCTTGCTCTTGTCCCCTTCTAGAACAAATGTATCATTATTGAAGACTAAAATCCCTTGTTCTTTTATAGTGAAGACTAAAAAGAAAATTTTATATTTACTAATACATTTATATAAGTTATTAGAATTTGTATGATACTTAGCTAATTAACTGGTTGGCCTGTATATTCAATGCTACAAGTACTCACAAAAGCTCTCTATTGACTTATATGAGTTATATCCTTAGCCAACTGTATCCAGTTTCTACTTTATATTCCTAATTCTGCAGGATCGATCTTAGTATTGTCCTTCCATCTGCGCTTAGAGATCTTCTCAGTGGTGATCTAGATCCAATAATGCTTTTCCGACTGGGTTTCCAATTAAAATTTTGCAAGCGTTCCTACTTCCTTCCATTCTGGCTACATACATGACCTGCCCACCTAAAACTTCTAGACTAAATGACCCTAACAATGTTGGGTAAACGATATCAATTATACAGCTCTTCGTTATTATGAAGTTTCCGCCACTCCGTATTGGGCATCTCTGGCACACACAAACAGTATTCTGCATTGCCCTACACTCGTATATGACATGGCCTTGGATTGAAATGAAAATCGTATTGTCCCCACCTGAACATTCTACCGCTGAGTTATCTTTACCCACAATAGAATGTGGTTAATGTATAGAAACAGGATTACTTTGAACAGCAATGTCAAGATACGTTCAATATTCAATAAAAACAAAGTCATGTCTAGTCGATTATTTTACCCATTCACCTTTGATGTACCTCATCTCCTCTTATATTCTTGGTGAAGTAGAGATTTTTTTTTAACATTGATCTATCCGTGAGACATTTGCGGACCTATTTGGTTAAGGAGAACGAATCTAGATCTATAAGAAGCTTGATTTGATTTGATTTTTTTTTTAGTTTAGCGTTCCTTTCAGCAGTGAGGCTATATGAGGCGTGGACATACAGTTTAACGTGGAATCCGAACCACATGAACTCCCGTTGGGAAGCGAAGCGGGTCTCCCAGGCCAAAGGCGCGTACGTTAACCGCTTATCGATGGGGGAGCTCGATATATAGGAAGCCTTAAATAGTGCCGATGGAACCATGAATACAATTTTACCTAAAATCATAATCATTCTCTCATATAGATTGTTTTGAATTTTGATATTTACTAAAAACAGTGTAAGATGAATTCCATCTTAAAAAGATAATAGCTAGTACTATCAGCCTAGTTCTTGGAAGCGAGACATTGAGATGGGGAATGGCCTGTATGGCGTGGTTTGGAGCTCCGTCCTTCATAATCTCGCTGTTGTATAAGGCTGTAAAGCATTGAAGTTCCAATTCAGTTTTTATGTGATGAATTTACTTGTATATATTTTTCTAGCGTAATACTGCTTCTGTAGGTAACTTGTACTTTAAAGCACAACAAAACATTGCAAACACATCAAACCTCGAAAAAGAAAAGATGAATGTGATGTCAGAGTTACTCACGAAATATTTAAACAACTTTCTTTTTAAATGTCTTAATTCTCTTTCTATGTCAAATAGTCTACTTATTGACTTCTGCTTTCAAGAGAATCAGATCTCGTAAGTTTTCCCCAACTGAAGATAAGATCTTCAACGAGAAAGTCCCCACTTCGCACTCCTGCTCGATCATTATGGGTTTACTTTCCAGGTGTTTGGGAAAGAAGTTTATTTTTGTGGATAGGGAGACACTAGAGTATTTGTGGCACCTTTAGAAGGGAGTGACAGCTGCATCCCCTTCCGGTAAGACTCCCTAGCTTTCCATCCACCGCCGCCCCTCACGACGCCTGCTTTTAGATAGGAAGTGAAGAGGAGGAGGAACCACCGGCCGTAGTTCCGTGGTTAGCACCTGGAGAATGGTAGGAGGCGCTCGTGCACTTCCGGCTTTTTCGTCGTGAACTATGTGCTTGTAGAAACTCCATTCATTTTAAGACACGGAAAGTTAATATTTGCGGATATCGTGTTTATTTTTTAAAAAAGAAGAAGAAGAAGAAGAAAAGTCTTGAAAGCGAAAGTTTTGAATATTTTAACAATCTTACAACTGTTGACAACTCTGTTTCGTTGGGAAGTTTAACGTCGCTTCAAAAACACTGAAGCTTCATGTCCGATCCGAACCACCTGAACACTCGCCAGGTATTGAACCCAATTCCTCCGTGTTTAAAGCGCGAACGCTAACCATTTTACCACCGTAACCCTATTTATAATGTTCTCAACAAAGTTGTACATTCAAGATGGCTTAGAGGGTAAGGTGATTCAGTGGATAAGATCCGGTGAAACAAAACAAAGTAAAAAGAAAAGTGGTAGAGGTCTCAACTCTAGTTCAAGGCCATGTGAGTTCGATCCCAGGCCATGTGAGTTTTGACAAACAACATGTCCGTGGGTTTTCTCGGGGTTTTCTCCCACATTCTCACTTACACTAATTATTCTATAATCGTTCACGTGTATTAAGCATCCATTTCCTTTCGCCTACAGGGCATAGCGGTGGGATGTAAAACTAAGGGATTTAAAGGATGATGGATTAGAGACAGAAGTCTCACTTCTAGTGTGCAGAATCTTAGATCGCCAGTATTGTAAAAGAGAGTTTTCTTTAGACACTCCAATTTCGTATGACTGATTTAACAAATTATTTTACTATAGTGCCATTTTAACTTAAAGGTCATAAACGTGACAGTTAAACTAAAAAGCTTTAATCTATTTCATGTGCAGAAAAAGGTTGATTAGTGGTAGTTGTTTGGATCGGGCATCACTATGTTTATCTCCCTAGAAGGTCATGTAAATCATGGGGCAGAGGGCGCGGTGGCTAACTGGTAAAGCTTTCATTTCTGGTACATGGGATCCCTGGTTCGATCCCAGCTCGCGCCTAGTAAGTTTCGTGGTGGATTAACACCGCGTGTGTGGATTTTCTCGGGGTTCTCCTGTTTCCTCCCTGTTTATTCCACTATTTCATTCATTTCTCATCATCAACCCCTCCTTTAGCCTAACCGGCATAACCGTGAGATGTAAACCTTAAAGAATTTTTCGTCTAAATCACATAAATAAAAAAAATACTTGCTGCATTACAACAGTTCCTTGAAGTTTTTTTTAAGTCTATAATAATGCACCCATAGAACGAAATTTTATTTATTTATTTATTTATTTATTTTAACGTGATCATTAATTTTCACTTGCAAAATATTTCGTGATTTCTTCAAGATAAATAGTAATGAAAATTCGTAGAGAAAGTGAATTCAAAGAGTCGAGTTCTTATTTGAAGTACTCTTGACATGAATTGTCAACAAAGAACTCTGACGCTTAGTACAACCCAGAGAGATACCTCAAGTGCTTTCGATCGCTATTTCTTTTATTGCATTCTAGAAATTTTAAAGGAAAAGTAAAAGAAATGAAATAGCATTTCTATTCATTTACATATTTACATTGCACTATGTATTCAGTAAAAGAAAAATATATGTAGTAGGCCTAATATTATCTAAATATGCCTGTTTGTCTCTTATTATTTACTATACTTTACATGAATTTGTTTCCAGGTAAATAGGTAGTTTTGCTGTTTGGTGCAAGAGAACCGAACCCAGTTGCCGGTAAAAGTTGGCGTAATTCAGAGCCACGGTGCTGAAATGAAAGTTAAACAATACAGAAAAAGAACTATCTACAAAAAACATTAATTTACATTTCCTTAAATACAAAAATAAAAAGTAAATTTCTTCACGCTGCTGTTAATAATCCGTACTATATCAATATGCCATACATATGCAATATTAATAGTTGTACTGGGCCATCAAAAACCTATACCATATCCAGAACCCAAAAAATGTTGTTCTATCAATGGCATTAGATACGTACAAATATTTTATACGATATTCTGTGGATATACTTATTTGAATATTCATGAGTATTCTAATATTAATATTCAATGGATGTTCCAAAGTATGATTTTAAAAAGTATAAAATCTTAAATTTAACAGTATGAGACATGGTGGTTCAGTGATAGAGCGCTTACCTCTGGGGCATAGGTTTCCCGGTTCGATACCCGGCCAAGCAAGTTTGTGGGTGGATAATATCGTGTCCTTGGATTTTATTCGATACTCCTGTTTCCTCCCACATTCTCACCCTACCAATTCTTCCATCATCATTCACTTGCCTCAATCAGCGTCCCCATTAGTCTAAAGGGCATAATTCGTGGACTAAACGATTTCATTTCATTTTCGTTTCTTTTTTTTTTTTAATTTAATATTCCGCAGTTATACCGTTAAGGCTACAAACAGACGAAACAGATGATTAATGAAAGTGAAGGATTATGGAAGAATTAGCGAAATGAGAATCCAGGAGGAAACTAGAGAAACATCGGATACGATGTTGTTCACCACAAATTCACATATTCTGAGATCGAATCAGGGACCTCTCGCACTAGAGGTGAGCACTCTATCACTGAGCTCTCGCAAAGTGCGAATGTCAGTAGAACATACATTTTTGTTAATTTCTATTCAGCTATATGATATCAGAGACTTATATTAAATATATTCACAGTGTACAGATTGAAAAATGACGCTATCCAATAGATTAGGATTAGAAATTAAATTTCTGAACTTTCGCATCTATGACCATGTTAGCCCGTCACGTATGAGGGATGACGTCCCTCGGAGATCACACTATGCGCGGGAAAGAAGGAAGGAATCGGCCTGGAACACGTATGTTAGGTACCATCCCGGCATTTGCCTGGTGTGAATGAGGAAGACCTCACTCGGGATGACTAGCCTGAAAAAGCTTTTGCATTTTTTTTTCGATCAAATGTTCTCACCGGGAATCAGACCTGGGACCACTCGCACCAAAGACGGAGGCGTTAGAGATTACGCCACGCGGGCCACCGGGATCCAATGAAAACAAATAGAACAAGTGAACATCTGCTTTCTTTTCCTGTTTGAAATGTAATTCACAATGAACTAAATTGAGCTTTCACGTACCGTTCGAATACGAAGGCGAAATAGTGTGGTGGGGAGCAGCCAATTCTGTGCATGTTGATTTTACATGATGATCTGCGTATTCAAGCCCCGGTCGTGGTTCGAAGCCCACATTAATAGTAGATACCGCTCTTCATAGCCTTGGTGTTGAAGCAGGATGCAAAATAATAACTCAAAATCAACACCCTCCCCCGCAGACCAATTAAATCAACGAATTACCTCACATGATAGTCTACGCTTAAATTTTGTTGTTATCAAGAATCGAATCCAGAACACACACATCAAAGGCAGGTATTGTACCTATAAAAGCATACTCCTGTTTCTATTGACCTAAAAGGGGAAAAGTGTACGAGAGAAAAAGTATTTTTGTAAGAAACAATTGTAGTTGGCAACATTGCTACGTACTCTACTTTTACGTACAGGTGTTTTCTTCACTACCACCTTTCACCCCCATAACTCCATACAAACACCACACACACGTATGTAAAGACCAGGCGTTGCGCCATCACCAGTGTCTTCTGAGACTGCAGCTGCCTTTTAGCAAACAGCTGAGAAGAGAGGAAAAAAAGATCCTTATAAGTAAGCTGCACCAAAAAGACAACAGAAAAATATTGACCATCCCATATGTTCCCATTTTTAAGCCAAAGATGGTTATATCCCATAACCAAAAAGGCAATTGGAATGGAATTACTATATAATACGGGTAATCTGGTCAAAGTGAGGCAATAAGGAATACTTTATATCTCTCCATCTAGTAAGTAACTTAGAAAGTCCAGTGGGAGAGGGGGTTACAAAAGGAAAATTTAAAAGGACGTAGACCCTTCTGCATCTTCATTCATAAGAAAAATGTATTCAGGATACCTCAGCGGGGGCGGAGTAGTTCTTTTACTTTCAATGAGAATGCAATGTTTTTATCTTCATTGTAGACCAGATGTTCTACACAAAAACATACTCTTCCAGATGATCGAAACTACTTTTAAATCTTTCTTCTTTTTTTATTTTCGTTTTCTTAATGTTTTCCTGCTTGTTGTGACGTCACTCTTTGACGGGTCGTCAAAACAACATTTAAAGGTCCCTTTCTTACCAGGTTACGTCTTCTATTCAAAGTTTCACTGGTTTAGAGGAATATTTTACTTAGTTGTTTTTAAATTCTTGAGTGAAAAATTTTCAAATAGTTCTTCAGTTTTTATGTTAAAAGGATGAACTGCATTCCTTTCAAGATTGTCTTGGAATTTGATTCTTATTTATCTTCTTCAATGCTCTTTATGTAATTAAGGTAGATATAGTGGGAAATAGAGATAGGGAGAATATTCAAAGTACTACTTTTTAAAAAGAAAAATTGTATAATGGATTCTTCGAATCTTCGTTATTCTATTCGATCGTTATTCTATTACTTCGAATTCCATTATTCGTTATTCTATTAATTCGAAATTTATTATTCGTTATTCTATTAATTCGAATTCCATTATTCGTTATTCTATTAATTCGAAATCTGTTATTCGTTTTCCTATTAATTCGAATTCTATTTTTCGTTATTCTATTAATTCGAATTCCATTATTCGTTATTCTATTAATTCCTATTTTATTATTCGTCATTCTATTAATTCGAATTCCATTATTCGTTTTCTATTAATTCCAATTCTATTATTCGTTATTCTATTAATTCGAATTCTTTTATTGAGCTGAGCGAAGCGAAGCTCTTATACTCGGGTTAGCCGTTTGGTTGTCCGCGAACTCCTCCTAGACCGTTTGGCCGATCTCAACCAAACTTAGCACGCTGATAGAGTTTGTCGTGCTGAGTGACAACATAGGTCGAAATCAAAAATCCGATGTACCATCGAGGAATAATGACCGAAAAACGCTTCCTCCTAGACAGTTTGGCCGATCTCAACCAAACTTAGCACGCTGATAGAGTATGTCGTTCTGAGTGACAACATAGGTCGAAATCAAAAATCCGATGTACCATCGAGGAATAATGACCGAAAAACGCTTCCTCCTAGACCGTTTGGCCGATCTCAAGAAAACTTAGCACACTGATAGAGTATGTCGTGCTGAGTGACAACATAGGTCGAAATCAAAAATCCGATGTACCATCGAGGAATAATCACCGAAAAACGCTTGCATAGACTTAACATGGGGAAAAGTTTTCACGCGATTTTTTTGTCAACAATTAAAAATGGCATTTATTATTGCATAATGGCCAGGAATGATTACGTAGTTTAAGCTCGCTCAGCTCATTTCATTGCAATCGGGTATATACATTGCATTCCTAGTTCGTTATTCTATTAATTCGAATTCTTTTATTCGTTATTCTATTAATTCGAATTCCATTATTCGTTATTCTATTAATTCAAATTCTATTATTTGTTATTCTATAATATTCGAATACAAAGCAGAAAAATATTCGAATAACGAATAATCAAATATTCATAATATCACTATCATTTCAAATTTATTGTTATCATATTAAAATCAAAATTTTTCCTTCAAGACGACCTAATTTATCTACTGAACTTTTACTAACTCAAAAGCCGAAATTTTGATGGCTCATTACTCGGAAACCAAAGGTCTTTTGAGAAAAATATATTTAACATGGGCACTAAGCAGGTCAACGTCTACATCTTTGCCAAGTATCATCAATAGTTCTGTAAATCGCGTATGACAAACGCTATACTGTCTTTGTGATTTTCTTCCTTAAGAAAATCAAACCAAATACAAAAATACATAAAGATAATTTCAACGCTCAGATATATCCAGCAACACTTGTCAGTGGATTATAGGGTGACTATTGTTTTTTAACTACTGACAATGGCCTAAAGTACACATCATCTTATAAATCAAATTGTGAAGTGTTTTAGTAATACCACACTCTGCTGTGTTTTAACATACATTTGGGGGTGTGTGTGAACAGAACAAGGTGGTAAGTACGGCTCCCACCCCTCTTCTTTTACTATGTGCCAATAGACCGTGTCGGCACGAGCCATAAGAACGACTAAAGCAAGAGAGAGTATACTATGTATAAACAGCTGCTTCTAAAAAGCGCTGCAGACTTTGCTTGTTCTTATGTTTGCGAAAGAAATGTTTGAGGGGGTTGAGGCGTTCTCTCCCCGTAGCTTTTGTTTCCTCTTTAGATTCGTGTGTCCTCCAACAACGACACAAAAAAAAGTACCATTCCAACAGTAAAAGGCACCAAGTATGCTACTTTACTATATTTGTGTGTTTGCCGTGTGAGGGAGACCCTGCAACGTTT
Organism: Thermobia domestica; assembly: GCF_964235325.1. NCBI lineage: Eukaryota > Metazoa > Arthropoda > Insecta > Zygentoma > Lepismatidae > Thermobia > Thermobia domestica. The sequence continues at coordinate 107,141,166 of NC_137464.1, forward strand.
ATAAGGGAAGACGAAATAAAATGGAAGATGGGTGAAGGGAGGGAATGAAAATAGGGCGAATATTGCAGAAGGCATAGAGAAAGAAATCGAAAAAAATGTGGGGCAAGAGGAATTGGTAGACCAGATCCAGAGAACAATGACTCCCTACAGACTTTCGTATTATACAGAACGTATGACAAGGGGGTTGTAATCCAGGTGTACGTTAAGTTTGACAAGAAAAAAATATTAATGAAAAGATTCTTTGTTCCAATCATTACAAGAAAGAAAAAGATAATAAAGCGTACAAAATATTATTTTTTTAGAGAAAATAATAAGCGTTAAGTATGATTTGACAGTTCTGAATAATTTGCGTCTCTCTCTCTCTTAATGAGCTGAAAGAATATTTCTTAGCATATTGCTTTTTTGTATTGAATTCCATACAGTATTCATAATTTCGTAGTTACCAGAACATTTCTTTAAAAAATATTCTCAAGTTTTAGTACTGGTTCGCAAACTGTGCGTCACGGAGCCAAAAGGAGCCGTGAAATGGTATTAGATATTCAAAAAGAAGAAGAAGAAGAAGAAGTTAGGCCTATGGAATGTTGTGAACGGGAAAACGTTTGTTCGGATTGGGACTCTGGCACGCTATCTACTTATAAGACTCCTGCTCACATCTAGGGAGTTTGAGGCCGATTTGAGACCGTGAGCAGAATTCTCAAGTTTGGACATTTCTGGCTCAAAATAGACTGGTTCCTAAACCAACTTTCTTCTGTGTGAAATATTAAGTTAGAACGGATCTGTTTTGTGTTATATAACGTTGCGTGGTAGTATGTACGTGTACATTTGGCAACAGGAGAGGATTCAAGTCTAAGTATGGTTCGAAGCCTACGTAAATAGTAAGTCCTCAATGCGGCAAAAAAAAGACGTTAAACAATATTAATTATAGATTGATAAATTAATCATTAAATCAATCAAAAACATAAGAAATAGAAAAATCCATTATCAGTCAGAATGGTGCACGTTTAACTGAGTAGTAGTGGTCAACGTAACTGCTCGCAACGTCATTCTTTCGGGCTTACTGAAAACGGAATTCGTAATATCTTAATTCAAACAACTTGCATTTGTTATCCCTCTGTTAGCACACAAAACACATTCGTGGGAATTTAAATCAAGATTTCATTTCTATTTGTTTTAGGTCTAAACCTTAACCGATTGGGAAGAAACACACTTACAACAGCATATCAAATTACTAAGGGTTGAATTTACTATTTTCCTCTTCTTTTAAATACAGTATAGGCAGAAAAGAAACACTTTTTTTTTTTTTTTTTTAATGAAAACGCGTTGAAAAAGGTTCATTAGTAATTGTATAATTATTGTATTATATACAAAAGTTTTCCTGATTGTCTTTTCATGAAATAAAGCATCATGAACAAAAATACATAAAATGATTTTACACAAAAGATGTTACGGCAACCAGAAAGAAAATTGTGCTTTCTCAACTCAATTCTTGTAAAAACATTTTCTGTAAGTCTTCTTAAAGAACAAGAAAAAAAAAACTTTGTTCTCCTATGCAACAGTTAATTTAGTTTTACCACACGCATTTACGAACTACTTTAAATGCCTTTCTTTTCAAGGAGAGAGAAGAAATGGAGCTACTTTGTGCTATTGAAAGCAATTAAGATTCGTCTTGTGAATCTTATATATAATGACTTCTTTTTTCCTTGTACCGCACCCTTAAACACTGATACCGTTACTACTACAACTACCGTGAGCTAGAGCGAACTAATAATAATAAAGTGTTATTTTTCCCACGACAGGAAGGAATAATAATAACAATAACAAGAAATTTCCCCCTTTTTTGAGTTGAATTTGCTTTTATTTCCTTTTTTTATTTCTTTTCGGAAGAAAAAACGAAGAAAAAGGGCTTGACGATAGAGGGTGTGAGGCAGCTTTTTCTTTTATTTTGGAAGAAATTCTCAAGGTCGAAAAAAATGTGAAAGAATTTTGTAAGAAGTTAATACATAAAGGAAATGGAAAGGAAAAATAAGAGGAAAAGAATAAAATTATTATTAAGAGGGATGGGACGTTTTTTTTTTTTTTTTTTTTTTTTTAATACGGAACTCGGAAGTCAAGGGAGTGGAAAAGAGATTTGTCTTAAGCATTTTCAGAACTCCTCTCTGCACTCCTTCTTTCTTTCCCTTCTATTTTCGTGAAGAAAACCCAACCACCCGAAGGAGTAGAAGAAATGGGGAAGAAAGATCCCGGAGAAAGATAGTGAAAAGAGACTGAAAGAGCCACCTGTTGAATTTAAGGCTATATAGAGTAAGTGAGTAAGTAAGAAATCTTCTAACTCAATTACAAGGGTACAGAAGGGCAAAAAAGAATCTTCAAAAAATCGTTCTCCTCCCACTTTCTTCTGCAACGTCTTTCTCTTCCCAAGAAAATCTTGAGAATTTCAGGAAGGAATTCGTAAAGAGGTCGTCGTGAGAGAAGAAACTTAAAAGGGGAACAAATGCAATTGTTGGGGGGGAAGAGCATATATACATAAAAACCATGAATAGACGTAATAAAGAACCCAGAAAAGATTTTTAGACCCAAAAATCTGTTTGTATAGCATATTTTCGTCGCTCCTACTTTAGTTGTTTCACCCTTCTATGTTCCATATCATTATAATCTTCTCATCTCACCCTCTTCTTCTTCTTCTTCACAGTCTCAAGAAAAGGGAAACAGCCTTAAGGGAAGACTTAACACGAAATCTTTTTCCAACCCCTTTCTTCCTTCCTTCTCTAAAACCATCTTTTATATGTATATATACTTTGGGCTTCTGCACTGCGTGTTGAAAGAGGTAATTTGCTTTCTTAAACGATGTTAAAAGACTTCTTAATTTGACAATTAAGAGAAGCTTTTCAACAGGTTGTTGTCTTAAAACAATTTAATACTTGTTTTCCCATTTGTCTTCTTACTTTAAACAATAGATTACTATTACACAATAAATAAAGAGAAAAGTTAGAGCTTTTTCATTATTACAGTACAAGATATTATTGTTGCTTTTATTAATTTTGACGTCCCTGCGTGGTCCCCGGTTAGATCTCTAGTGGGAAGATAAAACCCTTAGTAGCAAAGGTATTCAAACTCGTGGGCTCGGTTCTCGAGCCCGAGTGACTGCAAGCCCAAGAAATGGTGCCAGAGCCCAAGTCCTAGAAAGAGTTGAGTTGAGTTGATTTTGAGTTTTCCGTCCCTTTCAGCAGCGAGGCTATACGAGACGTGGACCTACTGATTAACGTGGAATCCGAACCACATGAGCTTCCGCCGGGAAAAGTCCTAGAAAGAACGATCCCCATTGACGCTAATGAGCACGAGGATAGTCAACCTGACCCCGTACGAGCTTCAATTCCGGAATAGCTATCTGTGCTGCTGAGTAGTTCGAATCCCTGAGTAGGTTCCATACTATACAGCCTCGGTGCTGAAAGGAGACGTTAAAAACTTCATACAATCAAACATATATTATTATCTAACTTTAGTGATCAAATCTGTTTAAGTAGAATGGTAAGAGTTCATATACAATATTAGCAAGTTAAAATCGAGTTATTCTGGGCATACTCTTATTAATCTCATTGCCCTAGCAAATTTCTTAAACCTCCTTCAAATCAGTGGTGGATTTAGCCGGGGAAGCCTCCCCCCCAGTTTTTTTGAGTGACAAAAATAATTTAAGCTATAATTTATACATTCTTAGTAGGATAAACTCATGATATATATTTATCATAGTCTGGGTTCTAGCTGTCCCTCCCCCAGTTTTTACCTTCTAGACTCACCACTGCTTCTAATGTTAAGAATTTATTTCTAGTGGCAATCTTTATAGTTATTTCTTCGGTGTAAATAAACGCTAAAACATATTGTTGTATCTGTTCGTATGTTTTATTCTTTCAAGTTCGGTAAATATATATATATATATATATATATATATATATATATATATATATATATATATATATATATATATATATATATATATATATATATATATTTCCATAAACATCAAATACACAGCTTTAGAACACATAAAATATAACTACATAAATTGAAAGAAATTAACAACTTATCATTTTTTTTTTTTTTTTTTAATTCTACAATCAAACCTAAAAACATTAGTGAGGTCAGCGTTCCTGCTTTATAATCGTAGACTCCGTATTCGAATTCCGTGATAACTCCTTCATGATTATTGTGGTTACTGCTTGCACCTTCGGAGTGGGAGATCCGGCTGGGAATCCCGGTGAGAACTCATATGGTTCTGATTCCACATTAAACTGTAGATCTACGTCTTATAGAGCCTCAGTTCTGAAAAGAATGCTAAAACTCCAATCCAAGCAATCAATCAAATCCCGTGGCCTGCTACTTTGATTTTAAAAGTGTTCCTCCTTCCTTTATTAGTAAATAAATAAAAACATATATCAGTGTATGCAAATGATTTAAATGATCATTTAAATAAACTTGAAGGGAAGGAGAAACCACCTAATGTTACATTGAATTATTTAACGTTATTTAATGAATATAACGTACATTTTATAATAGACCAAGAGATTTTAACGGAAAATGACTTGTAAACTTCAGATTTAATACTACGCCTGAACTATGTTTGCTGGACCAAAGTACTGGAGCTGCTGATGGCGAGGAGGAGGAATAATTGATGAACAGCTATAGAAGAACCGATTGACGAGGAGTGTAAATGAAGGAAAATTAAAGCCAAATCACCTCTTAACAACAACCAGAGACAATTTTATGTTCTTCTAAACTAAAGAGATAGAAGGGTTGTAAGGGAACTACTACTACTACTACATCTCCCGTAGAATATCAATGCTACCAAGGGACAACTTTTCCCATTACGGTAAAGCGTTCGAAATGGCCCAAGCACTTATCGAGTTAGTTTTGATGGTTAAGAGAGACGGGAAGGGTGAAAAGGAGGCATAGAAGAGCATTTCTCTTCTTCACGTCGTGTCTCCTGCTAAACCCCTTTACCCGCTATGGCTTCACAAATGAGTTGTATGGCTATTAGGGAGAAAAATCTGTTCCTTGACCAAGAAAACGAAACTGAATCTAAATGAAAGTAAGTTACAGATCGTTACTTTAAAAAAATATAATTCAACATAATTGTGTGTCATTTTCTAGTGGATTATTCCGAAAAAGTTGTAGGGGTGATCTATCTAGTGCGATCCACTTTCTCGTGGGTAGTACAAAGATGTTGCTTATTAGAAGTTTTAAGCACGATTTCAACGCCGAGAATATAAAATGTAAACTTACATCAGTTTAACATCGAATTCAAAATCACAGGGTACTTCAACTGTGAATTAAGACCAGGCCTTCCACAACGAATGTAGATACTTTAATTATTTAGTCATAAGGGAGCGTAGGAGCCAAGGTAGTTAAGTGAAATCGAGTGCTCCAGAGCTGATTTTAAATGACATGAAATGCAATAAGCGTGGAGCATTTCTGATTGCTATTGAAAGAGACAGATGATTAGTAAAAGTGAATCATTATGAAATAATTACTGGAATGAGAATGTGGGAGGAAACGGGAAAACCCCGAGAAAACCCACGGACACGATGTTGTCCATCACAAATTTGTTTGTTCGGGGATCTAACAAGAAACCCATTGCACTATAAGTGAGTGTCCTGTGTATTGACGCTTCAGATTTTTAATTTGGTGTACTTTGCACAATTGTAAATGAGAACGACAACATTTGAATGAATATCTTGATTTACTAACTTCTAACAGCTCGCACGCAACTATTTAGTTCGTTATTTCTTTATGTTTTGACTGTTTAATTACTAACTAATAATAATACTGTAACTAATAATACCACCATTTTCTACTCTCAAAAGACATTTAGAAACTTAATTTATATAGCAACGGATCATTTATCATTTACAAGCAACAAGATTCCAAAGGGATATTAGAAATTCATGACTTTATTTCAAGAGAAGTATAAACATTGCGTAACGCAGAGTTAATACAACAGCGCACATACTCACACACAGTATATTACAAAGGTATTCATACAGGAAAAGTCTTTTAGCAAGGAAATAATGATTTGCGTAAAGTACTGATGTCATATTTTCTAACTTCTTTCCTTGCTCGACCTCAATCATTTTCCATTCTTTCACTTCTTCTTCATCATTCTTTTTGTCCTCTTATTTTTCGCCATACCTTTTGCCATTCCTTTAGCAAACCGTTCATCACCTATTTCACCATCATCTTTTTTTTTTCTTTCTTTTTAAGTACGTGTCACGCAAAACGTCAGTTTGCCCCGCCTCCTTGGTAATTTTCAGTAAAGAACACCTTGTCATGATTTACTTAGCTTTTTCTTCGCTGTTTTTCGCACGCAAAAAAAAAAGGCAAAAGAAGAAAACAAAAACCTCTTATGTGTCGTCACCTGTCAAGATATGTACACGAAGAAGTAATGTCGTTTATAAGGGGAAAAAATGCTCCTTTCCAAATAGATGACAATATGCTTACCCTTAAATCGATCATTCTTTCAGGGCAAAAATAAATGAATCATAAATATATGTAGTTATAAAGAAGCAGCTTTGAAAAACAACACATAAGAAACCGTTAAATTCATATGTTAACCCCACATAAAATCGTATGTTTCTCCTTTCTTTCTGCTGCAAACCAATCTTATGCAATCATAAAGGTCAAACAATATAGAATAAGAGACTGAAGTAAACATGTCCTTTGTAAGGCTCCGAAGTAGTTCCTTAATATGTCGGAGGATCTGATTCTTTTTTTCTACTTTTATTTTCTATTAAGGTCGTTTATTCGTTTTACGATAACAATATAGCAGTTAGTGCTTAGTTAAGTCATATGGTTGTTAAAAGTTTCGGTTGAGTAACACACGCATGGGACATAGGACAGATGTTCTCTCTTTGATGCATACAACATGTCTTCCCCAATTGCTGTCTTCTCATGTATATCTACAACCCTTTCTTTCTTTCCACTCACTCAGACTGTTTATAATTTATGCATTATTTTGCATAATCCCTTATGAAAGACTCGTATTCTTCTTCACTTATCGAGTTAGTGTTTGTTTACTGCACGTTATATATATGTCTTAGTTTTATACATCTTACAATTTAAGTTTTCACCAATTAAAATTTTTGAACAGTTGTCGATGTTTTTATACAATTGCCAATAACATTAAAGTGCATGATTAGGCATTATGAATTGATTGGTGGAATGATAATGTGTGAGGAAACGGGAGATCTCTGAGAAAGCAAACAGACACAACATTATCCACCACAAACTTAACGTGGCCTGGAATTAAATCACGAACCCTCCTCGTACCTGAAGTCCGTGATCTAGCACTGAGCCACCGTGCGCCATTTATAATACTAAAAATTGTTATATATATATATATATATATATATATATATATATATATACAGTGGCGGATCCAGGATATGATCAAGGGAGGGGCTAAACCATAGTTTGCCGTTTTATCCAGTGTAAACCAAGATTGAAGCCCATTTTATCCAGTGTAAACCTGAGCGTCAAGGGGGGGCTATAGCCCCTATAGCCCTCCCCTTGAATCCGCCAGTGTATATATATATATATATATATATATATATATATATATATATATATATATATATATATATATATATATAGTAAGCATGTGTGATTATAAATATAATAAGCTACTTCAAATTATTCAATTTATCTTTGCTTAAGACACAGAATCAAGTTAAATCAAGACATGAATTAAAAGTTTCTATCTTAATTCGCAAGCTGAATGGGTTAAATTCTCTTAAAATGCCAAGCATGGCTTTCTGCCACGCTCTGATGTTAATAGTAAGGAATAAACTTGTGTAAAACTTGTTTTGTTTCCTAAAACTGTACACAAACCATAAAAAAAAATTGAGCTTGGAGTTGTTTGTTATTCAGCTAGGTTTCACGCATAGTTATGTTCATTATACAGGAACATACACGTCTTGTACCCATTTAACTAAAGTCTTGATCCTTGTACTTTTGTAAATGGGGTAACAAGACGAAAAAAGCAACTTAGGATAAAATATCAACTAAAACAGTTTAAGTTAGTATATGAGTCCCAACACTACAAAATGGTGTTCGTTGTGGACGAAATATACCTTTGTCTAGTTGCGTCAGAATTGCTACCATGGGGAAACACGAGGAGCAATTACTAGCAGTGTGCAGAAACGTTTGTCCAAGGGATAAGACCTCTCTCCTTCTTTAGCTTACAACTTCCAACACTCCACAACTACTGTACCACCTCCTTCCGCTGTTCTTTGAGCAGTAGGGAAGGAGTCTTAAGAGTTCTATTAGGAAGGGGCAGTAGAGAACCAAAAGGATTGTGGCAAATGCTTATAACAACCTCCTCGGAGCTTCACTTGAGGATTGTCTTTCCAAGCTCGTTTTACCATTCAAGTACTTCAAGAAGTCAGAGAGATTTTCTGCCAGTGCAGCAGAAACTCGAAGTCCGCACCATTTTGTGAAGATCCCGTGCGCAATCAAGAAAGGAAGAAGAAGAGAGAGGCGAATGGATGGATGAATGTTTCACAGAACTTGTGTCCAAATTTTGGTACAAGTTGTATAAGTAGTACTTTGTTCTTGTTTGCCAGAAAGTTTAATGTTCATCACGCCTTCTCGTAGCTACCCCATGTTTTTGCTTCTTCCTCCAACCAACCACTCAAAATATGTAGAGCCTCCATTCCCCCCTTTACTTTTATCTGTTATACAAACGTAAACTCTACAGAAATGTTGTCAAAAGTAAGTTTAATATTTCTTTCTTAAGAAAACTTATAGCTTAATATGGATTTTAAGTATTTACTGTGAGTTAATTTTTGATTATGCTACACATTCATTATACAGTACCTATAAATTGGTGTATTTGACTCCGAAAAACTGTTGCAATTTATTACATATGGAAATTAGTATTAATACTATTATGTTTACCCCTATGAGAATTGATAAGTAAGGAGAAATAATTTGCCCTAGCATACTTTCGCATTCTCAAAAAATAGTTTTCTGTTCAATATTCGTGAGAATTACACATACGATGTGCAACTATCAATAATTATGTATATCCAGTGGCGGCGACTAGGAGGGGCATGAGTGGCAATCGCTCTCCAACTTACTTTTTGTCCCCACACAACTACATAATTCTCATAGAGAAGTAGCTTATATTTGATCACATGACTCCTTACTAATGGCAAATTTTTGCCCCTCTCCCTTTTGACACCAATAATATTCCCCAGATATATGATATTCTGACTCTACAGTGTCGAGAAGATACATCCTTGACAAAAGTTCTAAGAAAGTGAAAAAATTAAAGATTATGATCAATATAGGGGAAGCCACAGTTTATAGACTATCAGGCAAATTTCGTAACAAGTAATCATTTAAAACTCAGGAAACCAAAGCAAAATTTTGTACCTATCATTCTTGGATTACCTATATTTATTGTTAGACTAGGATCAACAAATGACTTGGTATATTGTATGCATCTATATCAGGTTAATTTACATAATAAATGTTCACGTTTCGTACTCTTGCAAACAAGAATAAAAGCATTAGGAGTGACATAGAAACATCTTAACAATGCATTCAAACATTATTTGTCGCCTTGTAGATTACTGTAGTTGATTCGTTATACACTCAATAAGATTTCATTCATCTCATTCACTGCCTTACAGGATGACAAAGTACGATCAAGATAGTATAGTGACAAAACAAGAAGAAAATTCGAACCGTGGTCTGCGTATCAAGCAACTCTGTATACCTAATGACGTTACTGTATAGAAGAACTCTTGTATACGAGATAGTCACAAGGAAGGCAATTATATAACAAGACAAGAAAGACATTATTATTTGTCTTGCAAGAAAAGGAGAAGAGGAAGAAGAAGAAGAAGATTGTCTTAAAGGCCAGACGGCAGAAGGAGTTTGATTAATTAGGTGGAATCTCGTGAACACGAGAAACGGAGAATGAAAAGGAAGTTCGAGGTTTTGGTTAGTGGTGGTGGTAGTAGTGTTAAGGGTGAATTGGAGGATGAGGCTGAAGAAGAAGTGACGATGAAGGGTGAAATAATCTGCTAAGTCGTTTGCAAACGAAGCACGTGAATAAACTAGGAAGGAAAGCAAAATATAATAAGAAAACAAAATCGCAATGGGATGAGAAGAAACTTAGGAGAAAGCTGTTCGGAAAGACTTCAAGGAATTTCGTGCTGGACAATCGCTTCTTGAAAAGGATGGGAGGAGGAGTTGTTGCGATCTCAAGAATGTTTCCCCCTCTTCCTTCCCACACTCACTCTCTACATTTCCTTGTGTACAGTTTTCTACTAAGAAGAACAACACATCTTTCAAGTCGCACTACATGAAAACAATGAAGGAGAGAAGATTAAACGTCTTACTCACGCGTCTTGTACTTCAATGGCTAAAAGTCTTGCGTTGACCTAACAGAAGAATGAAAGGGGTAAAAAAAAAAAACAACAACATAATAATAATAATAAAACAACTTCCTCGCCCACGATAGTACTTCACTTTCCACAAACTTCTCTGCTCTGTTATTTTGAATTTCTTTCATGGTTCCCAAACTGTAGTTAGGAAAAAAATCAATACTGAGAAGCCTATATTGTAAAGTATTATAATTTGTTCGGGAAAAATGGTGAAGTTTCGTTAAAAACTATTTATTTTGCAATAGATTGTAAATAACTCTAATAACTATAACAAATTTATGAGGATATTCGGTCAGGGATTTTCTTTCTTTTATAACAAGAATTTTAGAAATGATCAAAGAATGGACCAAAAGATTGCAATCTTGATCAAGAATTTTAGGAATGATCAAAAAATGTATCAAAAGATTTCGATCTTTACCAATAATTAGTTTCTGGATCAGGGGCCACAAAATTTTTGAACGGACCCAGTTTTCGTACTTTCTATGGGATAAGGACATCACACTGAATTAAGTGATAGTTTGGGTTTGGCTACACTACACATAATTCTCCAGATATAATAAGGCCTACAAGAAACTTTTTTTGATTAAAATATATTGGATCTTTTGATCCAAAAATGCATTAGCATTACTTATTAGTAATGCTTACTACCAATTTTAGCTAATGATACTCGCAAATATAATTTAAATGTAATGTTATTTTTATACTAGAACCACAGGAAAATACAGGACTATGACGTAAGACAAAATTGTCAAATCACTGGTACTGAGTCAAAGTAATATACAAATAAGCCATTAGAAATACATTCCTAGTAGACTTAAAACTACTCCAAGATGAAATAAAAACTGGATCTTATCCTAACCAGAAAGACTGGTTCTTATAGCAAGTCTTCTATTTTATTTTATTAATTATATAATACTTGTAGTACTGTGAACAGTTTCTTGCTTTTAGAAATAGTTATTACCTAGGTGTGTCCTTTAGCAAACAATAAAAAATTTTCAACAACAATATTTTTCTAAAAAGAAGACTATTTCATTGCACTTTCACCTATTTCCACAATTCTTAGCTTTCGAGCACAAGTTTTAACATTTTCAGTGGACAGTAAATAAGGTAACTGACGTCTCTATACATAGTATTATTCTTTTTATTGTCTTTTTACTGTTTATAATGACAAAGAAAAGTTAGATTATGTCATAGCATGTCTTCAGAACGTTTCCCCCCTTTTAATATATCTAGCATATTGTGCCATATGCTTTCGTCGAATATATTTAACACCTGTTATTCTTTGAAGACGAACCCCCTCGTTAAACACTAAGTTAACGGTCATCTCCATAATTTGCAACATAAGGTGCTGTTGAAAATCTTCAACAGCTAGCTATATAACATTTGGATTTGTGCTGGGCATAATAATGTATAAACACGTATATAACATATGTGTACATGTAAAGAACTTCTCGTATATTTAAGAATTCCCATAACGTACTGTGTACGTTATGGCCGTTGAAATCTTCTCTCTTTCTCCACCTCTTCCGTCTTTTGGTTGGATTGGATTTTAATGGCGCATTGTACCATAAGACACGGGACTTCTGGTGTTTGAGGTTTGTCAGAGGAAATAAGAGGGGAGAGATTCTGAGTTACACCCCCTACTTTATTGACTCCGCGTGTTCTTGTATTGCACGTTACCGTATATTAGATGATGACACGCTCGAACTATCGCGGCACGCGTCTGTTCTTTTTAAAAAATTCAAAAAATACCATTGTTTTCATCTACCTGCGGAACACGTGCCTTATGGTTCTCTTGTGTGATGGTCTAATAGTATCGGGAGTTCGAACATTTTGAACTTATTTCCCTAAGATTATTAGAAGGGAAAATAAAAGCAACAGTTATTTGCAGCCGTTAACAAGACAGATAGAAAAGAAGTATCAGAAGTAAATTTCCATTTCATTCTACGAATATTCTCAGAAAAAGAGAAATCGATTCATTGGTAACTTCGTTTAGTAGTAGCCCATTCACTTGAATTAGTGGTATAGACCCCTATCTTTGATCTGTCACATAAATGAACTATTTTTCCTCTCTGTTAGATTTTTTACTATCACTTCAAATGTTCTTGGTAGAATCTTAAATCTCGCAGTTGTTTTTATTTGCTTTTCATATGACATTTCACACACTACAATAATTATATTGGTTCCCATTTGCACATTTTTTTAAAAAAAATATTTTATTTATGTCGACAACTTTTAAATGACATTTTGTCGATTTTGATTCATATTGTAGTTTGCTGTTTCTTTTTTTCTTTCTGAATATTGTTTAACTTCAATGCATTCGTTTCGGTAGGTTTTCTTGATATTTATTCTATTTTGTTGACTAATACAAATATTTTATATAGATTTATATTCTACTAGAAAAAAATACCCGTTCTTCGCACGGGAAAATACGTTTCATTTTAGACATAAAGATATAAATTTGGATTTAAACAGCATCGGAAATGTCACTGTTCGTCTCAGTGACCCCGAAAACTATGGATTCGGCACTAATATCGGTCATATGCGATCCTTTTTAAATATCTCCTCTTTCTTTAAAACGAAATAATAAAAACCATCCCAGCCTCATTTATGTGAAAAATTTGATCGAGATTAGTCGGGAGTTCAAGAGTTATTAAGTCACAAACGAACTAGCTTTCATTTTTATGTAACTTCCTCTCTCTCTTCCCTAAGTTGCACCGTCAATGTGAAATGATAAAAAAAAAAAAAAAAAAAAAAAAAAACATTGCAGGTCTGAACCCCATCTATGTAGCAAATTTGATCGAGATCGGTTGGGTGGTTTAAGAGTGACAAACGTAGTCACTTTCATATATACAGTATTAAAATGTTGGTTTCAAATGTATTCTTAATATTTTTGTGGAGGAGTATTATTTAAAGACAAAAGTAGCTTAATGAATTAAAATGTGAATATCAGGGAGATTTAATTCCCAATAAGACCCTGAATAAGACCTTGGTTTGTTCATCTCACATATCTATATTCATTGTCAATAAATCTATTGGCGTATATTGAAATCGTTTTGTATTTCAATAAGAAATGAGATTCATATTGAGTTTAACCGACATCTCGCTTATTAATTTCTTTTGTTTTTCTCTTCTTTATCTTCTTTGTAATAACATATTTAAGAAAATGTCTGTTTCGGTAAAACTGACTGGATTATAATTTTACTGAGCATGTTACTTCGTTTCTTGCACCACCAATGTATATGGTACTCTTTCCTCATACCCTATTCCCATATAGCTTATAATTATTTGTCTTTAAGACAGATTTATAAGTATAGTTGTTTCCATATAGTTGTTTCCATTCACAGAAATGAATTTACATTGTAGTATTCATTTGTTCACACATAATTACTGTATGTATATGCATCTTCCTTTCATTGTATGTTTTTACATGAAAATAAGTCTTCATCCCATGATATTACTGTCTTGTCTTACTGACCGTCATGTTGAATAGCAAATGTGGTTACTTACTTACAACCATAGAGGATAAGAACCTTCCTCCCCATATATGTATACACATATGACGGTATCTCGGAAGTATAAGTAGATTAGCTCTTGCTTACAATTAGCATGCTCCAGAATGACTTCCGTTTCCCATCTTGGACTTCTTCCTTCCTTAGCTAGCCTCTACAATTCTCCAGAAAAATGTAGACACCGAAATAACCACTGCATAGTTTACTGTGGAAGACGCGCAAGGGACAGGTGTTCGTTCCATCAAGAACTGGTGCAGAGCCTCAGAGACTCGTTGCACTCAGTCTTCTCAACGAAAACGCCAGTAACAAACCAAACTACTGCAAACGTGGAGAAATAAAACTGGCTGTACCAGGTTTCTTGTCTTTTTTTAAAATATCAATCTTACTCTTTCTTCATTCACTCTTTTGTGTTTTATACATCTGGGCTTCGCTTCATTCTCTCCTAGAAAGAGCTTCTTTCATATTCTGCCATTTGCAGGAGAAAGAACTAGTTTTGCTGTTGAAAGGTAACCTGTACTTGCATCAATGACATTCTAAACCTGAAACTGGCACCATTTACTTGTCTTCTTCCCCTCATGAACATGCAATCCATATTGATTATGCATAGTCACCATCAACAGGTGAACATAATATATTTCGATACAATGTTCCATTGTTGCCATATTTCGAATATGCTTATCTACATCTATAATGTTCTAAGTGTTTTCTAGTGCTGTTAATTCTGATTATTTGAATTATTTCTTCTTATTATTACTGTCTACATTTAGTCCCAGATATTCATGAAGTGGAGTCTATTTCTCGCTGTATATGAACAGAACGATTTATTTATTTATTTAACTCACGTTATTTCAACAATATGTAAATCATATTACTTCAGAAATATATAGGTCTATATGGATGTGCATTATAATCCCAAGTTCGAGTCTATATCTTCCTCCTTTGGAAGCAAACCAACTTGTATCTGATGTTCCTTCAAACACTCTTCTTCCTTCAATTACAGAGGAAAAAGTCCCTGACTTTGAAATCTATTATGTCATTGATTCCAGTGTTTGTATTTTCGGTTTATTGTAATTATTTGTTCCCAAGTTACTATGAACAACTGGAATTTGAAAAAAAAAAAAACTATGTAAATTGAGAGATCTTCACAAAAGTACAAACACAATCGTAAAATTTACCTTAGTTTTCTTGTTTTTAAGATCTAAATCTTTAGTTTAAACATTAACAGTATATTTTACGAGGTAACAAGAGCCTTTCCTGTGCCTATTTACACAAGTGTATTGATATGAAATAGTTCGAAAGAATGTAATGCATACGTAGTTAGCATTCACATTGATGGTTACGAATAATGCACAAATGAGATTATCAATTATACGGTTTTTTACAGTCGATATGTTCTCTTTGTAGCCAAGAAGTGTGAGGTTCATTTCCTGCAACTGACCTTCGAAACTTAAATTCTTAGTGACTAATTGTCAAATATAATATAATAGATTGTTACCTCAAATTAAGTTCAAAATTGTAGAAACTTTCTCAACAAATAGACAAATAAATTTTAACCTTCGAAAAGACCAAAATGACCGAGATCTTTTAATCACTCTTACAAATATATATATTTTATTGAGAACTTACTCGCTTAGTTGGATTGGAGAATAGCGTTACTTTGAGCACCACTAGGTCAGTAGCAAGGCCAAAACATTTTCTTTCGATCCGAACCTTTACTGCACTGAAAAATCTAATTTTAAAAATTATGCAGTTATTATTTAATACGAAGGACTAAGCGCTTTAAGACTTTGGCAGCAAAGCAATTATTGTAAATCTTTCGCTAGAAAAACATATTTTCCTTTCTTATCTGCTACAATTTCGAGGATACAAAAATTACACATCTGCCGTTTATTGAAAACCTTCAATAACAAAAGAATTTTTTGGAAGATGTCAACCCAACTGTAGTTAATCCTTATTCTTGGTGAATTCACATAAGTATTAGAATCCTCCTTCGGTAGCCTTCTGTTGTTTGTTTGCTGCTTATAAAGAACTGAAGGCAGGTGAAGGAATAAGAAAAGTCCGAAAAGAAGAAAGAAAAAGAAACATTCGGCAAAGGTGATGGTCCTATGAAACCCTTTCGACTCCTTGGGTATAGCTTTTTAAAAAGGTTTCTTTCAAAACATATAGTTCTTTGACCTCTTCACCAACAGTTGGGAAACAGCTCAAAGAAGTAAACATCTTTTTCTTTCCTTCTTTCTTTGCTCCCAAATGTTTCTTCTGATTATCAAGGTCTTCCATTTTCCTTCGTAAAGAAAGAAGAAGAAAGCTACATTATGGTTTTTGGTTAAGTTTACAACGAAAGTACTGAAGTAATCAAAAACTCGCTAGGTGATTTGAATTGACAAGTTTGAAAATGACTAACAATGTTGAAAATGTTTGAACAAAATCAAAGTTCAAACATTGTAGAATCAATCAATGAATATACGAGAATGTATGGGCCACAAGTAAATGTAATGATTGGCATTTATTATTCGTCACTGTTCAGGTTTGTTTTAGATTATCACAGAAAGTATGCGTAATTAATTGTTCTAAACTAAAGCTAAACATATGATTTTCTTCCAAAGGTATTAATTTTACCTGCATAGTACAAGAAAGCTTATTTTATTATTCCCCCCCCCCATGTCTTTTTAAAATTATTTCAATGGACTATGACAACTTGCAAATACTATAAATTATCGTCAAGGATGGCCACTATTATGGCTTAATTGATTCTTTAACTAGCAGTGGTATAACACTTCACGGAAATGTATAGAGCAATTCACAATGTCCAAAATTATCAAAATGTTTAAATTTTCAGTTTATAATTAGCATACATAAACTCCGTAAAGGAATTAAAATGTACACTACGCTGATGGCAAATTTTATTCATGTGATCACAACACATTTTTCTTTTAGTTTTTCAAAGAGTGATTACGATTTAATGCTAAAAGTCTGATCGCACAAATCTTGGCCTGTCCCTTGTTTTGTGTTATAGCTTTAGAAATCAAGTATGAAAGATGATCGTTTTCATGGACGATTTATCAAATATAATCATCTTCAAATATATCCAATAATAGATAATCTTCTAGATGGTCTTCATGGTCTTTTATTAGGTTTATATGAACGTGAGAACCACCAAATGGCAAATTGGTTAACATTCGTAGTTCTTTAATCAGAACTTCGTTTTATTAGTTAATTTTAATTTAATTATATTTATTTTATTTTATTGATATAATTTCTAAATAATTTAATTATCATCAATACCTCTCTCTACTTTCTGCTAATTGGGATGAATAACTTAGTTTGGCCTAATTCACTTCTGAGGATGCAGTTGTGAAGAAGGAATCCTGTGAACAACTGAAGTAATAAAAGTTTAGATATCTAACGGTTTTTCTTAACTGGAAAACAGTAGCTAATTTTGTCAATTGTGATGACTCAAATGCTTCTTGTATCTATTACAATTTTAGCTGCCACATTACAACTTGAAAGAAAAAGAAAGATGTTTCCTATATACCAATTTGTTGGCAATGAAAGGTAGACAAACACTCTTATACGTAAGTGTATATATACATATAATATTTAATTACTTCCTTGCAATAATTTTTCAAAAGACCTCTACCTATATTATATACTGCAGCAACAATTTTCTTAACCGTTTTCTTTAAGAGACCACGATAGTGAACCGGAAAACGAAAAAGGTGGAAAATTATTAAGAACAAGGCGTTTGGAAATGGAATGACTTGGCTAAATGCTCTATCCGCCCGCATGTGTCTATAATGAAAAAGGAAGCAGAAAGAATTAGATTGTTCTTTTTCTTTTAGAAAATCATACCTGAGGAATTGGATGAGTAACAGTCCATTTTCTATTTCTTTCTTTTGAGGAGAAGGAAGCCAGCACCGTCTTAAATGCAGTTGGGAGACCGGAAAAACGTTCTGTATAGGCAATCAACCATTAATAAACGTCTTGTGGGGAAGATCTTGAATCAAGAATAGCACACCTTGTGGGTACCAATTAGTAAAAGAATCCTCCACATATAGAGAAGCCTTATTACTTTATATAAGAGTTTTAGAAGACGAAGGCCACCTGTTTGTCTCAATTAACATCCGCCCCCGAAGAAGAAGGACTTTTTGGGGTCTTCAACTTTTCAATCCATTGGGAACGATAGTCGTTTCGGCATCCTCTTGTTTTCCTTTTCAATGTTCTTTTTATACCGTTTCGCAGTTCTTCATGGTCAAAAGCAACAATTCATTTTTCCTTCTTCTACTTTGCTCAGTGCTTTTACACCAAGAAGAGAATAAAAAAAAAGATACTAAAAGTACCCTTCTTTTCAGACTAAAAAGAAACTTTTCAAGTTGTTTATTGCTGTAGGTGGAAGGTAGAGCGTGCAAAACCGGAAGCCTATGTAACCTACCAGGTATCTTAATACACAACCACAAGAAGATATATATATTTCTACCCTTACCACAACCTATACCACTTACGTAAAGATTGTTGAGTCAGTTTCTTTTCAAAAGCAAGCGAGCACACACATTGCAGTCTTCATTTGTTGAATTTTATTGCCTACATCACCCGCCTCTTTTAGAACGGCAATTACGTCTTCAAAAGAAAAATCCCTAAGAAGCTTTGTTCGCACATTTTGCAGTTTGAAAGAAGAAACATGACTGTGTAGATTGCGAGCACACCTTGCCACCGCCTTCTAGTTCAGGCGTGACCTTATTGTTGTAAATTTCCTACTGACTAATGTAACCAGCTTCTCTTCATTTATTTATTACTTTTACCTGTGTGTATGATGCTGTGACATTTAGAAGACGACTAATAGAAGCAATATTTCTTGTATTTAAAAAGTCATGGGGGCACCAGGTTGAGCACGAGCATATTTTTTTCCCCTAGCTTTGGTAAACGTTTGACACAAAATTCCTAAAATATGAAGGAGGAATTCTTTTGATGTTCGCTCAACCACCGAAAAAAAAAAACCTACTTTCAACATGTCTTTTGTAAAATGGGTAGCAAGCAACTTTACACTGGCAACGTGGAGTGCAATTGGCTCATTGCTTTCGACTCCCCGCTAAGACATTGAAATTTACGTTTAACAGCTTGAGTGAGATAGTTAAATTTGAACTTTTTATAAAATTCTCATAGTTTGGTTTATGTTAGGTACTGTCGTAATCTACACTATTATTATTATTATTATTATTATTATTATTATTATTATTATTATTATTATTATTATTATTATTATTATTATTATTATTATTATTATTATTATTATTATTATTACAAATAGTAACGCACGCAAAGAGGCTTTACCGGTTTCAAGGTCTCCTTGAACAAGGTATGAAAAACCAAACATTTGCAATAGTAAGATTATATATAGAGCGTAGTGAAATAGTTTTTATTGCTGACTACTCCATATTCCCACTTCCTTTTGAAAGAATACTTCGTTTTTGAATAAATTGTGACGTCTTAGATAAACTGGAATAAGAATAAATGTGATCTCGTCAGCATTAGTTTAGTATCTACATACTTTCAGTGATAGATGACATCCACCTGGACCGAAGGACCTTCGACTCGATCTTGGGATAAACATCATCTAATCTATCCTACGATTGTTTCCAAGTCTTCTGATTTCTTCGCGTGGATTCTTATATGGCTTGCCTGCTTTATTCTACATTAGACGTAGCCACGGGGCATAAAATTAAGGATTGCATTTCATCTCGATGATTATAAAACTCTGTAACCCTACCCTTTAAAATCAATCAAAAAAGATTGAAGAAAAGTTATTACATTATAACGCTTATTTTAAAATAATAATAATAATAACATAACGTGCAAGTTACTTCATTTTAATTTAAAAGAAGAAGAAAACTGTTAACGAAATAGGGAAAGAACCTCCATAAATAAATCCAATCCAATCTCATGTCCTTGCAGAACCCCTCCTCTTCTTATACACATGTTAATGATGACGCGTGCTTCTCTTATCAATAGGAACACAAAGCTCTTGCATGCTCTTTAAGATAGCGTGGATAAAAAAAATTATTCATCCCCTTTTTAATCTCCTTTTCAACTTTCCACCTGGAAGACCCCTTAATTCGTCTCTTTTTATGCCACGACGCTAACTTTTCTTTTACTCTGTAACAAAAGCCGACCAGATGGGATGCTGGAAGGTTTCTTCCTCGTGTAATGGACAAACATAGACCTCTGCGCATGCTTCAGACAAGCGATCCTTCTTGTCTTTAGTTTTGCACACATTGAAGCATGTGTCCTTATGAATTGTGGCAACTGAGGTTCTTTTGTGACGTAGACTCATGCACAGGGAGGCCCACGTCTATTGGATATTTTCTTAACCGGAGCATATGTGTTAGACGATTGAAAGAATATACATACATATAATAAAAGAAGATGGCAATTGCCAAGTTTCAGCTGTCGTGTGTTGCTTCTGGTTTTGCGAGATTTTGGTTCTTCCCTTTTCTTTATAGAGGGTGGATATCCCTACAGCACCCCTCTGTTTCATCGATGCAAAGAAGAGATGGTTAGATTTTGCTTTGGTATAGTAGTAGTCGTCGTAGTACTAGTAGTAATAGTAGTAGTAGTAGAGTAGCGTCTGGGGATGGTGGAGAGGTTTATTGTAATTCGGATGAGGTTGTTTTACTTGGATTGAATCTATTGCTTGCTGGGGAACCAGGTCAGCTGGCCTGGAAACACTACGTCACATAGAAACCTCCAGGGGTCTTCTGTAACATGTATCAGCTGCTACTATACTGCTCCTGCTGCCGAGAAGTCTATTGTCTACGAAGCTTTTGGCCTCAGGGTGGGGTGGATCCTTGGTCTTAAGGGAACGCGTGTATGGCACGCGCCCTTGCAACTTTTTTTTTTTTTTTTTTAAAGAACCCAATCTTGCTTGCATCGACAGTGCACTCTGGGAACTGGTTGGCTGCTTGAGGCGACTGGATGGATGGTCTGCTTCGTTCTGCTGACAACAAACTAGATGACAAAAGAAGAGGTTCCGATCCGACCGGTTTTACAAAGACTTCTTTTAAATGATTTGGTTGCTTTCGTTTTCAGATGCAAAGGTTCTGACGACATACCACACTATCAAGAATCTTTTCTTCGTCTTTAACCTAACCTGCAGACCAAAACAAAAACAAATTGAGCATTAGAACTAAACAAACCTGTTTTAGTTTTCTTTTTAGATCCACACACCAAACATTTTACATCAGTAATTCTTTAGCAAGTGAAGGAGGTACAAGAATTCAACTTTGACACTTTCATAGGTCATACTGTATTTTATCCTCTTGAATAGAACAACCCTCAATCCCTTTGTAAACTTTATCGTATTGATTGAGTTCGTTTATCAATTGATAAATTTTAATTAACTGTCTTAAGTTTCAAGAAAGGAAAAAAAAGGCTTAATTTCCCTTTATATAACGTCCTGTATATTTAAGTTACTATGATGGCAACTTGTGCTCAGTCAGTGCCCGCTGTTTCCTTTGATTGAGTCCATCTTCACAAAAAAGCAAAACAAAAAACAAACAAAAAAAAACTTCACAGTCAATTGTGTTGGGTTGTCCACTAGCTTACCTTCCTCTCCTCCCTAACAAAGATGCTATCATCTCACCCCTATACTGTATGTCCACTTGTCGCCTCAAGTCTTTTAACAACCACAATGACATTCAACTTCTCTGCGTCCGCACTGCAGTTATGATTGTCCTCAATGATGCAAGCAGCAAGTCAATTGCGAGTGTTGGGAGTTAGCTTGGCTTCTGTCCAAAATAACTCCTCCTCCTCCTCCTCCTCGAGGCAGCAGTCTCGAGACTTCTCCGGAGAAAAATATCACAGGAGTAAGCAATGTCTTCTTTCATCTCTTTCTCCTTTGCTTACTTTCTCCCTACCCTTTCTTCTTTTTCGTCTTCTTTTCTCTCAGTCCCTTTTCTACGTACTTCCAACGAGTACGAATTCGCAATGAAGTTTTGCAATTCCCCCTTTAGACTCCCTTATATTTCTTCCTTTTGCGATATATACGTTTATATTTTCCCTCGTTTTTGCACAATCCCTGCGTCTTATTTTTTACCCTTTTCTTTTCTATTTATATTTCTGTATGCTGTTTCCTCTTTCGTATAGGACAATAACCAACTTCTTACCGGAAGCTCTTGTAGTTTTCATGTTTTCATCTCTAACTATGTACGTATATGTAAGAAGAGGGTAGTAATATGTACGCGTATGTGAAAAAAAGAAATACCGACAGAAAGTAAATAAAACATGGGAAATGGAAATGATTCTCCTACTCTTCATTTGTTGCCCAATATTGCTAAAATATGATAACTAATCTGCTTGGACATATAAAGCTATCACAATTTCAACATACTGGAATTGGAATAACCCTATCTTTTTGGTCACACAATTGGGTAAGATATTTCAACTGAATTGAATGGATGAAAGTAATGTCAAATATACACGGAAATTGGCTTTCCGTTTTTCTTTTTAGCTTACAAATAAGCGCACAAAGTGCGATGCGTGAATCCATGAGCCTATTGTGAATCAATTACATTGCAGCAACCCAATCCATAGTTGTCAAGTAAAGCTATATATTTTAAATTAAGATTGTTTGTATGTAGATCTGAACTTCAGTGAGTTACCTTCTTTCGGGATACTAACTATCATACGTATTCTGCAATCATGATGGAAGGACCTGATTGAAATTGAATGATTCCAGTATTATAGTCTTTAGCTAGCCACTTTGTCTTCCGAAAGGCTCAGTGGTAAAGCGCTCACATCCGGTGTAAAGGTTTCTTGGTTTGTTCCCAGACTATGTGAGTTCGTGGTTGACAAAATGGTGCCCGTGGGTTTTCTCGAGATCCCCCTGTTTCCTTCCACATGGTCATTTCACCAGTTCTTTCATAGCCACTCACTTTCATTGATCATCCGTCTTCATTATCCTAAAGGGCATACCTATGGAACGTGTAAAACTAGAAATATCATTTTTCGTTTCGTCTTCACATAGCAATTTACCCTTTTAGTAGTGTGTATAGTTACCCACGGGACGAGACAGAATTCTCGTAACTAGTTACGAGACGAGACATCACTTTCACGATATTTTCTCGAAATGAGACAAACTCAATTCATGTCTCGTAGGTAATGTTAGTAGTGTGCAGAAATTGCACCCTTGGTCCCTCTTCCTCTTTTTCCTTCCATCGTATTACATTTTCTCAAGATACATTTGCTTTCCATGTAATGTTCTAACCAGTTTGTTTTTCTCTTTTCATTTACATCTAGTATTGTCCTTTCCCCCCCCCCCATACATTCAATAATACTTTTCATTAGTTTTCTCCTCGATCTAATTTTCTCCATTCTTCCCCATTCCCACAATTTTAAATTTCTAAATTTTTCCTTAGCTTTGGCATGTGTCAATGTCTCTGCATACGTACAGTACTCAATAAGCAACACTTGATGAGTATTCTCTTAACTTTTTATTGAAAGTAGTGACGGGTTTTCGGTAAAAAAAAAAAAAAAATTAATCCATACAAATATACAAACTAAAGGAAGAAAATTTCATACATCTTCACAAAGCGGTATGTAAGAATTAGTACATTACTGATTGAAAGACTCAGGAAAGAAATTTTTCTTCTTTCCAAGGACTTCTTTCGCCATCCCACATTTTTATGACACGTTCACATTTCATATCTTCACTAACAATACTGGTGTTTTCACCACTTTTTCATTATGCTGATTTCAGCTTATTCTCTAATGTTTATAATAAGGTTCAATTGTTTAAGTAGTGTTATTGTATATTTCTATTAATAAATAGTTAGAAAAGTTTTTGACTTTAAAAATATGTAAGCTCAGAAGCATATACCAGATAAGACATTCATCGAATATGGTTACTTGTACTTAGTACGTAAAACTGCATAGCAAAGATGATTCAGTACATTTCTTGCTTTTTTTTAAATCTTAAAAAAATCCCCTTGAAAGCTTAGCTTGCGCAAGTCTGCAGCAACTAGGGGAAATCAACGACTCGAGAAGATAATAAAGAACTCGTCTTTGCGAAATTTCTGTACGTACGTCCCCTCATTTTTTTTACTTCTTTCTTTCTTTCTTTCTATATTTTTCTCCTTTTTCTTTTACTTTTGTGAATATTCTGCTTCTTTTTCAGTCCTTTTTTTCTCCTAACTACCTCCTCCACCCGACAACCCTTTCGTATTCCCTAAAGCCGTTCTCTTCTTCAACCCTTTCTCCTCATCTTAACTGCAGAGGGGGAGCGAACCAGCGACTTGGGTCCATTGATTCATGACGGAAAAAGGAAGGGTGAAAAGTAAAAATCAATACGTACTGAGATTCCTAGGTACGTACATACAACACAAGTACTGCAAGTACGCGAGGGAGAAATGAACAGAAATAGCAAGAAGAACAAGAAGGATAAGAAGAAAGAAAAAGGGTAAAAAAAAAATCATCTCATGCTGCTGCTACTGCTGTTACGCAGAGAATTAATTTCTGCTGAGAAACAATAGAGCAAGGTTCCAACTTTCTCATTTGAAAGATATTTCCAGTGCTGGGATATAATATACAGTATGAACAGCTTAAACTGCATACAAGAACTGGTGTTGAGAACTTACGTACATCTTCTGAGGAAGAACTAACTTTCAAAGATAGCAGGGATGGATGGCTGCAATGATTTCTGCTAACTACTTTAGGCTAAGTTTGATGTATGGCTTCATAAACTTCGTTCCAATTCTCACAGAATAAATCTTCTTAATTAGTTAGTTGATGTATTCAAAAATTAGTTTATCTCAATGTTTTCTATGTCTATTTTTCTTTAAGTCGCCACAAAATTTTTCTTTCTTATCCACCATCCTTCGTTAGTTGAAGTTTTTTTAAGATCTTCTTAGATGTCCTAATATGATCCAAGAAACAACATTGTGCTGTATCTCAGGAAAAATTAGATTGGTTTAATTCAAAATTAGAACAAGCTAATGTAAGATCTACTTAAATTACAATAGGTATTCAAATTTTATTGACAAAATATGTTTTATTTCGTTTTAAAATGGTCCAAATTAATCAAGTAATGAACAATCGTTCAAATGGCAAATATTTGAGTCATTATTTGCATAATTTAAGGGTGTTAATTCACTTATATCTCAACCAAAATACGAGTTAATATTATTACATTTTGAATTATGAACTTGCGCCTCGGTACTGTCAGTTCTTTCTGCTACCAACTGTTTTCCGTTAGAATTGTCGGAAAATAGTTGATACCGTAAACCTGATAGCAGCGAAGTGTTAAGTTTTTGTCGTTTTTAATGAAGTATGGTGATAGTTCTAATTGCTTATAATTCTACAGTAAATCGATTACAGTTGAAGTAGAGAATGCAGTTACTTAGAATTATAGTATAGATTTATATCCAAAAATGATTATAAATAGGTTCTTCTTCTTTTATTCTTATCTACTCCCGCTTATGCGGGTCGTCATTTTTAATGATTCACTTCCATCTTGCTCGGTCCCAAACATCATTCTATTAAACTTCTTTCTTTTAAGTCCGTAGTCAAACAATCTATTTATCTTCTTTTTGGTCTTCCCCGTCTTCTTTTGACTTCTGCTTCCATCTTCCTCACTCTCTTGCCAACATAATCATATTTTCACATCACCTACCACTATAATCTTCTCTCTTGTACTTTCTTCGACATCTCAGCCACTTTAACACTGCCTCTTATTTTCTCGTTTCTTATTTTATGCAACCTGGTACCACCATACACTATCAGAGCATTTCATTTCGACCACGTCTAATTTCTTCTCTTACACCTTTTTGATTCCCTAAGTTTCTGCTCCATACATTATGGATCTGACCATGGTTTTATAGATTCTTCCTTTCACCTTGACACTTATCCTTTTATGAGAAGTAAGAATACCTCTTATTTCAATTCATCCATACCACCTTAATTATGTGCTCCATTTCCACATTTCAACTTCCAATCTTATTCACAATGCAGCCTAGGTATTATGTTCTTTAGGTACTACTCTATCCTGTCTGTACGGTATCCTCTTCATTTCCAAAGTTCATATATTATGTTTTCTACTTTCTGATTTTTAATCTTCTTTCCTCCAATGATCTTTTCTACTCTTCTAACTCTTCTTTGTTGATATTATATAAGACAATATCATCTACAAAGAGCATACCCCATGGTGATTTGTCTTTAATATCTTCAAATAACAACTAAATTCGACTGTTATTTTTTGGCATCACATAAGATAATGTTATTTGCAAACAACATACACCATGGTAATGCCTCTTAAATACCTTCAGGTAACAACTAAAATTGACGATATGATAACAGGACACTACTTCTAATAACGTACCTTATAGAATCTTATGATTTGTAAATAAATGCCATCTGGGATATTATATTCGATTTTTTTAATAAGATATAATAATAAATGACAAATGTTCCAAACTGATGGAACAATACGTATTTCTCCGACGACAAGCATAATTTGTTAAAAGGAATATTCTCGTACATAATGTTGAAAATCTTCAAAGAACTGAGTTAAGGAAACATTTTTTCGTATTATTATTATTACTACTACTACTAGTAGTAGTATTGGGATCACTGTGGCTCAGTGGTGCCGATGTGGTGTAGTCGAGTGGTCTGGAGTGTTGCTGTGAGGTGAAACCTAATGAAAGTTTTAATTATTCTAAAGAGCATAGCCGTTTGTAGTTTACACAAAGTTTCTGTATTTGTCTCCCTATTGAGTATAAGGATTAAAAATATAAGAGATAATAAGAGTAGAAAGCAGTTCTTTCTGAAGAGGTAAAGCTCCCCTGGTTTGATTCTAGGTCACATGGGTTTGTGGTGAACAACGTGTTCGTAGGTTTTCTCAAAATTCTTCCGTTTCCTCCCTCATTCTTACTTCACCAATTATTTCATTATTATTAGCTTTCCTAAACCTCCAATCTCTTTAACCTTAGTAATCGTGGGATTCAGAATCAAAAATTTGACATTATCTATTTGAGTGTACAGGGATTTAGATTTTAATATTTTAGATTAATACTAGCTGAACCTGAGCTGTCTACTCAGCGCATCGTTCTGTTATGACCATGAATCTCCTTCCCATTGTGCATGTCTCCTTACTCGCACAAGTAACGGATAGGAGATTCACAAAGGAAGTGAATTGCTATTTAAAGATCTTGGAGTGAGTTTGTAGCAAATTTGTAGAAGTAACACGATATCAAGTGGAAACATTTTTTTCTAATAAATCCATATCCGTCCGAACACGCCTCTTTGCGTCTCTTGAGGCCTTTGAAGTTGCTAGCATGCAATATAGTCCTAATAGGTTTTGCCATTCAGAGTTAAGCAAAGCGCCTGCAGTGTTCGTCACCCTGCCATACGTAACTTCTCTACTGGTCGCCTAACACCGTAGTTTTGGCCTGCAGCCATGTTAATCTTATGGGGTCAAAACGGCTCCTAAAATGTTGAATAGAACAATAAGGAAACGGCGTTTGAAAATTTGAATAAGAACTGGGCAATATACACAAGATTTGGAATCGATCAGTGAAAACTGCACATTTTTAGCACTTGTGGTTTTCGAGATCTCATTGTCAAAAGGATTGCGGACAAACATATAAACCTAGCATTTTAATATATAGACTAGCTGAGCCTGCGGTCTCTACACAGCTCATCATTCACATACCCTGTATGAGCATGAATCTCCTTGTCATTTCTCACAACATCTGTGCATGTCCTTTTATAGACACAGGTGAGAAACGTCTGGATAAAAATCGGAAAGGGATGCCATAAATGGGAGATTTTTCAATGCCATAAATGGGAGATTCACTGTATACAATTATGTGGTGTTGGAATGTATAATGCGTAGGATATGATGCTTTAATTTTTTTTCTACACTTCCAGTGTACCCGTAAAAATGTAATAAAGATATAATGGCCATTTTTTAAAAAATATTCCATTAGAACTGGACAATCTACATAAAATTTGCAATCGATCAGTGAAAACGTCATCTTTCTAGAGCCTGTAGTTTCTGAGATCTCATTGTCGAGAGGATTGGCCACAAACATATAAACGTCCACAAACGTATAGTTTAAAAGAACTCCAAAGATGGCAGCACAATTCATTTGCATTGATTTTGGAAAAGGCTTTGAACAATAATTTAAAAAAGATAAACTTTATGAAAAACGGGTCTATTTAAATAATTGATTTAAGGTACAGTTACTTTAAAATATTTGTCTTTATTAAACGTGAAATCACAAATAACCGTAAATCAAAGCTTTGAAATCCAAAGTTATAGGTTGGGGCTCAGGCGCTTTTGTTGTTATTGTAGCATTTTAATAGATAAATATTTATTTAATGTTTTCCAAGAACAACAATTACAATTGAGCATATAACTGATATATTCTCATAATAAAGGTATAAACGAAGCAGAAAAAAGCAAGCAATGTAGTCTGTAGAAATAATGTAGGCCTCTCTCTAAAAATGTTAGAAACTTTTCTACCCGTAAGAGCTACAAAAAAAAAAGTATATTTTAACAGAAATTTGCAAGAATGTTAATTTTGACGCATTGCCTATCATTATTTTATTTTTTTTTAAAGGCAACTCTTTCGTTTTAACTGTTTTCGCTTTCCCAATTCTTCTTAGTTCCATTTGGGGAAAAAATATGAGAGAGACAGAGAGAGTGAGAGAGGAACATCTCTGAGCAAATAAGTCAATCGCCGTGCGCAAACGCAGTAAAATCATCAAAAGATAAAGTTTTTTTTTTTTTTCAAGTCGAGGTAGTTGCAACCCAGTGAAAGCTCTGTGGGTGGAAAGGGGTAAAGACTAGCATATATAAGGAGGAATGGGAAGAAGCACAAAATAGGAAGAAAAGTAAGGTAGGGAAAGGAAGAGGAGAAGGCAATGATCCCATAAGAGATGGAAGGAGAGCAAAAGCAGCAAAAGAAACCAGAGGGGGAAGAAATAGTCGTCTTTAGAAAAAAAAAAAGTACACTTGCATTTTTAAAAAAATCCAATGGCATTCGTTCTTTCGTTATAATATGCGTTCCGTTCGAGCTTGTATACTTTCCTTTCGCTTCTTCCTTCTTTTTTCCTTTTCCTCATTTTACTCCGTTACTTTTTTCTTCTTTTATGCAAGGAAATAATAGAAAAAGATGGCGTGGAATTGTATTCTCATTTATTTTAAGTTTACAATTACGTATATCTCATTTACACGGATGAAAAAGAAGCAGAAAAATTATGCGAATCACATCCTCTCTTCTTCTTCCTCTTTTTATTTATTCTGCTAAATAACACATTTTTCTCT
The DNA here is from genome assembly GCF_964235325.1 of Thermobia domestica. Lineage (NCBI taxonomy): Eukaryota > Metazoa > Arthropoda > Insecta > Zygentoma > Lepismatidae > Thermobia > Thermobia domestica. Next base: position 107,170,439 of record NC_137464.1, read on the forward strand.
TAATGTTATTCTTCCAACATGCTATACCATCATTCTTTTCTTCTTTACAGGAGAGCGTTTTTTTTTTCTTTAAATTTGTTAAAAAGTTTTTTTTTTCACGGAAAATTTTTAGTTTCGTAAATTTTATTAGAATATTCTTATATATACATATTAATGTTTGAATTGTCTCATTCTTCTGTCAGTTCCTTTCAAAGCTATATGATAAGCATGCTCGCCTTCAGCAAAGGGAGACCCGGGTTTGATTCCCGATGATTGTTCATGTGGTTTAGGTTCCACGTTATGCTCTTTAGTTGGTTTGTTCAACCGAAGTGCAGGCTCGTCTACGGGAACCTGTCGGAAAATACCTCCGATAACTAAATGGCCAACCAGAATCCTTATTTCAAATAATTGACAGTCGCTTGTGAACTCCACGTGAAGTCTTAATTGCCACTGTCCCAAACGCTGTTCTTTCAGTTAGTGATTAGAAGATTGCTGTTTAACATAATGGGTGCTAAGACATAGATACCCCGCCAATGCGGTCAAAAGAAGGATGGAGGGAGGAAGAGATACTGTTGTAAAATTCAGTATGGGAACTTCAAAGACATTTCCCGAACTGTACTCCTATTTGAGTGAACACACTGCAGATTCACTTCCCATATTCCTTCAGTGCTGAGAATGGATGTTTTACATCCCATATAATTCAACGTACTGCATTATATTTCCTAATCATTTGAGAAAGATCTAATGTGAAGGGAAGTTATTATATGATAGACTATTCAAATGTTTTTTTATGTTGATGCTGATAATAATTTTATGGTTGCTACAATATTTTTTGTGGTAGATATTCTTAAGGCTCATCAATGGTATCTACTATACATCACATGCCTATTTTGTATTGAGCCTGTTCTGGGATAGGCTTATATCCTTTAACAAACTCGCACTCACTAGGGCTTCGGCTTACACCTTTCAGTAAGTCTTGCACTCACTCGGGCTCCGCATCACATCCTTCAATGGAGCTCGCTCTTACTCGCGCAATGGTTCACATCCTTCAATGATATTATTGCTTATTATTATTATTATTATTATTATTATTATTATTATTATTATTATTATTATTATTATTATTATTATTATTATTATTATTATTATTATTATTTAAGACGACTAAGTTCTCTGGGCCTCGTCTTTATTCTCATTGGAGAACGTATTTACTTCGGATCGCGCGTACTATAATCTCATGCAGACTTGCGCTTTCTAGGGTTCGCTACAGTCATTAGGGCTCGCGCTCAATTATTAAGCCCAAGCCCAGCTGCACGCGAGTGTCCTGGACTCTCAAGCGCTGAGCTCGAGTTTGAACATCTGTGCTAGATGACTGCTTGCAGTCATACTTCCTTCCAGATAAGATAAAGAAGAAACAAAAGAAAAGGAACAAAAACTATCCATTTCTCAGTAACAGTACATTTGGACAATGTGTTTTTTCTTCTTTCTTTAATCTGGTACCTCTTAGTAAATTCTATCTTATTAGTCCATTGTCACACATGCTTTTGGTGATCGAGGGTCCAATTTCAGACAGAGATACATGAGGCAGACAAGGGTCATCATGAAAGTTCATTTTGAGTACATGACTTCTCTATCACATCATCGTGTAACTTCACAGGGCTTGTGCTTAGAATAATTGTTGATTTTAAGCTCGTCGATCTTAAAGACTGACCTGCCGAGTTTGGACACATCTGGTCTAAACCCGACTTTATTGTATTGGCTTTTATCTCCTTCTTTCAACGACAAGAAACTACTGAAATAAAGAAATATCTATTTTGATTTAAAATCCATGTCTCATCTGAACATTCAAATGTATGATTATATATTTGAATCGATGTTTGTGCGTGGATGTGCATCTACATATGTTTTTCCCTTGTGGTAAAACTATAAAAATTCCTGAGGAAGATGCGTAGGTAGTTGAAAATTCCACTTATTATTAGCTTCGTGATCGTATGGGAATCATACTTTGCGCCTCGCCCTTCGCTCTCTTCTCGTATTGTTCGTGGACAACTTCCGGTGATTTTTTTTATTGTATACATGTTCTTTTTTTTTAGAGGCAAAAACTTTCCAGAATAAAGAGGGAAGGGGGCCGGAAGCGGGCAGAGTCGATCAGGACGAAGAGACGGATTTAAGGGCTACTGCCCACCCACCTCGGATAGTGTCACTTCCTCGTACCTTGCGATGCGCAACATCATCATCAGCAGAAAGCATCATCTATTAAAAGTCCACCACCTCGTTTAGAGAGGAATTCGATATCCGCTCCTCGGTCACTCAAGCTATCTGTCTTCCTGTTATTAAGATTTAAAGAGCCAAAGAGCACAAGGTAAAGGAAATGATGGGATGGGAGCTGTTCAAAGACTTTTTTCGCCCGTTTCCTGCGAAAACCTTTTTTAAAAGGCTAAAATTTTGCTCTCATTAAAAATATCCATGTGTTCCTGCTGTTCGTTAGAATCTTTAGAAACCTATTTTGACATTTTTTAATTTTCACTTCTTTGAGCAACCCTATTCCTCAATGTTAGGTTCGAAGATTTGCAGTAATATTTGACAAGTAGTTATTTGTAAGTCCTTTTGACTGCGTCTTCAGTACTGTTTCAAGCGGAGCATCTTTCGAGATCACGTTTTACAGCAAGTGAGCACACAGAAATAATTTTGGTTGGGGTCTAAGCTTTGGGAGAGGGGGGTCCACTACAAGCCACTACGTCTATGTAATATTGAACGGGAGTTATTCGATACTCGAAAAGATGATAAGTAACTGTAAAATACTTCCATCTATATTTTCGCGAAAGAGAAAGATTATAGAGATGAAGTGTAAGATCAAATTTTCATTCTACATCAATCATTTCTCTGTTAAACAAATATATTTTTATTAAAAAAAAAGTGTACAAAGGTATGTTGAGTTAGGAAGTTTTGTAGGAGAGTCCGGACTTGGTGTGCCCCCCGTGGGTGTGCCCTTATTTTTCAGTAGACTTATATTACTTTCGAGTGCGTCTTCTTCATTCTGTACCCTATACTCTATCTTCTTTGATACTGCGTACGATATCTTTCCAGTGGTCTTCTTTATTACTGTATAGATGACATTATCTTTATCTTTCTAAGCGTGTCTTCTTCAGTTCTGTGTATTATCAGTTGATTGGATTTTTAACACTAGATTCGTTATCTTATTCAGTGTTATGTACAGTTAAAAGTGTATACTTAATGTACTTGCTATTTTATCAATAATTTTGGAAGAAATAGTCTATTTCGAGTTCAATTTCCAGGAATATAAATATGATTATGTTTTCTCTTTGTCTCAAAGTTATTGATGCTGAAGACTGAACCTTTATCTTTAGTACTGTGTACATTACCTTACAATTCATCATTAGAACTGCCTACGTTACTTGTACAGTGTATCTTCAGTAGCAAACAACAAGAGAAAGAAACTTCAAAATTCATGAAAACGTTGTTTCGTACCAGCAAGCAATTTCTTCCTTTAATTTTTCATGTAGTACATCGTGTACGAAGCAGCAGTAATAGCAAAGGCAGATTTAATGCCATTGATCTCGTATACAGCTTGACGTCCTGATAATTAGCTTCTTAATGGAATTACTGTATTATCCGCTGGTAGACGGGTATACCCACACAAGAGCTCTTCTGTATGCGAAATGCTGTATGGATAATTGTTCTCATTGGATTTCGCTTCTATAATGATGATGTAGTGCACAAAGAAAAGTGAAGGAGGAGGAAGGGGTTAGAAAGAGAGGGAAATAATAGAGTGGAGAAATGGAAACTGAAAGGATATTGCTTCATTTTTCACTCATTTACTATATGTGTAATGGGTAAAAATAGGTGAATATCTTGTAAAAATATGTAAAATATGAGCTTCTTTTCTCTGATGGTTAAATATTAAACATCTTCTCGTAACATAGGTTTTCTAGATCTCAAGTAATTTGGTATTCACAGCTACAAATAATATGTACTTGTTTTAACACCCCATTCTATATGAAATTTAGAATAAACAAAATTGAATTTTACTATAGTGATTCCACAGTTAATTGTGACCGCACTCAGATAGTTAAGCTTCCTCGTATAGTTACATCGTTAACGTTTTTAGCTTTGTCGCAGAATACCCAGACTATTTTTTGAACTTATTTAGCAATTTCCTACAATATACTATAAAAGCATACTGAAATTTTATGACATGGTTTTTAACATATTTTGATGACATAAGCTGACATTTTTAAGTTTTAAATATGTCATTCAAATTACAAATAAAGAAAAGTCATCTAGGATCATTATGCTGATCAGGTTAAAAAAAAAAAAACTGACTGAATAACTTAATTTAACTTTCCTTAGTTCATAAATAAAGTCAGAATTATATTTAAGTCAAGAATACCCAATTAATTGACGAAAGAATATAGAGAAACTGGACTGAACTTGCTATCTGACTGTTCATAAATAAGCTTCTGTTACTAAAGCATGGCACAAGATAAAGCTGGGGAATTGATACAAGAAGATACTGTTTTAATGTCCACTACAAGAATAAGCGCTGATTGACACGAATGAAGTAAATGAAATTAAATGTGACTTTCTTTAAGGACCTACTTATTAATATAACGAAGCTGGTAGATTGGGAAGGCGGCGAGAGGATCTTAAGAAAGTAAGTAACAACAAACCTGATTGAACTGACTTAAAACAAAGTAAAATCCAGCTTTTGCTGTGATTTATCGAAAAAAAAAAGGTTCTTAAGTCAAATTTTGATGTACATAGTCCTTGGATCGATTACCGATTAGAGCACTGATTTTTAAAAAAAAATGTTAACCCAGCATTGAGATAAAGGAGATTATTATACTTAAGCTAAAAGTATAATAATTGAGTATGCCGTGTATTCATTTACACCCCCAACTCAAGAGACCAAGGCAGCCACAGAGCCATATATCCTATAGGGTAAAAAATGACAAATCAAGTTACTTGAGTACATCGGCAGAAAGGACAGTGACTCTGAAACATAGCACGGATTTCCTGTGGCCATATTCTGACTAAGTAAGAGATCAACAAACAATTTCCTCCCACACTAGAGATTTAAAAGGAAATCAAATGACAAAAAAAATCTAGTGGTGGAAAAAGAATAGTATATGTAACAGTGACTTGTGTTAAAGAGCCGTACAAGGGAAGGATAAAAAAATATGGAAGTTGATGTTTTCTCATTCATTCATTCATTCATTCATTCATTGAGAGTGTTTCTTCAGGAAATAAGAGGAGAACGGAGCGGAGTTCCGCAAGGACCCGCCCTTTCCCCTCCGTTCACGCGAAAGGAAGTATTATAACCTTGATCTTCTCTCATCGTTGTGATATACAGAAAGAGAAGACGCTTCGAAGACAAGAAAGAATGGACAGGAAGTGCATATGGAGTTACTTGGTCAGTATCCGGTTACACCTCATTCTCTTCTGTCTGCCTTCTCTGTTGTTTTGTCGCCCTGCTAAGTGCATAACTATTCTACTGAGTCTTCTTAAGATAGCGGGAAAGGAAGTCAGGCGTTTGATAGCAAGCCACCAAACAGTGGTCATGGTAGAAATGCTGGTAGTGTGAACTTACACCGTCTCTCACGGTACAAGTGCAGTGAGGGTGCGGAGATCTCAAGCATTAATGTTTTCAGTTTTTATTGAAGGCAGCCGGAAGTTAGGTGAGGCAAAAACTAATTTCATTCAAGAAAATGTAAAAAATCTTCATGATCATTAATGTGATTATAAATATTATTCTTCGTCTTATAAGAGACAGAGGTATTGGTTTGCCACAGGAACATTACATCGGATTTATCAAGCAAGTACTTTTATTCTTTTAACGAAAAGTGTTTCTTCTAGCGACAAATCTAGAATGTGTGTGTAGCAGGTTTCGCTACTTGTAACAACTCTATCGCAAACGTTTCCCAAACTTGAAAGTTTGCCAATAACTCTTGAAGACAAGAAATTTTCAGTGCTAATTTATTTATGCTCTTCAAAGTTCGTAAATTTCTATGAACTCTTATTAAGTTCTAATCCAGTAGATAACTTCTTGTAGATGCTTGCAGTAGTAAACTTATACAGTGAGAATCAAATATGCTATAACTTGTAATATTACGGGAATAATTTAAGTAGTCTTGTTTAAAAAAAAAAAAAAAAAAAAACTAATAATAATTCATACCCAGACTAAAGCAAATGTTCCCTGTAATTCCTTTCCCCTCCCAGGTGTTCATACAGGTTCTACCTAATTAAGGTAGTGCTAGTTCATATAACTCGGAATATTGAAAATTATGATTTGAACGCTTCATTACTATAACACTTGGAATAAACGGGAATCGTGAGATACTTCTTTCGAAAGTTTTCATACTTTCTTTAGTAGTCGCCTTGTTTAAACGTATTGATGTATTCTAAATTTCTGATAGCAACCCGACATGAAAACCTGTATGTATTACTGGTTCATCAATAGAAAGAAGATATTCAGTTTTTAGGCGAAATAAATTTGCTTGCAAAATTTGTAAGGAGGTAGGTAGAGAAATTAGTTCATTAATACGTAATACGAACTTCTGAAACTTTAACAAACAGCAGTAAGACTAAATGAAATCTCTAAAATTCACTCCACCCATTGGTCCCGTTGAATGAGATTTGGTTAGAGAGAAGAAGTGTGTAGCCCTCCTAATAGAGAATCAAAGGAGCATTAGTCGTACAGAAGCAAAGAGCATCTTCCTTCTTCCTTTGGCAAACCTTCTTGAGAAACCTCGAGCACCGCGGACGTTCCCTACTTAAGTACCACTTAAGAAGGCATGTCCCCTTCTCTCGGTTTTTTGAAGGTTAAGACAAGGACCTTTTGTGAATCTTAACTGTATACATCTTGTATACATATCTTCCTTCTTTCCCAACTCATCATCCCTCTTTCTTTATGATATTCTTTTTTAAATAAAAAGATTCTTCCTCAATTCTTCAATGTCTACTCTTCTTCCTTTTCTTCGAACTTCCTCTGTCTTTTTTAGTACTTCCCCACCTCTCCATCACCCCCTCTTCTTTCGTCTCATACAATCTTCTGCGTCTGTCTCCTTCATCCTTGCCAATGGCCACGTGATAGGCTACATCCTTTCTGCTAAGCTGTTCCCACGGTGGTCCAATCCGAAACCTATCCCACAGACACAGTCATGCTTCTCAAATTAAGAAAAAAAGAAAAGAAAGGAAGAGAGAGGAAGTGTCACGGAGAAATATATGTATATATCAAATCATATTACTTTCTTATTACTTCCACGATGTGATCTTCCCTTTTGTCATTCAATTCAATAACAACTTTAAAACCGACAAGAAATTTAATAACTTATGAACCTTAACTTAGTAATTTACATAATTATAAGCGATTTTCATGTAAGTACTGGTTCATAATATGATAACAGATTAATAATATGTAAGACATTTGACGCACTATTATTTCTATAGCTTAAAATCGCAATACACTGCGTTATTTCTTTTTCATATTTATATATAAACTGTATATGTAAAACATTCGCAAACAATATAAATCAGTAGAATAAAGTAGTAGAATTCTTGAAAATGCATGTTAAGGAACGTACGCAGGAATTTATTTTGGAGGGGTCCAAAGCTTTTTGTGGGGAGGGTCCAAATTCAATATGAGGATAAATTTGTAAAATCCCCCTTAAAATTAGACTAAATTTACAGGAAAATCGGGATTTCGTGTTTGAATGTAAGGGGGGGCGGGAGTCGAATTCCATGATCTATCACATACGTACGTCCCTGCTCTTCTTAACTTAACTTATTTGAACAATTAAATGACAAAGGTAGTCCACGTCATCTTTAGATTTCTTTATTTATATAAGTTTATATTTTATTTGTAAAAATTTATAGCATGTATTATTATTTTATTATTATTAACTTAATTCTTACATTTTCCTGATTTTGCTAACAAAAAAAACAAGAAACATTCCTATAATATGTATAATTATCTAGTTCATTGTAATACAAACTGAGCAATTTGAGCTCTAATGCAGTCTGGCTTGAAATTTATGTTCCGTCTTGGAGAAATATTTTCAGAATAAGTTTGAGACTACTAGACACAATTCATAATTGTTCTCGTAATTTACAACGGAAGGAACAATGAAAATCAAAAGATTGAACCTACTATAAGAAATTATAAAAAATATAAATTTGTGAGGGTTATGTTAAAACTAAATATTGGCTAAGTTTGAAATGAAAGGTTGTTTATATTTTTAAGAGCACTTAAAGAAATTGAAGAATTGAAATTAAGTATATGAGGATCTAAAATTAAATATTAATTGTATCTTACACATGTAATTATATTTTTACTGCACTTCCTTCACAATACATTCTTTAGTGTTAAGATTATTGGGATATTTTCAATAACAATAGATAGTGCCAAGTTAGTGTTTTGGATTCATACCGATTCTTTTCGTCACTTCCTTTCTTGTACAATAACTGATAGAGGAAATTATCGCACAAACAAAGATAGATCAACATCCAAAAACCATTAAAATGTAATGTGATCACAAGTATTATGTCATCATGAGTACTACGTTAAGACATTTCCGTGTACTCGACAATAATATTCCGCTGATTCCTTCGTCTTATAGTAATTACTCACTTTAATACCTCTCTCATCTTCACTTCCTTCTTATTCCTTGCACACAAATCTTATAACTTCCTGCAGAAAACAAATTAATCAATTTATATGTTGCCCTAAGTTCGTTATATTAGTCTATTATAATTTCTGGAACTAACTAAAACGTAGTTTACTCACTAAATGTTCAATGATAACACTCAAAATAAAATATATTTAAACTGATGAATTTTCCAAAGATTTTCTGCATTTACCTTTTTTTATTTTTCACAAAACTACTTCTTTATAATTGCAAATACATCCACACATCCACTATTAATGACTTTATGTATTATATCTGAACTGTGCAGAAAAACATGTTTATACATGTCTGGCCATAAACAATAGTGATATCATACGATACGAACTGTTGTCCATATCAATATATACATATTTATAAATGTTATCGTTATAAATTCCTTTTCTTTTTTTTTTAAATATTACCTTCAATATTGTTTTTTCTTCAATATTTTTTTCTAACATTTACTCATTGCTTCATTCCATTTAGTAAAATTCATTCAATCAGCATCTACATATTTCGAATGGTTTCAATTTTTCAAGATGATATCTGTAGTCACAGCCTTCCTTGCTAATCTAGTTGCTAGCACACATTTAGTTAGTGCAGGGGGGTCCCGGATTCCTTTCCAGATAGGAAAGCCTTGAAATATGAACATTACTGTTGTTCAGAATCCATGTTAAACTGTAGGTCCACGTCTCATATATCCTCAATGTTAAAAAGGACGCTAAATTCTAGTTCAACCACGCAACTTAACTTGGTAAATTTATCAAGGATTTCTCAAAGTAGATTAAACACAATATTCCAATTTTAATTATATCTCGTACTAAAATGGCTTATTGATAATTTTTACGTTCTCCTTTGACCCCAATTTCCTTCTTAAATATTTTCTTTTCTTAATGATTCTCCCCTTTTACCTCTATTTTTCTTCTTCTTCTTCCTCCTCTTAGTTATATATTTTGCTACCCGTTTTCTTCTTCTCCCCATTTCCTCATTACATCTTTTAATTTACTCCGCTTTTCTTCCCGTTTCCTCTCTTCTCCTTTTGCTCCTATTATCCTTTTCTTCCACTTATTATTTCACAGCCCATAAAAATACCTCACCACCACCGAATTGTCTGTGTTAGCAGTCATTCAATGTTGTCCCCCCATTTTTTGTACTGATACACAGAGAGAACGCTCTCACTTACATATAGATATAAAAAAAATGGTGCACCCTTCTTTTTTCCCTGTTCGTTCTGTAGATCTCGACCCGACTAAAACTACCGTAATTAATTCATAGACAAGAGAAAGAGAGAGACCGAAACATGACGGCAAAACATAGATTGCTTGTCACATGGTTTAGCGAAATAGGGGCCAAGTATAGGAGAGCAGAGAGAGAGGATGGGGGGTTCTTCTTTCGACTAAAAACAAAACATTAAATCACAAGGACAAAAGTGGAAGTAACAGTTTAATTGTTGATAGGAACTTGTTAACTTCGTTTTAACCAGGGGAGAATCGGTCTATTAGACTATCTACTGTATATATGTATATATAGATATATACATATAAAACACTTTTACAAGGTTAGATGACAATAATGTGTGTTATACTAGAATGACGGAACAAAACAATGGAAGGACGTTTTTGGGACTCACCCTTCAGATATTCTCTCAGGTTGAATTCTTTTTGACAAGTATAATTAGAGTAACTATTTAACGTAATGAAGTTATAAATTGACAAATTTAGTGCCGTTAAATCTTCGCTTTGACTTCCTTATAGTTAGTCCTACTGACTGTTGGGTTTACCATGCGTCAAGGAGAGAGTAGGTTAATTAGGTAGTCTGTGCTTCTTTCTTTACCCAACTTTTTTGTACATTAAAAAAACCTCCAACTTCGCTTATTGAAAGTTAAGAAAATGCAGCGCACAGTTTTCAAATTTCTAAGCTTGTATTTTTACAGTTACTGTAGAACAATTATTTTGTTTATAAAGAAACATCTGTACACTATAATCATATGTAGTTCCCGAAGATATTTACAAAGCAAAGAAATCAATGGAGAAGCAAATAGCCCCGAATGACTTAAGTTTGTTATTGATTATATGGTTAAAAGTGTTTTGGGGAACGGGGAAGTCCAAAGGTCAAATCATAGAAGGCCGCTTGGGTTAGTGCGGTCGCTTAGTAGCACTGCTACCACGCATATATTTTAAAATTAAATCAAAACATGGTAGATTAGTTTTTGCTTATTGCTTTCTACATAGTTATAATAGTATAACATGTAATCAAATTCAGTAGATTATCTTAGGGGTAGAATGTGGGTTAAGTTCTTAGGTTGAATGAACCCTGTGCATAAGGGTGGATGACTGTGCAAGAAACTAATCTTAAACCAACACACACACTCTCCTGCTCTTTTGTTTGTGTTTTGTTTCTGTTTTTCTTAAACCTTTGTTTTGAGCTTTCTGTGGGATAATTAGAGGTCTGCAGTCACACCTGCCTTCAGGTCTCGATAAAAGCCTTGCGGTAGGGGAACACACGACGTTTTTCTACCACACTCTGCAAGGAAAGAACGCGAAGTTGTCCAATACAGCACACCAAACATAGCATCGAGCGATCCCCTTTGCAGACGGTACGTCTGGTACAGAAGTGGCAGGTGGTGTCAAAATAAAGAAATTCTCCCCCTTGTAGGTACCACTAACGGCCGTTCTGCAACCCCATGAAAACAGCTCACTCACCCCTAGCTTTTTATTTTTTTTTTCTTTCTCAATTTTCTTTTCACAATATTTCTCTGCAAAGTAAGCGTCTTGAGGCTGATGCAGTGGGTTATGGGAAATACGCTTTGCACTGTCAGTAAGACGGTAGTGCACCGTAGCGGAAAGCCGGTGCAGCAGTTGTGCAATATGTCTTATTCTGGTGAAGTGCTCTATCTTATCATTTCGCGTTCAGTTCCGCATAGACTGTGACATCAACGTATCTTTTTCTCCAAATTATTCTTTCCCATTGACCGTATGGCACAATTCTTTTTTTGTATTAATTAGTTCACTGTTATTTTTCATATGGTTGCTTTCTTTTTGTTCCAAAGAGGAAGTAAAGTAAAGAAAATGAAATGAATGATGTGATTACGTGTGTGTGTGAATCTAAAAAGACCATATTGTGCCTATGAAATTGTTGATTACGAGAAAAACCGTTGAACTTATTTTTTTTTCTTTCTTCAAAAAAATGAAAAAAACGTTATGCTTAACAAATTTCAAATTCTGTTGTCACATTGTAATAATTAAAAAGTCGCAATAAAAATTGTACAATAATGGTCTACAATCTGAAATACTTTACTTTTATGATATTTTGATTTTTAAGATAAAACCTCACTGTTTTTCTCAGTAATTACTATAATTAATCATTAATTGAACAGATTCTCAATAAATTTAAGAGCCCTCCTTTGACTCTTCCGCACTTCTTTTTCATAATATTTCAAAATCTAAATTTGCTATGTAAATGCTGCACAATGTACTATACTAACAAGGTCATTAAACATTTTGAGTTTCTTAGGCTTTGATGAATGATACGGTTTGAATTAAATTGTGGGTCATTTCGTCTTATACTTTAAATACCTTATTGCTTTCTCCTGTTTGATTATTACAAAATGTTCACTGAGGAATGACTGAAAACGTTCAAACGAAAACTATGTTTGTTAATTGATAATAATAAACTTTTTTTAAAAAATAAATAAAGTCGGGCAAAGTTTTGCCAATGTTATCATATGGTACGAGTCGTATGGTACCAATCCTCATGCCAATGTAATGTATTGGTGCATGAGGATTGGTTGATTATTTTAGAGTTTAGTGTTCCTTTAACTATCCCTCGAGTTCTAGCTAATTATAAGACGTGAAACTAAACTTAAGATAGGATACACGTCCCCAACGTCGAACCCGGTTCTTCATAGGAAAGGAGTGAACACTAATCTTTAATAACAAGGAAATTCTATTGATACGCAATGTCTGATTTCTAATTTAGCAGAGTTCCCTCGTGCTATGTGAATTGCGTGCACACCTTTGCCTTGGGCGAACCGGGTTCGATTCTCGGCGGGAGCTCATGTGATTCAGATCCCATGTCAAGCTGTAGGACCACGTCTCATATAGCCTCACTGCTGAACGGGATGCTAAATTCATATACCGGTATATATTTATTCTAATTTGGCAAATTATTTCAGTAAATCCTTGTAAGAAATATTAACATTTCTTCCAAAGAAGTTTGTTATGCATCGTATAGTAAATAATGATATTAAATAGCATAATTAGTGTAAACAAGTATTATATGCATTTCTAAGTTAAGCATGCTACACATGCTTTTCTTAATTTCACATGCTTTTATTATGAGTATTACACATGCTTTTCTTAATTTCCACAAGAAAGAGGTTTTAACTTACGTAAATGCGGTTACGTATACTATAAACGCATTGTATCTATATAACCGTAGTGAGAGTGGTACTTGGGACATTGTGAGATCAACAAGCTAGAAGTAACTTTGTGTGTATATTTAAAAAAAAATGTCCACTTAAACACAAGCAGTGCAGAAAAAGAGAAGGAACGTGACTAGATGGCTTCATGCTATGGTCATACAAGTTCTCTTGTGAGACGTTCTTCGTCTTCACGTTAAAGAGTTATGTAATGCTCAGTCACCAGCATAGCTCGGCCCGGCCGGAAAGTAACAATCTTTCAGAGAAGATTATGGTAATTGTTGTGTAAAAACTTAACGCAACGAGGAACTTTTGCCTAGTTATCAAGTCAGTGGGGCCAACCATATTATCTTGTCTGTTATCACAAGAAAAGTTAAAGTTTAGACCATTTTATTATTTCGACTACCCAGATGCAAAAATAAACCAACACAACGTTGTCCTTTTCCTCACAATTTCATCATGTGGTTAAGATTTAGCTTCTTGAGTGGTTTTGTCCCTCCAAAACTTGAACTTAGAACTATTACATTGAGTCGTTGTGTTGCGTCAAACTCCTATCTGACCACAAACTCCTATGTGGTCAAACTCCTATCTTAAGAATTTAATAAAAGCCGCCTCCCTCTGGTCTAGTGGTTAGCGTGTTAGGCTTTGATTCACGTGGTCCTGCGTTCGATTCCTACACGAGAGCATTAAAATTTGAACTCAATACCTCAGATCGTATTTCGCCTAAAACGGTAGGCCCATATTCATGTATCCTCGTTGCTAAAAAGGGGCGCTGCTCTTTAACATACCAATTAACACAGATCCTTTTTAATCTTTGTGTTAGTTCGTTGGTTGCAATTTAAATTCCTTCACAGAGACTACATGAAGTCAACAAGTCTATCCTTTAACGTGGAGTGCCACGGTGGCTCAGTGGAGAGAGTTCACTGGTGCATGGGGTCGTTGGTTCGATCCCAGCTCGAACAAGGTGAACTTTGTGGTGGGCAAAGACGGTGTGCGTGGGTTTTCTCAGGGTTCTCTCATTTTCTTCATTTCACTATTTAATTCATTTCTCATCATCACCGTCTTCTTTAGCCTAGCCGGCATAACCGTGGAACGTAAAACTTAAATATTCCATTTCATTTTCCTTTAACGTAGAACGAAACCACAGAGAATCGTACATAAAGATTGCGCGTACTAACTCACTGACTGCGTGAGATGCAGTTTTTCTATTCAATCATAAGCTAGTTAAGAATATTAATAAATACTTCTTAACGTTGACACAAAAATAACAATAAGACATTCTCGTTTCATTTCAATATAGATTCGACTTCTCGTACTTAATCTTCACAAGCATGGGCCCCTGAAGGGGAGGGCAGGATGGAGCCCGAGCCCCCCCCCTCTGGCTCACGAAAATGTATACATAATATAGCAAACCACGTATATTAAATACCAGACGTAATATAGCAACCATAAATGAGATAGCCCCCCTCCTAGAAAATTTTCTTCGGGCGCCCCTGTTCACAAGGGAAATGATGATGACATCTTTTTTGATCGCTGCATGTAGTTCAGATACAGCCAATAATCCAGCACCGTAAAGTTAAGCATTAAAAATACAACCATTATTTTTTATTACTATTATTATTTAATGGACTGCATCAAAAGATCTAATTATAAAATGAGAAACAAAAATATTAGCAATTCAATCAATAGACAGAGACAACAAGTTGCCATAGCAAATTGTGTCATTGATAGAGCGTTTTCGTGACAATGTGTAACACCCCATTAGCATGTTGATTCCTGCAGCACCACATCTGCTAAGTTTGCGGCAACAGAGAAACAGGCAATTAAAAAAAAAAAAAAACAGAAGAGGGGAGAAAAAGAGAGAAGCGATGAACAGGAAGGAAAGAGGAAGAATCGATGATGAAAGATACGGGAAGGCACCAGCTCTTACTACCAAGCCACGTGTCTGATGTAATTACCTAACATCTATCCTTCTCTACTGTAGTCCTCAGACAGCTTCTTCGTATCTTGAACTTTTTTTTTTTTTTTTTTTTGAGGGATCTTCCTGTGAAGATGATTCATACAAAGTTTTCAGCGCTTCCTCAGGCATCAATATCTACTTTCTTCCCCTACTTTTTTTGTTAATGTCTTCTGTCTGATATTTTGTCCCTGTGACTCACAAGAACAAGAAGATTGGACTAGGGCGTATATAAGCAAAGATGATGATGTAAGTTTTTAAAAAGAAATCCTGGTTCCCATCATCTAACCTACTACTACTACTGAATTTATACATCCGCGAAATATAAGCCTTAACAACTCTTATAGTTCTTTCTTCTTTCTTGTTGTACACCCCTCGTAATGTCCTCTCGGGATCCTTTGAACGCCCCTTTCCCCTCCCCACCCGTCCTTCTTTCTTTCTGGTCTTTTCTCCTCCTGACTCAGAGACGCTTGTTCGGTTGCTTTGGGTTGGGGTTCTTCTCTCATCTCATTCTCAACCAGCTGAAGGCTTTACGTCACGCTTCTGCAGCCCCTCAATCAGTTTTTGTCTCCAGGACACGCGACCACTGTGTCAAGGTTGCCAAATCAATCCCTTTACGAAACCACTAAGGGGGATGGATTTTTTTTTTTTAAGTATATGTAGAAGGGAGCACACAAATCGTATGTGTGTATTAACAAAGCATATATCCAAGAATAGAAGATACAACTAGAGAGTAATGTGAGTGAGTGTCCTTTTCTAATTCTTTTAAAGATCCTCTATAAAAATGTACAGAAATGCTCCAAAAATATTATAATACCAAAGTATATAAACACATCCTATTTTCTCTTTACTTCCATAGCGGCTTAAAATTAATGTTGTCGACTTTCGTGTGAGGGACCCGTTTCGAAATCCGGTGGGAGTAAATTATTTTAGATTTCAAGTTAACCTGTAGGTTCTTATGTCTCACATAGCTTAGTGCTGAAAGAATTAATTAAGGTGTAAACAAATAGGTATGTTCTGTGAAAGAAAAATTGGCATTACTCATTCTATACATTTGTTCTCTTATCCACAGAACTATTGAGCGTATGAACGCATGCAAATACTTAAAACTCTGTCAGATAGCACTCATCTCCATTTTATGCCCAAAGTTCTTCAATTCTTGCCTAAAATTTCGTATGAATTTAAGAGTAATTCAGTCGTCGTTTTGGAGTTTAATGCATTCTTTCAGTACCGAGGCTATATATGACGTGAACCTACAGCTTAAAGTAGGATCCGAAAATGAAAAATGAAAAGAAATCTTTGAGTTTTACGTCCCACGGTTATGCTGGGCAGGCTAAAGGAGATGGTGATGACGATAAATGAATGAAATGGTGGAATGAAGAAGGTGGGATGAAACAGGAGAACCCCAAGGAAATCCACGCACAAGGTGTTTGTCCACCACAAAGTCCACTTGGCGCGAGCTGGGATCGAACCAGGGTCCACCAGAGGTAAACGCTCTGCCACTGAGCAACTGCGGCCCCTTACGTAGAATCCGAACCACATTAACTTCCACCGGGAATCAAACTCGGAACTCCTACGCCAAAGGTGCATACCGTGACCATATAGCCATATGAAATGTCATAACACTTCTTTTCTGGAACTTCAAATAAAAACTGCATTAAAAGTGGTATGTAGTGAACAATGTACATTATAGATTTATATTTATTTATTTATTTTTGTAATGGATGGAGTATCTAACCGTCTGCCCTTTCCCTTGATATATCAAACAGTCGCCATTCTCAGCTTAAACTAAGTTTCTTGGATACTGAAAGTAAAAGAGAAGCAATTTCTAAAATGACGTTAACATTGACACTACTGTCACATATCTTTGAAAGAAGATACTAGAAACATTTGTATCAAATGCCAATGCCTTTCAGTTGCGAGCTGAGCAGATGTTCTCTTTTATACCTAATAATTAATTAAGTCACATTGTTGCCTAGTAGTTAGCGTTTTTGCTTCATAATCGAGAAATTCCGGGTTCTAATACACTGACCAATTATTCAAACTGATGGTTTGCCAGTATTGCCCCCTGTTCCACCAGACGAATGCCGAAATGGTATCTTTAAACTGTAGGTCATGTCCTACTTTCTTTCACTAACTTATTTTTCCCATTGCTATTATGGTTGTTGATTAGTGATTCTAGTGTAAATTGGACCCATTGGCTTTTTGCAAAATAAATAAATAAAGATCTCATACAAATAAATGTAACTGATAGCCGAGAAAGTCTGGAGACAAAATTGTAGATTAGCCTATATTTTTATAGAGATTCTACAAGAATGGAGTTACTGTCTCTAATTTTCTAACGCATAGCTACTATTGCATCATTCACTTGGTGAAATAAAGGTAATGAGAAAAGAACGATTAAGTTGTATTGGTTCAGGATAGATATTAGCTTTCGAACACACACACATGTATATATTACGGGTACTTCTATTACTTGCTAATGTTTTCAGTGCGTAAAAACAGCCTCGTGGTAACTGTATTCGCTTTTTGTGAATATAGCCTATATTCACAAAAAAGGGAATACAGTTAACACGAGGCTATTTTTACGCACTGAAAACATTAGCAAGTAATGGAAGAACCCGTAACAAGAAGTTATTGGAAGAAAATAGAATTAAACTTTGAATATTTAAAAGTTCAACTATTCTGGCAATTGCTTGTTGGATTGAGAAAATTCCTAAACAAAGTATAATTCAGGACTTCTCTATTAGGAAGAGAGAGCCTTTAATCACAGTTGATGAATATAGTAAGATTTTATGAGTAAACTTTTTCTTTTTTTTTTAAAAAAAAGGAAAGATTATGCACGCTTTGTGGTTCCCAAAATAAGAAAAAACACGAAACTTGAAATTGGCAACATTGTCAACAAGAGAGAGAAAAAGAGAACAAAAACCTCGGCGTGCTGCACACCAAAGTGGGATGCGATAGAAAGACGAAAGGCTTTTTGAAAAGAAGAGGCAAGCTTCGGAAGAAGCGAAGCGGGGAAGGGAAAGGAGGGGAAATGATGCTAAGAGGAAATGTCGAGTAGGTCGAAAATCGTCTTTACTCTTGGCAGCCAACCCGAGAGCTGGCAACAGTTTAAGGGGAGGCGCCATATTTTCTTAGCCGTTCCGATATGGGACAGGTGTTTTTTTCCAAACGTGGTAGCACAGAATGGCATCAAACATAATTCACGTTTTTTCCCCTCTCTCTCTTCTGTAGGTTTCTTGTATAGAGGCATACCACACCATAATCTTTCTTCTGTTGTTTGTACCGAGTACCACTAACAGTCTTTCTTTTGTTTTGCACCTTGCAGGGTTTGCTATGGGAAACTAGGAGAAAGGGAAGTCGGCGAGGCGTAACAAAGGGGGAGGTGGCGGAACGGGGGGGACCACTCCAGTTGCCACTGGTCAACCCAAGTGACCCGCACCTTCGTCCAATAGGAGACGGCCTTTCTTATGATGTCATCAGAAGAGGAAGCCGAATGCTTCGGGTTGTACGGTGAAAAACTTCTGAAGAAGGCAAAACGTACGAGACAGCGTGTGGACGCCGGTGAGCCTCGTAACAGTTACTCGTCCATTCCCAACTTTAGTTCTCGCCCGAGCTTCCTGAGCGGCGGGCTCTACGGCGCGATTTTCAGCCAAAGCCATCAGCACTTTGGCCTCTTTGGGCCTGGGTTTACGCCGGCAAAAATGCTCAACGAACTTCTGGGGCGACAAGGAGGAAAGCCCTCGGATGCGGATGCCATGGGTGGCGCTAATCATATGGATATCAGTGGTGGCTCGGATAAACTCAACGGTGGAGTGAACTTTGATTGTATGAATGCGACCTCTGTGATTCGTCGTGGACTAGACAGTCCACCACTGGACAACGCCCACATGTTGCGTGACATTTTACAGGGACGTAAAAAAGAACTGCTCGCATTAGAGCAGGAACTTCGCGAGTCTAACAGAGACTTTGCCGGATCACCAAATAACAATAACAATAACAACGAGGTGAAAACTAGTGTTAGTGGTGGTACTACTGGCAGTGCTGGTGCAACAGTTGGTGGTTCAAGTGGTGACAGTGCATCAGGTACTAACGGTAGTGCGAGTGGTGCAGGAGGAACAAATAATACAAATTCAAGTGGTGGTGGACAATCGAATAAACCTACAATGAACGGTGGGGAAGTGCCAACACAGAATGGACCAACGTCAGTGGGGCGGGGGGATAATCCGGACGCAGGAACCACGGAAGATGACGCGCTCGAAGGTCTTAGTGATGGGGGTAAACAATTGGAAATGGACGATACACTTAATATGAATGGTCCAGCTTCGGATACTGAGCCCTCGTCTTCGCCAGTGTCGGAATCTTTGGCTCACAAGGAAGATGCTAAAGATTCTCAGAAGGAACTCGAGTTAAAGCGTGCACGAGTGGAGAATATTGTTTCGTCCATGAGATCCAGTCCTTCCCTCCCAACGCAGGTGAATGGATGCAAAAAACGAAAACTTTACCACCCCCAACAACATGAAAGTGTTCGATATGCGGCCAGTATCGGTCTCCTCGACGACGAAGAGCCACAGCTCAAACAAAAACGTGTTGAAAAAGATGCTCTCAAGAGCCAGCTAAGGACAATGCAAGAACAATTAGCAGAAATGCAACAAAAGTATGTCCAACTATGCAACCGTATGGAAATGGAATCTGATTGTCAAGATGATACCAGTGATATGAATTTAGAACTGTCGCAGACCGTCGAGCAGGAATCTGCTGCTGCCGCTGTAGCTGCAGCTGCAGCTGTTGCGAGTATGGGGTTACCGCAATCAACCCCTGAAAAACCAACAGGACACCCGACAACCCCAGTGAAGGATGGACCACCTCCGGCGGCAGCTCCTGTCATGCCCAAGATCCCGTCAGCTAAATTACACCCAAATCCTCACCCACCTATACCCCCACCAACGGTTAACGGTGGAGGACCTATGGTACACGAACATCCAGATCATCCTCATCACCCTCACCATGGTGCCGCGAACAACCCCGCTGCCATGTACCTAGGGCATAAGTTGTTCATGGAACAAGAAGCGCGACTCGCTAAAGAAGCTGCAGTGGCTGCCGCTGTGGCAGCAGAACCAAAGAACTCTTCCGAGTTTAACGAGAGGTTTACGTTCTTCAGAAATGCCCCCTTGTCGAGCGCCGACCTTGAAGGACTTGCGGACGTTCTCAAGACGGAAATCACTGCCTCGCTTGCTATCGTGATCGACACAATAGTTGGTAGGTTTATGCAACAACGGCGGTTCCTTGGTAAACAGTCGGAGGCTGCGGCCGAACAGCTCAATAAGGATCTCCTAATGGCATCACAACTTCTTGACCGGAAATCCCCGAGAACCAAAGTGATCGACAGAGGTGGTCGTATGAACGGTAATGCTTATAATCCTATGGGAATGAGCAATTCTATGCACAATCCCGAAAATAATTTGAACTCTATAAACTTGCCCCATATAAGACCCCCAGTGAGTGTAGCATCAATGTTTCCGCCAAAACCCCCGGGAGGTGGAGGTGGAGGCGGTAGTGCAGGAAGTGGTGCTGGTGGGGGTGGGAGTGCTGCAGGAGGACAAGGTGCAAGTGCCGGTGGTGGTGGATCGACATCGATGTATTCCATGAGTGGTTTGGGGTCCCACGGGTCCCACAACATGAATCCGTATTGTATGTCAGAAAGTAGAGAAGGCATGCCTGAACAAAATGAGGCCCTAAGTCTGGTTGTGACTCCCAAGAAGAAGCGGCATAAGGTGACCGATACAAGAATCACACCAAGGACGGTGAGTCGAATTTTGTCGCAAGATGGTGACCCAAGCAAATATCCAAATCTAGTCCCTTCCACGAGCGCTACAACTGGTTCAACTGAATCCCCGTCACCTCGCCCATATCATCCTCCACCTCCACCCATACTTCCCGTGTCTTTACCAACTTCTGTTGCTATTCCCAACCCTAGTCTTCACGAATCCCAGGTGTTTTCACCTTATAGCCCATTCTACGGACAACATCACTCTTCTAGTCCACCCGATCGGCGAGATTCCGAAAGTCCGATTCCGCATCCACCAACACTTCTTCATCCTGCAATCCTCGCAGCACACAGTTCTCCAGACTATGTCCATCTGCGAGGAGACAGCGGAGACCGAGGATCAGACTGCAATTCCGGGGACGGACCCTACGACGGAATTCAGCCTACAATATCCTTTCCAAGCACTATGACAGAACATCACAGTAAGTTGATAATATTAAATTTTTGTTTTGTTTTCTGGGCAAATGTTTTTACCTTAATTTTTAGTGAAGTATTAGAGTATTAGCAATTGCAAGAAGTAGTGCTTTAAACTGTATGCTTTTCTTTGTTTGGAAGAATCAATTAAATTTTAATTTTCGTGGAAAAAGATTACATATCGTTTCTTAAAATCATGTTATGTGACTGCCCTTGAAAGCCGTTGATTAAAAGCTACAAGATAGCAGTTTTGATTATCTTTTTTTACGTAATTTTATTCTTTTTTATTTTTTGTATAGGGTCATGTTAAAAAAATGAACACGCGTTTGTTTTGAAACACCTGTTGGAAACCTAATCTGCTCCGTAGGTTAGCAAGAATAACTTTAGAAAAAGTACGAAAAATGTATGCCTTTAGTAGTAGGGCTATTTACAAGTAGGCCTATTCTTCTTACAGATAAGAATATAGACAGTAGAACTTCTGAAAGACACGTGGATATTAAATAAAATCTTATTTGAAATGCATGTGCTTCTTGCCAGGTAGATTTTTACATAAATCAAATTTAAAAATAGCTTGGTGTCCAGTACAGTTTGTGCAGTTAAAAACATTTTTATCTATTTTACTGCACAGTTGAAATCTAAGTCAACTTACTGCTTGCTATATTTAATTGCTTTGGAGGCGTTAAAAAAAGGAATTATTTTGTTGTAATCCACAACATCTGACAAACTAAAAGTAGCACGACAAAATTTTGAATATTTAATTAAATATCTATTATGGTTTTAACCTAAACTAGTAAAACATTAATTTTCTTTGTTTTATTTGCACTTGGAATAGCTTTAGTTCGTTTACGATTATTATCAAGTTTCAAGAATTTCAATGATCTTGCAAATTTATAGCCGAAATCATTCACAAACAACCAAATGTAGCGATATAAGCAAACGTTTAGCAAAGAGAATACAATCTGTTTGCAAGATTTGTTATGCATTTTATGTTTTATATTACTAGATAGTTACATTGTAAGACATTTGCCCAGAAGTAATCTGATATTTATTTTTAAAAAGTTTATATTACTATAATAATATGTACACGGATTTTTTTCTTACATATTTCTGTGCGTTATATCGTATATAGTCTTTTGCAAACTGTTTTATTAGTTAAGATTGTTTTCATAGGAAAAATAGAAACAAACAATTGAAATATCTTAAATGTACGATAAAAATTAAGAAAAGAATAGATTTCTTATTATTTCACTTATACGTGTTAAGTTGACCTTTGGCAAAATTATAAATAGCTAATACGTCAAATTAGTCCTAGATTTGCGTTGTGATATGGAAGTTTTCTTTCCTCAACTTTTGGCAATGAAGTTTTAAATTTTAAACTTCCCTTAAGAGCCGCCACTGGTTGAAAAGTTTTCGTTAATATAGTGAGAAATACTGATCCTGTCATTACGTTGATGGGATTTTTCGTTAGCATAGTACGAAGCACAACTGTATCGTTAATGTTATTATATCGAAAAAAATCTTCGTTAATCTTTGTTAGAAACCTTAAACTTTCTTTACACAGTTACACGTGCCCGTAAGAAATTAAATGCATAGAATATTAAAAAAAAAAAAAAAAAAAAGAGAGAGAGAGAGAGAGAGAGAGAGAAACAAAAAAATCTCATTTGCTGTTGTTTAAGAAAACGGGAATCACTGTAGTAGAATGGGAAGGAGTCACTCCTCTGATTGCTGCAGACGACTCGATTAGTCTCGCATAATTAATTTAGAAGAGGGAAAGGAATTGGCAGATCGATAGATAAATGGGAGTAAAACTTGTAGTAGAGTTTACGTTAGCCACTACCTTGATCGGGAAACTCTGGACTGAATAAAAACAAGATAACTTTGAAAAGATTTCGTGTGAAATACGTCTTAAAAAAAATGAGCAAGCATTTGTCAGAGATAATAACTGTAAATGAATTCGCCCACGAGAGGCATTGTCACTTACTAAGTTAATATGTGTAAACTTGGGGACGAGGAGAAAATTCATCAATAATTCTCCTATTTTTGTGGAAGAATATTTTCAAGATGCTGATACAGAAATTAAAAAAAAAAAAAAAAAAAAATCAGAAAGACAGTGACAGCTAATTTTTAAAGATATAGGTATATAGAATTAAATTTGTACATTGATTCGTGTCCGCATCTCGACAATATTCAGAAATTCGTCAAGTTTTAAGACTTCAATTCAATTGTGTAGATAAATGGTACAACAAGGGTATTTGTACCGATCGAAGATTAAATAGCTCTTCTTTGCATTCTAGATTTTCTGTACATTTGAATTCCGAAACGTAATTTTAGCTTAACAATTCTTATAGATTTCATAAATCAGGCACTGAACACAGCGATAAAATATTTGGTATCTTGTGAAGTGCATGTTCCAAAAAAATCATGATTAGATTGATTTAATGTAGTTTCACCGAATCACAGGACACAGATGAAAGTATGTGTGTCTAAATATCCCCCTCAAAATAGTATTTAATTCAATTCTTTTCTCCTATCGTATTCTGATATGAAATGATCGTATCTTTCTCAAAATTCCATTAAGTTAATCAATATTTAAGAAAATGTAATATTGCATTTGACTGCTGAGTATTTTTTTAAAGGTATATTACATGCATTGCTTTTTTCTTTCTTTTATTCTTTTTTTAACGAAACAAATTTTGAGGTACTCTGAAATACTTTGTTCTCATAATGCTGCTAAAAATGGTTATGATAAAATATAAAATGATTTATTTTTTAGTTAATTAAAGGAGACTTTCTTTCTCTGTTTTTATTAATTGCTATGAGGAGGATCATTATTTGAGATTTAACTTGAGGGATCGGGGGAGGGGGAGGGGGAGGGACACGATTCTTTTCACATTTTTCATTAGTATATTACTATACGATTAATTAAAATACACTCCAGGCCATGTGAGTTTGTGGTGGACAACATCGTGATCGTTGTTTTCCTCAGGATCAGTGGCGGATCTAGTCCAGGGCCGGGGGGGCTAGGCCCCCAGTTTTTTCAGTGACAAAAATTGTAAGCTATTATTTATATATTTTTGAAAGTTTATGTATCCCTATCATAGTCTGAGTACTGGCTGCCCCCCAAGTTTTTACTTTCTAGATCCGCCACTGCTCAGGATTCTCCCGTTTCCCCCACATTCTTATTCCATCAGTTTTTTTTCTGTTATCATTCAGTTTCACTAATCACTCATCCCCCTTGGCTTAAAGAGCATAACTGTAGAATGTTAACATAAACATTTCATTTTCATTGTCTTGATTTAAACGTATAATATGTATATAAAACTCTGGTGGGGAAAATGCTCCCCTTACCCACTAAATGACTCCATTGACTTCAAATTGTTCTCAATAATGCAAACTATATATTTTTTTTCAAACTCATCTTATTTAAGAACAAATAACGTAAGGTTAAGCCTTCCCTTTAGTCAGCGATGTATACAATTATTATTCGGAGATATTTACGCTCATTAGATGGACAAAATGAACCCAAATTTCAGTAGAAGTAAAACACAATAATTTATAAATTTACTTCTAGTTATTTAGCACTGCAAGAAAAGCCATGACTTACTTGGAAGCTGGATTTACGTTTAAAGAAAAAAATGACAATATAACTTTTTAAAAAATAAATAACTTGATTTAATCGTCCTTAAAATTGCGAGGCAAGTATGTCTATCTTCTTTCTTTTCCACTTTTTTTTGCCCTTAGCTCATTAGCGATGCCCTCCGGTGACAAGGTAGTAGCAAGCAATTGCTTCTGCAATAAGATTGCTCCAATCCAACACACACACATATACATACATACATATATATGTATATTTCTCTCTCTGTAGGCGTGGCCTTTTTCTTCCTTTTTTTAAGCTCGTGGTTTTCCTTACCTCATATTCCTTTATAAAGTTCTAGTGATGATGAATTTATAAGTCCAGTGACGGGCACCAACTAGCCAAGCCAAGAGAGTTTTAATTCATTTCTCTCCACCCTTATCAACTCCGTACATTTTCTTCTTCCCTTCCCCACCCTACGACTAACAGTAGTACATTTCTCAACTCAAGCCACATATAACCTTTACGTTTTCTTGCCTTTTTTTTTTCTTTCCTCCTGCCTTCATGCTCCTTTTCCGTGAAACTGAGATGTACAATTAACCTGATTAAAACTTTTGCTCATGTCTTTAATTATATGCCCTCCTCCACACCTCTTTCTCCTTTCTGACTTTTTCAACTTTGTTCATGTCATTTCATCATCATCATCATTATTTTTTTTCTTTAGTAATGTTGGAGAAAAGCAGTGCTAAGTTTATTTCTTTCTGTAGTTGATCCCAACCAGCTTAGTCCATAGATTAATATATATGAGCATAATTATGTATGAAAAACGTTAAAAGTTCACTTACAAAGTTTTCCTCTTTTTTTAAACTTATACTAAGGAAAAGAAAGACGTAAAGAAAAAAAAAGGAAAGGGAAAATTATTATTGATGCTTAGAAAGGTATTATACAGTCCAGATAAGCAGAAAAGATTACGCAGTGCTTCTAGTAGCAGAACATATACTTAAAAAAAAAATGTAAATAGCTCATTACCACGTTAGAAAAAAACGGGGAGGGGGGGGGGGGAATAATTATTTGTTCAAATATATAACAACACACAAATTGTATATTACCGTAATACCTTTAATTAGTCCATATTAATTGTTGTGCTTACCTAAAGATTTATTTGTAGCACATTCAAAAAATGGATTTACTTGATTTACGTAGGATTTAGATTTTTGGGCTTTCGTCATCTATGGCTATTTAGCTTGTCACATATGAGGAATAACATCCCTCGGCGAGCACACTATCCGGGGAAAGGGAAGGAAGGAAGCGGCCTGGGACCTATAAGTTAGGTACCATCCCGGCCTTTGCCTGGTGTGAATGAGGAAAACCCAGGAAAATCTCATTCAGGGTGGCTGACCTAAAAAGAAAACCTTTAACACTTTTTCGACCGAGTGTGCCCCACCGGGAATCAAACCCAGGACCATGAATTTACTTGAAAATAAAATAGAACTTATTTCGTAGTTACAACTCTCATTAAGTTTAGACTACAAAGTACTAATAAAACAAATCAGAACCAATCAACATTTCATATTGCATCATGAGAACTCCGAAAGGAGGATATCTGAGAATACTATTTCATATTATATGCAGTGAGAGAGGTCACACTGATACAAATTTAAAACTTTTACCGTTTTAAATTAAGGATAGAAAATGTATCTAATGTACTATTTTCGTATACAAAAATTACGTTAAGTTTCTTTTCCTTAGTTTGAAGTTGTCTGACGTGACTTCCCGAAAGAGCCACCATTGCTTATCTGTAAAGTTGGGTGGCCACCGTGCTATTTCTATGAAGCCAAGAATAGCAAGTTTCTATGAAAGTTTATTGTATTTTTCTCTTATTTTTTTGCAGCACTTAGGAGAAAAGTTTTCAAAAAAGGTAACATCAAATTCTTAATTATTTACGTAACTGCATTCAAATTTTCAAATTACTGTACTTCATAAACCAGTTCTGATAATATTTGTAATGATATAACGATCACAAGTCCATGTATTTATGTACTTCCAGTGTATTCCAGGAATCTGAAAATAGAACTTTTGCTGAAGTGTTAATTATAAAGTTTTCAAAATAATTTATATAAAGATTAAATTAATACATATAAATAGTGAGCTGGGTAACATAACAAATCAAAAAATACAAATAATAAAATATATATACAGTCTGTGAACTATTGTCAAGTAGATGTTCTGAAATACTACTACTTCTAATCGAGGAACATCTGACTCAAACACTTTTAATGTTTCTTTGAAATCCATAGAACCATTTCAAAGAGAATACAGAGAAATCTCAGATTAAATACAGGAAATAGAAGGGAAGGAGGGGTAAAAAATCTTCTTTTGTTTGTTTAATAGAAGCCCTTGGAGGCATCTCGCATGTAACGTCCCTTTCTCCCCCCTCTTTCTCTCTTAGGTGTTTCTGGAACAGACTAACAGAAACCTATCACGATCATTTAACACGTTCGTTTTTGCTTGTAAGTAGAGTTATCTGAGTCCTAATGCTGATCATGATTGCGTTAACATTTCTACAGATTCTTAAAAGATAAGAAAGACGACTAATCCTTTTACTGTGCAATGTTTATATTTATTGATTGTCTTATGCTCTGTTATTAATAGCCGTAGCTACAAAATACTTCACTGTACTTGGTTTATTTACTTATTTTTAAAATTTTGGCAATCCTTATTTATCTTCAATTTAATTATTTTTTGTCTTAATTTGATATTCCCATTTCCACGTACAAACACACACACACACACGCACACACACCTCTATACTTGCTGTGCTACAACCTTAGTCTATGTTAAACTGGTCATAATTGCATATACATATTTATTATGAATACTATTCTACACAGTTTAATGCTAGTTTTGCATTACATGTGAGGAAGCACGCAAGTAATTTAATCTCTTTTACACCAAACAGGGTCTTTCTATACATATTCAGTACACTTTTAGAGATAAATCTTTTATTTTAGAAGAAAAAGAAAGAAAGAAATATTATATTAGTTAGAGATACTCTGTACGTGCACAGAAAAATACTAAATTTGGTCTTCAATAGTTTTGAGTTATGACTTCTCGAAATCTGAATTTTTTTGAAATTTCAGTTGGTTTCTTTCTTTGTATATATTTCTACAAGATATTATTATTACTTAAGATACATAATATGATTTCTAAAACACTTTGCTCTAATAATGATAATAATTTTAATAATACAGTTTGCAATTGACTAGAAATCCCATCGGGTCAATTATCGACAATTTCTTTTTCTTTTTTTTTTTTTAAACCATTGTATATTGCAGTGTTGTTTCTTTTGCAGCATTAGACAGATGTTTGTGTGTATGTTGAATGAAATTTGTGTTTTTAGATTCCTTAACTCTTACCCACTCCTCGACACTCACTCCGATGCACTTGAGGAAGGCAAAGTTGATGTTCTTCTGGGTACGATACCCGAGTTCAGCTGTTCTCAAGATGTATTTTCCAGACATTAAGTTCAACAAAAATAATACTGCTCAGCTGGTTAAATGGTTCTCCAACTTCAGGTAAGGTTTTTTACAATATATTTTAAAGTTCTTTAAGATTTGATATTTTATTGCTGCTAGTTCCGAAATCAAACAAGTAAAGAATAGTTCACACAACGTATTGGATTGATGTTTCCTCTGATGACGTTCTAGAGAGTGAACGGTGAATACCATATAGAAGCATTGATTTATCAAATTCAGTACTTATATTTGTATGTCCTTTTAGTCCTATTTATGGGGCACAGTTGCTCAGTGGTAGAGAGCTTACCTCTGGTGTATGGGATCTCTGGTTCGATCTCCGACCAAGTCAGTTTGTGGTGAACAACATCGTGTTCATGGGATTTCTCGGGGGTACTTCCGTTTCTTCCCAAAGTCTCGTTTCAGCAATTATTTCATCATCGTCTCCTTTAGCTTAAAAGCGCATAATCATGGAACTGGAATATTTATTCCTATTTAGTATTTTTATTTTTCTTCCGCTATGCCCATCAGCACGTCTATCTGTCCGCAGATATCAGAGCTGAAACGGTAAAAGATTAGCGAGAAATGGTTTTCTGGTATGGATTCAATGTCCCATGGATATGTTCCATCCCCTGTTTAAAACTTTCTATCCAAACCGGAAGTGGTACAAGTCAACCATTTCTGGTTTCAACATCGATCACTACAGAACATAAACAATAGATAACAAGAAGCGTTTATATATATATTTTTTAAAATAATCGATTCAATGTTTCGACAATAGGTTTTACCTTCATCAGTATCCAAATACCACATAGAAATATACTACAATTTCCGGCTCCAATATTGATTTCCATCGAGTAAAAACTGTAAGGCAGAATGAGAAATGCCTTTTAGTATGGATTTAGTGTTCCAAGGATTAGGTTTAATCTTCACGTCTATTCAAACCGGAAGTGGTAAAAAAAAACAAATTACGATTTCCAGTTTCAACACGAATTTCAATAGAACAAAAACAGTAATAGATAGCGAGAAGTAGTGTTTTAATATGGATTCAAGTATCGTAAGAATAGATTATTTCTTCTTTTAACTCTCTATTCGAACCAGAAGTATACTAGAAATTAACGTTGATTCAACTTTGATTATCATAGGACAAAAAAATTTAAGAGATAGCGATAAGCTATTTCTTGAAATGGATTTGGCGTCGCAAGAATATGTTCCATCTCCACCCTTATTTCTCTACAGAAACTTGAAATTGTAGAGGTCCACTTCCGCTCCCGTTTTCAATATTGATCTTCATAAACCAAAAATATTAAGAAATAGCTGGAAATGATTTCTTTTGATAAAATCCAGCGGCGTCCCAATAATCGAGTTCACCTTCATCCCCTATTCCTCTATTCAAACCGGAAGTGGTAGACCTTCCTCTCCTGGTTTCAGTATCAAATTTCCATAGTTCAGAAGTCGACCGTGGTTTCCACAGTGTGGAAAGTAACTCACTTGTTATGATTCTTAACGGAAAGTCTCAAAAGTTGTTATTTTTCGACTGAAAATATACAAAGATACGTACCTTCCAACTTCTCTACCTTTCTCTTATTTTAAAAAAAAGGAGCTGCATTTCTTCTTGACTGACGATTTAAAAAATTGATAACTCCCTTCTTGCAAAGTGAACGTTTCTGAATCACTGACTTCGCCCATGTTATTCCTTTTATCTCGAACACTTTTGCTTGTTCATTCTCAGAACGTTGTATGTATTCTATGTGCAAAGTTCTCCCTTTTTCTTCTTCTCTCTCTCTCTCTTCTTTGCTCTGTTCTTGCCAGGGAAGCAATTCACAACGCAACACCTACACCACGTAGAGGATGGGTAAAGAGTTTTTGGTCAAGATAACAATCATCTTGGTGCTTTTGGCTCTCCTCAACTTTCATGGCGAGTCTTAAGATTTAGATTCCCTGGACGGTACTAGACTGCTCAGACCACTTTTCTAAACCTTCTCCCCTTTCTCCTCACATCCCCCCTGAATTCCCTTCACAAGTCTCGAAAACCTTCCGAAACTCTCCTAAAATTTCCCTACTTCATTACGCAACTCTAGAAACAAGCAAGAGATAGAATGAGCGCATCTTCTTCATCTAGTTCTCTGTTTCTCTTTCTCGCTCTCGCCTCTTTTTCCGCCATTCTCAAACCCTCTTTTGCCTTGCAATGACATTGTACGACGTTACCCTCCTCCTCCCCTTATCCACCAGAAGGTGGCGGTTTTGCCGTTATAAATTCAGAAACAAAAGAGACTCGATAGTTAAGCGAGCTTTGTTCCAAAAAGGAGTTTTAGGGAATGAGAAGTTTTCAGCGAGACGTGCTGAGAAGCTTGGTAAGGAGTGGGGTGATATTCTGTTTTGGAAAACTAGTTCATTCCTTCGTTTAAAA
Organism: Thermobia domestica; assembly: GCF_964235325.1. Taxonomy (NCBI): domain Eukaryota; kingdom Metazoa; phylum Arthropoda; class Insecta; order Zygentoma; family Lepismatidae; genus Thermobia; species Thermobia domestica. The sequence goes on from NC_137464.1 coordinate 107,201,222, forward strand.
GCTTCCACTTAAAACAGATTGGATTATTTCTTCACTATACTCAGTGGCCAGCAGTTCATTTCTTGGACAAAGGCCTCCAAAGTTTTTATAACCACACTGTGCTAGCGCTGTGGGAAACTGGAAGATTACACTTTCTTATAAATTTACTTTTCTGCCTGCTTTGCTCTTCCTACATAGTGTCACTTCCCTAGTTCTCTCTGTTTAGGAGAGAACTTATTACATTAAAACTTATTACGAAAACATTTTTGCAAGTAACGAGATATCTTTTTTTTTTTCAGTCAAACACAAAAGCAATTGACCTTAATGGTCTTTATAACCGAAAATTTTAAATAAATTGGTCTTGTTATAACATTCTTCTCATCTCATGCTACAAAAGATTAACAATAGTTTCCATAAACTTTTCTTTTGTGGATTAAAATAAAAAAAAAAAAAAAAAAGATAGGTTAGATTATATCTTAAATTTATAGATTGAAGACTACTTGTTCTTTTCTCAGTAATTCGGACAATGCTTCAATAAATTACATTATACATATTGGGTTTTAGTTGTTGATTTCTTTCAATTTTATGAACTAGTTAGCTCTCAGCCCTAATTTGACATTCTTCAAGAAGTGCCAAGCTTTGAGGTAACAACAGATTTAGAAGAATGGTGAGTTGAAATCAGATACAGTCAACAAGCAGATACAGCCAGTTTAAGATACAGATAGTAAAACATAGAGTTTTGACAAGGGGGTTCAACTTGGTCTTACTTAATGTTGGTATAATTTTTCAGTGATGTTCACAACACAATAAATATTAGGCTTGAAGGCTTAATTGAAGAGTACTTGCTGTCACTAATGATTGGAGTAATTGGAATAGTAGTTTGATTTCGTAACATAGGAAATAGAAATCCTTTGTGTATAAATTAATAGACTTTTAATTGAAAGTTATGCTGCTTTCCCACAAGTTAAAACTGATTAACGCATTAAAAACATTTTCGGTCTGTTAATATATTTAAAAAAGCACCTTTTTGTTTTTGATCCTCCATGTTTCTTTTCCATGGTTATACATCTCTTTGAAGATATCAAATTGGTTCAAAATTATTTCACTAAGAGATTTGGATCAAATCGTAAATCAAGAACATTAACGTTGAACTTAATTAACTTACTAGGTACAACTTACACCATATCTTCATCAGTATTCCATTTGTTTCTCAATATTTCTTGCTTGAGTGAAGTCTTGTGACGTTTTAACATATCTTCGATTAAATCTAAACCCGAAAATTTCTACATTAAAAATAAATAAATAAATAAATAAATAAATTTCGTTTATCTGATTACTTCTATCATATGTTCTATATTTAACTTCCACTTTGTCACATGGGATACTGTCTTCAAATCTATATGTAGGATATTAAGTTTACGTTTATTTCTTCCCCTATCAAAATATTTATGTTAATGTTCTTCATTAGCCTTTTGTGAAGATTAATTTTGCAGTTTAACTTTATTTTTTCATTACCGAAAATATTTGAGAAGTGTATCCACTAGCGAAAATATTTGAGATGTGGATCCACAGTTGAACGTGTAATCAGAACAGTATGTGTTACAACCGAGAATTCAACTCAGGCTTCCTCCCTCTCCCTCCATCAAAAGAAGAATGCTATAACTATTTATCTACATGGGCAGAAAAGTGAAAAATCTATATTTCACAAACGAAATACTCTTAAACAAGTAAACTTTTCTGTAGTACCTGTAACATTATTCGTACATTCTTGAGAACTATTAAAGGAATTTCGATCTGACGAGAAAAGTTGATAGAAAATACTCGTAGTATTGGCAGAATTATTTCATGGTTGTTAAAAATAAATAAATAAAATTAAAAAAAAAAAAACTGTCTCCATGGTCACCATTGAATTTGTCGTCGACATTCTCGCCCACATCGACTCCTTCGCTGAGATTTTGGCCACCATCGATTTCTAAGTCGTCCATATTGACCTTTACGCTTTCCACTCAATCATCTTGGATCTTATCGACCTTGCACCTCATTGACTTTCTTACCGACCTCCTTCCCTCCTTTAGGACCTTAAAGTATGTTCTGTCCTTTGATTTGAAGTTAAAACTATAAAAAACCAGCACCAGTTTGAAAGTATAAAAAGATGATACATAATTCTTAAGACTTTCATGTGATGCTTGCTTTACGTTTCAAAAAAATATATAATTTTTCTTGACCGTTTTTATAAAATAGTTTACATTTTACAATACTGTCTTTTTCTGTGTAAAGATTATATACAGTATTTCATTTCTTTTTTTAAAAGTATACAAGTAACCAAGTATTTCTTTATTTTACAACATTTTAGCATCAAGTAGCCTAATCTCTTAGGAGTTCTCTGTGTTTCTTCCTTCCTAACATCGCGAATGAATGAATGTAAATTTTATATATATATATATATAATACATAGGTGAAATACACGTGCTTATCTACATTCAGAAAGTATTTGACTACTTCCACAAATTTCTGGGTGTTCTTATTCTTCTCTCTTTTTTCTTTCTTTAATTTTGGAGAAAAAAAAATTAAAAATATGCTTCCATCTTAGTTGCTTCATTTCCTAGTATTCAATGCAAGGATTTCTTTTGCTTCACTTTTTATTCTCTCTCTCTCTCTCTCTTTGCACAAAAAAAGGCAAATACTGAGAGCATGTAAACTTTTTCACTGCTTGGATAAATTACGTAATTTACAGGATTTACTCGTCCCACTCCCTTCAAAAAGAAAATCGAACGTTCTGTACTTATACTTCTGTCCTAGTCACTTTTTAAAATGTACTTTCTTACAACTTTTTACTAATCTCTCCCTTTAACCTTTTCCAACTTCTTTCAATATATATGGCTTTCTCCCAGAACTTGAGGCCTTTCATTAAAAAATTAAAAAAAAAAGTTAATAATAATAATTTGAGGTTCTTTCCAGAAATAAATGTGTATGAGTATACATATATCTACACACACACATGTACATATATATAAATGAAAGCAGAAAAGGCTTGACGAACTACTTACCTTTGCTCATACGGTTTGTACCTTGCTTCTTTCCCTGTACTTCTATATGTTTCTCTTTCTCTCGTTTCTTTTCTGTTCACTTACACATACACATACACACAGAAACAGAGTTTTTAATTCTTGTCTTTCTTCTATGGGAAACAGGAACCAGCAGCAGAATTGCGAAGTCAGTAGTCACTTAATTAAAAATTACTTAATTACGGTCTTGGCTCTAATTAGCGAACATACCCCTCCTCTCTCTCTCTCTCTTTCTCTTCGTATTTTTTTAAAACTCGTTTTAGTCCCTTGACGGTAGTTTCGTCTTCACCTCACCTCTTCATCATCATGTACCTTTTCTCTTTTCTACGTCTATTTTTTATTTTTCATCCTCTTCTTTTCCTCTCTTCCTCCATACATGCACTCGCTTAAACAAGAAGTATGAAAATAAAAAAAAATAAAAAAAAAACAAGAAAGAAGTAAAGTTACTTCCCAGCATCATCCTCGCAGAAATCCATCCGTATTTTGCAAGACATATATATCACATCATCGTATCTACGTACCTTTCTCTTATTTTCTTCACGATTTTCTTCTTCTTCTTCTTCTTCTTCTTCTTCTTCTTCTTCACGTAACATTTCCTCATTCTTCTTCCCTTTACCTTCCCTAGCTATTTTCTTTCTTTCGTAAAAGAAAAAGTTTTGTGGCTTTAATTACGAATCTTAACATACTTTTTTAATTACCTTTCATTCTTCTTTAAAATGCAGCAAATCCTTTACGTAAAGAGGGTACATGTGTACTAGATTTTCCCCTGTAAATTGTGAATATTACGGATACTGGTCGATAGGTTAGCTCGGTATATTTTTCTTAGTTACAATTGAATTGAAGATTTTATCAAGAGAAGGAAAGGAATGAAAGTGAAATCTTGATGCTGTGGTACTTGTCTGTATAAGTTGATCATGAAAATTGACACTGTAAAGCCATGGATTGCATAGGTCTCCTATAAAATATTTTGCATTACTTCCATCTTTTAAGTTGATCTGAGCCATTACTTTTAAATACAATAAAAAAAAAAACAAAAAAAAAAAAATGTAACTCTCGTACTTCCCAAGACTGTCAAATAGACAGCCTGAGGAAGGCACTGTTGAGCTGACGAAATATTACAAAAAATTGTGTTTTTATTGTGTTTAGAAGTCTTGGCTCAAAGATACTTACACAATACATTAGAAACTTGATATCTGATGGAAACAAAAGAGCAGTCTAAGATAGTACTTTCTTGTAGCTAAATGTTTAATATTTGTTTGTCATTGGCGCGAGAGATTCGGGTTCGATGCCCAGTGGTAGAGCAGAAGTGGTTTAGTTGACCATGTCAAATTGTAAGTAAAACTTATTTATATAGCTTACTGCTGCAAAGAAGACTTCAATAAATCAATCAGTCTGTTTAAAAAAAAAAAAAAAAAAAAAAGCGAAGACAAGAATTTAGAGATATAATCCTACAAAAATTGAAACTAAAACAATTAGTCAATAGTTTAAACTACTTTCTACAGTAAATTTCTCTTCTTCAAACTTGAATATTTACATATGAACTGTTTACTAACAATACCCTTTTTACACTTAAGAATGAAAACGAGCTCAAATAAATGAAACTGTCAGTTAACATTTCATCTATCTTTAAGTTTCTCCTCTACGAACTTACTATTAATAAAAGTTACTGTTTACTGACAATATTTGAAAAGTACACTTGAAAAGTTGTTTGACTTGCTAAAACTTCATTGAAGGCAAACAGAATTAACTTGAACAGGAGCACAGTAGAAAACTAACATTATTTTTTGCATATTTTATGTATGAGAGCATACTTACATTGTAACATTTCATAAGGGAAAAGGAGGAGATAGTTTTCAGGTTTCAAGAACAGGAGAAATATTAGAGAAAATAGATAAATACATGTCAATTGAGATGTAGTTAACCTATTTACAAAAGATTCCATTTTTACTTGTATTACTGGATTTTGAAAGGAAAAGCCTTCTTTTAATTTAATTAAATCAAATATTCTACCGTACTTATTCCATAAAACGTTACAAATGTAAGGATTCAAACTGAATTCTTACATTGTATTTAAGCTCCCTGGTATATACATGTATATAGTACACTTGATCCACATTCTACTCTTTTTTCATTTGTTTCGTAAATGAATATTTTTTTTAAAAAATCTTCCTAGTGTATCTCTCAAATCGATTCATATATGTCAAAACATAATATTATAAAACAATTTGCAGATCTTCATGCAATGATATATAAGTTTCACTTAAGAAATAACACTTTTAAAAAATCATTAAAAAATCATCTCTTGAAAGAGTTTGTTTTCTTAATTCTCTGTATGTTAAGAGCCAAAAGGCAAAGAATAGGTCTTTATAATGAAATTTCTTTCATTATTTCTTTATTCGTGTATCTTTCTTTATATTTCTGCATAGGAAAATCTTCACTTCTCTTCTTTCAGTGCATGTGCGTGTAATGGTAGTGGTTCTGAGAAAGCTTAATTTAACACGCACGCAACTGCATTTCAACTCCGTTGACATTCTTCATCCCCCCCGCATACACATTGCGGGATAAAATGCCTAGATTTCAGAGAAGAAAAGACAGAAGGAGGGAACTCCACTTTTGTCTTGACCTCCTTAGGACACCTCGTCCATTACATACCTTCTTCCTTCTCTCTCTCTCTCTTTCATTTACCCCCTTCTCCCACTAACGGACTAATCACCTTCATTAGCCTAATTACCTTCGGCAAGCCAGGCAAGAACGACAATACCTTGCCACGACTCCGCACCCCATGAATCCCTTCCGTCTTCAAGTTGTTGTTCTCTTCTCCTCCCGCCTGCTTGCGACTTCTCATTCCCCTACTCTCACATTTTCTCCTCTTGAATGATTTTTGTCCTGCATGCACTTCGAGACTCCAATAGACAAAGCATCTTCGTCTCATCTTCGCTTTTACAACACCTAATATTATATTAATATCCCCCTATCAGTTTGAAGATTATATATGCAAACTCATTCATATATGTAAGAAATTTTATTTTATTACGTACCGTTTGACAAGTATCCATCAAATCTGTAATCGATTTTGATTATTCAGCTCACTCTTCTTCTATCAATATCATCGCATCTGTAGCAGATACTGTTGAAAGAATATTCACCACGAGATATAAAAGACTAGCATATTTGTGACTAATGTTACCCATGAGACGAAATTTGGAGCTGTAATGTCTCGAAAAGGGGTCATGAAAGTGCTATCTTGTCTCTAAAAGTATACGTATTTCTATTGGAAGAGCTCTGATCCGTCTCATGTTATCATGAAGATTTTATCTCATCTCGTCTCACGGACAGCACTATTTGTGACAGACTTCTATACGTCAAATATTTAAAATTAATTATAAAATATAAAGTGGACAGAACGGTTTATAACTTATTTAAATCAAGACAAACTGAAAGAAATTATCTTTTATTTAAACCGTACATTTCTTTTCGCATATGAGCAAAGTTGTGAGTAATACTACAACGTGAAAAGAACGCAGAGAGAAATATTGATTTCTCAGGTTCTGATGGGGGAAATAAAATCTAAGTCTCCCATATGTTAAGCGGATACTTGGTTAATCACTAGGAAGATGTAACATGATTAAGTTTTCTAATTGTGATATTTATTCCCTACGTTTGAATTAATCTTTCTGTTTCTTTTGTAATTTGCTATAGAGATAACATATATGAATAGATAATAATTTAACATATGAAAATATTGGCCACATTTTGCAGATACTACATATTTCCTTCACTTTCTAAATTTTTGACGTCCTTAATTGTCTTCAGTTATTCATTAAAATTCAAGAAAAGTGTGAGTGGGCCTTAATACTTGTTTTATTTTAATATAAACTCTAAAAAACGGCATTCTCACCTTTTGGAAAAAAAAGTTTTAAACTTCATACAAATAGTGCTAATATATATATACACTTGAAGAATGAATCTGGTTTCATTTTACACCCTATTGGGATACTTCTCCTTCTTTTTCTTCTTCTAATATTCAATCTTTATCCAATATTAACGAACAATTCAAGAAGAGACGAGATAGATACATTCTTGCGTGCTTTTAGACGGATATTTACTTTCATGTCATCACGATGACAGTTGAGGCTCACGAATGCTTTGAGAGTGAATGTCCAAAATCTTTTCATGAGTTAAAAACAAAAAGTCGCACTAAAATAAGATACAATTTGTACCACCAACAAGCAAAGATTTCACCAGAGGTGGAACAAACAATTTCCTTTCAAGATCTTGGATCAATATTTTAATTAACACTTTATGTCTGTTTTGGACTATGTGTAATCTTGCAGATTTCATAAGACCCGTGAGAAGTTTCTACTTTTTTTTTCTTCTTGTTTGATGAATTTCCTTAGCACGACTCATTATGAGAGGAAACAACAACAACAAAAAAAAAAAGTTAAAAATAGCCAGAAGTTCTGTTCTAAAATCTACATTGCTTATTAGATTGAGTAAGTGTCTCATCATTACCTTTGTGTTCGTGATTCCATGCAAGAGCGTCTTTCTGCAAAAGCAAAAGTAGCCTGTTCATCTCACACGATACTCTCTACCTACTGTTTTTGTCTCAGAACGGTGGTTGTTCATTACATTTCTCCGGTGGTAGTTTCATTGGCGCCACTGTGTTTTGCACTCAATCTATTTCCTCTTGCGTTTTGCTTGCAACCTTATATATATACATACACATGAGAGTGTATGTATGCAATGAGGGTCATCTCTTGTTTCGAAGACGAATTGAATACAGCAGGCGTTCTCTTGGTTTTCCCATAATTCCACTGACCCCTGTCCGCTGGATAGAGAAGATCTTTCTCACTCAAACTCCTTCTCAGTTCTCTCACTCTCTCTCTTTCTCTTTATATTTTCTCAGTTGGTGTCTACGTTTTACGCATTTACCTTAATTAGTAAGCTCATGAAGCGTTTCGTTACAAGAGATACACCCACAATGCACTGCAGGAGAGCTACCTAGTAGATGGTCTGAGTGATTTTACTTCAATTTTGCGTCATGAACCAACTTGTTTTTGCTTTCCTTTTCCTCTGTGTGTTTTAATGCTATCATCAGAATACACCTGAATATTGATTTTCTCAGAAGTACAGAGAGATCACACAAATCTTTTATCTGATCAATTTTAATGGGAGAATTGAGTGTTCGTTAGTCTTTCTTCTGAACTGATTCCATTTCACAGTCGAAATATTGCTGCTAATGTGTGTGTTTGTGGACTAGTAGATTAGGGCATTCAGTCCCCACGGTTTCCAAGTCCAGATTCGAATTCGGACAAAAGGTGTGGTCAGCTTGAATGTAAATGGGAGCGTAGCCAAATTCAGTCATTTCTACGCGAAATTTAAAATTCCTAGCCCTTGGTATAAATAAACAAATAAAAATTAAATTAAATAAAAGAAATATTAGAAATACGTTTCTTTTAACTGCACAATTAAAATTAAAGAACATTAATTTTGGTGAGAATATATGAGCTTCAAAACTGTATTAAACTGTAAATCTATGTCTTACATAGACTCGATATGACAAAGAGATACTGAGCTTCAAATAAAAGAAAGACATTTATTAAATTTTCTTCTGCACTTAGAAAAAAGTCTTGTCTATAAAAAACTGAAATAAATACAAGATATCAAATGAATGAAATAGAATAATAAGAAACAGAGGTAAAAATGGAGTCAAAAAATAATTGAATGATAACACAATAGAAGTTGGCTAATAAATTCATCGACATTAAAGTATTTGTTATCACATAAAGAAATATGTACGTAGAACAAATTTCTTTGCATCGAAACAATATTTTACAGTTAAAGAGTGGTCTACCTACATATTACTTACTTAGTTTTAAGGTAACAGTAATAGCTAATTGGATTTATGTTATTAGCTGAGAAGACAAAATTTTTCTACTTAAGTATAAGATGATTAATGTTTTCAGCACAAGAAAACAGCATGATTACAAGTAATACGAATATATATATATATATATATATATATATATATATATATATATATATATATATATATATATATATATATATATATATATATATTATTGTAGGGAGAGAAACTACATCATTTACAAAAGATAGATAGCTGAACCTTTTTTTTTCTCAAGTTGACGTTTATTTATTTGTGCACGAACACATCTTCATGTGAAGATCATAAAGAGTGAGAAAGAAAGACACTATGAGATTTTTTTTTTGGTAAAATTTTTTGCTCTCACATTTTGCTAAAGAAGTTACTGTTGAAAACCGAAAGAACATTCTCAATATCTCGGAAATAATTTAGTGGAAGAGAAAGCGCAAGACTTTATATTCCCACAGGCAGAGCAAAGCAAAAGTCGCCACAGAGTCTGAAGTCTCTTCAGAAACCTTGGAACTTAACCAGAGACGGTAAACAGTCACGACATAAGATGAAGAAGAAGATGATGATGATGATGAAGAAGAAGAAGTACTAGAAAACAGAGTAGTCTGTGAATTCATTACGGAAGTGGTAAGAGGGCAACAGTTGACCCAGTAGGTTATAATTATTATTCCCTAGAATCCTTCACGAATCAACAAAGAGAATAATAAATAAATGGAACCTTCATATTCTTCAACAACGCGAACGGTTGGAGGAAGAAGATACGATTTTTTATTCTCTTACCGTTGAAAGAAAAAACCCGTTGGAAAGCTTGCTGTCTTTAGAGCTAAAATTATTATTCAAAACTCTTTGCAAAGACCATTATGCCGCAGGGACAGAAAAGAATATAAAAGGACTTGCAGCAAAATAGTCTCGTAAAATATGCACTGATCTACTGTTTAATACTAACATTTTGAAAATAATCTTGCTTTTTAGAGGAAATATACTAACACCCTTTAACAAAACAAAATCCATGCGATAACGAAACTCTTTCTTCTACCAGGATAATTAAAAAGTCAATATTTCCTTGCAAAATTTAAAATTCAAGCAAACAATATTTCTGTGAATCAATATTGTGATTATGAATGAATTAGAATTATACATAAAAATAATGCATTTTATTTAATGAAGTATTTAATTAGCAATCTATGAGTCTTCGCAAATTATACAAAATTTCGAAAGAATTAATTTCAAAATGACTGTATGAAGAGAGAATTTCATAATATTTCTTTATGGGTAAATAAGGAAACAAACCTAAATATAACTAACTAACTTTATAAGTTATTTAAAATAAGCATGAAGTTAATTTACAATTGAAGAACAATGATAAGAAATAAATATAGGTCCATTATTTTATATTCAAAGTTACGCAGTTTTATATGAATGAAATTTTGTGCTTTAGAGATTGAAATCTACATATTCTGACACATAGTTTTTTGAAATTAAGGTTAACTTCGTTATTGAATACTTAAACAAACAAACAAACAAACAAACAAAAAAGCTATAGAATAGTATATACATATATTCAGTATATTATCAAGTTTCGGTTCTATTATGAAAATTATTTGATGTAGAAAGAAGAACCTATACACGGAGGGACGAAGTGTGCATAATTTTATAATTTAAAAGCCCTCCAATACACGTACGTAGCAACAAAAACACGCGTGCCTTGGAAGCAGACGCTTGATGCTGAGGCATAGTAAGATGCTTTTTAAAAAAATCACGCACGCGTCCTACTACAACCACTACTATTTCAACAGGTGTGATAAGCTTGAGCTCCAACTAAGTAGCGTCTCTTAGTTCCTCATTCTCTTTCCTCTGAGAAATATCTCTTGTATTGTCGCTCTTTTCAGTTTTTTTTTTTTTTATTTTTTTAAAATCTTGTTCAGTCCCTAGCGCATTTCTCGTCGTTCTTGTCCGTGCATATATACATAAATATATATATGTGTGTGAAGTTGATTCATAAAAATTCGATAGGAAAAATCTTTCTGAAAGGATGACACAGCGTGCATTATTGGACTGAGGCGTATACTGAAAGAAAGAAGGGGCAAGAAGAGGATGAAAGTGGGGAGCGGGATGTTGGGTATAGAAAGGGAAAGTAAAAATCTTCTCTTCTTTTCTATTTCAACCCTCTTTTTGCTTTTGTCTAGAACTACAATAGTATCCTCTCCTGGGACTCCCAAGACATTAAAAATACCCAGACCATCTGTTTGGGCAAAAACCTTTAACTGGTAGCTAGATGCTATAGCTAAGAGTGCCATATGGCCTGTTGGTGCTAAGAAGGCAACGCTGCTTCTACTATACTTCTGCAACACGAAAGCCCCTAAAGTTGTCAGACAAGAAAAGAAAGAACGAGAAGGACGCTATTGCAAACTTTTCCTATGCAAAAGATCTGGTTAGAAACCACAATAGCCAGGTGTAGAGTTGCTCTTACGCGTGCCCTGATATGTAAAATAGCTTCTACTTTTTAAAGAACGTGGCACTGTCACTGAATATGTCATTATTTTTCTTTTAAATATTGAAAGATCAGAGCTACGTTATTTCTATCTTTTTTAAATGTGGATGCGTATTTCACATTAGGTCATTTACTTATAAGTAAAAATCTTACTTTTTTTTTTTTTTTTTTTTTACTATTTCCAAATAACATGAAACGAATTATGTTATTTGTATTGTTAACGGACAACTGTATGATATTCTGGATTCAATCATCACTAGTGGTACAGAGTAAAAGATTTGAATATGTTTGAATCAATAAATAGGTCCACTGTAGTAGGGGGTATAAATTAAGATCATAAATATTGTGGTACGTACACAAAGAATGAAAAAATGCACGACTGCACTGTGAGTCGAACTCGGGTCTCTGGCTTATCGTGCCAATGAGTTAACCACTAAGTTACCCAGTCCACTCCCAGAGTTTGAATCACGGCCCATTTTTTAACCACCCTTTGTTTATCACTGAATTCGCACCTGAAGAAGAATTGGTGTAGTATAAATTTGACAATCATCTCAATTGGCAATATAATATAGGCCAGCGTTTCCCGACCGGTGTGCCGCGGCACACTGGTGTGCCGCGAATGGGTCGCTGGTGTGCCGCCAGGAAATCGAAATAAAATTATTAATTCTATAGGAACCAAATTGCAAGACATAGGGGAAAATGTATATTTGTATTTCACATTACTATGAACCTCTACTATAAAACTACAATTTTAGGTTTCATACTGTGTTGTTGGAAAACGTATTTATCATTGTCATGACCATTATTGCTTCTTTATTGTTGCAGACTATTTCGTAACTTGAAATTTTAACATATCATTAACTAAATTCAACAAAGCAAACATGCATACAAATTACCTACATTTGTGTTTTAAAGGTACAGGAGATTTGTTTATTTGTTCGTTATTTAGTGATCTTCCTTTTTAGTGAAAGATTAGATACAGTTTTCGAAAGAGAAAGTGGATTTTTAAAAACCCGAGTCCTATATTTCATTGCAATTGTTTTCTATTTTAAAATTAGAATGAAAAATAAGTATAATGATTTACCACGGGAGAAAACCAGTGATCGAGCTTTCTTCTCTCTAAGAAGAAGATCAGTAATCACAGAAAAATACCAAGGTACTTTATATTTACAAATAATAATATTAATATATATATATATATATATATATATATATATATATATATATAATATGGGTGTGCCGCGAGAATTCAAATTACACCTGTAGTGTGCCGCAAGTTGAAAAAGGTTGGGAAACGCTGATATAGGCTTATAAATATTTTATTCTGGTAATCAAATTTATCGTTTTTTTTTGTTTTTTTTAACACAGTATGCGTTTCTTGTACGGTTGTGAGAGAGAAACAAGCAACTTTATTAAATAAACAATTCTCCGAAAAACGAATAACATTCTGGATTATTAAAGAATTAAAGCATTAAATCAAATTTAGCTATCATTTTCTATTATTTTAGTTATTGTATTATGAAGTATATACATTTTAGCCAAAATCTACAATATCATTAGAGCCTTAACGGAAAAAAATATTTAAATTTGAGACATGTAATAATCGATAGATCTTTACAAGCTGAACAAAATGATATGGGTGAAAAGCAAATCCTCATGCGAACTTTTCGAAAAAAAATGCGAAATTTGATTTGATTTTGATTTTAGTGTCCCTTTCAGCAGCGAATCTACAATGAGACATGGACTTACAGCTTAACGTGGGATCCGAACAACATGAGCTCCCACAGGGAATCGAACCCAGATCTTTCATGTCAAAGGCGCGTATGCTAACCGCTTAGCCACGAGGAAACTTACGTAGGAGAAGAGAAAAATATTTATTTTCTGGAAACCAAAAATGTAATGCCATAATGATAGCCCATCACCTATTATACGATACAACTAATACAAAAGTACATTACTTCATCAAGGTTTTCGTTATGGTTCTAGCAAGACGACAGTGCACATAGTATGGTGTAATGAGTTATAGCCCGAAGTTATGATTAACTCTTATACTTTGTTTTTGTTTAATGAGTTGAGTTTAACGCCCCTTTCAGCAGCGAGGCTATATGAGACGAGACCTACTGATTAACGTGGAATCCGAACCACATGAGCTCACACCGGGAATTGAACTCGGGTCTCCTACGCCAAAGGCGTTGTTTTTGTTTAAGTATAATACTGTTGAAAGATGAGCCATATATCAATCAACAGATCAAAGCTGAACAAAATATGATGCCTGTGGGCATATTTTCATGCGTAATTTTTGAGAAATTCGAGAAAAATTATTTTTTATGGCGCTAAAATTATGTCATTTGTAACCAATAATAATTATATAGCTTTTAGAGCTTTTATTCTGCTCAAACATATTGTTTATTTATTTATTTATTTAGTGTATATGTTTTTTTCTTTTAAAAAATACTTTTAAATAGTAGATGGTATTTATTGTCTTCTATGGGTGATACATATACTCCTAATAGTGATGTAAGTGCCATTTGTAAGTAAAAGTATAAAGATGGAAATTTCCCATCAGGCAATATACAAGTATCAACGATTGAGGACTTTTTTCATTATACTCCTTCTCCATTCTATTGCAGTCTGGTCGATGTTTCTTCCCTTCTTGTAACAATTTCCCCCTGTTTTGTATAAAATATTGGAAGGTACTTTTATAAACAGTGATATTAGATTTTGGAAATTGCTTCACCCCGTCCTCCATCTAGTTCCTTCGCCAGTTGTCTTATAGTGTCTTTCCAAACTCCTTCTTCTTCCTCTTTCTTTTTACATCCTTCCTTCCTTCTTTGCTTGCCTAGTTTTCCTTTCTTTATTTCTAGAGATTGCTTACTTACTTACTTTCTACAGTCTAACGAATTTTAGGTTGCTTTGTTCTAATGTTTGAAGTCGAAGGATTCAGACCATTAATTTTGTAGCCCTAATTGCTTGAAACTAATTAATAGGGAGGGGCTAATTATGACTTTCTAAATTACTCAAAGGAAACGGAAAAGGACACAAAAATAAAAGAGTAAAGAGCCAAAGTAAGAAAAAAAGGAAATAAGGAAGAAAATTTTCCCAAAATCGAAAAAGTATCTATTCCAAAAATCAAGAAGAGAAAGATTTTTAGTCGAACTCTCTTAAAATAAAAGAAAGGCAAAGGTCTGTCTTTTTCTTGAAGCTGAAATTTTTGCTCTCTGTCTCCTACACACACACACACACACACACACCCACACACACGTTCTCTCTCTGCTTCTTCTATTTTTCCTCTTTTATATATATATAGAATCTGAAGAGGAGAGAGAGAGAGAAAGATAATGAAACGAAGAAAACATCCAAGTAAGAACACTTCCCTTACCACCGCCTCCTCTACAAGTAAAAAGAAGGGAATATTCTTAGTATTAATACGAAAAGTAGCTGTTAAGACCCTTTTCTCGGACTTTTTTTTCACTCTGATTAGTTGTTTTCCACGAACTTGTATCGATCGATCAATATATATATATATATATATATATATATATATATATATATATATATATATATATATATATATATATATATATATATATATATATATATATATATAAGTATTTGATTTTTAGCTTTTAAAAACTGAATCATTATATAACTTTACAGAGCAAAACACAGAAAGAAATTTGCGTGAGAAAAAAGTTTTTTTTTTTCGGTACGTAACTGATAGCCTTAGTAAGAGATACGCCTTTTTCATTTTGTTTCATCAGAAGAAAAGCAATTTTCTTTTACTTTTTCCGCTGTGTAAATTCTTAGACATAGTGTTTTTTTTTAAATACTCATTCTCTTTTTTTCTTCTTTCATTCATTATTTGTTTATTTGTTTGTTTTTGTGTTTTTGTTTGTTAATCAAAAAGCTTTGGGAGTAACATGGATTTAATTAAACAGGGATCAACCTTTGTGTTTCAAGGGCTGTTAATTATTTGTCGAAATTCTGATTGAACAAGAAAATAAATGAGTATTAAAGAAAAAGAGACAAAAAAAAAAACTATTGAAAGAAGAATTGTACCGCGCAAGAAGTTTCTTATATATATATATATATATATATATATTATTTTAATGATCAATCGTTTGAAGTAGTTTTCTTAAGTCAACTAAGCAGAAATACTTCTTAAAAAATCAGACATTGGTATGTACTGTAGGAGGCAACTCTTTAACGCGTGTATTATTATTATATACAGTATAGTTCACTTTAATTTGCCTGTAATTATTTGTTTAGAATCTTTCTAACAGTAGTATTTGTCTCTGATTTTTTTGCAGGGAGTTCTACTACATCCAGATGGAAAAATATGCGCGGCAGGCGATCAGCGAAGGCGTGAAGAGCGCTGATGACTTACACGTGACGGCCGATTCAGAAATTTACCGAGTGCTCAACCTCCACTACAACAGGAATAACCACATAGAGGTATGGGGACCACAGGTGCGCAGTTTTTCCAACTCCACCGGGAAATTGATCCAGGAAAACTAGAAATTTTCCTATCAGTTTCCATTCTTTCTATTTTTTTAAAATTTAAATTTATTTTTTACATGTATTAGATGATTCTGATAAGAATATTTGACGAAAGTGTTGTAAATTACGCAATGTTACGATTGAATAAGGATGTACCGATTCTGCATATATAGTTATAATGCACATATATTCAAACGGTTTGATAAAAATAAAAATAATTAACTTAGAAAAATGTATTTTGTAAGCAAGACAACTGAAAAGAGAGCTTAAAGTGAAATTGTAGTGATTTTACTGCAATAAAGAATTTACTTACTATTAATTTACAATTAATTTACTTTACAGTTGCTGATAGTAGATTGTCTTTGCAGAGATAATATATTAGTTAATATATTTGATACTTACCTTGTTTAAATTGAAGATCTATCTTTTAAGTACATAAAGATGCTAAGTACTTATTGTTCTTAATTCTTTCTCTTGTAAAGAAATTTTCCAATCATTAGTTAATTGTAGTAACTTCTTCAAGAATTAGGAAGTTTAAAAAAAAATGTTTAATTTGTTCTGTTTACCTTTGAACTTTGCTGAGTTTCTTTACGACAAAACAAGTTAAAAGCAGTGAATATATCTTACTATGTCTTTCGTATGCGTTCGTTAATATGATATACCAGCCCGTTGATCTTTCTGCAAATATCGTTGGAAGTAATCAAATAACGTAATATCGTTGGAGATTGGAATCCGCACATCCTTATTAAATCTTTAAAATAAGTTTTAAACTTGAGTATATTATTTGTATATTTTTAATTACTGTCATGGCAAAGTCGCATATGTATAGCTGTTGTCATTTCAATGTCAGGCACAAATGTATATCGCATTTACACACCATTTTCGTTCCTATAATATCAAATGAAATTACCAATGATAAATGTTTAATATTTAAGACGAATATATAACCAATGCTTCCCATTAGTGTCAAAGATATTCAAATGACAATTGCTATATAAGCCAATAGTTATAGCTTTATGAACTTACACTGGACAAACTTCGCTAGAGTGGATGTTGGTTTCTCTTAAAATAACGTTGCTTTTTAAAATATATATATTTTAAGCAAAAAAACATAGATCGTTATTCGATACGTCCCTTTTTTTGTTGATTTTTAGTCAGCTTATTTTACTTTTTTTTCTAATCCTCCCATCTCTTCTTCCCTCCCAATCTTCTCTTATTGTTATTATTATGATTATGCTTATTACGTGCATTTTCTGCTTTTCTTCTAAACGCAGGTGGTAGAAAAAAAATTAAAATAATCTCTCCAACTTTTACTTTGCAATATTCATAAATAAATTTAATGTCCATTTATAACAAACACATTAAAGATTATAACTTTCTAGTTTCGTTAAAAATTTAAATCAAAGTGCTGAAGGACTTTTGAAAGTTTAAGACAGAGAGTTATCAGAGCAGTCAAATCTTATCTCGCGATGAAAACTGAATTAGTATGTAAAAACAATAATCCTTGTCCAGGAACATTTCTCGAAAACATATATTAAGATATAAATGTTACTCCATAGAGACAATATCTAATCTTCAATTTCCCTGTTTTCACAAAGATGATTCACTTAGCTGGCTGTAAAATTATGTAAATTGATCTCAAATGTTAGCAACATAGACTTTTAAAAAACTAATGTATTTACACAATACTAATACATTTACAGCAATATTAATGCGTTTACACATAGTCGCTTCCTTAAACTCCATTTAACGTAATTTACATGTGCGATGAGAAGATGTTTGGAATAATTATAAAATAGAAACTTTAGTTTCCAATTGTAATTTACTACGTAGTAAAATTGTATTACAGAAGTACCAGCAAAGTTTCAAAATTAACCAGTAAACATTACAGATACTTGGAGATGATCACAGATATAATGTTTTCAAATTACATGGAATTCAACACAATAACTACATTATTTAGATTGCAGCATTTCTCGCGTAACAAACTAACATGTTATTGCTCACGCAATGTTGTAATATACTACGCTTTTTCAATTGTTTAGGATGGCTCTTGTGCAGAATTCCTTGGTAGTTATTTTCTTATATCTTCAGAATTACAAATTGATGCACATCAATATAGCTGAGTGGCCAAATAATGTAATGGACTTGCAAAACACTTTAAAAAATGACGAAGTTTAAAAACCTTTCTTCGTCACTCACACTCCATCGTAGTGAGTGAACGTAATTAAGGAAAGCCCAGTGCTTGAAGGTTTGATCAATAATCAACCATTCTTTGCATCCATTGTTGGCCCAGCTGCTGTAATTAAACACAGAGCACGTGAATGAAAAGACAAAGAAGACGACTTTGTATGCAACGGTGCACTGCACGCACATTAATGTCGCTTCTGTTATATTGCATTTTTTTTTTCAGTAGTGATTAAATCGCTAAAGTGTACTCTCAGCAAAATCTATGAAACGTACGTAACCAATATTTATACATGTCAAAGAATCTCCTAAAACAATTTGTCATTATTTTAAGCTATAATTATTACTTGAAAAGAGAGAAGAGAAAACCAAATCTAATTGTTAGAAACAGAACACATTGTTTATATGAATTAGGAGAGTTACTAATCGGAAACTCTTTTACCAAGTAAGAATTTAGAAAAACAATGGACAATTTAGAAAAACAAGATTAGATTTTATCTAATTTTAATATTAAGGACAATCCTAAAATATATTTTTAAGTAAATCCGTATATATATATATATATATATATATATATATATATATATATATATATATATATATATATATATATATATATATATAAAAGAAGGTAAATCTGATGCAGTTTAAAACTTGTTATCTTATTAGAAATGCATCTAATATTTTAAGGAGACACATATTTGAGGTCAAACTGCATATTAGATAAAGTAACTTGAATTATTTATCAATTCAACTTTTACTTCATAATCTTCTCATTTGTAAATGCAGTCTATAATTCTTTTAAGACAATATGAAACATGATGATAGGTTTAAACGATCCTTTGAAACATGATCTTGGAAGTCAAAAGTGTCTAAATAGTTTTGCATGACAAATTTCTCCAGAAACTCTAAGGAAATAAATTACATCTCCTTGAAATTATAAGCAGAAGCTGCTCATTTTCTTAGATCAAAGCGATAGAATAAGAAGTATGAACATGAGAATTGTCTTTTCTTTTCTACTTGAACCACGTTACAACAGGTGTTTTCGTGACTAAGCAGAGAATCTCTTCTTTGAATTTTATATACTAAAGAAGGTATAATTCAGGATTTCCTTTTATGGATAATTCTCTTGAAGAATAAGAGATAAAACTCAAATAACTCAAATTGAGAATTCAACGACCAAATTAGGATATCATTAAAAAAAATATTCTTTTGTGTGGACAAGTATCACACACTTGAAAAAGTAACTGATTACTGTTCAGTAGAAGTCAAAATCAATTCTATAACGCATGAAATCAGTGTATTTTCTCCGTACATGTAAAGTACTAAACATGTAGTTGTTAGTTTTATTATTATGACTATCATTATAAATACTACAGGCAATTTACATGATTATAAGTACTACAGAAATACGTTTAATTAAGAAATCTCCATCATGGCCACCAAGTTAGTCCGAAATTTGATTGGGACCCAGTCATTATGTTGAACATCAAACAATATAAGTAAATAATCAAACTGATTTTTTTTTAAATTGTAAATTTTTATATCTCGACTTGACACGATTCATTTAAGATGTTACTACAAGATGAATTTACATAATTAGGTAAAGTATGTCATTATGATGTGATTAATAAGTTCACAGATATAAACTTTTATAATAAACCAAATTATGCAGTACAAGACACTTAATAAATCTTCAAACTTTTGTTCATCCCTCTAATTTCTTCATAAGGGAACCAACTGTATTGAAATTATTTTTAACAATAATAATAATAATAATAATAATAATAATAATAATAATAATAATAATAATAATAATAATAATAATAATAATAATAATAATAATAATAATAATAAAATCACAGTTTAAGTATATATATAAAATCAAAAGAGCAATTATATAAGAAGAAATTCATATTATCAATTTGAATATAAGCGTTTTCCACTGCGAGCTAATATTTTCCTCACATTAGTTCTTGCTTAGTCAAAGAAATAGTTTAGAGAAATGTGCATTATAAATATGCAGTCTGTATATACACTACGAATTAGTGAAAATAAAAAAGATTAAATTCATTCAAACTTCTCCAGCCAACATTCTAAAATCAGAGGAAAAAACAAACGAAATATAAACAACGCAGAATTTGCGTTTCTGATTAAACAATATTTTCAGAGTGACTTCAAAAAATCACTACATCAAATGCAAGTATTAACGATTCTACCATCTGCTACTTGTACTGATTTATCTAAAGCATATAATGCACTAGAATAAAATAATGTAACTGCCACATCTTATTCAGATATCATTTCTCTCGTCTTTTCTTCTTACGTTTTTTTATGTTCTAAACCTGATTTTTTAACTTTTTCTGTTCATGTATGTATGTGAATATTTATATATATAATTTTTTTAAAACAAACATTCTTTCTTTTGTTTCTGTTTCAATTTTTTCAATTTTTAAATAATTTCTTTTCTTCTGTTGTATTTCGTTTCTCTCATTCGCTTGCCTGTTTGCTTCTTTTTCAGGGAAAATCTGTGGACGGAAACATATTTAAGGTGCGTTATCCCCTGTAACTTTTTGTTTTTACATACAGTATACTAAAAAAAAGAAAAAAAGAAACAAAAACTAATAGAGCCACAAGAAAGAAACTGCCAAATGTTTTTGTAGCGTGTTAAGAATGTGACTTTGAAAAGCATATGTTTTATGATTACGTACTTATTACAAAACGAATTCTTAGTAGTTTTTTTTTTTTTAAAAAAAGATACTATAATGTAGAATCATGTTCAATAGAGTTTGATCCAAGTTCTTAACCAAATCGGTAAGCAAACAGCAATTAAAAGAAAATGTATATATTTATAAATATATATTTGTGCAGTTTTGCAAACGAACACAAATTTCAAAACAATTATGAGAAGGATCTGTAATTGAGCATGATTGTACAGTATTTAGAGTTCAGTATGATCTTATATTACATTACTTTAAATTGTATGTATGTATATAACAATTTGAGAATTTCAATTTTCATGTTTTCTTATCACAGTTCTTTAAATATGTTATTGCTTCAAAGAATCAGTGAATTTCTTTTTTTTCTTTTTTCTTTTTTTTTTAACAAATTGATCTGAATAATTTGATATTTTGAAAATAATAGTAGCTTAAAATAATCAAAATTTAGTACTGCAGGTAACTCTTACATTCGCGTACCAAAAAAAATTTCAATACGTTATAAACAAATCAAAACTACTATCAATTTTTAACTGACTTGAAATGAAAAAGATTCTGAAATCAACTCGTTTGCACGTATGTTGCGGGTATGTTACGCGTAAGTTCATCATAGGTGTACCAACTTTGATGATTTTTTTTTTAAAAAAAGGAATATATCTTACCCGTGGTTCCATATAAATTTCTTTAGGGACTAGTGGTAATCTTTGGAGCTAGACCATTGTTTCAACAGATTTTTGTTGAAAACAGTTTTGTAATTATATGAGTACATATTATGGCTTCAAGATTAAATTGCTGCTAGAAAGTATTGTATAAAAATAGATGTAAATGTTCGAAAGAGTTATTATTATTATTATTATTATTATTATTATTATTATTATTATTATTATTATTATTATTATATTAATGTATTATTTAGAAAATTTCACTGGTTCTTATGCTTAGAGCTTTATTTATCGTTGTTTGTATAAATATGACTAATCTTACTTAAGTTTTTCCTACTTTCTTGGTATCAACCTGTTAATTTTGAATCTAACTTTTTTTTTTCAATTAGCAATATTATTTTTCGTCTTTAGCTTTGTCTACCAATGCTGATTAATGTAGATTGTTTAATTAAACCTGATTAATATGCTTCTTTTCTCATTTTTTTTAAAATTGACTTTCTGCACCTAGTCATGTAATATTGTGTATTAATATATAGTTGTTACATATTTTAAAAAATTCACCCTTATAATCTTTCTTCTGAATTTGTTACGTTTATGTTTTGATCTTTTGCCTTCTTCACGTTTTTAAATTTAGAATTGTATGAGAGAGTGGAAATATTTTTGATAATAGAACTGAATAACGTTCCAACTGTCATCTAATTTTAAAAAAAATAACATTCAGTATTTATAATTTCAAAAAAGAAAAAAGAACTTGCGACTATTTGTGCGATTAATTATTTAGAAGGCCCTATAAATAAAATTTGATTACTCAATCAGAAAATAAAAACACAGTTGATTGATTATACAGGGTTGATTAGCATAAATGATTCATTCATTTTGAAAAGGCTGTGCTTCGAAAATTATCACACGTGCACACATGAAAATATACGAAAAGAACCACAAACTTACCAAGTTTATATACCCTCTACAAATCTTCAATATGTATCCCTTTGGTGACACGACACACGCCCAGACGACGTCTTTTTCCTTGCTTTCCGTCCATTTTCGACAGGTACTAACATTGTATTGACACATTGCCACACCCGATCAGAAATATATTGTTAGAAAAAGAATGTAACTTATATAGAGAGAGAAATCAATCTCTGCCATCTGGAATACACAAACTTGCTGAGTTTGTGATACTTTTCATAATACTTTTGAAAATATAGCCTTTTCGAAACAAACGAATCGTTTATGCTAACTCTGTATAGATATTAACTAGAAAAGATCGCATTATTTACGTTTTTGCATCTAACTATAATTCCTGAGCAATAATGGAAAATTGTCGTTAATAACACAGAGTACGATATAGATTTAAGCACATTCACTGGAATAGCTAGACAAAGCTAATAATTTTCACAAAATAATTACATTTACTTAAAATTTCCGTTAAATTTTACGATAAATTTACTCAAGTACAAAAGTAGCCTTATCATACTCTGGCAGTCTGCTGTGTGATATTGTATTCTGGACATCTTTATAAATCTTATTTTATAAATCTTATTTTACTTTAGTCGACGAGAACGACGCTGGAATGTTATTTTTACATAATAAAGCTTATGTTTTTATTTTATTATTTACCGCAGCAGGTAAACATTTAACAAGCAATGAACTACCATGTTGGATTTTTTTTTTTTTTTTTAAATTGGCTGAAAGTAACATTACAGTGTATCACGGTTATGCTTTGATTTCTTCTTTGCCAGGTTTTTGACACTTATTCAGTATTCTTGTTTAGCTCAAAGATAAATTACGAGATAACTCTCTTTATTTTTCACATTTGTCTTCTTTAAATCAATCTAATTATTGTGATAAAATTAACAAATAGCTGAAAGTTTAATAAAATGAATAGTGAAATAATGAGATGAAATTATAAATTTTATTACCGAATTTTAACTTAGATTTAGGTCTGGAGATGGCAGACATTTTGGACATTCTTTCAATTTTCATTCCGCAGTTTCAGTGCTGGAACTTTCCGTTTAATAGTTCAAAAATGTTATTTCGTTTGATACAAGTGTAATATATTCCGTCGGTGTAGACTAGGTTTCTGACTTGAGACAAATACAGGGCTGTGTAGGAAACTATGTTAAATGAAACAAAATCTGCTAATTTACCAACAAAACAGGTTATTTTATGCTACATGAATATTCTGCCTGAGTCTCCGGCAGGTGTTTGAAAAATCATGTCCATGGAAAATTTGAACTCTCTTTTTTTTTTCTTTTTTTTTGGGGGGGGGGTTCTATCTGTTTCAATCGTTCCACCCATATTGCCGTATACCCAATTATAATTTACATTAACTTTGTGTGAATAAAAAGAAACTTGTTAAACCTTAATTTCTTTCAATATTTAATATTAGATGGTTTCAATAAAAAGACTTTTGTATTTTTGTATCTTTGCAGGTACCCTCAAATTTTCGTTTTGTGGTAGAACAGACGCTGCGAGAGTTCTTTAAGGCGATACAAGGCGGCAAGGACACTGAACAGTCTTGGAAAAAGTCAATCTATAAGATCATATCCCGAATGGACGATCCTGTACCAGAATATTTCAAATCCCCAAACTTCTTGGAGCAACTAGAGTAAATTCAACAGTTAGACAAAACATTAAAAAAGAGTTGTTCCCATCTATCTTTTTATCTGTTTTGTAAAAGAAACAAAAATAATCTTATGTGGCGTTTCTTGTGTGGTGGCTGCAGCTTTCTTCATAAAACAGTGCTTGTTCTAAAACATATATACATAAGTCATACAAAAATGCATACCTATTACCCATTCAAAATCCCTTGACTGGATACTAATGTCGTTCAGTAAAGAAACTATTACGCTGCTTTTCAATGTTTCTTGTTGCATGGATTAAGCTGCAGTTCTTTTAGTCGAACATCAAACGTGCTGGTGGGAACATAATGGATGCTCTCTTGAAGTGTACCTGTCTATATTTAAAACAACGTTATGTACAGTTTAAAAACACAAAAGTTGTTCTTTTTTTTTAAATATGAAAACAAAACTCTTCGGTTTTATGAAGAATCTATTCCTAAACTATACCAAAAAGACACCAATTGTGAGAAGTGTTTTTAGAAGTGAGTAAACACTTTAATTAGTGCAGAATTACAAAAAAGACAAATTTGAACCAATAGTGTGATTCAACCACGTGACAAGTTTTAAGAAGACAAGTTTTATCTTTTCATTGTGTTTTTCTTGTTTTTAAGGAAACATTCAAAACACTAACAAATGGGTTGTGTATGGGTGTGTAAATATA
This sequence comes from Thermobia domestica, assembly GCF_964235325.1. Taxonomy (NCBI): domain Eukaryota; kingdom Metazoa; phylum Arthropoda; class Insecta; order Zygentoma; family Lepismatidae; genus Thermobia; species Thermobia domestica. Next base: position 107,226,004 of record NC_137464.1, read on the forward strand.
TATATATATAAAAAAAGAAACGCGAGAAAGAGAGAGAAAGAATGAGTTTGTGTGTGTGTGTGTGTGTTTGTTGAATGTTTTCGTCCTTTCTACACATACATACATATATATATATATATATATACATTATTATTATTATTTTTGTTTCCTTCTTGTCTCTCTCTCTCTCATAACCTATCTCCATAAGCGCAACTTATTTGGTTGAATTACCGTTTTACTGTCTCGTCTTCATCATCATATCTAAAGTTCACAAACATTGGAATTTAATTTTTTTTTTTAATTATTAAATTAACACAGAAATTGAGAAGATGAGTGCCTTCTCAAGCCTTCCATTACCGAGAGAAAAATTAAAAAAAAAATCAAGATGAGGTACAGAATTGAGTATTATATTATGTAAATATATATATAAATATAATGTGTTTTATGTATTTTTATTTTATGCCAGAGAAAGAAAAGAAAGTGAAGAAGGAGAAATTATATATATATGATATACTAAAAAAAAATTCAGTAAAATAAATGAAAGAGAACTACGTAGACCAAAGGTCATCAAGAGTTACATATATTGTGTAAGGCTTGTAAAAAAATGTAATACAAAGAGCTGTGAGGTTGCTTGTTAGGTTTCTACAGAAGGCATTCCTTTGCTATTTGTTTACAAACATATATATATATATATTGTATTATATTATTATTATTATTAATATTATTTTGCAGTTGCCAGGCTCGCTGCAGAAATAAGCACACATTCCTTTAGTTGTAGCATTCTGTCACCACGATCTCACTATTGATGAACTCTTATAGTTTCTATTCTGAACTTTTTTTTTTTTTTTTTTTTTTTTTTTTTTTTAGATATGTGGTGAGTGAACTAGTCACTTCTTTCCCTTTTGTATTTGTTTGTAATTATATTTATATTATCTGATGTATATCTTCACATACACATACATACACACTTACACATGCATAATGCCTTCTGGAAATGGTTTGTGATAAATCTTATATGTATATGTAAAAAAAAAGAAATGAATTTTATCTCTTGAGAACAGAAAAAGGGATCATTTCTAGTTAATTTTTTCTTCCTTTTTTTCATAAATGCAATAGTATCTCAGGACTAATAGGAGTGTAAAGGACAATATATTCTCTCAGATATTTGGCATACAGAGGCAGTAAACATATTAATATACATATTTATACTTTTGTGTACAAATTTAGTAATTTGCAGTTTTAATTTCGAATTCCTTATATGTTTTCCCCCTTTTATTGCTGATATTTAAACAAATTCCCGTCTGAGAAGAGATAACAAATATATTTAGATTATAACCATTGAAGGGACCAGTATACTTTGTAATTTTTTAAAACACAAATATGTAATGGCGCATTTCTTTTGCATTTTGTTCAGTTTTTCAAAAAGAAACATAGCATCAAAAATAAAAAAAATAAAAAATAAAAAAACTATGAAGCACTCTAACTATAACACATCTAAGTTTCAGGTTATTTAATATTACTTTCCTTTCGTGCAAAGTCTAAAACAGGTTAGTACCTCTTCTGTGTTCTTGATAATTCATCTATTGACTTTAATTCCAATCAGTGAACTTGGTGTACCTGTGTAGGTCAAATGGAATAAAAACACAGTCAGTCAGTCTTCATGTGAACTATACCAGAACAAAAACAACAACCCTAGATATCAATTAAAGTTTAGTTGTAAAAGCTATTGCTGCCAAGGTATTATATCATAGATGTATAGGGAGAAATATATATATATATATGTATATGTAATTATATTATAAATAAGAGTGGTAGATGTGAAGGAGAAAGCAGTGTGATGGTATAGGTTGAAGGTGTGAACGTGTAGAAGGTACTATGATGGGGAGATTAAGAGGAAGATACCAAAGTGTCCTTTACTTTGATAATTGTTGAGTTAAACCGTTTGTTTACATATATGGTAACTCAACAATTTACTTGTCTAGTCATCAGTAAAAGAAAAAAAAAACTCTTTTATCATATATGAATGAATGAATTAAAAAAAAGATATAAGATAACAAAACTCCACTCAAACTGTGACCACGAATCGAGTTGCCGCATTGTAAAAAAGCCTTTCATTTCTCTTCAGAGCTTGTTTGTCCATCTCAGATCAGCTACAACATAGCATAACATCAACCAACTACTACTATTACTATTAATGTCAGAACTACAAACATAACAGGCCGTCAAAGCTAATCGCAGCGTCTGATATTGAAAACAACAGTGTGAAAGATATATACAAAGCTTTCTTTCTTGTCTAACTAACAAACAACCCATACACGCAGAGTCACACCACACACACACATAAACAAATACAACACAGAAGCACGTGTAATAATATTATAGGCATTATAAATATATAAATATATATATATATATAATATACATACACATAAGTAAATGATCAATGACGTTCATGTCACGTTACGACACGTCATTGTTTTCACGTCATATTATTGTATTTAAGAAGCGTTGCCAGTACAAAGACTGGGGTTTTTGTTTTTTCTTTCCATTAAAACTGACATTGTTGAATCCTATGTAATTGTTACCCCGTAGTTTTTAACCGTTCCTCGATGGTTGTTGTAGAGTTTGACAGGGAACTAACCCTTCAAGGTGCTGGTGGTGATGAGTTTATAATAAACATCTTATTTTCTTTGTTCGTTGTTGAAATAGTCAGAAACAGTTGCATTTCTCACAGATCAACAGCTGCTGGTACCATATTTTCATTTCGTAATCACAACTGAAGCAGAACAAGAAACTTGATACAGTTTTACAATATGGCAAGAACTATCATTCACAGCCGACAGAATTATAATATTTTCTTTGTAAGTTACAAGACTTTTCTTTTTCTTCGTGTAATATTTAAAGAAAAAAAATCATTACTACCAACTCCTGACAGTTTTTCAGTTTCATTTCTTTTAATCCCCCTGTAAAGAGACAGTAATCCTATGAAAGGTTACGGTAAAGTTAAGTTAATGTAATTGTACATGTGCTTCGGAGCTATATTTGTTATTTCTTTTCCTGGTATTACCGGTAAAATACACTTTTGGACCCACCAATGTTTAGGATAATATCAACTTTGCGAAAAAAAAAAAAACAAAAAAGGAAAAAAAGTACAAGCTAATTTGAGTCACCTTTTGCGCCTTATCTTTATGATATAAGTAAAAGACGGAAAAAATAATAATAACTAAAGCAAAAAAATGAAATTGTGTGTAATTTTTACCAAAATCTGCCTTACATTCTATTTTCTTAAAATCTACCTAGTGTGATGATTTTGCTGTAGATAAAAGTCACAGGAAATTAAAGAAAACACATATATATAGCGGAATTTTTTTAAAGAAACAAATATAATTCTTACTATTTGGAACGATTTGGTACCACTAATCATTATAACAGAAGCTACAAATCAATAGCAACTCATTTACACCCACTGGAATGCTACCACGAGGGTTGCTTCCCCCAACCACGATGTTTTACAGGCTTTACAAAGTCTTCTAGTCCAGTACGCAAATAGTCATTCCTTTTGAAGTGTGTGAAGTGTAGTACGTATATAATATTGTTGGTAACCTTTATGCGTTACGGGAAGTTCCCATCAAGGTTTTTATAATTAACGAGTAATTATGTATATATATATCATTTCAATATAAAGAAAGCTAATAAAAAAATTTCGACTTTTTTCGAAATGATAAAAAAATATGAATGGAGAAATAGATATATATTATAAAATAGATTATTATAATTATTATTTGGTTTTTAAAAGTAAATTTATTTTTATTCAGAAAATCTAAGGTATTAAGAAAAAAAGCTTTGAATGTAATATCTGCTACTACATTTGGCAAAACAATGGTCAAACAAAACAAATTGTACTAATACTGGTGTGTTTCGCGTGAATGTGTTCTATGAACAGTATTATTTATGTTTGAAACAAAACCAATTGTTGAGAAAAAAAAGACAACAATGTGGAAATGCTGTGAAGTGCCACAAAATGACAGTTATAATCAAAAAGTATCACAAAAGTCTTGATTATACCGGACTCCACAAACAAAACATTACAATAGACTGAAGGCGACTTAAAACCAGCATTCCTTAACAGAAATTAAAATTCCATACCCACATGGAATTCCATTTTAAGAAACAACACAAAGAAAGGGCTCGTACGTCCGAACGAAAGTGCCTTCAAAAAAAGTTGATTTTTTACGAAAGGGCCCTACATAGACCATCTTAGCCCCACTCATCACTTCACAAAATTTCCACAGGTGTTATTATTACTGTATTATATTGTTTTTTTTTTAATTATTTTTATTTCTTCTGTTCATTTTGAAATAACCAAAAAAGACAAAAGATATTTATATATGTATTATATATATATATATATTGTTACACTTGAGCAAGAAAAGTTTCATTTATTTCTATTTCATTTGGAATTCAATATATATGTTTTAATTTATTAACTAAAGAAAAAGAAAACTTTTCACGACACTGTAAATGCATTTGTTTCGTACTGTCATTACATGGAGATACACAATTCATGAAATAGCATTATTCTAGTTTGTAGGAATACATGATTATGATACTAATTGCATCATGGTTTTATTATTTATATTTTATACCCATGACTCCAGTCCACATTCAGCTTTCATTTAAGCAAACTCTTAAATGATTGAGGAAGTGAAAAAAAATAAATAAAAGAGAAGAACCTGTTTCGCATGAAGTTCTTAGTTACCTAGTCACAGGTATGAGTGAGATATATATATATACACACATATAAATCATTCGAACGTTCCTTCAAGACGGCAGGCATTTAAGAAACTTTTTTTTTTTACTAACTGTTGTCTTGCTTTCGTCATACGATCAGTAAAATCAAGCGAAATCATACAAGCGAAAAATCTTGTGCACCTTCAGTAGAACATATACTATATACTTTCATATATAATATATATATAGTGAACATAAGGACGTGTAAAAGCAATGGCATTTCAATCCTATACATTCAAGGTTATTCAGTGTCATTTTTTACATACCTATATAAACAAATAAAGCAAAACAAAGAAGAAAAATTAGAATGTGTTCAATTGCGAAAGAATTAAAGATAAAATCTAAAACTTTGTAAATAATTATGTATGTTTTTTCAAGAAAAAGAAAAAAAATTGGTGCTCATTTTATATATATATATATTATACAAGGAAGATAGATAATATTTGACTACTTTTTTTCAATTATATAAATAATCGTTGACATTTCCAGTAATATGTTTGTTTTGAATGATACAAATACGGACAATAAAAGTATCTTTTTCCTTTTTTTTAAATACTATTTGGCGAAAGCACCCAAATCGTTTGTCGCAGAAGCTTAGAAACGTCAGTAGTTACATTTGTGTATATGTTACAGGAGGTATTACACGCATTAACAATATTGTATAAATAATAGCATATAATCTAGTACAATACTATTGAACTTTTTAGTCACTGTTCTCACATATAATCTTTAATCGTATATATATATATATATATATATATATATATATATATATATATATATATATATATACATTCATTTTGAGAAGTATCTTGTGGCTTTATATTACAACTACTCGTGTTTCTAGTTTTTGCGTGATTACTAGTCCTATATAAAACAAAGAAGAAGAAAAAAAAACTATTTCGAGGATTTTTTGCATATTTCGATACTCAAAACTGTATTACATAGTTACTGGAAATGTTAGCGTCAACTTAAAACCAGAAAAGAAAATACAAGAAAATAATATTTTTTAAAAAGATACATTGAAAATTTTAAAAAAAGGGAAGATAAAAAACCTATATATATATATCGTATGTGCCAGTAAGGTGTAAGATGATAATACAGTACGTACAAAATTTTCCTATGTGTAGATAACTACTATTTCTAAGCAGTGAATGTTTTTTCAGTCTGGGTTTTTTAGTTCACTCATTTGTGCATGTTAATTGTGTGTTTGCAATGACGCACAAGATACCATTAACTATTAATCCCATAAACGGTCTCTTGTCCGTGCATGTTTGTTAGCAGTTCAGAATGTTTAATGTATTCACTAGTTTTAAAAGAAAAGAGAAAAAAATCATCCATTCCATGTAATAATCGTTTTTTGAAAGTTTGTGTTTGTCAGCATATAACGTGAACAATTGTTGAATCAGGAAGATGTGTTTTCAACTGATAAGCAGTAATAAAGCTATGCATCTATTTCAAAAGCTTTGCCCATCCAATATGTTATTCTATACATATATATTCAATATATATAGAAACACGAAAGTGTTTTATATAAAAATAACTACCTTTTATTGCCTTGAACCTTCATTATGCTAGTAATATTGTTGACTTTATAGGTACTGCGTCTAAATTTTATTTTCTTCATAACTATGAAACTCGATTGAAAAAGAAAAAAAGGAGTATGTCTTCTCTTGACTGAGTTTCCCGATCTAACTAGCTAAGCGGAGCTACCAATCCAGTAGGACAATGATAAGACGGCCAATTTATTTTCCTCTCCAGTTCAAAATAGTATATAAATATATGTTAATTAGGACTCCAGACGAAAGGAATTGAAAATAATGAGGGAAATCACGTATACAAGAAAAAAAAAAACTGAATAATACACAAACAGTCATTCTTTATTTCACAGATACTTTTTCTCTATTACACAGATATTCATTTTTATTAGACATATTCATTCTTTATTTTACAGATATCCAGTCTTTATTATACAGATTTTGATTTGCACACCAATCAATACTCATTCGATGTAAGATATTGTGACTTCTCATAGTAGGACGAATTCATATTCTTCAAAGGATATGCAACATATGCATTTCTTACTAAAATATTGTCTTAAAGATAGAAAATCAATCACTGAAATCGCTAAATTAAATCCAGAGCTTCGTCCAAAATAATATGCAACGTTTTTGAAGTTGTTTAGTCGAAGTTCTCTTCATGGGTACTTACAATGTATTGATCTCAGGATCTGAACATATCACTTCTACTATTTACATACATATTATAATTTCACATCAATACATCATCATCAATTCAACATATCAGTTTTCAGTACTTTTGAAATGTAAAAAGTATACCTTGAAGCAAAAATACGTATTTCTTCTTTGTGTTTTATTACGCCGATTAGTTCAAAACACATGTGGATAGATTAAGACTCATAAATTTTACTGAAACATTTACAAATTTTATTCAGTAAATTGAAAATATTGAGCTGTTTCTACTTACTATAATGGAAGCGATAAAGAAATTCCTAATTCAAAGAAGCTACAATCGTGATGATTATTAAAGTTGCATTCACATAGTTTTTATACAAAACACTTTAAATACATTTCCTGACATATTCGTTCTTAGCATTCATTTTCTTACCAAAAAAAAAAAAAAAAAAGTATAGACTTAATGGAAGAAATGAAAATTTGCGAATTTTTTTATTGTACATAATCAACTCGAAAGATTTGAGTTTCCTTATTGAAATAACATTATGTAAGTAATCCTAAATAGACATAATGGGTTTTATACATTATTTAATGGCAAACTCCGTTTTCACTCAACGAAATTTTACTACTTGTATCCATTATTAGGACTTACTCAAACTTGCTATTAAGGTCTAAAAGAAATAAATATATATGTTTATAGTAACATATATTGAACTTGTAATTTTGATAATGCATTTCAAAGGAATAAGAGTGACTACTTTTATTTAATATTATTTTACACAAATGATAGAACAATATATTGTCAAAAAGAGACGTTATTAACAGAACTACTTGTTGAATTCGTACAAAATAATAACTTACTATGATTTACAAAAACACGTCATTTTCATATTTTACGAAGTCAAAAACATGAACCCATATATATTTCGTGTGGTTATTCAGACTTAATCAGAGGCCGTAATGAAAAGAATATTAGATCAAGAAGATAGAAAATGTTAAGAAAGCTAATTGTTTAAAAAAGTATAAACGATAAAAATGCAAAATTATGTGCGGAAATGACATTATAGAACAAAATAATCTTCACTTTATTCAACAATTGTGCATCTAAAACATTAAATAGAAAATACTGAAATATTATAAGGAAGCACTTTACTTGAAGTGCATAATTCGAGAACTCAAACCAAAATGATTCTAAACACTTCATCCAATAGTTTATCTTGCATTTATCACACTCGTTTGTAATTTAAACGAACCAAAGTTGTCATCAAAGATAAACAAGAATTCTCATAATATATGCTCCAGTAATTTCGTTATGAAAATACAGACTTGAACTTGCTCTATAAATTTTCTTGGAAGCAGGATCGATAACCATAAGGTTATTGTTAATGGTAAGTAAAGCTTTTATTCACTTTCATAGTAAGGTATTTATTTGAGTTACAGCTTTAGTTCCTAAGTTCACATAAAATTTTAGTACGAAACTCCAAAAAAAAAAAATTTTTTTTTTTTGAATTGTTGGACTTCCACATTGCTATGCATAAGTATTGAAAATCTTACAGAACAGCTATGTCCGTCTGTTGATAGGTAGAAGATTGAAAACGGTAAGAAATATCGAGAAACGGTGTTATGGGATCGATTCAGCGTCAAAAGAATCAGTTCCAACTTATCTGTTAACTCTCTCTTTAAACCGAAAGTGGTAGAAATTAACCATTTCTGATTTCAATGTTGGTTGCCATAGAACAAAAACCGTAACAGGTAGCAATAAGCGGTTTCTTGGAATTTATTCAGCGTCTGAAGACAAGATACTGTCTTCACCCTAATCCAGAAATGGTGGAAATTTACTACAACTTTTGGTTTCAATACTGATCTTTATAGAGCAGAAACGGTAAGAGTTACGAAAAATCAGCTTTTGGAATCGCTTCGACATCCAACCAGTGGGTTCCATACACTCTGTTAACCCTCTACACAAACCGGAAATGGTATAAATTAACCATTTCCGGTTTCAACGTTGATTGTCGTAGAGAGAGAATCATAATTGATAGAGACAAGTATTTTTTTTTTAAAAAAATCAACTCACTTTCCGAAGAAAAGATACCATATCCACCCGTTTCTCTCTACTAACCAGAAATGGTAGAAATTTACTTCGGATTCAATATTGTTCTGCATAGAGCAATAACAGTAAAAGATACCGAGTCAGGGTATCTTTGATCTTTTCCCTTTATTGCAACTAGAAGTTATGTATGTACTATTTCCAATTTCAATATTCAATTTGAATAGTTTGAAAGTCTACCGTAATTTCATACTTTGAAACGAAACTCAGTTATTTTGTAAATTTCTGTACGATTTGATCAAACTTCATTTAAGCAAGATTTAAAAAGTTAATTATGTTACATGCACTAAAAAGTTACGTTAACTTTGTACTTAAAGAGAACACTTATCTCTAGAGTATTAGGATTCGAACCTTGGTTTCACTACATGAGCTATTGATTTGCTTGAAAAGACGCGAATTTTCCATTTTCTAGTGCAAGAAACCTAATTCTCGAATTTGGAAAGATTATTTTTATACCCTTTCGTTATACCCAGCGTAGACTCGACTTCAAGATCTTGACTTCTGAAGAAAAAAAAAATGAATGTTTGTACTTGACTAGTCGTATAATCTAGCAGTAGACAACTATTGCTATAGCACCTACTGTAAACCGTATAAATCAATAAGGGAAAAGCAATTTCTCTAGAGAAGGAAAATAGAAATTATTATAGAAAAGTATAATGATCTGAAGGTAAGGTAACTAAAGAGAAATAAAATAATAAATATACGATAAGGCAAAAGTCACATATCTATCTATCTATCTATCAATATATATATATATATATATATACAAAATAATTAATAGTGAAAAATTACTTTAGGATAGTAGGTTAGCCGAAATATCTTGCGACAAATAAATGCAGCATGTACTAAGCAAATTTATATTAGTGACGTTTTTAATGAACTATTCAAAATATACTCTGAAACAAATAAATCTCTCTTCAAAATAATCTCAATAATAATTATTATAATAATACCAAAATTTCGTCAAAACTTGATGAAGAGTATAGAAGTAAAGTATAGCAATGCTATTAAGTCAGAGACAGATAGGGTGCCATCTTTATCTATTAGATATCAGATCTTGCATTAAGTACCCCTTAAAATTACCGATACGGAGAGTTTATTTAATTATGGCAAGTGCCAATACATTCTTCACTAACTACTTAAGAAAATTAAATATTAAAGAAAAAATGTTGCTCATACATTGCTATTAATGTTACGTACAAATAAATGAAGCTCTCTAATGACTAAACGATTAATAGGATGAGAGACTCGGATTCACTTTCCCGGTAGGAGATCACGGTAATGGTTGAAATTTCACGTTGAACTATAAATCGACATCTCATAGTCTTGTATTGCAATCTAACGTCCAATTTCAATTAAGCAAATAACCACATGCATAGATATTAGCAATAATATTCGCAATTCTTTCTAGTAGGAAATACCATTATTTCACATGACGTTTATAAATAAAAAGGACGACAATCAGCGTAAAATTGATTGAGAAATTTAGCATTTATATTTTGTATATGAAAATAAATTGTTTCGTATGAAATGTGATCCTATAAAGTCAACTTTTACTTCCTACTACAAGAAACATTTTAAACTCGCCTTGTACACAGGGCTGGTGCAATGTCCATACGAGAGATGCGGCCATGCTCACCACTCGTATCCTTACTTGAGAAGATAATGTGTTTATTAAACATTTTATTTTTGTAGTTATTATTTATTGTAAATGATTTAGGTCTAAATTATATGTATGAAACACCATTTCTGTAATAACCTCAGTAACAAAAAAAAAAAAAAAAAAAGGGAAAAGGAAAAGGTATTTAAACAGTTTTTCTCTGACTCGGACGGAAATCAGCTTAGGGATAGTGACGATGATACTGTGAACGAAGGCAAAGACAAACCAGTTTCCGAGAAATATTTAGTAAGTAGACCTATACAAGGGGAAAGGGGGCGCCAAGTCAGACGCACATCTGCCAGAATTTTTTTCTCGGTCTTTCACTGCTTGTACAACGGTACCCGTTACTATGTTATGAACAAATTATAAACCGTGAATTTCAAAGCAATGAAACACGAATCAAGTAAATGAAAATTTCAAATACTAAATTTGAAATAAAAGTTTTATAATAATACTAAAAAATAAAATATCTATTGAATCTTGGGAGGTAATTTTGAAAAATGAACTAACATTTTAAGCTGATTGTTTAAAGCACAATTAAATTTAATATCTCGTTTTTGAAAATTTCCCCTGCTTGTTCGGTTAGTAGACACCAGTAAGGGTGCACTTTGAGCAGAACAAGTGATTTTTGTCACAGGATGGGCCATTGGAGGAATAGAATCACTATTATTTGTACGTAATAGGTTAGATTAGGTTAGGTTAGGTTCCTATGAATGTTCTGCTCACAGTGATCTTTTGCCTAGACATCTTTTCATTCTTAACATCATTTAAATCCAGTCAGTAAACGGCTACACCCTTTCTTTGGTCGATATATAATGAAACCACTTGATTAAACATGAACATATAGATGAGTTAAACAAGATAATAGTATACCGTATTTATAAATAGTGAAATGAAATCAGTACCAACACAGAGTTTGCGTAGTGATACTTATATTTAGATGTAGGTGTAAAAGGCGTTATAAATTTATAGAGTGCGTTTTTTTCACTTTTTATTTTCGTTTGCTAATTTTTCTTTCGTTTTTGTTAACTTTTAGTTTTTGGATCAAAATATTCAATATATTTCAATCAAAAATTTTCTTGTATGCTTGATATCTGGCAAACTACATAGTGTAGCCAAACCCAAACTATCATTTAACTCAGTATGATGTGCCTATTCCGTAAAAAATACGAAAACTCAATTTAGGGGCCATTCAAAAATTTTGTGGCCCCTGATCCAGAAACTAATTATTGGCCAAAATCAAAACTTTTTGATCATTTCTAAAATTCTTGTTAGTTTCATTTGTTAAAAATATTATTTCCGTTTTTGTTAACTTTTAGTTTTTAACTAATATTATTAACTGGTTAATACGTTGATCTCTACTTTTTAAAATTTTCATGAATAGCTCAAACACAATAAAGTGAACCAGATAGAATCAGCGAAACGCTATTAAATAAGCTAAAAGATGTTACTTTGTATAGGTCTAGAAATCTGAGTACTTAATTAATAAAATCATAATTGTTAGGTCATCATAAAATTTCTTAACTGAACGAAAGCTCTTGAAAACAATAATTGGTTCATTTAATAGCAGTTTGCAGACACCATCTGGCTCACTTGCTAAACTTTTAAGATACTTCATTATCTTTAAGCTACTCACTAAAATTAAAAAAAAAAAAAATGAAGCATAACGAAGTTTCTTTGTGAAGTTCTTGTATATATCACGAAAGAGAAAAGTCTGTTTTAGAAAATATAAGAAGTTATCTCCTGCTTTGGGTAGACTTGGAGCCTTACAAAAGACAGTAAGTATAGTGTGTTAATTAGGTAAATATATGGTAAAATTTGCTAGAATGATAAATATAGAAGTGAATATGATCTGCATGAAGAATGCAACTTTAATGAACGTTGCAGCATGATCATTCTAGCAAATTTTATTCTGTCATAAGATCCATCAATATGAGTTGTAGTATCTATTCATAGAGTATCTATTAATAGTATCTATTATGAGTTGTAGTAGATAAACTAAGAGAAAAATGTATGTGTGTGTGTGTGTGTGTTATGTTCCAGCATAATTTTGGAACGCCTGGATTAATTTTAACCAAACTTGGTAACATATTACTTATAGTCTGTAGAAGGGTACTGTTGAGGTAAGACTTTCCTAGTGCACCTAGGGGGAGTGGGAGGAGAGAGCCATATAAAAACTTTCGAAAATGACTCATATTAGTGTCGAATCTATAGTTTTAGAGGTCCATGAACTGATTGGTGACTGATCCGATGATTTTTAAGTTCGAGTTCAGTCCACCAGTGAGGGTGAGACCCTCTTGCATACCTAGGTTGGGTGACATATAAAAATACTCGAAAACGACCAATATTAATGTCGAATCTGAAATTTTCGGGGTCACTGAGATGTACAGTGACACTTCCAATGCCATTTATATCCAAACTCAGCCCTCATTAGTACTCCTGAAGAGGAGGAATGGTGGCGTGTAAAAATAATTGAAAATGACGAACATATGTGTCGAATACATAGTTTTCAGCGTCCCTAAGTTACTTGATGACAGTTTCTGTGTCTTTTAAGTCGAAATTCAGTTTCAAATTGGGGTAAGATCCCCTAGTACTCCTAGAGTGAGGAGAGGGAGTACATATAAAATGATCGAAACCGACCGATATTAGTTTTCCATAGTTTTCGGGATCATTTAGATAAATAGTAGCACTCCCGATCCGAAAGGGGGGGGGGGGGAGATGGAATGGTAACACGTGAATATATCGAAAACGATCGATATTAGTGTCAAATCATTAATTTTCAGCGTCGCTAAGTGAACTGGTGGCAGTCCTAATGCAATTTAAATCGAACAATGCGGACAAGACCCCTTAGCACTCCTAGGGCAGTGGGAGGGGCAAATATAAATATGATAAAAACGACTGATGTTAGTGTTGAATGTTTAAAGTTTACGGGGTCCCTAAGTTAACTGATAACACTACCTATTCCATTTAAGTTTACGTTTAGCATCTATTTGCATCCGCAAGGTAGTGGGACGGGATTGATATGTAAAAATAATCAAAAATGACCTATATTAGTATCAAATTCATAGGTCTCGATATTGACGAGATTAATAATTACACTCCCGATAGCGTTAAACTCCAAGTTCAGCCTCCATTGGCATGGAGGTGAGAAGGGGTAAAAACTAAAATGTCTCAAATGACTGAAATTACAGTCGAATCCTTGGTTTGGGTTTGTCAAGCTATTCGGATACAATCGCAGTGACATTTAATTCCAAGTTTAGCATGAACGGGTATGCCAACTGGATTGGTAATTTATAGAGGCAACGTCGAAGACGTTGCTCCCACATCTATAAGTATTTGAATGTATGTGTATGAATGTACATTCCAGCGTAACTCCGGAACGTCTGGAGCAATTTTAACCAAACTTGGTAGGCATATGACTTTCAATCTAGAAAAAATACTGTAGAAGTAAGACACCCTAAGGAATGGGAGGATTGACATGTAAAAATTATGCAAAATGACTGATAATAGTGTGCAATCCATAGTTTTCGGGGTTGCTGAAATGAATAGTGACACTCCCAATGGCGTTTAAAAGTCCAAGTTTATCCCCATTGGCAGAGAGTGGAGGTGGGTAAGGCAAAAAATAATATGTAAAAAATGACTGAGATTTGTGTCGAATTCATAGTTTTCGGGCTAGGAAAAACGTCTGACCCGTTTGAAATGATTTTTGGAAAGTACCCACTTCAAGTTGAGATTTTAAAATCATATCAGTTTGATAAAGGCGTGTTCTGTGGGGTAGAGTGTTTCAATATTTATGCCAAAAGTAAAGTATTTACTGTATTTTTATCATTACATTTCCATTGAAATAAATATTCTAAGGGGAAGGGAATTCAAATATTTCCCATGAACCTATTCTCGCCGTGCTTTATATATATATTCCAAATGATATATTCTGTTTCTTCTCGGGTCAGAAATGTTTCGATTGATTTCATGCAGCTTTCCACTCTTCCCTACCCTGAGCCAGACTTCATTTTCATGTACCATTTGTTCTTTACACCTAGTATTACTTGATTGGCATATTTCAATTGCGGGCTTTGTCTGGGTATCTTTCGTTTTCCCATTCCTTCCATAGCCAATAACATAATTTCTTCATGTCTTATAACGTGTTCAATCATTCTATCTCATCTTTTCGAAATCTTCTTCAGCTTACTTCTTTTGTCTGCTACTGCTTCAAACGATCTTTCATTTAATACCTTGTTCACCAAACATTCTTCTGTAGTTCCACATTTCGAAGTGTTCCATCCTCCATTCTTCTTCTTCTCCTAGAATTCATGCTTCATATTCATACAACGCTAAACTTCATATATATGTTTTCTGCGAAGTCAATATTTCCCTATCATTACTGTTTTTCTTCTAACGTCTTCTTCATTTGAAGTATATTCTGGATTTTTCACCTTGTTTATATCTACAATTGCTTATTTTACTCCCTAAGTAAATATATGAAAAGAAAAAAATCGATTGTGCAGGAACTGTATAGGATTGAACAGTCAGACTTGACGAGAGAGTATATTTGAAGAACTTGTTGTTCAACTATCATAACTGCTTTGTTTATATAACACTGGACAACAAATTTTAACTTTTTTCATACTTCGGAAAAGAAAAGGACATTTTCTTATGCAAATGAGGATCCTGAATACGAAAATGACAATAAAAACGCTGAATTGGTTCGAGTTTAAGTGTAATTGATAGAAATATTTGTTATGTAGTGTTGACACTTTTAGAGTCTTGAATTTTCTATTTGCCCTTTCACTTAAGTAGCTATTGCTTCAATTTTGTTCATCCGAGTATCGTGATTTATATGTCACTCGCTTCAGAATAAACCAAGCTTGCAAGATGAAGAAGAGGAGGGAAATTTAAGATAAAATTGTGAATTTCCCGTCCAAAAATTCAATTTTTTAAAAATTTAGACCGCCTGGTACAGTCCCGGTTAAAGGTACCCAAATATAATATACCTTTAAAACTACTATAGTTTATAAGTAATACATGTGCCAAGTTCCATTGTAATATCTACAATAGTTGTGAGGGGAAAAATATTTTTCAGTTCTGTTTGACAATACCAAGTTTCATTTAGGGAAAAGTGAGATATGAAGTAAAAAGAATCCAAACAGTACTATTTATTTCAGTATCATAACTTATACGTCATTCTATTCAGAATAAAATAGGCTTTCAAATGGTACCATGAGAATGTATGTGTGTGATGTACGAGAAAAGGGAAAATTGGGGTAAAATTGGGAATTTTCCGTCCAAAAAATCCTCTTTTTTCCCAAATGTAGTGCACCCAGTGCGGTCCCAGCTACAGGTACCAGAATATAATATACCTTGAAACTACTGTGCTTCATACGCAAAGTGTATACTAAGTTTCACTGCAATATCTACTATAATTATGAGGGAAAAGTATTTCTCAATGATGCTTGACAATACCAAATTTTATATATTATATTGTCCAACAACAGTCGGCAAACGCAGACTTGTTCCAGTAGCCCTGATATCATTTCTCCATCATAGATATAACTTGGTAGAAATGTTCTCCTGTTCATCAATGACTGCTCCACAATTTTCTGGGAAGAAATCTGTGGGAGTGCAACATTTGCATTTTTAGTGACATATTACACCCCATTGCTTGGTAGAAGATATTAGGTGCTCCACTAGTTCCTTATAGTTCTGAGACCGCTGGTTTGCCAAAACATTCGACACCACTTTTCGGAAAGAATCCCATGTAATGCTCTCCTTATCTTTTAACACTGCCTCAAATTCAGGATCATTGAGGAGTTAGCGAATTTGAGGGCCAAGAAGGATTCCCTACCTAATTTTAGTTTCAGTAATTTGTGGAAGTTTACACAGAAAATATTTGAAGAATAGTTTTGATGCTTCTATGAATAGCCATCATTCATCGAGGTTATCTTCTATGTTAAGTTTACTCATAAGACCAGTAACATTGTTGCAACATAATATGTCATTTTCCACTAAAAAATACTGTTCCAGGGGATTCTGACGTATCAAAACACAGACACTTTCAGATCTTCAGAATAAGCTCCCCACTGCTTGAGTTGGATGCCAGTAGTTCTGCACCTCTTTTTGACAACAACAGGTAATTTAATTCACGTTGAGTATCATATAACGAATAGATAATGATATGTTGGTTTTGTGAAGTCAGGCTTAGTGGAAGACGATGAATATGCAGCAGAATTCATCGCCTTTTGCTCTTCATCGGATAAAACACTCGTTTAAGGCGCGGGAGGTTGTGGAACCTTTAGTTGTTCAGAATGTGGCACAGTGACGAACATCTCAAGGAATATTTGGAGTAGTCCACTTTTTTCTCTTTTGGATTGACCTTTAAGTGGAGGAACTACGCAAAAAAAAAAAAAAAAAAAAAAAGCAGTTTGAAGTATGATCTGTCGGTTTTCTCCATATCATTAGAACTGCAAATGGCATACATGGCCTTTTTCCATGTATCTAGTCCCACAAGTTGTAGAACAAGTATTACAAGAAATATGTAATGTCCACTTCTTTATCCAATCCATATCTTGCAGTTTACAACCAAAGTACAAGTGATAGGCTTTCTTTATGATAGATCTGAAATTCCACTTTTCGTTTCACTTCGTTAAAAACAACAATTTGCTCTGCACTGTTAACACATTTACGCGACATGTTTCTGCTCGGTACAGTCATAGAACGATAAGTAATAATAATAATAACAATAATAATATTAATAATAATAATAATAATAATAATAATAATAATAATAATAATAATAATAATAATAATAATAATAATAATAATAATAACAGCACACAGCACCACGGCCACGCCCGGGATGGCAAATTGCAACTACTAAAGAACCTTACACAACACATTTTCTCTGGCAAACTCTTCAATACAAACTAAACAGTGAAGTGGTTGATGTTTCATCGTCATCGATGAAGTGCGAGCAATAAGGATAGCTAGAGACGTACGCAGGAATTTATTTCGTGAGGGGTCTTAAGATCTTCGGGGGCCAAATACAATTTGAGGCTAAGTTATATTAAAATTTGTAAAATTGCACCTGATATTAGACTAAATTTACAAAAAAAGAAAAGTCGGAAATTCGAGGGGCCAAGACTCACAGGACCCATCCCTGGTACGTTCCAGAGGATAGCAATGAAATTAACCGTCAAACAATGGAAGTTTATTGAAATAAGCAGACAGCTCTTGTTGCCATGAACCCTTAATTTGGCCACTGGAGCACATCCGGTGATAACCCATTTCTTTGAAACTCGAACCAATCTTCAAAGGCTAATTTCATATTTGTTATCAGCGCCCTAAAATTAGTAAGAATTGGTAACTTTTATCTCCGTAGCATTTTCACTGTTGACCAGTATAATTTGTAAGGACGCGAGTGCTAGGTTTCATGGTCATATGAGAGAATCGGATATGCCTACGGCCTCAATGTTGTAAAAGTCTTTTTTTTAAATTTTAGTTTTTGAATTTAATAGCTGATTGATAGTGTTAAGATGAGGTATCCACGTCAGATATATGTCAAAAGTGGTACCTAATATTTCCAGGCCCGTATTTAGGTAAGTCTTATTCTGTGCTCGAGCACAGGGCGGCAGAATTTAGGGGGCGGCAAAATTTTGGAATTCTTTTTTAAGATTCACAATAAAGTAATATTTAAAACTAGCAACCCGCAGAATTCCGTACAAGCGCGAGAAAATATGTTAATATGTTTAATTCGCTCTAATTACAGTAGTTACTAATTAGCTAGCTTATCTCATTATTTTTAAAATGTCATCCTCTCCCAGCCCACCCCAAGGGGTGAGGATGAACTTGAGCATCATGAAAACTGATACCGTTAAACTCAGGAACCTCAAAAACTATTAATTCAACACTAACATCTGTCGTATTTGATTATTTTTAAAATCTCTTCCCCTCCCTGTGGAGTGGAGTATGACCTTGAAGTTGAATTGGATTAAAACTGTCACTATTCATCTCAGCGACCCCAGAAAACTATGAATTCAACTCTAATATCGGTCGTTTACAGGGGGGTGGCAAATTTTGTGCGGGGGCGGCAAATTATTTAGAGCACAGGGGCGCACAATATATATTCCGTCCGGATTCCTTCCTAATAAAGAGGAATCGTGATGGACTTGACTCGTACCTTACTGTGCAAGAAAACGCACTGCTGCGTGTTTCTAGCGTTGATAGAATCAACGATTACACCATAATATAAATCGGTTAATAGGGTCTTAAAAAAGCTTTACCCATAAGTTATTATGGCAGAGTAATCGGCAAAGAAAAAGCAGAATCTATTATGCAGGAATTGTAAGAATAGAATGTATAGCAATGTTGACAAGATAGATTCTTGTGGGACATCACAACTACGAAAATATGGGTGAGGAAAGTATTATTTACTTATGGAGAATTAAATAAGGCCATTGCGTACACGTGGATCGAGTCGAATGAAATTCGCATCTCATAAAGTGTGTCTGTAGAGAGTATGGTTCACATTATTTTGAATGTCCAAAGACACTGACCTTTGTAGAGGACAGACTGATTTAGTGTCTGCAAAGCAGTTTGAAGATCGTCGGCCAACATAATGAGTATATCTGTGCGTGCAGAAACGTTGTGTATGGGTCACAGTCCCTGTCTACTACGCGAGGACGACGTCAGTGAACATTCATTTAGCAAATAAATAGTAGAGAGTGTAGTCATATACTAAGGATTCTAGAGGCCGGGTTGTTGTTCCACAAAATTCTGCTCATTTGCAGTGGACTCCATCTTCCAGCAGTATAATGCACCTTCCGATGTATCCAGGCAAACCAGCGTGCTCTACTCGGTGTACACATAGTAAATTGACACTAAGGACTTTTAGACACCACTAAGGAAGGGATTTTAGAAATTCGACGCGGAAAGTTGGGAAGTGGAGGTTACAATTATTATACGTAGTAATATGTCAATACATCCGAATCTCTGAAGGGCAGGGACATGAAATTTAGTATATGACTTTCTTTTTGAAATAATTAGGCAAGTACTTCTCGTGGATCATAAAACCGAAATAATTGGATTTTATGATATTTCCCCTAAAAGGAAAGAAAAAGGAGAGAAGAAAAAGGATGGGGTTAGAATTATTTTAACAGGATGACCTTATCTCAAAATCCTTTAAAGTTAGAGACAAGAAATTTGGCCTTTTCATTTAAAATAATTAAAGATGTGTTTAAACCTTTTTTTAAAAAAAATATTTCCCCTACAAGGGAAGGAAAAGGGCAGGTAGAAAAACAACAGGTAGAGGCTGCAATTGTTAAAATAAGATGGATATATCTCGAAATCCATTAGGTCAGAGACATGAAATTTGGTGGACCTTTCATTTAAAATAATGAAAGACAGATTTCACCTTTTTTTTTTTTTTTTTTTATAGACATTTCTCGTACAAGGGAGGGAAAAAACAGTAGGATTATACTTGTTAAAATAAAATGGCGACATCTCAAAATCTCTTAAGGTTAGAAACATGAAAATTGATATTTAGGTTTTTAATTTAAAATAATTGAAAAAATGTTTCAGCGTTTCTTGATGTTTCCTTTAGAAGGGAAGAAGGGACTGCGGTGGGTCAGTGGTAGAGAGTTCCCCTCTGGTGTATGGGGTCCTTCTTTCGGGTGTTAAAACATGAGGGTTCAGAGGGGCAAAAAGGTAAAAAAAAAAAGATATTTTTAACAAAAATCCCTTTTATGCGATTTTCCCGCCTCAGATACATGATGGAGACATATGAATAGTACCATTTGAAAGGCTGTTCTATTCTAAAGGGAATGATGTACGAACCATGATCCTAGGATAAATAGGGATGTCTCAGGAAATTTTTACCTGAGATCCTGTTTCATTCGGGAATCTGAGGTATTGTGGGGATATTATATTTTGGCGGGCTTACTTTTGCACCTAAAAGATTGAAATTTTGCCCACACATTCAGTGCATCTCTTAGTATTTTTCAGATTTGTTTCAGATCTCTACGTTAAAACAGAGGGGTTCAGAGGAGCAAAAAGATTAAAAAAGGATATTTTCAAACAAAAAAATTCCTTTCTTCGCGATTTTCCCGCCTCTAATACATGATGGAGACATGTGAATGGTACCGTTTGAAAGTCTGTTCTATTCTGAAGAGAATTATGTACGAACCATGACCCTAGAATAATTAAGGATGTATCAGGAAATTTTTATGTTATATCCGGCTTTTTCGGGCTTTTTGGGGTAATCGGGGAATTTTGGGGCTCATGGGTAAATATTTTCCCCGATCTTACTATTCAAGATGGAAGCTTGAAATTTTAAACACACATTTCGTACACCTTTTACTATTTTTCAGTTGATTTTGAGATCTGCGCGTTAACACACTGGGGTCCAGAGGGGCTCAAAATTTGAAAAAAAAAAAAAAAAATCAGAAGAAGTCCTGATTTCTCTCAAAATTTCCCGCCTTAGGAACATGATAGGTAAATGTGACTGGTACCACTTGAAAGGGTGTTTTATCCTAAAGAAAGTGAGATACGAACCATGATTCTAGGATAAATAGGAATGACGCTGTAGCTGCTTGATGAAAGTCTATAATTTACCTAAGAAAAAGCCAAAAAGAGTTACGGATTTCATTTCAATTTCAAAGGAGGGAAGAAAATTGGGTTGCAATTTTTATAATAAGATTGTCATATCTCGAAATCCTTTATTAGAGACATATTAGGGATATGAGAGGTGCGAGGCTGTAGGTCAAGCAAATGTGGGAGTTTGAGGGCGAAGTACCCAGCAGCTAGGTGAAGGCTACTAGTATTAAAAATAAGAATAATAAAATTCTACTGAGTACAACTTAAACTGTAACAGCATTCGAGAGGTCGCGAATTCAATCCTTACTTTCATTGTTCCAATACAGTTCTCGCCTTCCTTCTCCCTTCCCACCCAAGGGGTTTTGAAACTTTTGACAGAAGTGCTGAAAAAATGACCAAAAACCTAACATTTTTTTCGTTTCTTTGTAAGTGTGAAGTTATGTAAGTAACCTGATTAACATAACGTAGATTCCAGATTACATATAGACTCACGACACAGACAAGAATACATCCGTATAGTTAATTATGCATGTGAATTAATTAGTAATGTGTATTAGTTGCAATCATGCATTAATTACTCAAGCAATTAACGGTTAATTTGATATCTGGAACCAGGATCTGTTCTTTAGAAGCGTGCAACGTTTGATCGATATGCTTTAATGCTTCTGATATAGGCAAGTACGCTTTTGTTCTTATCTCTGAAATATGTAGCCTATCTTCTTTGGATGTCAAAGAATTTTGGAACTGTGGCTAGGAGGGACTACCTATGCCTAGATATCAGTAGCATGTAGTTTAAATTCTACATTTTTTAAAATACAGGGTGTTTCAAAAGGAATGACCTGATTTAAAAGTCCATATGTATTGATAAAAACATAGTACAAAAATGGAATAAATTGCAAAATACAAAATCCTCAAGTTTTATCTATGCTATTACAAATGCTCTATGTGTCCACTAGCAGCGGCACGAACAACATCTAGACGATAGCTAAATTCCACCACTTCATCGGAAGTACGAGGCCGATCTAGACTTTTACCTTTGCACAAGCATCCTGTCTCTTCACTTTGGCGATACCAACTACGAATGTTTTTGAGTGCAGGCAGCTCAATGCCAAAACGCCGACAAAAACCATGCTGGACCGAAATCACTGACCCATTCTTTGCAAACTGCAGCACACAAAACGCCTTCTGTTGAGTGGACGCCATTTTACTTCTGACTAACTGTAAACTGAGAAGATGCATTGACTGACATCTAACGGCCATTTTCTGAAACTCTAGGCCACGTCCATTCAAACAACACTCTTTTTTTTTTTCGGTACATCCTATGTTCCGTAATTATTACTGTCCAAAACCAGGTCATTTTTTTTAAACACGATGTATAAATATTTGATTTTCCATATAGTATGTGGTAAGGAATAGATACAAAATTTGTCATTACCGTAACAGAATATGCCTAGATAACATGTGGAAGCCTCCAATAGATCAATGGTGAAGAGTTAAAATTTCGACTTGGAGGGTGTTAAGTTCGAATCCTAATAGAATGTATTTGTTTCAAACAAACACCGTAGGGTTTGTCAGATATTTTATTTCTTCCTATTTCACTTTTTAACGCTGTTTGACCAGGCCCTAGTTACAAAAAACCTAATCGAGGGCGAGGTCGGGATAACAAGAAATCGTTGGTGGCATGCCTGTGAAGTTCCAGCCTACTAAACAACCGCATACAAAATATTAGCTGTTAATGTCCAGCATAGGGAGAGTCAAACGAAATCGTATCTCAATAAGAGGCGAATTATGGGCAATATCAGGATAACGGACACCCGAATGTAGAAGGAACATGTCTCTTTGGAAATGAATAGATAAGATGAAAATAAGGAATACGTATTTTACGAAAAAATGGGTGGGGGCGGGGTCACAAGCGCCCAAAGTACGTTAAGCGGGACAAAGTATAGAAATGGCAATTGGCTAAAGCAGAGGTCGATGCCGCATAAACATACTGTCTACAGACAATTTCTGTGTTAATAATGGAGGCATATAACAGTGAGCTGATGGGACACCAATGGAAAGGTAAGATCCCATTTGCGATGCAAAGTCCAACCACCTACAGAACGTATGCGTTGCACGTCAAAACATGGACATCTGCCACATTCACAAAATGGTCCAAACATACTGGCACATTGCACTATGAACAACGAATAAAAGATGACGAGCCACATTGATGGCAGAATGTAATCTCAGCGAGGTCAAAGGCAAATTCATTGAAAGCTATAAAGCGTTCAGGATGATCATATTGGTAGTCACTTCTATGAAATGCATACACATAATATTGATATACCGCGGTAAGAACTGATGAAAGGTGGTTGCATTCAATTGAATGCGAGTCTGTCATGGAGTTGTTCCTGCAAACGGGCATCCTGAACAGCATACCTACAAATGGTGCGAAAGTATATATACACAGAATGTATTTTGTATACACAGAAAAAAACATACGTTCAATGGTAGAATTTGTCCAGTAGTTCTAGGTGGAATGACGGAAACGTCACACACACAAGTGGTACAAAATATCATGATTTTTACACTCAGTCTAGGCGTCCAGTAGAGGCAAGTTGTTTTCACCACCTATGGGGCAAAAGCAGTGTTCATACCACAACTGAAAAGTTCTTGTAGTCTCATTGTACCACTCTTGCTGGTTGTGATGTATACATTCCCTAATATACATATGAATTCGTCGACACGGGGCCGAAAGGTAGTATAGGCGGTAGAAAAACCCTAACTTCAAACAGAACAATAAATAACTTGCCTGCTAATGTCCTATTCAAGCTAGCAATCGACGTTATAGTGTAGGAATGGGTCAGACAGTTGTGTTGCTCGTGTCACAACTGTCCTGTTAGTACGAATAGCCAAGGTGCCCTTCTTATGCATTTCCTCTTCGAATCCTGATTGGTCTGCATTAAAGACACATTCCTTGCTGAACATGGGTTTCGTTTGATTTAGTTTAACGTCCCACGGTTATGCCTGCTAGGCTAAAAGAGACGTGGACCTATGATTATAGTGGAATCCGAACCACTTTGGTCGTTCAATTGCATCTCATCGAAAATCGAACCTGGGAACACGTGAACCGAAGTCAAGCGTGCTAGCCACTAGACCAAGCGGGGGTTCTGTTGAACATGGGAATCAGTCTGTTAACCTCATCTACAAAACCTTGTACCGACTCTGCAATTTGTTATTCATCATCAAGTTGTCCTTGTTTGAAATTTTGTGATCTTGCGTCTGTCAATATTCTGTCTTTTTCTTTTCTCTCTTTTTTTTATTGCAGCCATCCAATGCTTGCTTGAAAGAAGTGTACCCTATATTACGTTTACATTGATATCCATAGCATTGTATCAACGGCGCCGACTTTCCAAACTTTATGTGGGTGCATATCAATGGCGGGACATGTTAGTCTATATGCTTTCAGGGAAGTCTCGATATTTGATTGATTTATTTTTAGTAAAAATCTTTTATGAACACAGTCATAAAGGGATGTGCCATGATAAAGTAAAATATACCGGTACTAT
The DNA here is from genome assembly GCF_964235325.1 of Thermobia domestica. Taxonomy (NCBI): domain Eukaryota; kingdom Metazoa; phylum Arthropoda; class Insecta; order Zygentoma; family Lepismatidae; genus Thermobia; species Thermobia domestica. Next base: position 107,250,874 of record NC_137464.1, read on the forward strand.
AAGGATACGTTGAGGCTGTCCTAGCTCAGTCGATGACACGGCTGACTTAAAAACAACAGAAACGGGTTCAAACCCGGGTTGAAACTAAAAATCTTGTGGATAGCTGCACCCACAAGATTATTTGTGTGGGAGCCGGAGCCCCGGAGCTCCCACGTAGTCGGCGCGCATGCATTATATAGCACTATTATACGCATCGTGTAATTTGTCCCGAGTTTCCTTAAATCGCATAAACACCAGTTTTCATAATAATTTTGCTTTATACTCCTCTTGCTCTGTAATATTTTATGCACCACTTGATCATATTTCTGCGTGAATTAATGCGAAATCTGCTCATAATTGTTTTGTTTTTTGTAATTTGGATGCTCGCTCGTGTAGGTAATTAATGCCTATACCCTTTTCATGGAAATTATTTCTCTTTTACGCTCTTTACTTTGTGGGAAGAGGATTGTGACATCTGATGTTGCCGATGGTGATCCTGCCTTGACGTCGATTACCGTATCCCCGTCACTAACATATATCTAACGTTTTCTTGTGTAACTGCCTCCGCGTTGTGATAATAATCCAAAATACATATATACTAGAATGTTACTTGCAACTCCTTTTGTAACCCTACGTGTATAGTACTGTTTCTAACTTCTCATATGTGAGAAGATTAGTGTTTGTCTCCACAAACTACAGTATGTATGAAGTACTTTTAAATTATAACGGTCTTATCTATACATATGAAAATACGAGGGCGAGTCAAAATTATCTATACTTTTGTCATAACTTACATTGCGCACTTTGTCTTCTGCCCTCGCATATTTTATTGTTATACTGTTGTGGTAATGCTGTGAAAGTGTGACCTTAATTCCTCTATTTCTCTTCCTTCTGTTGCAGATATATCATGACTGCTCCATTAAAAGTTTGCACCAAAGAGGAACAACGAGCAGTGATCCGATTCTTCTGGTCGGAGGAGGGTGTCAAAGAGTCAGACACTCATCGCAGACTATCATTGCAATATGGGAAAAGTGCACTATCACATAAAACTGTATTTTTGTGGCTCGAGAAGTTTAAAAGTGGTCGAACGATTGGAACACATGAAGAGGGAGCAGGACGGCCATCAACCTCCACTACAGATGACAACATTCAGCAAGCCCGAGAGATGGTTCTGGCGAATAGGCGCATCACTATCGATGAGGTAGCAGCTGCTTTGAACATCAGCCCATCAAATCATCCACGACGAGCTCGTTTTCATAAAGTCTGTGCACGGTGGGTATCAAGAAAGCTTACTGCAGAACACAAGCTCACTCATGTTAGGGTCGGTCAACGCTTATCTCTCGCTTCAACAACGAAAGTGATGCATTTTTAAGCAGAATAGTCGCCGGCGATGAAACATGGGTTCATCACTATGAGCCAGAATCAAAGCGTCAGAGTATTCAGTGGAAACACCCTGGATCTCCGACGAAGAAAAGATTCAAGACTGAGCCATCCGCAGGAAAGGTTATGTTGACTGTGTTTTGGGACTCATAGGCGTTCATAATGGCAGAATTCATGGAAAAGAAAAAGACGATCAACAGTGCGAGTTATAGTGAAATGTTAGAAAAGAACCTGAAGCCGGCAATTCGCAACAAATGCCGTGGTTTGTTGTCGAAGAAAGTTTTGTTGTTGCATGACAATGCACGGCCACACACTGCTTATCACACTATTGAAACCATCAACAAGTTGAAATTTGAGTTATTGGACACCCTCCCTACATCTTAGACCTAGCTCCATCTGATTTTCACTTGTTTGGGCCACTCAAGGATGCTTTGCGTGGTCACCGATTTGCCTCAGATTTAGACGTGCAAAATGCAGAGCAAAAGTGGCTTCACGACCAACCGAAAACCTTTTATTTGGAAGGAATACGTAAGCTTGTTGACCGTTGTATCAAGTGCATTGATAAGGAGGGAGATTACGTAGAAAAATGATGTGCATAGTATAACCCTAGCTTCATGTAAATAAACTGTAGAATGAAAAGTGTAGATAATTTTTGACTTGCCCTCGTATCTTACTATGATTTGATGGTAGGTATATTTTCCTCTTCTTGTTAATCTTCATATCTTAATGCATATTTTCATCCACAAGTTACATAGTTTATTGATAAGTTGTAAGAGATGATAATGCTTACACCTCTTACGCAATGATAGAGTTAAATATGTTGAAAATAAAGATGGCTCACGGGGTCATCCTCGCGTAGAAATGAATCGCTTGACCTATTCATGAAATTATATCATTGTCCGCATAGATGCAGGGAAGTAACAAAAGTCCGAGCTGAAATATCAGGCAACATTTGATGGAAATAAACGGTCATATGTGAGACAAATCTAAGATCTAGAATTTTGTAGTTTGCTACATACAGGTACATAATATTTTGATGAATGTACGTACTTCAATGTTCTAATTTAATCCATTTCGAAAATATTATTTTGGTGTTATTATAGTGGCAGATGAATTTAGGGAGAGCAAGTCCATCCCATCTAGTATTTGAATTAATAATCCGTTTTTATTTAGCTGACTTGTAACAAAACAAACACTACACTTGTTACTTGTTGCTGGTATTACTCCAACTCGACTTCTGACAGATACTATTCCTCAGGAATTATGGGAAAATTATTAAAATCCATGTTTCTGCACACATTTTAAATTGCACAACTATTTGTAACAATATCCTATTGGATTCGAGAATTTTAAAACATTTTCTTCTTTCAATCAAAATTTTGATGTGAACTTTAGGGAGCACTTGCCCATATATCACTTTCAAAATTCTATTCAGAGTAGAATAAATTGAAATTCCAGACGTGAAAACAAATGAGTAATAAAATTAATGGATACATAACAAAATAATACTGTTAAATAACGCTTGGTACAACTACGAAAAGGGGCGCATAATTTCTTTCTCCCAATCGAATATTTCTTCCGTCCCTGAAATGCGAAATGTCAACTGTGGCAGCTCTTGTTGCGGGTACAATGTGTTGTTAGCCTTGTTCAAACGTTCCATTGTTACCTTTTCGTCTACACATATGTCTCAATTAGATTACTACTTCTCACTCTCGTCATTGACCGTTTTCGTGTCCGCATGTTCTATTTCTATTCTATTATTTTTCGTCCGAACCCTTCTACATATTTTCACCTATTACACGTATTCTCACCTACTATACACATACCCCGATGTCGGGATCAGATGTCACTGCGATCGCTGCTAACACCGGTTCCCAGATGCTCTGTTGATCTCTGCTGTGTCGCTGCTATTCCTATACTTTGTCTCGTGCGAGACACTTAGGGAGCATGTGACCCCGTCTCCGCTCGTTGTACATATTTTCCCGTGAAACATGTATTCCTTATTTTCGCCTGGTTTATTTATCTACAAAGAGTCATGCTCCATCCACATTCCGCTTGTCCGTTACGTCCTCATGAAATTGTCCAAAATTCTCCTTTTTTTTTTTTTATTTTAGATAAGTTCCCGTTTGCTCCCCGTGTAGTGACCATTAGGAGCTAATATTTTGTAGAGGTTATTTAGTGGCCTCGGGTTTTGCATGCCACCGATGATTTCTCATCTCGATTTCGTAGTCAAGTAGATTTCTTGTTGTAAACCAGACCCAGGCCGCCCCCCTTTTTTTCAATTAAGCAGACAACAAACTTAACTTTTATTTTGATTATTTGTGTAACATAATCTGATTTTAGAAAAAAAGGCAAGTAGACTTGAAACGGAATAGGCAAGAACCAACTATACTTTTTCTACAAGTTTAATTTAAAATTAATAATTTTTATATTTAGGCTATAGAAAACTACATTGCCATGCAGGCCTGCAACCAGAGGGGGCTAGAGGGGCCTGGTCCCTCCAGACCTCAATGCAAAATTCTATTATTAATTCAAAAAGCACAATTTAGATATTTGTAAGAGAATTTTTGATGACTTGGTCCCCCTAACATATTCATGGCCCCCCCAAACCTCTGTGGCTGGTTGCAGACCTGTTGCCATGTACATTATTTTGTATTTCGTTCCCTAGTTGGGGCTTCCTCCAAGGTTGAGAATCCTATTCATGTGTCTAGTTTGCCTAAGCAGAAGTTCGTGACCGCGCATAGCATAGTCGCTAACGCTGTTTTCTTCGGTGCGAGTGGTCCCGGGTTCGATTCCCGGTGAGGACACTCGGTTGAAAATATGTAGCAGCTTTTTCAGGCCAGCCATCCTGAGTGAGATTTTCCTGGCTTTTTCCTCATTTACACCAGTCAAATGCCGGGATGGTACCTAACATAATGTTCCCAGGCCACTTCCTTAATCCTTTCTTCCTCTTCAATTCCCCGAGCAGTGTGATAGCCGAGGGACTTCATCCCTCATATGTGTGACGGGCTGACATTATCATAGATGGCGAAAGCTCAGAAATCTAATCCCTAAACAGAATTTCGCCTCTGCATTTGACCGTAAAGATAACTATCGTCACATCATAAAATATAACACTATCTAGGGCCACAGGAATGGGGGCTAAAACGGTACTTCATTCATCTTCTGTTTATAAACATTTTGTTTATATCCTCCATCCCAAATCAGTAGTATTCCTGCGCCCATATACTCAGAAAGTTCCGTTGGTGAGTCAGATAGAGGTGGTCGAACCAGGTCTCGCGTCATGTGAGGAATGTAGTTGAGTCCTTTAGGAAAAACAACAAGTTTACTATTTCTAATTCATTCTTGGGTGTGACAAATCACTGGTTGAATCCTAAGCCATATAAATGGTACACAATTCAAAATATTTCGAGATTATGTTCCATTATTTGTTAATATATTTTTATGACCGTATGCAGTGAGGGTGTATTATTAATGTTGCGAAGTGCACCCACATTGGGATAACACTAACACTGATGTCAAAAATTATTTATTCATGTTAGATATTAAATTCTTACCTATATCATTGAGACTGCAAATTTAGTTCCATCTCAGCTAGCAATTGGCTCTGCATGTATGAGGACAAGATAAAGAATTCTCGGCTTAGCCATGAAAGACTGCACTTCTTATATCTAGAACGCACTTACTTTTCTATGTAGTCCCACTTCAGGTCAAATTTAGGTCACATTTTCCATATTTTTTTACTTTTACTTTACGCTGAAATATGTTCACTTCAGGGGCGTATCCAGGGGGAAGGCGATCGGGGTGATGGCCCGCTCCCAGGAGAGGAAGCTTTCTTATTTTATATATACAAATAAAACCCATCCCAAAAGTTTGGAACCCTTAAAAGTAGCAGTATGACAACCCACCGCCCCCCCCAGAAGTCGTCCTGGATCACTTTTTCAATGATAATAATCATGTATTAGACCCATACGCTATTTTTAATTTTTTAATTAATACTTAAAATTTCCTACCCTCATAACTGCAGAAATAAGTATGATGCAACAGAAAATTCTGTTGTTTAGGTTCAGAACTATTAAAGTTGCTCTGGTTGAGTTGATTTTGAGTTTAACGTCCCTTTCAGCAGCGAAGCTGTATGATACGGGACCTTAGATTCAATTTTACGCTGTAAAACATTTTCAGAAACACCCTTCTTGAAACTATATCTTCTTCAGTATTGTACATCCTGAAAGGATGAAAAGCATTTATCATCTCACAAATTTAAATTTACTGAAATATAAAATAGTATACCTACAGTATAAAACTTACTTTAATATCTACGAGGACAATTTATAAACCGAGAGAGACACAAAAACAGGATCCTCGATGGACAGATGGTTACTCTAACTGGATGCCGTATCAATATCTTGGAGAATATGACTTGTTCTACGTATATACATATATATATGGTGACTGAAAATAAAGAAGATGCAGGTATAGAAGACTACTACAGCTGCTGGTAATGAATCTTTGAATGAAATGAAAGCTTCGAAATCATGTAAGTAAGAAGAAGATAACATGAATTGATTCCTTGAGTAGATTAACCAGTTCAACTACTTCTCGAAACAAGTACTGTAGTTAACTATAGACCGGTAAACCACATGTATCAAAAGAACTATTTTGTTTTTCAAATATAGTACTACCATATAACAGAATCAAGTGACAAATCTATAATTTTAACTGTCATATTTATTTTATTTTTAAAACTTCGAAGTTAATTTAATTATAATTAATAACACAAAAGGAAAATTGAGGAGATATTTCTTATTTTTTCCTGTAGATGGCAGATGTGACTGGACAACGGACACTCATCGCATCGCATTACGAACGCTGGACGAGCAAGCGAGAATCTGCACTTGAATGCCATCTATGGAGGATGCGGTGAACTGCTTGCACCGTCAGAAAATGATTTTAAAATTCCGTTATTTTTCTTTACCGATTGAAAACAACAAATTCATTTTAGCTGCTAGAAGTCGAATATCTAATACAAAAATTATTTTATGCTTAGGAGGTACTTTTCAAGAGAACAACCTGAATTTTAAAAAAAGTTTTCAAGAAAAACTTATAGAATAATGTCTAAATTTTGACCTTCATAGCGTTCTAGTACTCAACTTCGTGCAACAAAGTTGTTACCGTTTTTCAGGTAATATTACTTATGACACAATTTGCAATACTGTGATGCTCCCCCGTTTTCTCCCACTTTCTTCATTCCACCACTTCGTTCATTGGTCGTGGAATGTACACTGGCCAACAAAGGTTTTGTTAAGTACGTAATGTTAACTGTTTCTTAATGATTTTGACATATTAGCTCTGACTCGGAACTCAGATTCCTTACATCAACCTCCAACATTTTTAACAACCAATAGTGAATCTAGCCCGAGGCCGCTCAGCAGGCTACTGATTTTATTATTAATTTCTTATGTACAAGAGAAAATCATTGTCAATTTTAAAATTGTCAGCGATTTTAGTAACATTTTTTTTCCTGTTTTTGGAGCCCCCAAGCCTACAGGCCTCACTGAACCCGTTTATTACTCAGTACTGAATACTTATATTGTTATTCACTTCTTATGTGTTTGAAAAAATCACTGACAATGTTAAAATTGCCAGCACTTTTAGTAACATTTTTTGGGGGTCTCCAAGCCTACATTGACATTTCTTACGTATGAGAAATAATCATTGTGGTGAGATTCTAGATTACTAGTAACTTTCATAACATTTGTTTTCGTTCTTGGAGTTCCCAAACCGAGGGGGGGGCGCTAAACCCGTTTATTACTCGGTAGTGAATACTTATATTCTTTTATTTATTTCTTATATGGAAGAAGTAATCATGAAGTTATTTTTGAAGATGTTCGAAAATCTCCCTCTCTCTCTCTCTTTTTTTTTTTTTTTCAATAATCGTGGATACAACATTGAACATACCAAACAAAAACTGATCAGGTTAGTGTCATTCTTCGCTACGTTGTTGTGAACTATGAAGAAGCGACATTAGAAATCAAAGAAAGTTTCGTGGATTTTATGTATTAGATAAGCATGGTGCCGAGAACTATAAACATGTTACTCAGCAACCAAATCGACATACAACGGTGCAGAGGGCAGGGATATGATGGAGCATCAGTGGTGAGCGGAGTTTATGGTGGTTTACAAGCAAGAATTAGTAATACTACTTCAAATGCTTCGTACGTTCATTGCTGTGCACATAATCTGAATCTTGCTATTGCCGATGCTGCAAAAGTCTCCACATACGTTTCCATTTTTTAATATTTTTTTTATGTTCTTCAACGTATTGCCCCCCTTTTTTTCTTTTCAGTTCCAGCGCTCCTAGATGGTCAGTTTTAGCTCTTGGTGATGAAATGGCTTCAAAATTAAAGAAGGAAACTCCAAAAAAAAAAAAAAGTATAACTATGTGGGAAACAAAACATACTGCTGTTAGCAGCATGAAAGAGAGAATTGCTGATGTTCAAAAGTTCCTTACTGCGATTTGTCTGACAAGTAAAAAACCAGATGAGTTGAAAGTAGCTGCGGCATTAAAAAAGATAGACATTTGAACTTGTGTTGATCCTAGTCATTTGGGAAAAGATTGTAATGTCCGTGTATGTAACTTCCATGTACGTATGTAAGTTTCCAGTCTTCTGATATTGATCTGCAAATAGCAGAGAAAAATCTGAAGAAATCACTTCAACAAATGAAAGATCTTCTGGGAAAGTATGACGAGATTGTAAATTCCACAAAAGACCTGTGCTCGAAATTGAAACATTTCAAAAGAAATGCAAAAGGTTTGCAAAGAAATATTTAAATAAACTGGCTACGGATAGTACATTTCGTGTCACTCTATTTTATCCTATTCTGGATTGTATTGTGTCACAACTTAGCACCCGTTTCCACGGAATGACTGGTGCTCAATAGCTTTTCTTTTATCACTCCAGCAACATTGTTGTCTGCATCCGAGGAAGACGTTCGAAAATCTGGATATGATTTTGCTACAAAGTTCAGTAGTGATGTACGCTCAGATTTTCCAAGACAAACACTGGTATTCAGAGATTATAATAGGGCTGAAATAGGTAAAATTCGAACAATTGGGAAATAACTTTATTCTTAGTGGAAAATGGGTATTCTACGTCTTTTCCTGATGTGCTTACTGCATGTGTAACTTTTCTAACAATACCAGTAGGTGTGGTTTTTGCTGAACGCTCGTTCTCGAAATTAAAGCTTATAAAGAACTGCTTGAGAAGTAGTACCTCACAACAAAGTGTTACTATATTAAATGTAGAACGAAGACAAACTTCAAGACTAAACATAGACATGATTGTTTCAGAATTTGCTGATGCTAAAGCTAGGAGAGAAAAAGCTTTTGAAACATTAAATTTTTGCTGTATTTTATGGCATTGAATCCATTAAAATAAGTGTATTTTGAAATTGTTTCAGCAATTGTGCAACATCCCTGATAACCCCTTTTTCTTTCTTAATCATGATGTTCTTTTCTGTAAATAACATGTGTATAACTATGGTATAATATGAATAACATAATTTCTTATATTTTTTGTTTTCTCTTAAAAATTTTTGTGATTAATGACTTTTTCATTTTGATTAATATTGAAAAGACGATGGATACGATATTGTGTTTTTTAAAAACTCTGTAAAATTATCGTAAATTGTGAAGTGCTGTAGTATGTAAACATACCCTTTCTATCTTATGTTATTCCATTGTTTAAGCTTACTTTGAAGGAAAGTATTTCCGTGTATGTGTGTGTGTAATTTCGTGTTTGCTGCTTTTACTATTATATTGAAAAATATGTTCGCTTGTAGGGCCCCCAAATATCCTCTTGCACAGGGCCCCCGAAGAGTTTTGTTACGGCACTGTATATCACATAAGTTCTAAAAATGAAATGAAACTGTTCAGTTGAATTTCTCACAATTATGTCCGTTAGACTAATAAAAAAGGATGAGTAAGGCAAGTGAATGATTATGGAAAAACTGGTGGAATGAAAATGTGAGAGAAAACGGAAGTATCCCCGAGAAAACCCACAGGCACGATGCTGTCCACCATAAGCTTACTTGGCCGGGAATCGAACCAGGGACCCTACACACCAGAGGTAAGCGCTCTACCACTGAGCCCCCGTGCCCCCCCCCCTTGCTGCAAAAAATTTAAAAGATGCACAGTAGTGGGTTTTCTAATGGTATCTCGTATGCAATTTAATGGTAGAGTATTGTGGGTGGTATCATTTTGTTCCTTATAAGGTACGGAATGAGAAAAAGTTATGGTGGACATGTCAGACCCGCGATTGGGAAGGGGGAGGGGGTTGGGGAAATGATGAGTCACCGCTCGCTTAGCCTCTTATAACTTCGTTCCTAATCATTCGATTTTTTTTTGATTTTTTTTTATTTATTTTTTTTTTTTTTTAAGAAAGGTCTAAGTATGTTCTACACAATATGTTGTTAGCACTTGTTACGTAAATGTAGCTGTTTCGGTTAAAATTTGAAAAATAGGAATTTTCTTTAAAAAAAAAAAATATTTCATTTGACAAAGTAATCATTTTGTATTGATTTATTTTTGTCAAATAGCTAAATTTATAAAAGGAGCATGAAATAAGAATAAATTTTCATTTTCAAAATCGTTGTTATATAAAACGTAAGGAAAAGAACCGTATACAAATTCTAATATTTCACTCAAGAGAAGCAATTACTATTTTGTAGTTATCATTACACCTATCTCTACAATTTATTATATTATGCGATCCGTATTAATACTAATTCTGTGGATGTTCATAAGTATTTTAGAAATATGTTTCAATTGTTACGGAATAAGTACTCCAGTCATGTGTCTTCTTATATTCATTTACTGAAAAGTAACGGATACTCTGTTTTTGCGCATTCGGATTTCGGAAAGAAATTCATTTTTTGTCGCATGTAACAATTCGTTTCAGGAAACGTGGATTTTGTAGTAGTTGTTGGTACACACTTACTTTCCTTTAGACCTAAGCTGGGGTCAACTCATGTGGCACAATGCGGTAGCTTCTGAGTGTTTTCCCGAGTTTGTGAAGGTGACGTACTACAGTGGACTGGGATATTCCTAGTTGGTTTGACAATCGTCGTGTGCTGGTGGATGTGTTTTCCTCAATGGTGTGTTGTATGACCTCAGAATCTGTAGCGCAGGTGCAGGTACATCTTTAGCGGATCAACATTTTTTACAATTTGCACGGAATTTCTGTAACCAATGAGTTGCTGTGCTGTTTTACTGCACTTTCCCCTTTTTGCATAATAAGAGTTGCTGGCCCAGCGTTATGCCCGAGTCCGAACTCATAGACATATCAGACGTTGCTGAGTACTCATTGTCATTACCACTAAAAACTAACCGAAGAGACTGACGGAGTGGAGGCCTGTATGTTAAAAAGTCTGCTTGGCACACTCTCTTGGGCTAGTTTGACCTTGCACTTAACGGTCAATCACGGTGTATATACGTGTATGCTGTTTGGGTTGTGAAAATATTGTAAAAGTTATAATGACTCTATTGGATCAAATATTATTATACACTTACAAATTCAGTCAAGAGGAATCACTATTAGTGACAGTATATTTAGAACTACCATGTATCACATTAAACCTTTTCAACTCATCTTTTATGGAACTTATTCAGATGTACAGGCATGTGTCACTGGATTCAGTGTTATTTCTCAATGCGTGTTTGGCGCGAAGAAACGGGGTGGGGTACAGAATAGAAAACTTGTTTATTTTAATAATCTTGACTCCCCAACTTGGTTACAGGTATTATCTAACAATATTTTACAGTTTCCTCTACCAGCTACTAAACCGAGAGAAATTACAGATTTAATGAATCACGAAAGCGTTCAAAATTGACAAACAAAAGTAAATTTTGTAAAAACAATATTACTATAATAAAAGAGCTATGGGTTACTACGTCAGTGGGATATACTTGGTGTCCTTCGGTCATGAGAACTATTATAATATTCATATATATAGTTTTCTAATGTCTTATTAAAGTTCACGTTTATGCTCAAGGTTTCCCGCTAGGCACAAATCCTTCTTATTAATCATTATAAGCACGCCAGACATATACCATGCATAAATTATAACGAAAGTCAGACATATGTTGTCTGTAGCTTGTTCATTTACCTTACGTCTAGCTCTAACTTAGAAATTTTGCAACTCGAAGGACGTAAAGGTCATACATACATAATACCATTTTGTGCTAATCTACTTTCTGGGAAGATCAGAGACGGGTTTTAGGTTACAGTTTGCACCAATGAGAATATTTGGGGAACTTTATTTTTCGTTTAAAATGGTATACTCAAAATGGAGAATTATAAAATTGTGGAAGAAAGGTATTTTAGATTTTGGGGGATCAATAGTACAATTGGGAGGCAGAGCAAAATGGTACATTTGGGACGCAGAATCGTATATCTGGGAAGCACAATGATAGATTTGGGAGGTAGAATGGTAAATTTGCGGAGCACAATGGTATATTTGGGGAATCAATGGTACATTTGGGAGGCAGAATGATATATTTGTAGAGCCCAATGGTAAATGTGGGGATTACTGGTACATTTAGAAGGTAGAATGATACATTTGGGGAGTACAATTTTAATTTTTGGGGAAGCATGGTTGATTTGGGAAAAATATAGCAAATTCTAGGAATGAATGGTTAATCTGGGGGGTTGTAGTCATCTTACGGGATGGGCACCCATTGTCCATGTCGGTCAGATTTTTATTTCTATAGTCACTGTAATCTCTATGTCCAATTTGCAATTAAAGTTCACTCGGACTCAGGCTTACATCCTCAAGCAGGCTTGCGGCCGATCGATTACTTCGCTTGCGCTCGCCAAAGGACTCCCTCAATGGAGCTGATACTCACTCGCCATGGAACTCCATAACCTAGCAGCACGGCCAGTAGGCCCAACATTGGAAAGTGGTAAGTTAACCAACAATGTAAGTTGCTCCTACGTTGTAATTGGCTTCTTTGCTCACAAGGGACATCACTCCATTGTCCGGCTGCGATTTCAGTGATTTTAATTGCTGATAGAGGACATGTATGTATTATTTGTTATGACAGAAATTTTATGCCATGGTGCGTATTTTCTATTTTTCTATAATTTTTTAAAGTTGTGATGTGGTTATTAGAGATTACTGTAGAAGTCCCTTATTACCCTTTGTAAACGGAGTGTTAATAAAAAACAAGCATGTAGATACATATAAGGCCTAGAGGGAAGTCGTATGGTAGGTATGACCTTGACGGCATCCATCTTGAAATCCGCCATTTTGAATTAAGGTCAAGTTTTTGAAATGGTAATAGGGTAATGTGATACATAATTTCGGGCTACAATTTAATCAGGAAGAGCTTCTAACCCGCGTATTAATGATAATAAGTGAATAAAAGCTTCGGTAATACATATTATGCCTAGAGGGAAGTGATACGGTAAGGGTATCCCTGATGGCAGCCATCTTGAAATCCGCAATTTTGAATTAAAGTGAAGTTTTGAAAAATGAAAACCATAGCATGTGACACCTCATTTTAATAGTAAATTTTTCCAAAAAAGCCAATAGTATGCTTATTTTTGTTCTATAGTTAACCAGTATGAAATTAGGATTGCTTCTAATGTACACCAAACGTCCATTATTCAATCTTTCAAATTGGCAACACTCCTAATTTTCACCGCATGTTTTAAGATTCTATCTGGCACTTTGCAATTGTTGCCGTGGCACATGTTCTCTAAATTTATTACATTTTTTAAGAGTTGTGAGTTGTCAGTTCATGAATAGTGTTCGGATAAGCATCCAGCAATTTTTCTGAAGTTTGAAGACTTGCCATGTAATTATTTATTTCCTATACCTGCCCTTCAAAAACTCGTTTACTGACATGAAACATCGCACAATGAAAGAACTCCAACTTTGCATTCAGGTAATACCGAAGACGTAGCTTGTAATGGATATTAGATGAGACGAGAAATCAAATGAAAATTCACTTCAAAAAGGAAAACGAAATATGATTGTTGTGTAAATCAATGGTCTTTTGTTTTGTTTTATATTCATTTCTTTATTGTATATTTGTTTATTTTCTATAGCAATTTTTTTAGCTAGTCAGACAAGAAAAGTCATTCGTTTTCTAGCAATTGTTGTGGATGGTTCATGTTTGTAAGATTTATAATTAGTATTGATCGAGAACTCGATTAAGTTACACCTCTTTATAAACAACTTACCTGTTTTCATATTTTATTCATGGTACAAACAGCGTGTTGGGAAAACTCATATTATGTCTTTTTGATATTTTCTATCATTGCTGCTGTTCCTTTAAAGTTGTATTTATTTTTTAAAAAAATACTGTTTGTCGTTTGCGCAACATGTAGGCTACATTTCATGATAATTTTGTGTTCGTATAACATCAATTTCATTTGTATTTCTTTACGTCACATAGGTCCATAGGTTTATCATGTACTCTTGGTTAAAATAAATAATTACACTCTAAGTCTTCAAAATTTAAAAAGATTGCTGGATGCTTATCCCAACACTATTCGCGAACTGACAAATCACAACTCTTAAAAAATGTAATAAATTTAGAGAACATGTGCCACGGCAACAATTGCAAAGTGCCAGTTGGGATCTTAAAACATGCGGTGAAGTTTAGGAATGTTGCCAATTTGAAAGATTGAATAATGGACGTTTGGTGTACATTAGAAGAGTCCTAAATTCATACTGGTTAACTATAGAACAAAAATAAGCATACCATTGGCTTTTTGGGAAAATTTGTTATTGAAATGAGGTGTCACATGCCATGCTTTTCATTTTTCAAAACTTCACTTTAATTCAAAATTGCGGATTTCAAGAAGGATGCCGTCAAGGATACCCTAACACTATCACTTCCCTATAGGCATAATATGTATTACCGAAGCTTTTATTCACTTATTATCCTTAATACGCGGGTTAGAAGCGGAGGTAAGGGACTTACGCAAATAGTAAGTATAAACAATTAATATACCTGTAACTTTTCCTCAAATGAGCGTATCTTAAAACTAACTCACCATTGTCTTCCTGATTAAATTCTAGCCTGAAATTATGCATCACATTTCCCTATTACCGTTTCAAAAACTTGACTTTAATTCAAAATGGTGGATTTCAAGATGGATGCCGTCAAGGTCATACCTACCATACGACTTCCCCCTAGGCCTTATATGTATCTACATGGTTGTTTTATCATTAACACTCCGTTTACAAAATGTAGTAAGGGACTTCTGCAGTAATCTCTAATAACCACATCACAACTCTAAAAAATTATAGAAACATAGAAAACATGCACCACGGCAAAAATTTCTGTCATAACAAATAATACATACATGTCCTCTATCAGCAAAGAAAAAAAAAAACATTGAAAACGGAGCCGGACAATTGGGCGATGTCCCTTGTTAGCATTTACTAACGTATCCTCTACGAATGAAGTGAAATGGCGGTTGGGAGTTAATGGTCGAAACAGTTGAATAAACAATGGTCAATTGTTCGTTGCCCAACACACACCTGGGCCAACACGAAGGTTGGTGTAAAGGGACAAGTTTTGGCAATAGATGTCACTACAGTCTTCGTATCTCTCTCATGTATTTTTTACCTTTCACGAAAATTTACAATTTCTCTTACAAATTTCGACCTAGATACTTCAAACTTTTCGAGAAGGAACTTCATAACCTATCGAAGGCAACAATCCGTGCCGATTTCTTATTTTGAATTTTCTTCATTGCTGAAAGAATTATATTGTTAACGGTTTGGATATCTCTTTCAATAAACAAGCCATTTCAACAATGAAGACAATTTTAAATAAAAAACCGGCACGGATTATTGCCTTCGATACGTTATGAAGTTCCTTCTCTAAAAATTTGAAATCTCTAAGTTGAAATTTGTAAGAGAAATCGTGAATTTTTGTGAATGATAAAAATATACATGAGATACGAAGACTGTAGTGACATCTATCGGCAAAACTTGTCGCTTTAAACTAACCTTAAATAATGTTGCTCACGCTTACTTATTAAGCACAAGCCAAATTTTAAGCTCAAGAATCGCTCGGGTTCGGGAGTTTGGACATCTCTATACAATGTATGCAGATATATATATATTACCTACAAATATTTGAAAAGATAAGATTTATAGCCTTAATAGATTTATAAATAGAGTTGCGCATGAGACAAAACGAAACAGAACTTTCGTGAGACGAGCACAGAAGTCTTCTAATAGAAACAAATGCAGTTCTCAAGACGAAACATCACTTTCACGGCACATTTTCAAGACGACACAGTCTCAACTCTTGTGACGTGTGCATCTCTAACCCAGGGCCGGCTCTCGGGAATTTGCCGCACCGTGCAATGTCATCATTTGTTGTCCCCCTTTCTCCAGAAAGAACAAATCTTTAAAAGACACGATTTTAATTATGCTACCCCATCATAAACAACGAAGGGGAGGGAAAGAGAACTCTCAGTCAGAAAGACCTAAACACTACAAATACAATCTCGTTGGGTCTGTTTTTTTTTTTTTTTTTTTTTTACTTTAAATAATTATCTATTGCGTTAGGAAAAGATAAAGCAAACACACCTGCGGAAGAAATATGGTAGTCTTAGGCCTACCGCTCACTGGCAACATTTTGTCGGGCAACTATCTTGTTGCTCCGGCTAAATGCATTGAGTCTTATGGGAGTCCGCTCACTGAGGCGACAGCGACAGAAAAGTTGCCGAGGTGTCGCCAAGCAAGGCGACAGCAGGGCAACAGCTCGGCGACGGAACAGTTGCGCAACATCTAAAAATGCATTGAGACTTATGGGAGTCCGCTCACTGAGGCGACGGCGACAGAAAAGTTGCCGAGGTATCCTCCAAATAGAAAGGTAAAAAATAAATGTTTTCTACAAGTTTTTTCACGTAATAGTTCGTTCCGTGTGTAGCGCGTGAAAAGAAGTGTTCGCAATGGAAACTAATACATTCTTTGATTAGTCTAGCATGTCTTTAGTGATAAAGACTATGAAAAATTAATTGAGGATATAGAGAAACGCTCAGCGTTAAAGAAGAAATATATATAAAGAAGAAATTATGGAAGGAAGTGTGTTTCGCTGTTATAAGAAACCAGAATGAGCTTTCCAGCCAAGAAAAAACAACACAGGTAGGTACATTTTTCGATAATGACATATCGCTGTCATACTACACACTACTACTTTCATTAATTTCACCACAACTAGAAAAAAATACAGATAAAATTATCATTTTCAAGTTTCTTTCCATTTCAAATATAAAAAAGAAGAAAAAAACTGTACTCTAATGGCCGATTTTGAAACGTGAAGAATACGCGGGAAGAACGAAGAAAGCCAATTTTTATTTTATGGCTATACGTAGAACATTGAGAGTACAGTTACTGTACAGTGTTGTCGTATTGCCGCTTTTGTTAGTTTCGTTCTGTTAGTTATTTCCAGTCGTTTTATATTTTCGTTGTTGTTGTTATCTTTTGATTCGAATAATTGTTCCCGTTCATATCAGCTTACACAATGCTGTTATTTTTGTCACTCATTGACGTTCAGGGACGTCATTTAGGGGGGAGCAGGAGGTGCAATTGCTCCCCAAGAGTTTGAGGAATATATATACTTTAATCAATTGTCTACTAATATACTAGTACAAAACGTGAAAATCTTATATCGGTGGTGCTCTTGCCCCCTCAAGTGGTCTGAAATAACGCCCCTGTTGACGCTACCTTCGAAAGTTTATTTAAATTTATTTATTTAACCATTGGAATGGGCGGTAGTTTTTTTTTTTTTTTTTTTTTTTTTTAATGTTCGAAACCAGCGATTATGCAAACTGTTCCGGATGCCGATTATATAAATTGTGATATCAAATGCTCGGCAACTTTTCTGTTGCCGTCGCCAGTGAGCGAGGGTATGGCAACAAAACTGTTTTGTCTCCGTGAAGTTGCTGACTGCAGGCGACAGCGACGAGATAGTTGCGCAACTGTTTTGTCGCCAGTGAGCGGTAGGCCTTAGGCCTACCGCTCACTGGCAACATTTTGTCGGGCAACTATCTTGTTGCTCTGGCTAAATCCATTGAGTCTTAGGCCTACCGCTCACTGGCAACATTTTGTCGGGCAACTATCTTGTTGCTCTGGCTAAATCCATTGAGTCTTAGGCCTACCGCTCACTGGCAACATTTTGTCGGGCAACTATCTTGTTGCTCTGGCTAAATGCATTGAGTCTTATGAGAGTCCGCTCACTGAGGCGACGGCGACAGAAAAGTTGCCGAGGTGTCGCCAAGCAGGGCGACAGCAGGGCAACAGCTCGGCGACGGAACAGTTGCGCAACATTTAAAAATGCATTGAGTCTTATGGGAGTCCGCTCACTGAGGCGACGGCGACAGAAAAGTTGCCGAGGTACCGCCAAGTAAAAAGGTAAAAATAAATATTTTCTACAAGTTTTTTCACGTAACAGTTCGTTCCGTGTGTAGCGCGTGACAGGAAGTGTTCTCAATGGAAACTAATACATTCTTTGATTAGTGACTAGCATGTTTTTAGTGATAAAGACTATGAAAAATTAATTGAGGATATAGAGAAACGCTCAGCCTTAAAGAAGAAATATATATAAAGAAGAAATTATGGAAGGAAGTGTGTTTCGCTGTTATAAGAAACTAAAATGAGCTTTCCAGCCAAGAAAAAACAACAGAGGTAGGTACATTTTTCGATAATGACATATCGCTGTCATACTACACACTATACTTTCATTAATTTCCCACAACTAGAAAAAAATACAGATAAAATTATCATTTTCAAGTTTCTTTCCATTTCAAATATAAAAAAGAAAAAAACTGTACTGTATAAAAATGGCCGAATTTAAAACGTGAAGAATACGCGGGAAGAACGAAGAAAGCCAATTTTTATTTTATGACTATACGTAGAACATTGAGAGTACAGTTAGTGTACAGTGTTGTCGGATTACCGCTTTTGTTAGTTTCGTTCTGTTAGTTATTTCCAGTCGTTTTATATTTTCGTTATTCTTGTTATCTTTTGATTCGAAATGAAATGAAATGAAATTTTGAGTTTTACGTCCCACGTTTATGCCGGTTAGGCTAAAGGAGACGGTGATAATGAGTAATGAATGAAATGGTGGAATGAAGAAAGTGAGAGGAAACGGGAGAACCCCGAGAAAACCCACGCACACGGTGTTTGTCCACCACAAAGTTCACTTGGCGTCTTTTGATTCGAATAATTGTTCCCGTTCGTATTAGCTTACACAATGCTGTTATTTTTGCCACTCATTGACGTTGAGGGACGTCATTTAGGGGGGGTTAGGAGGTGCAATTGCTCCCCAAGAGTTTGAGGAATACATATACTTTTAATCAATTGTCTACTAATATACTAGTACAAAACGTGAAACTCTTATGTCGGTGGTGCTCTTGCCCCCCCTCAAGTGAAGTCTGAAATAACGCCCCTGTTGACGCGGCTTTTCTACCTTCGAAAGTTTATTTAAATTTATTTATTTAACCATTGGAATGGGCGGTAAATGCCCGAAACCAGCGATTATGTAAACTGTTCCGGTTGGCGATTATGTAAATTGTGATAACAAATGCTCGGCAACTTTTCTGTTGCCGTCGCCAGTGAGCGAGGGTATGGCAACAAAACTGTTTTGTCTCCGTGAAGTTGCTGACTGCAAGCGACAGCGACGAGATAGTTGCGCAACTGTTTTGTCGCCAGTGAGCGGTAGGCCTTATGGGAGTCCGCTCACTGAGGCGACGGCGACAGAAAAGTTGCCGAGGTGTCGCCAAGCAGGGCGACAGCAGGGCAACAGCTTGGCGACGGAACAGTTGCGCAACATCTAAAAATGCATTGAGTCTTATGGGAGTCCGCTCACTGAGGCGACGGCGACAGAAAAGTTGCCGAGGTACCGCCAAGTAAAAAGGTAAAAAATAAATGTTTTCTACAAGTTTTTTCACGTAACAGTTCGTTCCGTGTGTAGCGCGTGAAAAGAAGTGTTCGCAATGGAAACTAATACATTCTTTGATTAGTGACTAGCATGTCTTTAATTAGTGACAAAGACTATGAAAAATTAATTGAGGAAATAGAGAAACGCCCAGCGTTAAAGAAGAAATATATATAAAGAAGAAATTGTGGAAGGAAGTGTGTTTTGCTGTTGTAAGAAACTAGAATGAGCTTTCCATCCAAGAAAAAACAACACAGATAGGTACAATCATGTCCAAAATTATTGTCGCATGTCTGAATATGTTTTTTTTTTTTTTTTTTTTTTTGTAAGAATATAATTTGATAACGAATTCGCCCGGTGTATGTGTATAATCAGCAGACATGTATGTGGAAAATTTCATGTCAAAAGAGTAAGAACAATAAAACTTTATTGTCCATTTAGCAACATTTTGTTTTACTCATTCTAATTTTTGTATTTATAATTCTTTTCTTATGAAATTTACCACAAATATACATTTCCCGATTATACACATAGTATCAGTATTAAAAGTACCCTCCAAAATCATTTTTGGAGGGTACCTTTTTCAAATATTAAAAAAAAAAACTGTACAGTATAAAATAGTCGATTTTAAAACGTGAAGAATACGCAGGAAGAACGAAGAAATCCAATTTTTATTTTATGGCTATACGTAGAACATCTGAGAGTACAGTTACGGTACAGTGTTGTCGGATTGCCGCTTTTCTTAGTTTCGTTTTGTTAGTTATTTCCAGTCGTTTTATATTTTCGTTATTCTTGTTATCTTTTGATTCGAATAATTGTTCCTGTTCGTATTAGCTTACATAATGCTGTTATTTTTGTCACTCATTGACGTTGAGGGACGTCATTTAGGGGGGCAGGAGGGTGCAATTTCCCTCCAAGAGTTTGAGAAATATATAGGCCTATATATATATACTCTAATCTATTGTCTATTAATATACTAGTACAAAACGTGAAAGTCTTATGTCGGTAGTGCTCTTGCCCCCTTAAGCGAAGTTTGAAATGACGTTCCTTTTGACGCTGCCTTCCAAAATTTGATAGCATTGGTGTAATTAGAATAATTTGCTGGGGAGCCATGGCCCCTTACTTCTAAAAATTGCAAGAACATTTTAGAAGATCTTGTTATAATAACGTTATATATGTGATCTGAGTCCATCCCCCGTCCTCATTGTTAATCTTTTTCAAATTATTTAGTTCCGCATTGTTAGTTCCACTCATGACTTTTTTGAACTTATAGGCCTTTAACACGCTCGAAAACCTGTGCACGCACGCTAATTCCGAGTGTGAATTGATTAAAAAAAAAAAAAACTCATGCAAATGGTAAAGGTGCCCACGATAGAATATATGTCTAATAGACCTTTCGTACTAATTTGAGGACGCTCAATCCACCCAATTTTGAGATTATTTTTCTCGAGACCCCAGAGAGGGACATGTTAAGAAAATAGTTCTATTGGATTGAGCGTCTTGAAATTAGTAGAAAAGAAAGACTTTTAAATTTATCCAAGCTGGTCTTATTTCATTTATTTAGATTTATTTATTTAACCATTGGAATGGGCTATAGTTTTTTTTAAATGCCCGAAACCAGCGATTATATGAACTGTTCCGGTTGCCGATTATGTAAATTGTGATATCAAATGCTCGGCAACTTTTCTGTTGCTGTCGCCAGTGAGCGAGGGTATGACAACAAAACTGTTTTGTCTCCATAAAGTTGCTGACTGCAGGCGACAGCGACGAGATAGTTGCGCAACTGTTTTGTCGCCAGTGAGCGGTAGGCCTTAGGCCTACCGCTCACTGGCAACATTTTGTCGGGCAACTATCTTGTTGCTCTGGCTAAATGCATTGAGTCTTATGGGAGTCCGCTCACTGAAGCGACAGCGACAGAAAAGTTGCCGAGGTGTCGCCAAGCAGGGCGACAGCAGGGCAACAGCTCGGCGACGGAACAGTTGCGCAACATCTAAAAATGCATTGAGTCTTATGGAAGTCCGCTCACTGATGCGACGGCGATAGAAAAGTTGCCGAGGTACCGCCAAGTAAAAAGGTAAAAAATAAATATTTTCTACAAGTTTTTTCACGTAACAGTTCGTTCCGTGTGTAGCGCGTGACAGGAAGTGTTCTCAATGGAAACTAATACATTCTTTGATTAGTGACTAGCATGTTTTTAGTGATAAAGACTATGAAAAATTAATTGAGGATATAGAGAAACGCTCAGCGTTAAAGAAGAAATATATATAAAGAAGAAATTATGGAAGGAAGTGTGTTTCGCTGTTATAAGAAACTAGAATGAGCTTTCAGCCAAGAAAAAACAAAACAGGTAGGTACATTTTTCGATAATGACATATCGCTGTCATACTATACACTACTACTTTCATTAATTTCCCACAACTAGAAAAAAATACAGATAAAATTATCATTTTCAAGTTTGTTTCCATTTCAAATATAAAAAAGAAAAAACTGTACAGCCGATTTTAAAACGTGAAGAATACGCGGGAAGAATGAAGAAAGCCAATTTTTATTTTATGGCTATACGTAGAACATTGAGAGTACAATTACTGTACAGTGTTGTGGGATTGCCGCTTTTGTTAGTCTCGTTCTGTTAGTTATTTCCAGTCGTTTTATATTTTCGTTATTCTTGTTATCTTTTGATTCGAATAATTGATTCCGTTCGTATTAGCTTACAAAATACTGTTATTTGTGTCACTCATTGACGTTCAGGGACGTCATTTAGGGGGGACAGGAGGTGCAATTGCTCCCCAAGAGTTTGAGGAATACATATACTTTACTCAATTGTCTACTAATATACTAGTACAAAACGTGAAAGTCTTATGTCGGTAGTGCTCTTGCCCCCTCAAGTGAAGTCTGAAATAACGCCCCTGTTGACGCTACCTTCGAAAGTTTATTTAAATTTATTTATTTAACCATTGGAATGGGCGATAGTTTTTTTTTTATGTCCAAAACCAGCGATTATGTGAACTGTTCCGGTTGCCGATTATGTAAATTGTGATATCAAATGCTCGGCAACTTTTCTGTTGCCGTCGCCAGTGAGCGAGGGTATGGCAACAAAACTGTTTTGTCTCCGTGAAGTTGCTGACTGCAGGCGACAACGACGAGATAGTTGCGCAACTGTTTTGTCGCCAGTGAGCGGTCTCATATATATACAGAATTCAATATCGAGCTTCAATATCAATATATCAATTTGCAAATCCTGTGCACCTATTTTTTATCTTTATTTCTTGATTTTCCTTCTTTTTTAGAAAACTTGTTTCCACCCACCTTCAATGATTAGGAACTTGTTTGTGAGTTCTGACAAAGATAAGATTGTTTTTCATATAAAAAATGTGATAACTATCTAAATGGAACACATGTTCGCCACTGTTCGAGGATTGAGTTCTTGTATTTGACAACAATCAAGCAATTCATGCTGGGATTTATTTGACCATTTGCTTTAGCACTGTCCATGTGACCTTAAACTAATGCGATCTAAACATGATTTATGAATGTAGTATTCAAATACAAGGTAAGCTTAGTAAATTTAACTACCATTATCATAAAGCCTGTTTCCAACAAGAAATGTTTATTTTAAACAGTATAGTTATGCCAGATTTTGCTACAACTCGAAACTTAAAGCCTCGTGCAAATGCACATGTTGCACGTATGGTACAGCAGGTCTTCCCTTAACCTTAAAAGCTGGGAAAATATAATGTAAACGTAATACAAATTAATTTGTTCCGGCCTAGAAAAATAATGATGATCATATAGTAATTATGTTCTATTTCTATCAGAATAAAGCTTGGGAATTAAGAAACTTTGTCTATTTATCGACATAAAAAAAACATAAGTTGCAATCAAAAATTCGGGAATAGTCTGTAGAAGTAAATGATTAATATGGCTTACGCAAATACTAGGAAAAATATTATTATAGTCTACAAAATATTTTGCTTTATGACAAATCCTATTTACAACTGTAGCTAGAATACGCTAGAACAAGTTTATTTTAAGATTGTAAGAGAAAGAAGAGAACGAATAAAGTAAACTCGGGTTCCACAAGGGGACGCACAGCGGGGCAAAATCTCAGAAAAGTGATTAAAAGTAAAATTTTAAAATAATTGTGCTTGGACTAATTAACTGTCAAGATGTGCTTATTACCGCCTGAGGCCATCAGAACTCGAGTTTCAGAATTCTATGTCGATTACAATACCGAGGAGTATGAAAAGTGGAGAAAAATTCTAAAATAATTTAGCAAATTTGCATCTATTTTTTCTATTATTTTTTTTAGATAAGTCGTTTTGTAAATGCATATTTACTAAAGTTATATATATTCATAAAAGTGATCCGTAAAGTGATGTAACAGGTAGCATATAGAAGAAGACACACAGAATAGATACTATCTTCTAGTTAACAGTTTATTTTTACGCATACAGGACATAAACAAATGAAGAATATATTCTAACAGAATACAAATTATATCAATTATTATTATTGGCAACGAAGACATAGCTTTCAATAGCATAACAATTCCATTTTCCCTAAAATTGTACATACCTCAAAACATTACTTTTATCAGATCAATGTATAGGGGCGCACCCACTGGGGAGGAGGTCCACCGAGTTCGGATCCTCGCAAAAAAAAAATCTAACTCATCATACATTGTAACTTTCTCAATAAAACTCTACTTGGTTAACAGGGAAATGATTGACTCAGTATGAAAACTTGATCTTACACTTCATCTGTACTTTCTTTTATAAAAACAATCTAGTTCTATCATTTTCAACGAACGTAAACTGAATTCTCTATGTCTGTCTGTCTGTCTGTTATTTGCGATTTTGTTCAATTTTGAGCCCTTTATTAGACAGGGGTACCCACGGAGGGGGGCTATGACGCAAACTGCGTCATTGAAATATTTGGGGGGGTTAAAAATCTATATAAATATGTTTGAGGAGGTGTAAAAATTAATCGAAAAGAAGATTTTTTCGTGGAAGAATACCTACGGATAGACAATTGGGGGGGGGGCGTCATGGACATAAGGGGCACCACTGCATTAGATAAAGGATCAAAAACCATCTGAGAAAGTGATGGAATCTTTCACGGCACTCTTACCGTTCCCGAGATATTGGCCAAAAAATAAATTCCGATTTCGGGAGATTTAAGGAGCCATAACTCGGGAACCGTAAGTCATAGAGAGATGAAATTTTGCGAATTTTTGCGAGAAAGAGAAGCAGGTGGGAATAAAAAAAAAAATTACATCTAGGAAGAATCACACTCGTTTAATGCAACATAGACGTAGTGGCTTGTAGTATTGGACACCAACTAAATCTTGGAACCCGCAAACAAAAATTTCTTAGTGCTCGCCTGTCAATGTGATCTATGAATTGATATGTGTATCATTTGAGCTATATCTCAATAACTATACAGTGTACTGTCATCTTTGTAATATCGTAGTGAAAATGTTGTTGACGGTTATACTGTATTTCAAAAAAGATTATTGTAAAGAATATCATTGTAGCTTTAAAAAATAATAAATAAATAAAAATAAAAAAATTCTCGATTTTCTAGAAACCTACGCATAAAGTTTACGCTCATTCATATCATTTTGTTCTATTCAATTAGTTCTATTGCTTGGTATATGCTAGGGATTGCCAAATTTTCCGGAATCAGACTTTTTCAAATTCCGGATCTTTTCCGAATTCCGTAAGTTTTCCAATGTTACTTTTCGGATTCTAGAAAGTAAAAATTCAGTAATTGGCCATTCCTAGTATATGCCTAGGTTGGACGCAATTCTGTTATCTCAACCCGGGACACTTTGATGGGAGGTTTTATTTTTTTATTCCTTCCATCTGTAGAAAATACTTAACCAGCGAAAGAGCTTTGAAAAAAAAAATCTGTTGAATGTATCAGTTATGATGGTTAGGAAAGTAACACGTAAGTAGCTGTTAATGTAAAAGTACGCTACACTAAAATAATACCAGAACACTAAAATGAGCAAAGTAGGAAAAAGAGATAAAGGAGAGAAAATAGGAAATAAAAAGATTGTCAAGACTGAAAACCAGGACAAAATTGAACTTGCGGGACACTAGGATAAGAGTCATCAACCTGGGACTGTCCCACGGGGCACATGGTTATGTATTATTTTCTAAATTTATTTTTGCTATACACTAAAAATATTACAGATTTCTTTCAGACGTAGTATGTTGAATACCTACAACAATCTTTGTTTTATAGCCCATTGAGTTAAATGAGAAATTTTTTGTCTTTTCTTCGAAATGAACTGCAATTTTAGTAGGGATATTTAAAAAAAAATCCTCATTTATTCTGTATATATCTATTTAAACGGTGTCTTCCCGTTCTAGATAAAGACCCTCCATCATTTTGTAGAAAATTTTGTAAATTGTCTTATCTTTAGGCAGAACGAGAATTCCTGTTCTGCCTAATCTTTCGAAACGGGGAATTCTCTGCAGGGAGCGATTTTTCTAGAGAATATTTCTTTAACAATTGAACAGATTCTGTAGGAGGAATATCTATTTCTTCCATTTGTTCAGATGACGGCCTGGATAAGGCGTGGCATGAATTCTCGTAGTTGCTGATATGTTTCCACTGGGATTTAACACCATACAATATTTCTGATGGCAAACAATGAGCCAACAGATATCAGTGCAGGAGTCATAGTACGAAGAGCTCGTTTCACAGCATTTCATAAATGTTCTATAGGATTAAGATCCTATTAGTTAGGGGGTAAATTCATATGCTACAGCTCCGTACATGTTCCTTAAGCCAAGCAAGTACACTCCTGGCTTGGTGGTAACATGCATTCTCGTCCTGAAAAATGATATCTTCGTATGGATAGAAGTTTTGAATTGTAGAGTGTACGTGATCCTCTAACACCTACAGATACAAAACGGTTGTCATACTCTGGTCCATGCATACCAAGATCTCAGTCCATACCAACAGAAGCATCCCCAAACCCAAACCATACAGCCATCCCAACTTGCCTGTATAATACGCACATTGCATGAGGGATACATAGCTTCGTGCTATAAGCACCATATATGTACTCGCCTGTCCGAGAGCGTGATAGGACAAACCGTGATTTATCAGACCAACTCAACCTTTACTATCATCCATGGTCCAATTAGCGTGCTCCTATGCCCAAGCGCGCCGAAGTCTGTGGTAACGAGTCGTAAGCAGTGGGCGACGAGTGGGTCGTTTACTGTGTCATACGTGCCAGTATACCCCGTATAGTTGTATGGAATATGGGGGTTGTGCATCCACCATTGTATTGGTCATGCAATGCCCGGGCACTGATGGTTCGTTTGGCTTTCACGAGCTGTTTGACGCAACGCTCGCCAAACGTTTTGAACTTCCGTATGCCCCTGCAGTTCCGTCTCTTGGAGACCGTTACCCCATTTTCTTACCACTCCTTGTACACCCTCACTACTAGTCCAGTCAATAAAGGTTTTATGTCGGGACTAATTAGTAACAAGCTGATTTTTTCAGGAACGTTAGACCATAATATAAGGGGTATTTTCTGAAAAATCCCCAGCCCCCTCTTGCTTTCCCCTCTAGCCCCTTAACACTTTTAGACTTGCATTTTTTGAGGAAAATGTTGACTTTCAGTTAAGTAGCTACTACTTCAGTACTATTCATCCGAGTATCATGGGTTTTACGTCATTCTCTTCAGAATAGAACATTATTTCAAAAGGTATCATGCGCATGTTTGCATAATGTAAAGGGAAGGGAAATTTGGGGTAAAATAGAGAACTTTCCCTCCAAAAAATCTCTTTTTTGAAATTTTGCCCTTTGGAGCAACCCTGGTTACAGGTATCTGAATATAATCTATCTTGCAAAATACTATGGTCTATATGTAATACGTGTTCCAAGTTTTATTGCAATATCTAAAACAGTTACGAGAGAAAATATTTTTCAACCCTGCTTGACAATACCAAATTTCATATATATAAATAAGGAAAAGTGTGATATATATATATAAAACAAGTTTCCTGAAACAAGATTTTAAATGATACCATGCACATGTGTTTATAATGTACAAAACGGATTTTGGGATAAATATGAAAATTTCCCTCCAAAATCCCTTTTTTGAAATCTGGAGATCTCTGAAGCAGTACCGTTACAGATGCTGAATATAAGCTACCTTGAATAATACTATTTTCTGTATGTGCCAAGTTTCGTTGCAATATCTAGAAAAATTACGAGGGGATAAATATTTCTTAATTCTGTTTGACAATACAAATGAGATACTTTCGGAGAATCGAATCCAGTAACAGCATTCTTACCCCTCTACTATACCAGGAAAATATGACAAACGGAACGAAATATAACTCCAAGCTTTAAAATATACACGTATATATATTATTAATAGGCACATAAGTTAAGAATTTATTTATAATGGTTATTACAAATTTTGCTAACTATATTTTATTACTTGTATTATTGCTAATTAATATGGTCAATTTTGGTTCGGGGAATTATTCCTAACTTAAATCAGGATCGTTCCATTATCCAACAACCAGTCTTAACATCTTTCCTTTAACGTGTTTCAACTTCACGATAGCCGTCGAAAACAACAGTGACATTTTATTCGTATGTGCTTACAATGTACACTGAGTGCCCTACCACCCCTCCACATAAGAAGGTGTGGCCAGCAGCCGAGCTTACTATATGACCACCCCGACTGGTAGTATTGCAGAGAAAAAACACATTCGAGGCTGCATGTTTGCAGACAGCACACTGTTATAATGGGAGGTGAGCGGAATTTATCCATGATTGTGGGTACCCAAGCAATAGGCGCGGCAATTATTGGATGCGCCAGCTCCCTTGTAGTGTAGGTGTACAAGGAGTGGGAAGAAAATGGAGTAACGATCTCCAAGAGACGGAACTACGAAGGTGTACGGAAGTTCAAAACGTGGGGCGAGTGTCGCGTCAAACAGCCAAACGAACCATCAGTGTTTGGGAATTACGTGACCAATACAATGGTGGATGCACAACCAACGCCCATATCCCACACAACTAGACGGTGTACACTGACATGCATGCAGTTCCACAGCGACTACACACTAGTCACCCACTTCTTACCACTCGTCACCGCAGACTTGGTTGCGCTTGGGCATAGGAACACGCTAATTGGACCATGGATAATTGGAAAAGGGTGTGTTGATCCCGTAAACCACGGTTTGTGCTACTCCTCTTGGTCGGGCGTATCCGTATGTGGCGCCAACAGCACATACGGAAGCTATGGGTCCCTCATGTATGGTGCGTATTGTACAGGCAGCTTGGGGCGGATGTATGGTTTGGGGATACTTTTGCTGGTATGGATTGGGACCGTTGGTGTGCATGGACCACAGCGAGACGTCTGTTGTGTACCTGCAGGTATTAGAGAATCACGTACCCATATAATAGAACACTTCTACCCACACGAAGACGGCATTTTCCAGGATAGCAATGTATGGTGCCACCAAGTCAGGACTGCACTTGCTTGGCTTCAGGAACATTTCACGGAGCTGCAGTGTATGAATTGGCCCCCTAAGTCACTGGATGTTAGGGATGCGCACGAGACGAGTCGAGACAGAATTTTCCTGACAAAATTCGAGTCGAGACACAGCTCTTCCAATAGAGAAATATACATTTTTCGAGTCGAGACATCACTTTCACAGCACATTTTCGAGACGAGACAGTCTCAAATCTTGTCTCGTGCGCATCCCTACTGGATATTAATCCTATAGAACATTTATGGGATGTTACGGAACGAACTTTTCGCCCCGTGACTCCTGCACCAACATTTGTGGGTTCATTGTGAGATGCTATCAGGAATATATGGTGTCAGATCCCCGCGTAAACATATCAGCAACTACCAGAATTCATGCTGCGTCGTGTTGTAGCCGTCCTCTGAGCAAAAGTGGACGACAAAGTATTAGGTAGATGATCGTAATTCAGTGATCACTTAGTGTAGTTGCTACAGTTTTGAGTAAAATTTCCGTAAGTACAATTAACATAATAAATTTTAAAAAAATCATCAATCACTACGACTGGTTTTACTTTCTGCTTTGATCAATAGCTATAATATATGTGGTTGGACACTTTTTCAAATTTCTCATTATAGTAGTCATAAATCCACTCCATCCTGGCTGCGACTGTAATCCAACAAGCCATATAATATTGAGAGAAAACAGATATTGTGAAGATTGGTCCGTAAGAAATCTTAGTTGTTGAAGTTCACTTTAGTCTTCAATGATCATTGAAGAAAGACCTGTATTTCTCTTTTTCATTGGATATAAGTACTCTCGGATGGTTGCGGTGTTAATAAAAGACTCAATTGGAATTAATTTATCTGAGTTTCAACACAATGAATGCCTCCCATAGTACGAAAAGTACCTTTGCTATCAAGACTT
The DNA here is from genome assembly GCF_964235325.1 of Thermobia domestica. Taxonomy (NCBI): domain Eukaryota; kingdom Metazoa; phylum Arthropoda; class Insecta; order Zygentoma; family Lepismatidae; genus Thermobia; species Thermobia domestica. Next base: position 107,280,637 of record NC_137464.1, read on the forward strand.
CACACATTTACTTCAACATTATCAAAAACATGTTTGAGAAATCCATCTGAATGAATAGCTGGGAACAAGCGTTAATGATGGATATTAAGTAGATTGTGGATTCATGGTAAGATGCTCACACTCGAATTGATTAACTGTTTATGAAGTGTTTTGAACCGTATAATCGATGTAGGTTTAGAGAAAGGCTTGTATATATTATATGGGGGACAGAAACGATCTAGGTCTTACAGCAAATACGAAACCGTGATTTATAACAATACACTTACTTTCAACTTTCTGGGATTCACTTAAGTTTCGTTTTTTGTAACTTGTGATGTAAAAATACCAAGACATTCTGAAATAGGACTTTTGCCCCCCTGAATTAATGTATTCTTAAAATTTACCCTTTTTTAATACCTTTTCTCCGTAACTTTTCATGCACATCGTCTTTTCTTTGTACACTTGCTTCACAAATGGAATGTACACCATTTTTACAACTACAGTGTCTACGTTAAATTCCTTTCCACAAATTACACAAATGAAACCAAAATTATTCTTTGTTATGACAATGTAATATATTATACTGACTTAAGTTTCATCAATCAAAATGATATGGAAATTCAAGTTTAAAATTAGGAACGTTACTTTCTACTCTTTGTTGTTTATTACGATAAGTGATATTGACAAAAATAAATAGTATTATTGCCAGCTCAAAAATGTATAATCACGAAATATTGTATAATCACAAAAAGTTATAAAGTTATGTATTTTAAATTGAAGTTTAGTTTTTGTAATGAAACATATTTGGGTTTTTATCCAGAACATATTTTATACATTTAAAAAAAATGGCTGTGAATGATTATGTGCTGATTAAACATTTCAATGCTTGCCTTGCACTTGAAAACTGCTATTTTACAGTTAAACCTAACGTAAACTTGTCTGTAGATTTTTTACAACATAAAAATCTAAATTGATTATGAATAAGCAAATAAAATGTTAGGTTCTAGTTAAAGATAACAAATCAGAATACTAAAAGGCAGTGGTGCCTACCCCCTCATGTCCATGACGCACCCCCCCCCCTCAATTGTCTATCCGTAGGTGTTCTTCCATGAAAAAAAATCTTTTCGATTAATTTTTACACACCCTCAAGCATATTTATATAGATTTTAACCCCCCCAATATTTCAATGACGCAGTTTGCGTCATAGCCCCCCCTTGTGGGCACCCCTGCTAAAGGCATACTAATATATGCCTACTTTCAAATTATAAACCAAAAACCTTACAGAAAAAAGAACTTATTAGATACTCATTAAGTACTTCTCACTATCACTGCATAAAATAATTTAGCACATACCAACTTCATAAATCTCCCACTGAAACTGATGCATGAAGGTAGACAGTGTCAAAGCCAGGGTACGGCGTGCGTCTAGCCGGTCCGGCAGGATGACTTTCCCGCACCTGAGGTCATTTGGTGAGAACTCTCTGGACATCGTTCCCATTCTTATAAACCTATTAATACGTATATCATTTTAAAACTAATAAAACAAGCTAAAAGTTTTATTTAAAACATTTTGTTGTAGCGTTATCAGCTTTTTAGTAATAATAGCAAAAACGTTGAACATTATATGGAAAAATCTATTTTTTCAGCAATTTATTTCAATAGCGCCATATATACTTACTTTACCTAAAAATACATAAAGACACAATTTAAAGAACGTAATGTGTGGAAGCTACCTTTAAAAAATCATATAGATACGAGCTGGCATAATCGAGTTATTGCAATTCAAATGTAGGTATGCAAATTTGCATGTTTAGGGCCGAGGGGGGAGAAGCAAGAGGGGAGGGTTGCGGACTTTTGAGGAATACTCCCCTTATGATATTGTAATAACTGGCATAGTTTCAACTTGTTACTAATTAGTCCCGACAAAAGCCCATTTTCTTTCTTTATTTACTGGACTATACACAGGAAAGGGCACATCCGACAAGTAGTGCTTTTTGGGTTATTGACGCACCTATTGCTTGGGTACCCACAATCATACCCTATTGGAAGAGAATAAATCTTGCTCACCTCCCATTATAACAGTGCGCTATCTACCAACATGTAGCCTCGAGTATGTTCTTTGTCTGCAATACTATTAGTCGGGGTGGTCATATACTCAGCTCTTCTGCTTACTGGTGGACGCAATTCATTGAGTGCTCAGTATAAATATCACACATCGTCAATATATCCAATACAATTTTAAACAAGATCTCATCATCTCTGTTCTATGTAAACAGTATGCAACCGCATCTACGTAAGCCACTAAGTCTATTACACGTGATTCCAGCCTTCTTCTTAACGATTTGATTTTCTGTTCAACTAGACTAGTTCATTCGGCTTCTCTCCTTCCTCCAACATTAACATAGGGTTTGTTCCATTTGGCCTATTCCCATTTCGCCTACGGATCTTCTAGCAATATATATCATTATCTCAATCTCATCATAGATGTAAGCCAAACGGATATTCCCATTGGCCTATTCCAGTTTGGCCTACACTCATTCGACGAGGAATATTTAGTGACTGAGGGATTTTTTTTTTTTTTTTTTTTTTTTTTTTTTACAAAGATTTGTGAATAAGTTTATTTTTCAACGTCAGCAACAGCTCTGAGGTGATTATGATTCTAGCCAAGTATTTACCGTGTCATTAATAGTTCCAAAGATCACCATTTCAAAACCGATATACGTTCAATTTTTTTATGGGCTCACAGAATAATTTAAAAAGACGAGTGAGTAGCTATTCAATATCAGTTTCTCTAACTTTACAAAGCTGGTCGGTACTCCCGTGATTCTGCCCTCCAACTGCCCTGCTAGGAAAATTTCTTAATGCAGTTTTCCAGCCTTAGTGGTGGGTGGAAGTAACTTCAACAAGTAGTTTGAGTACAAGTAGTCAAAAAGTAACAAGTAGTTTTTCCTGCCTGAATGCAGAAATACTTGTAATATTGCAAGTAGAGTAAAATTGATGCCCGGAGAGAAGGTTCAGGATAACATGAATGCTGGCTATTAAATTCAAATTTGAATGCTTGATTCATGTCCAGAGTGGTGGACGAGTATCGAACCAAAGGTAGCAGAGGTGAAGTGAACGAAGTAAGTTCTCTCCCTCGTTTTTACTGTTTGAATAAATTGAGTACGAGTTTATCTGAATGAAGAGATATAGAAGTTGTTTTGATAGTATTTAGAGCGGTTCTGGAATAAAGAGCGGTATACCTCGAATGGAAACTAATTACCTTCCAAATCTGAATTTCTTTAAACTTCTGAATGAGAGTTTGAATGAGAATTTTAGACAATAAAAAGATTACTATGTAGTGTTAATTTTGGAATTTTCTTTTCTGTAAAATTCGAGTTAATTCGTTTAAATTATTATTCCCAAGAGTGATTGATTTCCATAGATTTAACTTGAAAATGGCATGACTGCATTTAGTCGGTATATTAATGTTTTCAATATCTTTATATTGCGTTCCCACCTCAAATACTCAAATATTCCCTCAAATGCTAAATATCTCTCGTCGAGTGAACGTAGGCGGAATGGGAATACCAGTCTTAAGATAAGATGAGGTTGAGATAATAATAGAAATTGCTGGAAGGTCTGTAGGCGAAACGAGAATAAGGCAAACGGGAAGACACCTTAACATAGAAGCTTCATTTTCACTTTGTTCTTGTTGTAAAAACTGCACAAATGTAAAAATATTTGGATATTCTTTTGTTAGTTTTCTGTTTAATTTAGAGTGCCACCAATTGATGTGCCGAAAGAGGAGTTGTGATAAGGACTAAGACTCTTTCTTAAGCATCATCTTGCATTGTTTGCTTAATATACGGTCAAGCATGTCTTAAGGATGTGAACTATGGCACCTTTTACGCACTGTGAGCCTTAGCATGTTGGAGATGATAGTAGTAATGGGGGTACCTGAGGAAACTTTTTGGCCCCTGGGTCCCTGCCTCAGGACCCATGGTCCCTGGCCCAGGGTCAATGACCTAGGGGTACCTAGGACCACCCCCTCTAAATTTTGGCAGGGGTACCTTGGCCCACCTCCTAATTTTGGCAGGGGTACATAGGACCACCCCCCTTAAATTTTGGAAATTGCCAAATCTAAAAATTTGGTATGGTAGCCTAGGACCATAGTATGTACCTCTATCAGTATTGGGTGTCTATGTCGTTCCCTTTCATGGGTAAAAAAATTGCCAAAAAGTCAAATTTCGGGGTTTTTGACTTAATTTATCCCCTTTGATGAGGTATTATTATCCTATATAGTTATATGGGCGTATACAGGGGTCCATTACTTTTCATAAGACATGGGTATATTAATGCATCCCTTGAAAAATTTGGGAAGGGTACCTTGGACCACCCCTTAAATTTTGGAAATTGACCAATTTAAACATTGGGTATTATAGTACAGGACTCTAATATGTATTATGATAAATTTGGGTGGTCCACCTCGTTCCCTTCTAGGGGTACAAAATTGCCAAAATATAAACGTAAACAATACGTTGTACCACGTGTTTGGTTTTTGGTCGATTTTATCCCCTTTGATGACGTGTTATTATCCTATATAGTTATATGGTCATGTATAGGGGTCCATTACCTTTCATAAGATATGGGTATATTTGTGCACTCCTTTAAAAATTTGGGAGGGGTACTTTGGCCCACCCCTTAAATTTTGGAAATTGCCCAATTTAAACATTTGGTATTATAGTACTGGACCCTAACATGTATTATGATAAATTTGGGTGGTCCACCTCGTTCCCTTTTAGGGGTACAAAATTGTCAAAATATAAACGTAAGCAATACGTTGTACCACGTGTTTGGTTTTGACCTAAGTTATCCCCTTGGATGAGGTTCTATTACCGTATATGGTTATATGGTTATGTATAGGGGTTTATTCCCTATCATAAGACATAGGTACATTTGTGCACTCCTTTTAAAATTTGTGAGGGGTACCTTGGCCCACCCCTTAAATTTTAGAAATTGCTCATTTTATATATTTGGTATTATAGTACTGGACCCTAACATGTATTATGATAAATTTGGGTGGTTCACCTCGTTCCCTTTTAGGGGTACGAAATTGCCAAATTTTAGTACAACCACGTGCTTGTTTTGGCTCAATTTATCCCCTTGGATGAGGTCCTATTACCTTATATAATTATATGGTTATGTATATTGGTCCATTCCCTATTATAAGACATGGGTATATTGATGCACCCTTTAAAAATTTGTGAGGGGTACCTTGGCCCACCTCTTTATTTTGGAAATTGCCCAATTTAAACATTTGGTATAATAGTATAAGACCCTAATATATATATATATATATATATATATATATATATATATTACTATAAATTTGGGTGGTCCATCTCGTTCCCTTTCATGGGTACGAAATTGCCAAATTTTAGTACAACCACGTGTTTCGTTTTTGACCTAATTTATTCACTTGGATGAGGTCCTATTACCTAATATGATTATATGGTCATGTATAGGGGTCCATTTTCTATCATAAGACATAGGTACACCTTGTCTCAAAAAGGTTGAGCGCATTCTTTATTGGTGTTTTGAGGCAAAAATTTTCTAAGTCCAGCTTCGGGTATCTTCGGGAAAAAGTAAGCCAGGTTCGAACCTCCAAGCCAGCCTTTGCAATCGGGAAAAAGTTTGCAGATTTGTTTTTCTTCTTTTAAATATAATAAGACTTGTTACCAAGTGTTTAAAAAAGCAACATTGATTGAAATACTTAATGATACAATATTTCGAAACTTTTTTTTTTAATGTCAGCACATGCTTGTTTGTCATTTAGCTCTCCATACGTAATGGAACATTTAAATACGTTAAAGAATCTTTCCATATGTAAAAGAATGCTCAAAGTTAAGAAATAGAACATAATTATCGCCTGAGTACTAAAATAAAAGTCAAAGTAGAACAGAAACAGCGTTTGTAATGGATATGAATGTCATAATTATCTTGAGATCCGTTATACATCGCTAGAAGCATAGTTCTAAAAGTGCTTGCGTTAGCTCATTGGTAAGCTGTCGGATTTCAAATCTTAAGGTTGAGAGTTCGAATCCCGTCTAGGTTAGTCCTTTTTTTTAAAATTATATTTTCCGCAATGCATGAAAAATTATATAAAATAATTACATTAGAATACATAAGTTGTGTATATATAACATAATCATTGCAGAACATAGTAATTATTATGTTTAAAATATAACATCTGAGATAATTTTCACAGTAGGTCGGTATTATATATGAGGATGTAAACACAACTTAAGAAACTCGTTCAATAGCAATAAATAAGTTATGTAGTGTATTTATTTGCATCTATTTGTCATACAGATGTAACTTCTCAATATTCTCATTACAGCATGTCATTTACATTCGTGAAATACAATATATTCCTACGGATATAGAAAGTGTATAAACAGAGTATCCAAAGTCGTATCCTGCTTCAAGACACATAACTTTTCCCGATCCCCTTAACGTCACGGGAAGAAACACAAACTCTCTTTAGAACGGAATGTCGTTACTTAGAGTCTCATTGGAATACGTTGAATATGCTTTTGTATATTCATCTCTCTCTCTCTCTTTCGCTTTGTTTATGTGTGTGTGTGTGTGTGTGTGTGTTGCGGAATATCCCAAGTTGAATACAACATTTGCCAAGTATATGAGCATCATTGTCATCGAATACCAGAAATTGAAAGTCGTGTTTCTTCAGGTTGGGTTTGCGTGTTCATGTTAGCTCACTGGTAGAGTACGGACTTGCCAATAAAGAGGTCTTGAGTTCAAAGCCTACAGCTAATAATCATTCTTTTGTTAGTAGGATTGCACAGAAATCGGATACAAGGAGTGGTTTACTTCTAGAAATATTTTCAGAAGCGTTTAGGTAGCCCTGAAAAGGGCTGTTTTCGGGAGTTAAGGCGGGGACATTAATATTGTGTCCAAGAACCTTCTGAATTTATTACACGCTCCATTCTTCTGGGCATGGAATCTATTACATGGGTGACAAATCTATCTCCTTCCCCTACCTCCAGCCATGCTTCGGAAACAAGATGCCACAGGTCATCCTGAGTTCTTGGTGGATCTGCCTCAGGCCAACTTTCCCTTAGAGTACGCTTCACTTCTGCCCACATATTTTCCATGAGATTGAGGTCTGCTCCACGAGCGGCCAGTCGATTAAATCAATCTCAGGATGCCCTGCGAACCATTCCTGAATCACACGGGAAGTATGTATTGGCGACTGGTATTGCTGGAACTGAATTACACCATCAGGCTGAAATACTCGTACAGATAGCACCATGATATTACTGATAATGTCTAAGTACTGAGCATTGTCCAGATGTCCTTCAATTCTATGAAGCTGTCCTGCTCCGCGACTGGAAATCCAACCCCAACATAAAATAGATACATGGCCACTGCGATTGCAAGCAGCCACATATCCATGGTCATATCGGGTGCCTCTCGGACGATACACAAAGCGGCGTCCCTCCTTTGATGTTGTGAATATGGATTCATCTGAGAAAACTACGTTTTCCCAATTGAGACCCACATTCGCCTGTGCAAACGCGAGACGGTAAATTTTGTGGTCGTCTGAGAGTTTTTCCTTCACGGCAGCAACACGGCCACGTAACCCAGCATGACGAAGCCTTCGCAGAGCTGTATGCTTTTTACCAGGAAAGAGAGAAACTTCCCTTAGCTGTCTAGACGTCCTTAGTGGGTCTAACCGGGCTTCGTTTACTAATCTCGCATCTTGGGCTTCGGTTGACACATGCGGACGACCAGGAGATCGTAAATTATCAGTCTGACCTGTAGCACCATATTTCCGAATTCATCGCCTTCCTGTAGAGGCCGGGACACCTACTCGCCTGCTAGCTGCAGTTGCAGAATAACCTTCCAACTCCCATAAAGTAATTACTGCTGTACGTTTATCCATAGTTACCAATGTTCTGAGCTGTGAGAAGGAAGCAATAGGTAAAAGATAGTACCTGACGTGTGATTGGTTACTTGCACGACACGCCTATTGTGGGGAACAGCGTTGCCAGATCTAGCATAATGATGCTAGATCTAGCATAATTTGCATGTCTCTAGCATCTAGCATCTTGCTTTTAGCATCCTGCCCAAATCTAGCACAATTTCAGCAAGTTTATCAGAAAGCCGTAAAACCTGGAGATGAGAAAGAAGTTGTCGTGGGAAGAAAAAGAACGGCAGAAATGTATCCTCTTCCATTGATTCACACAGTCGGTAAACCATACAGGCAGTCTTATTTTCCGAAGTAAGTTCGAAACGTCTTTGGGATTTTTTGTGGCTCCACCCAGGGTTTTCTAATCCTTTAACTCCGAGGCATGGGCGGAGCTACGGGGGCCATTCTTCCCCCAACTTTTAGACAACTTCACCATCTTTATTTCTGACTTCATGATCATATTTATTCCTGAAATGACAGCTCCGAGACCGACCAAAAATCTGCCCCCCCTCCCTAGCAGACGATTCCCAACTCCCCTTATGCTGCGAAGTAATTTTCTTTCAAAATATGTAAACAAAAACTTTGCATTCATTTATACGATATATACGCCATTGAGTCTGGCAACGACTGCATTAATTTAGCTGAGTTAAAATTTTGGTGCGTGAAGTATTGCATTCTTGCTCTCTGTGTATTTTAAGTTACGTTATCGTATCTCAACTTCGTTTTTTTAAACTCCTGAATTAGTAATTATGAGAATCTAGCATAATTTGACCGAATCTAGCATAAGTTCGATCAGGTTTTGGAATAATTCCGAGCTGTGAGTCTGGCAACGCTGGTTTGGAACGACTTGGTCAACGACTCGCGAAAGAAATCTGAAAATGGTGTGCCGTAATAATAATATCAAAAACAGTTTTTATAAAGGAATATTAATACATACAAAAAGCTGTTTAAAGAATGAATTGTTATACTGACTTTACACGTATAAAAACATATACCATATACCAAACAGATTGAGCGATATGATGATAGCTGTTTTGAGACAAACTCTTTCGAAGTCCAACTTCGGGTATCTTCGGAAAACAGTAAACTAAAGCTGCTGGTTCGAACCTCCAAAGCCAACCTTAGTAATCGGGAAACGATGTACAGATATGTTTTTCCTTCTGTTAAATATAATAAGACATGTTGAAATGGTATTAAGTGTAGAAAAAAGTAACATTGAAATACTTAATGATACAATATTTCGAGACTATGTATTCACACTCTCGTTTCGTCATTGTGATTTCCATACGGAAAAGAGCATTTACGTATGAGCTCAGTTATATTTCAGAAGCAGCTTCCGAAAAGCGGTCATGTTAGCTCAGTGGTACACCACCGAGCGTTTAAATCGTGAGTTCGATACCCGTTCAGGTGAAATTCTTTTATGATATTCTACTTTCCTCAATGCATGAAAATTATGTAAAATAGTTACATTACAATTTATCAGTTGTATATATCAGTTGAATATATATATTCATATCATCAGTTGTATATATCAGTTGAATATATATATTCATATCATTTCACGACATAAGTAATTCTTATCTTTAAAATATAACATCTGAGGTATTGACAGAACGTCGGTGTGTTATGTGTGAATATTGAATACAAATTTAAAAAATCGTGTAATAGCAATAAATAAGTTATGTAATGTATTTATTTGCAGCTACTTTCATCGCAGATAACTACTCAATATTCGCATTACAGCATTTAGGTAGAGCATATCGAAAATCGGATCGTGGTCCAAGACAAAAAACTAGCTAGCCCCTAACTGTCACGTAAGAAATTCGCGAATCGCAAAAGTAAAGTGAAGAGATTGAGAGCGGTAATTCCTTAATCGCTCTCTCTCAACTCTCTCTTATCTGCATTTATACACATAAAAGTGTATGTATGTATGTTCCAACATAACTCATGTATGCCTAGGACAGGGTTTCTCAACCTGGGAGTCGCGGCCCCTAGGGGATCGCGAAGATAGGCGGAAGAGATAAATATAGTTAGAATCTAATACCAGAAATTATTTTTAAATATTATTTTTAATTTTGTTCTGATAGGCATACGTTTGTTTTTTATACACACTGTAAAGAACAATAAAAAATAAGTCTACTGAACATTTTCAAAGGGTGTAGAATTCGTGTTACTATTCGGTTCAAAGTCTTGTCGTCGCGAATTCTGTCGAGAAATTTGAAGCTTAAAATATACAAAACGATAATCATGCCTGTTGTTCTGTATGGTTGCGAAACATGGTCGCTTACTTTGAGGGAAGAACATAGACTGAAAGTATTTGAGAACAAGATCCTTAGACGAATATTCGGACCCAAGAGGAACGGGAAAGGGGAATGGCGGAAACTTCATAACGAGGAACTACATAATTTATACGGTTTACCCAACATTGTTAGAGTCGTCAAGTCTAGAAGGCTTAGGTGGGCAGGTCATGTAGCTAGAATGGAAGAAAGTAGAAACGCTTTCAAAATCTTGACTGGAAGACCAATCGGAAAACGACCATTAGGAAGACCTAGGCGCAGATGGGAGGACAATATTAAGATGGATTTCGCTGAGATACGAATACAAAGTAGAAACTGGATCCAATTGGCTAAGGATAGAAGTCAGTGTAGAGCTTTTGTGAACGCGGCATTGAACCTCCGGGTTCCATAGGCCATAGAGTGTTAGTTAGTTAGTAGAGTTGTTTAAAAATGAATTTAAATCAAAGAGGTATGATATAAAACTAATGAGAACTGTATATAGAAATAGTAGAAAAATACACATGCAACCAAACCTGCACATTGAAATACAATTAAAATTAAAACCTAATGAGACACCTAAGCATGGTGTAATTTCACTAGTTCAGCAATGTCCGGTTCAATCTTCATGACGAACATTATCAAGCCATTTTCAACTGATAAGCGATTTCTTATCTTTGTTTTAATGTTTACCATAAAAAACACACTTTCGCACAAGTACGATATAGCAAATGGAATTATTACTTTTAAAGCAGCAATCCCCAGACCAGGATATTCTTCTCTCCTCATCAGGCAGAACTTGTCCAAGTCTTCGTTACAAAAAACCAGTTGCAAAGACTTGTCGCATGATCATTCTACTATTTGGTCAAGAAGTTGTGGGCTTAGATCGGATACGTTAATGGCCTCTTCAATGAAGGAGTGTAACATCCATCTTGAACCAGCACCTTCGTCGTTGGGAATATAGATATTATAGTTACTGTATCCACTGTCAGTGCCGGGCGCCGAAAAAAGGGGCCACACATTTCGGAGGAAGTGTGTTACTCATGTTAGGAAAGTGCATGTGCACATGTGTAAAATAGAAGGAAAAACGCAATAAAATGTGCTCAAAATTAAGGAAAGGTAGGGTTTATTTTGAAAATGTTATTGAGCTTCGTACCAACCATGGTGGCGTTTCGTAGCTAGTCTGTAGACGTCACTCATATATACGGTGACATCGTACTATACTCTCGCCCCGGGCGCTGATTTTCCATGGCACTGTTCACTATAAACAAAAAAATGGATTCTACTATTATAGAAATAGGTATGTTAAAAATCCCACACAAGCTTATTATAAAACAAATTATAAAAGGGTCGCTGGCAAGAGCGTGTGATAAAAGGGGATCGTGATAGGAATTAGATTGAGAACCACTGGCCTAGAGTAATTTTAACCACATTTCTTATAGTTTCGAAAAGAGTGCTGTCGGGTTACCTATGGTGAATGGGAGGGGGATACATATAAAAGATTGGTAGAAAATGATCGATATTAGATTCATAGTTTTCGGGGTCGCTTAGATAAATAGTGAGACTTTCAATTTCGCTTAACTCCGATTAAGCTCTCATTAGTAGGGATGGGCACGAACGACTTTTCTTTGAAACTCGACTCGACTCGAAACAGACATCTTTGAGGTCTACTCTTGGACTCGGCGCGAAAAATTTCTTCCAACTCGACTCGGATTAGAGTCAAGTCGAACCAAAACGAGCAAAATCCTGTGTGTAGTCCTACCTGGACAATACATAGACAATAATTATTCTATCATCAATTATACTACTATTACTACAAATAATAATAATAATAATAATAATAATAATAATAATAATAATAATAATAATTATTATTATTATTATTATTATTACTATTATTATTATTATTATTATTATTATTATTATTATTATTATTATTATGACAACACCGTGTACAAACATGAACAATAGATGGTTAGTAAAGGAATACTAAAAGCTAGTTGACTGCCGACGTCGGTAGTCATGAACTCTACAAGGCAAAGACATCGTTCATTACTCTAAGCTGTAAGCGTCGGTGGACTACAGATGGTCAACTATTGACCTCTCGCCAGAAATTGGTGGCCCCGCAGCGACGATCCATGGTGGCCCAAGTTCCATTTTGAAAACTTTACTACCAGCAGCAGAGACGCGATGAAACGCCAACGAACCACAAAATTACTCTCCCAAAATATGTCAAAATGCCTATATGTGTGATTTGTTTATATTTAGGTGAATCAAAAAACACAAAACAAATACCCGGGGTGGACGCAAACTATCAATATTACGATTACTAGGCACGTGTTCTTCTGACTTCCCCACGGAAACGATCATAAAAAGCTTGGTTGTTGAAGGATAAATCATTGACGTATTAATTTAGCCAATCAGACAAACCCCTACATCTCGAGTTCTAGAAGGTGATACCGTGAACCGTTTCAGATTTATTGCTTCCTGGTGGAGTACTATCCATGAGCAAAATTTGAGCATAATAGCCGACATGCATCTTCGGTGCCTCTTATCTTTAGTACAATTTTAACCAGAGATGGTGTGGGTCAATGAAAATTTGATCCACGACCCACCATGACCCACTATCACCCACCACCCAAATGCCCCATTGGCCCACTCTGATCCATCAACCATCGTGATCCACTCTGACCCACCACCAACTATGAACCACTCTGAACCATTGTGACCAACTCCGACCCACCAAAACCCATCGACATCAACTCTGACCGATGGCCCACGTCCTCCTCTCCATTGGCTAAAGAGGTTACACTTGTAATAAAACAAGACTGTGAAATTATCACTTATCGGAGTTTGAATTTCTACCGTTAATGGCTCAAGCACCTCTCTGTTACAATACTGGTGGGTCTGACCTTTACGATATATAATGGCAAAGTGTTTCTCATCTTCTAAATTAAAATGAATTTAAATTTATCATATATAATTATTTCTTTGTTGCCTTACAGACACATTTCAGTAGAAAATAGGGTGAAATTTGAAAGTTTCAAATCAAGGAAAAGTAGACCAACGTAAAAAAAAAAAAAAACAGAGAGAGAGAGAGAGAGAAACTAATTTTCTATATAATTAAGCATGCCGTACTAATTGAAAATGCCCATGTAATTAAGTTTAGAATACAAATTTTATGGCCATTTTTCTCTAACTTTATGGCTTGATTGCCTTATGCTCGGAACGCTCTATATATTAAACACCAGCTTCAGCAATTATAAATAGAAAGCAGTGGGTATAAAATTCAAAAAGAACTTTAATTTGCATTACTCAATTTGTTTCTCAACTAATATCAATCGTTTTCGATTATTTTTACAAATCAACCCACTGCCAATTTCCAATATATAGAAAATGCACCCCCTCCCCCGCTCATAAAAGATAATTTTAAAAAATGCCAGGACATATTCTCTTTATTTTTAATAAAGAGTTATATGCTGAATTTCAGCTCTCAGTTGAACGGCTTGTGAGATACTCAATTTTTCGCTCATGTGGTTCGGATTCCACGTTAATCAGTAGGTCAACGTCTCATATAGCCTTGCTGCTGAAAGGGACGCTAAACTAAACTCAACTCAACTCAATTTTTCGCAAAAATTCGGACTTCTACTCCCCCTAAGGATATGTATTATAATGAAAGTGACACGCGTATGATAACTTCCCAGTTGGGATTGGAGCCTGATTATATACCAAACGTCAATTTATTTGACTTTGCAATTTGACCGTGATGATTACGCAGACATAGTTACTTTCAATTTTTTATGATACATATCCTTATTTCATATGTTACAGATGATTCAAAAATACTTTTTCAAACAGTTAGCTCCTCTAGAATCTCACAGGCTGCATCCCAAAATCCAACTCCTACTATCCTATGACAATCCAAAAGTGACTGAACTGTTTTTATTAGGAACAAATGACAAAAGAAAAATGGAGATCTTGAAAGTAAAATGTAGAAAAGCTCGGTGCCCCCAATAACTACATATTTCTCCGCCCCTTCATCCCGAACTTAAAAATAAAACTTAATTCGAATATGGTTAATTAGTGAATTTATTACAGTTAAATTCCACTCACTACATGCTACAGCTAGAACTATGTAACAAAAAATAACAAGTGTGAAACATGTTCTGAATTACTATTAGATTTCTTACGCTATTATTAAACATATTAGAATAGTAAAAGAGGATTGTTCGTGAAATAGTATATTTGCTCTTGATTTATAACTTTTTCATACGGAAAAAAATAAAATATTATTCAAGTTTTAAACTTTGCACTCTGCAAATATGTTGCCCTCTAGGCAATGGGACTAATGTGAAATGTGGAGTATTGTGGACTAATGGGAAATGCTGCACTGTTAGCGGCGCTGAAAACTTACGATTCGATTCTAATATCGAATGATTTCGATAACTTTATGTCGCTACGTAACCACCCTGGGTGCTAATGGGAGCTTAGTTGGACTTGAATTGAAAGTAGAACCATTCACCTAAGCGACCACGAAACTATGGATTCGATACTAATATCGACCCGTTTCTAGCATTTTTGATATGTATCCCGACAGTACTCTTTTTCCAGACTGTAAGAAATATAGTTAAAATTGCTCTAGATATATCAGAATTATGCTGAAATACACACATAAATCCACTTTTATATTCTGTATAAATCGAGAGTGAGCGAGCGAGCGAGCGAGAGAGGGTAACTGAAGGCATCACCACTTCCACATTGCAAAAGCATATATCAGGAATTGAATTGAAAATCTATGTAAAGACTTTCTGCTGTGGCATGCTTCATAAGGACAATTCCAGTCTGCTCACGTGACCTTTGGGGTTCATGAATTTTTTTGTGAGCGTTCCGACTTTGGATTCTCTGTTTATACCTTCTGTTTATGCATCGAATAACTTTTCAAGAACATAAATGACATTCTGTATTATGAATGTTGAGAATTACCCTCTATATGACAAATAGCTGCAAATAAATACACTACATGATTTATTTATTGCTATTGAACGAGTTTCTTAAGTTGTATTTACATCCTCATACCGACCTACTGTGAAAATTATCTCAGATATTATATTTTAAACATAATAATTACTATGTTCTGCAATGATTATGTTATATATACACAACTTATGTATTCTAATGTAATTATTTTATATAATTTTTCATGCATTGCGGAAAATATAATTTAAAAAAAAGGACTAACCTAAACGGGATTCGAACTCAAAACCTTATGATTTGAAATCCGACAGCTTACCAATGAGCTAGCACAAGGACTTCTAGAACTATGCTTCTAGCGATGTATAACGGATCTCAAGATAATTATGACATTCATATCCATTACAAACACTGTTTCTGTTCTACTTTGACTTTTATTTTAGTACTCAGGCGATAATTATGTTCTATTTCTTAACTTTGGGCATTCTTTTACATATGGAAAGATTCTTTAACGTATTTAAATGTTCCATTACGTATGGAGAGCTAAATGACAAACAAGCATGTGCTGACATTAAAAAAAAAAGTTTCGAAATATTGTATCATTAAGTATTTAAATCAATGTTGCTTTTTTAAACACTTGGTAACAAGTCTTATTATATTTAAAAGAAGAAAAACAAATCTGCAAACTTTTTCCCGATTGCAAAGGCTGGCTTGGAGGTTCGAACCTGGCTTACTTTTTCCCGAAGATACCCGAAGCTGGACTTAGAAAATTATTGCCTCAAAACACCAGTAAAGAATGCGCTCAACCTTTTTGAGACAAGGTGTACATTGATGCACCCCGAGATGGGTACCATAGCCAATCCCTTAAATTTTGGAAATTTTTCAATTTAAGCATTCGCTATCATAGTACATGACCTCAATATGTATCATGATAAATTTGGGTGGTCCACCTTGTTCCCTTTCATGAGTAAAAAAAATGCCAAAATATAAACATAAGCAATATGTTGTATCACGTGTTTGGTTTTTGGCCCAATTTATCCCGTTTGAAGCGGTCTTATACCGTACATGGTCATATGGTCATGTATATAGGTTCATTTCCTATCATAAGACATGAGTACATTGATGCACCCTTTAAAAAATTTGGGAGGGGTATCTTGACTCATCCACTCAGTTTTAGAAATTGTTTAATATAAGCATTTGGTATCTTCGTACAGGTCTTCAATATGTACCACTATAAATTTGGATGGTCCACATCGTTCCCTTTCATGGGTAAAGAACTACCAAAAATAAGATTTCGGAGGTTATTGACCCTTTGATAAGTATTTAGCATGTTATATGGTTTATTACCTTTATATGTTTATGTTCTCTTTTAAATTTGGGAATTATAAAATAACATAATTTGGTAAACGTTTTTAGGACCCATTGTAGATGTTGGTGTTCCTCTTATGGCCAAATATTCAAAATTTAAAGGTTATTGACCGCCTTTATTATTGAATAACTACAGGACTTATTACTTTTTCATAAGACACAGGTGTATTTGTGTACCAATCTTAAATTTTGGGAGGGGTACATTTCTTATTGTCATATCAATAATTGGTAATTGTTCTTAAAATTGGATAGTATCTCATTCATTGGGTAAATCATTATGATCACGTGATCAGTTATTGACCTATGATGGGATTAGGAGTCCAGGACATTGGTACATTTAAACTTTGTAGGATAATTTGAGAATTGTCAAATGAAATTGCCTCATTGGTATTGATTATTACAGCCAAATATAAACGTAAGCAATACGATGTACCACGTGATTGACCTTGATGAGGTAGTGTACAGGGATACATAGCTAACCTTATTGAATCTTATGACTCATAGACTTAAGGGAATACATGCTACAACACTGGCAAAGTTATTGTTGATGCAATTTGATTGGTTGATCACTATCTTTCGTGCAATCTGATTGGCTGATCACTATCTTTCGTGCAATCTGATTGGTTGCTGATTTTCAAATCTTTGCTGCAATCCGTTTTGTTTTGTTTAACATTTTAAAAAGATTTTGAAATGTTTTTTTGTTTAAAACTTTGGTTTAACATTTTTGTTTTCGTTTGATATTTTTAGTTTGAAAATTTTTGTTTCGAAATTTTGGTTTGAATTTTTTTTTTCAAAATTGTTTGTTTGAAACTGAAATTTTTTCATTTGAAATTTTTAGTTTGAAAAATGTTTCGAAATTTTGTTTAAAAAATTTTTGTTTCAAAATTTTTGTTTGAAAATTTTGTTTGAAATTTTTTGTTTTGAAATTTTTGTTTTCAAAATTTTGTTTGAAATTTTTTTTCGTTTGAAAATTTTTAAATTTTTTGTTTCAAAACTAAAAAAATTTTTTGTTTGAAAATTTTTTGTTTAAAATTTTTGTTAGAAATTTTTGTTTTGAAATTTTTTGTTTCCAAATTTTTTTGTTTAAAATTTTTAAGTTTGTGCACTCATTAGTGAAGAACCGGAACTTCTTAGAAAAAAATTTGGTTTGAAATTTTTTCGTTTCAAAAATTTTGTTTCAAAATTTTGGTTTGACATTTTTAAAAGTTTGTGCGCTCATTAGTAAAGAACCGAAACTGTTTAGAACAAAACCTCTGGCAACATTGTGGTGCAATAGTACACGTCAGAACATGATAATGCAACGTCATCAGTTTTGCATCATATATAAGTATCGTTCGCGTTAGTATTCATGATAACATCATCATGGCTACTTGTCTGCAGTTTCTAAACACACGTGATGTGATGAAATGGTTTACCAAGATTACTGATTTACAACAGAATGTACCTTATAGAATCTTAGCTATCCAAATGATCCCTACAAAGTTTGGATTAAGAATCGTAGTGAAGCTTGAAAATGATAAGAATATAATTTTACCAGCAAGATATTTTCCCATGGAAGCATCAAAACAAGAAGAACTGCTGCGTTTCTTAAATACTGGATCTGTATCTTTATGTTACAAAGGATTCTTGGGTCGAAGTCATCAATTTGAATTTAGTACACAGCCAGATTCGTCAGCAATTGTGATGAAATCATGAATTCAAACGTCAGCATATTCCTTTGACGTCAGACATAGTTGTATGAATTTGGTTGGTCAGCATGACGTCAGCAACTGTGATGAAACCATGAATTCAAACGTCAGCACATTCCTTTCCAATGACGTCAGCCGTAGTTCTATAAATCAACCAATACACTGTCATCCCACGAAATCATTTGAGCAAGTGCTTTTCAGGAGGAAAGATGTGTACTTCTAACGATAAAGAGTTCATCTTCGCAAGCTATTATCCAATAAATATATTTCAAACAAAACATGTGATGATTGGTATCAGTGCTAGAACATTTGAACCAGTAATTCGATTGGGCAAAGCAGAACAATTTGGTGTACAACTGACCTTTGAAGAATGGCAAATATTATGTTCACGAATCGACCAAATGAACGATTATTTTCATGATGAGCTACATGTGACCATAGTCAAATCATTAGGCTCAAATCATGAAGTGGTGCTGCGTACAGTCCTCGAAGAGAAGATGGTGCTGTTACGTAAAAAGAGTACATTCCATGTCCCTCGCAACATGGTGTATCTAACACAAACGGAATGGAACAAATTCATCAGCGTATTTCAGTGTGTTAAACATGCAGTGGAAGTGTGCAACAAAACAAGTATATTTCTAAAAAAGTACTATTTTGAAAAATGTGTTATGCATATTGTACAACATGTATCTAGATATTGTGATGGTTGTCAACATCGTTCGTGGGTGCATACCTGTATTGATAAACAGTTTATTTGTGATCAAATGGACATTGAGTTTCCACCAATTGATATCGCAATAGACCTTAAAATACTTCAATTGGAATTAAAATTATACGCTAAAGACAAACTAGTGCAAGAAGTTCAAAATACATTGTATCGACAATATCCAGAACCACTATCTGGTATGGATGTATGTGGAGTGTAATAAAATGATCCATTTCAATGAATTGTGTTTTTTCATTTCAAGTACAACCCCATATTCTGAGGTGTACTATTGCACCACAATGTTGACAGAGGTTTTAGTTCTAAACAGTTCCGGTTCTTTACTAATGAGTGCACAAACTTTTAAAAATGTCACACCAAACTTTGAAACAAAAGTTTTGAAACGAAAAAATTTGGAAACGAAAAATTCAAACAAAATTTTAAAACGAAAAAATTTTCAAACAAAATTTTGAAAAAAAATTCGAAACAAAAAAATTTGGAAACGAAAAATTTCAAAACAAAAATTTCGAACAAAAAATTTTAAACAAAAAATTTTCAAACAAAATTTTGCAACAAAAAAATAAAAAATTTTCAAACAAAAAATTTTGAAACATAAATTTCAAACAAAATTCTGAAACAAAAAAATTCAAACAAATTTGAAACAAGAGTTTTCAAACAAAAAATTTTCAAACTAAAAAAATTTCACGTTTCACGGTTAACCGTCAAACTTTATCCGGTTTTTAACTATTCGATTAACAAACAAACGGTTTTGATTATATTTATCAGTGAGTGTAAAATGTTGAACGAAACCAAGATCTTTAAATGTTAAACAAAACTTAAAACTGAATGCAGCAAAGATTTGAAAATCAGCAACCAATCAGATTGCACGAAAGATAGTGATCAGCCAATCAGATTGCACGAAAGATAGTGATCAACCAATCAAATTGCATCAACAATAACTTTGCCAGTGTTGTAGCATGTATTCCCTTAAGACTATGAGTCATAGGATTCAATAAGGTTAGCTATGTATCCCTGTACACTACCTCATCAAGGTCAATCACGTGGTACATCGTATTGCTTACGTTTATATTTGGCTGTAATAATCAATACCAATGAGGCAATTTCATTTGACAATTCTCAAATTATCCTACAAAGTTTAAATGTACCAATGTCCTGGACTCCTAATCCCATCATAGGTCAATAACTGATCACGTGATCATAATGATTTACCCAATGAATGAGATACTATCCAATTTTAAGAACAATTACCAATTATTGATATGACAATAAGAAATGTACCCCTCCCAAAATTTAAGATTGGTACACAAATACACCTGTGTCTTATGAAAAAGTAATAAATCCTGTAGTTATTCAATAATAAAGGTGGTCAATAACCTTTAAATTTTGAATATTTGGCCATAATGGAATAACACCAACATCTACAATGGGTCCTAAAAACGTTTACCAAATTATTTTATTTTATAATTCCCAAATTTAAAAGAGAACATAAACATATAAAGGTAATAAACCATATAACATGCTAAATACTTATCAAAGGGTCAATAACCTCCGAAATCTTATTTTTGGTAGTTCTTTACCCATGAAAGGGAACGATGTGGACCATCCAAATTTATAGTGGTACATATTGAAGACCTGTACGAAGATACCAAATGCTTATATTAAACAATTTCTAAAACTGAGTGGATGAGTCAAGATACCCCTCCCAAATTTTTTAAAGGGTGCATCAATGTACTCATGTCTTATGATAGGAAATGAACCTATATACATGACCATATGACCATGTACGGTATAAGACCGCTTCAAACGGGATAAATTGGGCCAAAAACCAAACACGTGATACAACATATTGCTTATGTTTATATTTTGGCATTTTTTTTACTCATGAAAGGGAACAAGGTGGACCACCCAAATTTATCATGATACATATTGAGGTCATGTACTATGATAGCGAATGCTTAAATTGAAAAATTTCCAAAATTTAAGGGATTGGCTATGGTACCCATCCCGGGGTGCATCAATGTACCTATGTCTTATGATAGAAAATGGACCCCTATACATGACCATATAATCATATTAGGTAATAGGACCTCATCCAAGTGAATAAATTAGGTCAAAAACGAAACACGTGGTTGTACTAAAATTTGGCAATTTCGTACCCATGAAAGGGAACGAGATGGACCACCCAAATTTATAGTAATATATATATATATATATATATATATATATATATATATATATATATATATATATATATATTAGGGTCTTATACTATTATACCAAATGTTTAAATTGGGCAATTTCCAAAATAAAGAGGTGGGCCAAGGTACCCCTCCAAATTTTTAAAGGGTGCATCAATATACCCATGTCTTATAATAGGGAATGGACCAATATACATAACCATATAATCATATAAGGTAATAGGACCTCATCCAAGGGGATAAATTGAGCCAAAACAAACACGTGGTTGTACTAAAATTTGGCAATTTCGTACCCCTAAAAGGGAACGAGGTGAACCACCCAAATTTATCATAATACATGTTAGGGTCCAGTACTATAATACCAAATATATAAAATGAGCAATTTCTAAAATTTAAGGGGTGGGCCAAGGTACCCCTCACAAATTTTTAAAGGAGTGCACAAATGTACCTATGTCTTATGATAGGGAATAAACCCCTATACATAACCATATAACCATATAAGGTAATAGGACCTCATCCAAGGGGATAACTTAGGTCAAAACCAAACACGTGGTACAACGTATTGCTTACGTTTATATTTTGACAATTTTGTACCCCTAAAAGGGAACGAGGTGGACCACCCAAATTTATCATAATACATGTTAGGGTCCAGTACTATAATACCAAATGTTTAAATTGGGCAATTTCCAAAATTTAAGGGGTGGGCCAAAGTACCCCTCCCAAATTTTTAAAGGAGTGCACAAATATACCCATATCTTATGAAAGGTAATGGACCCCTATACATGACCATATAACTATATAGGATAATAACACGTCATCAAAGGGGATAAAATCGACCAAAAACCAAACACGTGGTACAACGTATTGTTTACGTTTATATTTTGGCAATTTTGTACCCCTAGAAGGGAACGAGGTGGACCACCCAAATTTATCATAATACATATTAGAGTCCTGTACTATAATACCCAATGTTTAAATTGGTCAATTTCCAAAATTTAAGGGGTGGTCCAAGGTACCCCTCCCAAATTTTTCAAGGGGTGCATTAATATACCCATGTCTTATGAAAAGTAATGGACCCCTGTATACGCCCATATAACTATATAGGATAATAATACCTCATCAAAGGGGATAAATTAAGTCAAAAACCCCGAAATTTGACTTTTTGGCAATTTTTTTACCCATGAAAGGGAACGACATAGACACCCAATACTGATAGAGGTACATACTATGGTCCTAGGCTACCATACCAAATTTTTAGATTTGGCAATTTCCAAAATTTAAGGGGGGTGGTCCTATGTACCCCTGCCAAAATTAGGGGGTGGGCCAAGGTACCCCTGCCAAAATTTAGAGGGGGTGGTCCTAGGTACCCCTAGGTCATTGACCCCGGGCCAGGGACCCAGGGGCCAAAAAGTTTCCTCAGGTACCCCCATTACTACTATGATCTACTGAAAAACTGAATAAAATTTTGCTGTGAAATGACTTGATACTTTACTAGACCGAAGTAAGTTTGTTTTATGTTCGTTTCAGTTACAATGTCAAACGGCTTTCTTGCAACTGAGTCAATTTTCCATTTCCCTGCAGGTAATAATAATAATAATAAAACAGGAATCACATTCATCTTTACTGAAGTAGATGTGAATAACAATGCTAATAACAGAAATGTATCCTAGTCATTTTTCCGAGAAGAACAAGTAGAATAACATCTAAAATTTATGATGAAACTTGAAGAAATAGTTATTCTTCTTAGAGTCTTTTAGAATTATTAATTACATTATTACGAATGGAAGATAAAATCCATGACGACAGAAGCCAAGGAAAATTCTGACAAAACGGACAAAATTCAAGAGACAGAATCAAAGACGCAGCCTAATAAAAATGTAATTAGTTTTTCTTCAATTATCGTGCATCTAAAATGTTATCTGTAATTCTTTATTGAAACTTTTTTTGTAATTACTGAAAACTCAATAACACACGTTAAGACTGTTACTAGTAAGTATATATTTCACATTTTGATCTTTGCTAACAGAAATCTTGATCAGTATTTCAGAATTAAAATAAATAAATATTTATACAACACTCAAAATAGAAGACTGTTATATGCTGCCTCATAAGGATTCAATTTTAAAAAAATCAAATATCACAGTTACTTTTCTTAATGAAAAACACGCTAGGAGTCAAGCATTTCGATGCTGCATTTCCCTAAAAGATACCTCCCCACATAAAATTCCTTGTCTGCAAAGATTAGGCATTCCCGTTCTGCCTAACAATAAGATAATTGAAAATATTTTCTACAAAGTATTGGAGAGTCTTTAGGCAGAATGAGAATGAATCATTTAAACGTTTCTTACTACGTGAAAATTATGATATAGATATAGATATAGATAGATAGATAGATAGATAGATATAGATAGATAGATAGATAATTATAGATTTAGATATAGAAATAGATCAAATCTAATTGAAGCACTTCGCAAATTTAGTTTGAAAAAGCAACGAACATTTAAACTAAGGTTGAGGAAGAAACCAGCAAAATCATGGAGTTCATATTCTAGTTCCTTTGAAATAATAATAAAAAAAAAAATGTTTCCCATTGAATCAATGAAAAAAAAAGACACCCAAGGTGTTCAACACCGTTACCTTGCTTGGGGTTCAAATCGTTGTGAATTTTGCAAACTTAATAATTAAAAAGAAAAAAAAAATCGCCTGTCTTTTACATGTTATTTCTTTTGCATGTCCATAGTTGAATTCACGTGGTTGGTTTACCCTTTGGGAAGGAACGTAGTTAACTTAGAAGCGATTGTGAAGGACAAGACTTGGTTTCAGGACACACATACTTGTACTTTCAATGTATTTTCTTTTCTCTCCTCCTTATTTTTTCTATTCTGATTGTTGGATTCATAATTTGTTTGGTGTCTGGCTCATGCTAAACCAGCAGGCATAAATATGTATCATTTTTATATGCACGCAAGCTTCTAGTGTCATTTTATTTGGATGGACCAAACTTTTGTTATTTTAGTGGTTGTTATTATCTTTAAAATTTAGAAGTTAATTACGTTGAAATGGTGTTGTTACCTATATGCTACCATCTTTTCTTTCTCATATATAAAGCTGAATACATGTTAATTTGGGCTTGTTTTTTATGCGTTTGTGTGCTCGTACGTTTATCCGCTATTCACTCATACATTGCGTCTTTGTTGAAATGATTTTTGAATATATGCTTTGTATGGATAGCAAAAAACCGCATCTCGATATTTTTTACAGATTTTGCACTGATACCTGTCGACACACAGAGACAGACGGACCAAGCCGTTCCATAAGACTTTCGACACTTATGCATAGCATAGTTTGGAAGTCTGAAAAAAAAAAACAGGTTAAAGTCCTTTTCACCAAATACAGTACCAACTACATTGTTAACAAATATTGCCATTTTGTGCCCCTCTTCGACATAAACATATTTAGTTCTCTGCCTCTTTTAATACCATACTGTATTTTCAGAGTTATTTATTTGTCTTGATCATTACAATGATCCACCAGATTAACAGTGTTGCCAACTCAGTATAAAATTTGGGGCCGCGGTGGCTCAGTGGTACAGCGTTCACCTCTGGTACATGGGGTTCCGGGTTCAAACCCTGCTCCCGCCAAGTGAACTTTGTGGTGGACAAACACCGTGTACGTGGGTTTTCTCGGGGTTCTCCCGTTTCCTCCCACTTTTTTCATTCCACCATTTCATTCATTTCTCATCTTCACCGTCTCCTTTAGCCTAACCGGCATAGCCGTGGGACGTAAAACTTAAAAATTTCATTTCATTTTTTCAGTATAAAATTTTACTACGTTAGGTTGTTACATATTTCAGATCTATAAGTTAAAACAAAATTTCTAACTGCCACATTTATTATTTTGTGTTGCAAACTAAGGACGCTATGTACAATGGATATCCAAATTGTGAGAAACTCTGCAACAGTAATAAAATAACTGACACGATTGAAGAAGGAAAATTTCGAATGAATTGGAAAAGTTATAAGGGATTGGCAACTAGAAGTTGTTTGAAAGGTTTTACTTCAAAGAAGTTTCTAGATAATTATCACATCTAAAGACACTGTTGGTTTTCAGTTTTCGAAACAATCATCACGCCGTTTACAGAAATTTGATATTTCAAAACATTAAAGGAGCAGTTCGAGTTAAAAACAAGTTTGGTGCAATAGAAAGAGTAACAAAAAATAAGAGACCCGTATTTTTTTATATCTTGATAGGCCGTCTCGTTCAGCTTCTACAGACATTTGTTTTTGATGAATCGTAAATAGTGACGTCACTGGTGGGATACGCGAGAAACTCAATGCGAGTCATCAACCACTCCCTTGTGCGCAGCTGATAAACCTTTAATAGTGCATTGGATTTAATAGATTGTGTTTTGGATTTGTTGGCAGTCTTGCTCTGTTGAATTCTTGAGAGAAGTTTTTGTTAGTTGTTTTCTTATAGCATTAGTATAAAAAACAATAGAGAGAGAGCAGTAATTACGTTTGTTGTGCGAAACAGTGTTTCTTCCAGACATGTTTTTAGGGTGGCACTGTCTCCCGGAGCTTTGAGAGATTCCCCCGGAGGAGACCAAAATATTACGTCTATAATGTAATAAATATAATAGTACTGTGTAAAAATAATGTGCCTCGCCGAATACTAAGTGTCCCTTTGCCCCCCACCCCCGGATTTTTTTCTGAAAGAAACACTAGTGTGAAGTAGAAAACACGTGTTAGTACAGCGCGTGCTATGTCTGTGAAGTGAAGTAGAAATGCCTAACACCTGCTGTGTTTTCAGTTGTAATTCTTGTGCAATTGAAGCTGAGGACGTAAAGTATCTTTTCTTATGTTTCTAAGTCGTGAGAAATCACCAGATCGATATAAATTATGACTGAAGAAAATCAATGGGAAAAAAATGTACCAAATAAAATAGCTCGTGTTCCAAACATCTTGAAGAGCCTGCCTTCGAGAAGTCGTCTACTGAAAGAAAAGTTAATGCCAGCAGCGGATCTAGGCTGGGGCCGGGGGCCTAGGCCCCCCAGTTTTTGAGTGACAGAATTGATTTAAGCTATTATTTAGATATTTTTGAAAGTTTTTAGTAAACATGATATACATATCATAGTCTGGGGTCTGACTCCCCCCCCCCCCTGAGTTTTTACCGTCTAGATCCACTTCTGGCTAATACCAGGAGAATTATTTACACGCAAACTGAGAAAGAATGATGTTCCAAGTATATTATTGAAAGGTTTAAAATCCGAGCCATTGAACAAGCACCGATCTATGTCCAGTTACCAACGTACAAATATCGTACAAGACGCAATTGACGGTTGTACTCAAGACGAGGTATTAGGGGGTAATAGAAACGATGTCACTCATGATTCTGAAGATACTGCTTTAGAAATAAGCTATACAATGTGAATTAGGGAGTGAAATATACCGGCTTGTAGAAGAAATCAGTGACGATGACTGTTCCTCAAGACATTGATTCATCGTTTAATTTCTCTGTATCATGTGGCAATGACGAAACGGGTGATGAGAGTTGTTCCGCGGACAGCTATGAGAATAAAAGAAATTTAACCGGCGAAGTGTTTTTCGTATTCTGGCAAACTTTACAGATGTTATTTCATTTTTGCCTCATATGTTGCGCTCCTGTACACACCTTGAAGCACAAAATTATAGGGTTAGCGTTAGAAATTGCAACGAAACGTGAAAATGAACATACTTATGTTCGGGAATCGGAAGAATGCTTAAAGAAAAGGTACTTAGGTGTTGCAGCAATCTCGTCCGCCATCTATTTACATATTGGTTTCGATTTTTTTTTTTTTTTTTTTTTTTTTGAAACGCTTAACTCATGCTTTATAGGATACGTTTTATAATATTATAAAAACGTTTGTACAGCCCACCATCAGATATCATTTTCTACATGCAGATGATATTTGTAAGTCTTTGCAATCAGTTCTGGAAAAGGAAACCGCACTTAGAATGTACCACTGCACCTCTCACAAACGAAATGCTTGGCACTGTGTAGTGTGTAAGCTTGCTCTCGCCACTTGCCCACCTATGACGTCATCACAAAATCTTTCTTCCTCTGTTACTCGCTAACGACTGAACGTATCGCGATCAAACAAACACCATTCCTTTTAGAATTTTCAACTCTACAAATGGAAATAAATTGTAAAAAATGCATTTCTAAGTCGAACTGCTCCTTTAAAAAAGTATGATAAAAAAAAATAGGCAGAGATTGCAACACTGTTCAAAATTATGTAATTGAAGAAAGTATTGTAATTACAACTATCAAATACTATCGCTATTGTGTTATACGTAGATTCAACAGAAAGCAACAATAATTTTAAAAATTTCCCATAAATGCATTGTTTTAAGCAATGTTGCAAACTTTATCAATATTTATCACATCTCCGGAACGGTTTGAGATAGTAAATTGCTGTAAACGGTATTATGATTGCTTTGTATATTGGAAACTATCTAACTCCTTAGATATAATACTTATCAAAGCACTTTTCAAAATAATGGCTTTATAAAAAAATAGTTTTCAATTTTTTGCAACTTTGTTCTTATTTATTCGCAATGCGTCGTATCATGGTTACAATATCCGAGACTGACATACTAAAAATAATACAAAATTACGATTTTCTTTTGCTTGTTATTCATAAACGAAAGGAGACAATGAAATGAAACTTATCACAATCATAGATGTTATTCACAATACCCCATCAGGAAGTAGCAGTCGGAAAGAAGGATTACCGCCGTCGACGATGGCGGGTCGCCTGAGGCAGCCGGCACCGGTCCGCGGCGGAACGACCAGAGTTGGCGTGGGTCAATGAAAACTTGACTCACGACCCACTGACTCACCACCCACCGTGACCCACCACACATGACCCACTCTGACCCACGACCCACTGTGACCCACCACCCACCGTGACCCACTCTGACCCACAAACCATACTGACCACTGTTACCCACTCTGACCCACCACCCTCGGTGACCCACTCTGACCCACCAACCACTATGAACCACTCTCATCCACTTTGACCTACTCTGACTCACCAAAATCCATCGTCGTCAACTCTGAACACGATCCACGGCCTCTTCTGAACTACTAAAGAGTTTACACTTGCAATAAAACAAAACTGTGAAATTGTCAGTAATCGGAGTTTGAATTTCTAGTCATTCGCTCAAGCACCACTCTGTTTCAATAACAGTGGTCTGACCTTTACGATATGAAATGGTAATGTGTTTGTCAGTGAGGAAATCGAAACAGTTCGAGGTGGGGGAAATTAGTGTGTGCCTAAAATATACTTGTACTAAAAGAGTATTCCTTCAAGTGTTAATTTCTGAACGCATTTCACAAGAAACTTCTATTCGCAGGAAAATACCCCTGTACAATATGGAAAAGGTTATGGTTTCTCAGTTCACAGTATTTTTCTCACAAAAGACTTGAAAAATCAGTCGTTCATAGGGTATAAAGGTTCTCGGGTACCCTCTGTGAGAGCATCTCCCTAAAGTATGCTCATAATTGTAATTTGTGTAATCACTAAAACACCACGTTAAATTTAAGTTACAAATATGCATAATTGCAATTATTATGAATATTTATTCAAAGTAATTTACCTAAAGTGTTGTACTCCTTCCAAGTTACAGATTCGGAAACAAGACGGTGTGCCCTCATAAGAAGTGTCTAATTGGATGTAGATAACGAATTTGATAGATATCGTAGACATTTATGCTAATCTAAATACCAATGAAAAAAAAAAAAACTTGGATATTCAGAAGTGAATGAATCTTACATCCAATATACCTTCGTACAGCTAATGTTACCTGTAGATTCCGGAGAATATTGGTTTAGAAATACATCATTTTTTCTTTAAACTTCCTGGTAATAAATCCTTTTCACAAAATATAGAAAGAAGAAAAATAAATAATTGTAGTTATATATCTTTAGATGATTATTTTATGATTTAAAATTGCACAAAATTATTTTTCAAAATTATTTAATAATCTTGTTTTACGACAATACACTATATATTGTCTTGTCTTCTTTCACCAACTATCGGTGTTTTAAATATAAGCATCAGCATTATTTGCCTAGTATGCTAAAAATGTATGAAATTTGAAATGTTTTTCTTGTAATTGTAACTATTTTTTGCAAATGGCGTATTCCGCCATTTGCATTTTTTCTGGTCGACTTCCAAGTCGTATTTCCTGTAACATATAGTATTAATTATTATTTAAGTATAAATTGTTCGTCAAGTATGTTAATGTAATTAAAGAGATAATATGTCAAGTCCAGGTAATAATTGAAATGTCTTATTTAGGTATTAATGTAGTCAAAATCGGGATGGAGTTCCAGTGGGAAGAAGAGGGCCAGTTACCCAGTTGATCGGGGTGAAAATATTGAATAAAGTGAAATATAGATGAAATGAATGTGTGTAAAGTGATTGTAAATGTGTAAAAATGTTTTCGTGTTTAAATGTGATGAGTGTAGATGATGTATGATATATATTTTCACTTTATCCACTTCCTCTTCAGCAGCTCACTATCTGCGATGTTCACACTTTCACTATCTCCACGGAACCCCACTATATATTACACACCTTTTTTCTTCTTCTTTAAACTTAATTACAAAATTTTCAAAGATTATTTATGTCAGAGAGACAATTTTATAACATTAACACGTAGTAAACTTAAATCCAACAGCGCAGATAGACATAACGTCAGCATACTGAATAAACATAAACCAAACATTGAAATGTTAACATTGAAATAAAATGAACAAAGCTGAAACGGTCCGTTACAAAAGCAAAAAAGAGACTTACTAAAAATTAGGTAAAAAGTTGAATAACACAAATAAGCCATTAGTAATACAAGTATACATTTTCCGTAACTCGTAATTTTCCACCTTAAAACAAATCTGAAATCGGATTTATTTCCTGTTGGTAACTTTTTGGCGGTAAATCTTCCGCAGTGGAATGATGTCCATCCTTCAGCCAAGAAATAACTAGCTCGTCTACTTTGAGCTTGTCTAGCGGTGGGCCATTAACATTGATGAGCAACAAGTTAGACAATGTTTGAGCACTTAGTGTATTTCTAATATTAGTCATCTGTAAATTCATAAGGGGAAATCCCCGTTCGCACTCTGTCGTGGAAATTGATAATATTTCTACCCGATTTCTGCAACTTCTCATCGACAATCTACTTGTTATAAGTATTACTTAAGTCTGATAACGATTTTTCTTGGTCAGGTTTGAAATACTCAGCAAGAAGTATCATTTCTCTATCACCATAAACATCATTTCGATCATGTCAGTTGGCAATGTCGATCCATGTAGAACAGAAACTTCATCTACCACGCCTTTGATAGGGAATCTTGTGAATAAATTATCAATTAAAGCCTGATAAACTGATGATTTCTTATTTGTTTATAATTTATTTTTTTATTTTTTTATTTTATTTTATTTATTTTATTTTATTATTATTATTATTTTTGTAATTACACATGAAGGTTTGATACCATTACCAAGTTCCCTCCTCCGTCTAGAAAGCGAAAGGGAACGAGGTTTCCGGAAAGTGTTCAGAGGTGATTGGGAATTTCCCTCCTTCCTCAACTTCAATTACCACACTGCTGTTTGCCATGTGTCAAATTACGATGAATTTCAATTAAATTATCATAGTATAATTATTTCCTTGTTGAATTATCAATACTTTTCAGTGGAAAAAAGGATGAAATTTCAAAGTTCCAAATCAAAGTAAGTAAACCAACGTAAAGAGAGAAAAAGTGTAAAATTTTCCATACCATTATGCGTACAATCCAAACTTAAAATTTCCGTGTAATTAAGCTTACAGTACAAATTTTATGCCTAGTTTTCTCACAACTTTATGGGTTGATTGCCCTGTGCTGTAAGCGCTCCATATAATAAACATAAGCTTCAGCAATTATTATAGCAGAAAGCAATGGATATATGAAGCCTAGCACTGTATTTTTTGTTTCTATTTTTTTCTTAAATAACACCGATCGTTTTCGATCATTTTTACAAACCAACTCACTAAAAATTTTCCATATATAGAAAGTGCTTCCCCCCACATAAAGGAGAATTTAAAAAAATGCTAGGACATATACTGTTTATTTTCAATAAAGAGTTAATACACTGAATTTCATCTCCGTAAGTTTAACGGCTTGCGAGATACTCATTTTTTTTTTCGCAAAAATTCAGATCCTCACTACCTCCTTAGGATATTATGCATTATAATAAAAGCAATATAACATCCCAATTTGGATTAAGGCTTAACTATATACCAAAAGTCATTTCATTTGACTTTGCAATTTGACCGTGATGATCAGGCACACATAGTTACATTCAATTTTTTTTATATAATAATTTATATATTACAGTGATTCAAAAACGTACTTTTTCCAGTAGTTAGCTCTAAAAACTCACAGGTCTCGAAAGCCAAGTAGTAGTGTAAGTCCTATTGCTATTATTACTATTAAAAATAACAATATCCAAAAGTGCCTGTTCTTTTTTCACTTGGTTAGATATACTCAACTCAGGTAAGTAGACAGAAACAAGTGGAAAAGAAAGGGAAATGAAGGTCTTGAAAGTAAAGCGGAGACAAACCAGTCCTCAGAAGATACTGTCTACAATGCAGTGAGCAGAGAGGGTCAGTAGATCATACTGAGTCGGTGGGTCGCAGTGAGTCATGGTGGGTGGTGGGTCGCAGTGGGTCACGGTGGATGGTGGGTCGCAGTGGGTCACGGTGGGTGGTGGGTTGCAGTGGGTCACGGTGGATGGTGGGTCACAGTGGGTCATGGTGGGTGGTGGGTCGCAGTGGGTCACGGTGGGTGGTGGGTCACATACTGTTGACCCACGACCCACTGACCCACCCAGAAAACTTGACCCACTTGACCCACTGATCCACTGACCCACTGACCCACTCCATCTCTGGGCACGACGACCTACTTGTTCAAAGTTGCCGACCTTTTGCCGTGGCGGCAAGCGGTCAAAAATCGTAAAACAAAATGCCCTTTGCCGACCTTTTGCCGACTGTTCCCGACCGTCAGAGTCGGCAAAACAGTCGGAAAGGCCTCTTTCCGACCCTCTGCCGACTCGTTATGCCGCCTTTTATTCGACGGCGTCGCCAGTGCATTTACTGCGCCTTACGGCTGTTTGCCGACTGCTCGGCAAGGCAATTATTCGTCGCGGTCGAAAATAGCGCGGAAAGACGCCGGTGCCCGGAGCCGGCAATCCGACCGCGGTATCTGGTCGGCATGGACAAATTGTCCGATTATAGGCGACAGGATCCTGATGGGGTAGAAAATAAACCAGAACAATTTTCAGTGTTGCTATCTATAAAAATTAAAGTGTTGCCGGAATAACATTTCCCCTAAAATCTAAGTTAAACTTTTTAAATAATAGTTGTATTTAGTTTGTAATAAACAAAATAGTTTTAACATACAGTGATTAAAATTAAATAATAATGTTATTTATAAAGTAGTTCACAGAATATCAAAACAACATGATAGTTAAATGCAGTGAAGTTCGTTCCTCTAGTCGCTGCCTTAACTTATATTTTGGGGGAAATTTTATTCTAGCAACACTGTAATTTCTATGGATGGCAATACTGAAAATTCTTCAGGTTCATATTTTCTGTTGTAGAATAACATTATCTATGATTATGGTATGTTGCATTTTATTATATCCTTTCACTTATGAAAAATTAGCAAAAGAAAAATGACAAATTTTGTATTATTTTTAGTATGTTATGTTACTTTAGATTTACACCACCCCATTCATCTCAATTGTTTTGTTACTGTTGTACATTCCTTCAAAATTTTGTACCATCCTTAGTTGACAAAACTGAATAAAAAGTGAGGTATTTAGTATGCCATGTTATAATTAATTATTATGAAACACGTAGAGAATGACACTCATATTATCAATACATGGTTCAAAATCATGTCGTCTATTCACCAAAACTCCATTGTAGTAATAATCATTTTCACCAAAACTCCATTATCATTTTCTAACTCTAGAGTAACAATATATTTAAGAAGAAGCAATGAGTTTTATCAAAGAATATGTAAACAATGTTGTTATAGTAACAACAATATGGATATTCCTGGTCCTATATGAGAAAAACATTTTAAAAATCCAATTTTGTGTTTGTTGTTCGACAACATGCAATGTAGAAAAATTTACCGTACCTAATGCGCAAGTAATAGCAGATGAAGCTCTCATGTTACTGAAAGTGAAGGGAAAACGTCCTTAGGAATGGCCAATTTCGGTCAGCTTCCGGAAGACTTATTTCCTATCTTGGGCAACAATAAAACAAATGGCAACCCCCGAGAACATTCTTGGCTAAAATATGCACTTCTAGTTACAGAACAATTTATTAAAGGATTCTGTAATAATCGTTTTCCTTCAGACCATCATGGTTACATCAACAGTTGTGCACAAGATGGAAGAAAATCGGCCATTCCTACACCATGTGTGAGGATCAAAGAATTGTTTAATTCTGTAAGTACTACGTTACAATCAGCAATGGAAGCAGCTAAAGAAATTGATGGTCAAGAGTTGGAATTATTTGATATTAACAGCGACCAAGCATTCGAGTGTCTATACAGTTACGTTAAAGGTCGAAAGACACGGACAGACAAAAGCGATGATGACTTTCTACGTGTTGGTTTAAAGAAATCTTCGTCAACAACACTTACACACAAGAAATCCCGCACATCGACGAAGACTATCAAGAAATTTGTGGCTTCAAGTGTGAAAGAAAGAAGAAGATCTGGAAGCAAGGTGGATCCTAACTGTGATGATGATAATGATGATGATGAACAAGAAAGAAATGTTAGAAGAGTCAGCAGGCAACGATCAGGTACATTTTCTCCATTTAATTCACTTTCTCTCAATGATTCCCCCAAGGAAAACGAAGTGGGTACTCTTTCTTGTATAAAAGCGCCTAAAGACTCAGACCAAGATCCATCATCATCGTATTTTTCAGCAGAAAGTTTTATTGGCGGCAATTCAAAATGTTATGATAGAGAGTCTTATTGTTGGAAACACAGGATGCCCAAAATGTATTCAGGATTAAATGATATTCCATCGACTACAGCAACTGTAGCGATGAACAGAGGTTACAAGTGGTTACCACGCACTGAGAGGGACGACAAAATGAAGGAATGTGATCCAGAATGTAACCACAATGACCTTATGGACAAGGAACAAGAGTCATATGACCATTATCCAAATTCAGAGAAGTTCGATCATAGTGACCCGGCAGTATCTAGTGACCCGGAAGCTAATGGATACGTTTCCAATATGTTATCAAAATTTGTTAATTGGAGATGTTCTCGAGTTGGTAACACATGTGCTCACGGATCGCAATGCAGAACGAGTGACCTAGCGCGTAAAAGTTCTTATACAAATCTGGTAATGAATCTGCAGGATTATCGCCACAGTAACACCGTTTTAGCATCGCCTGAAAGTCATGAGCTAGACGCAGAAAATAGTGAAACGTCAGTAACGTGGCGGTCGGTTTTGAATTCAAAGAATCTCATGAATATCCTAAATCTTTTATTTTGGCAAGTGTGCACTGAATTACCAGCCTTATTGTTAATAAGACCCTGTCCATGGTCACTTTGTATTAAGATTGATATATTTACAATATTATCATATATTGCCTATAAATACAGTAGAAGAGAAACGATTAAAAGGATAAAATGGATACCGGCGTGGCGCCTGCCTTATCGCTAGATGCTGGTATCATCCATAAATACAAACTAATATAAGCTGTTACTAAAATTATATTTGTCTTTATTTAAAATTTTAGCAGTAAATTTCAAAGAAATAAAACTTTAAAAGACTCTTCTGAGTACGCTGTTATAATCAGCAAAATAATCAAAATCGTATGTAGCAGCATACCTAAGTATAAGGCTTTTTGTGAGGTTTCCAGAAAAGTTCAATTTTGAAATAATTTCCCTGCTTGTAATAGACCACTCATTCTAACCAGCGGTGCCCATCCGCTCCACTTTCAAAATGCTTGAAAGCAAACCCCTCAAATTAACCAATTTTCCTCCCAAAAGTGTGTGAAAATGCTTGCTCAGGTTGTTCCCCCCTAAGGAAGATAATACGTTTCTAATCACACTGATTTGCATATCAAATACATAGGAGACTACTTACGTGGTAACCTATGCACCCATCTTTTTAAACAGAATCAGTCTATATACGTTTATGCTTGCAGCCATAATTCTGTCCTTTCAATGAAGAGAATTTCTGTGTTACGAAATAAGTAATTAAAGTTTGATTTTGCTATTTTCGATGAAAATTATACTCTCCCCCCAAAAAAAAATCTTATGAGAGCAATCTGTGCCCTTAGTGACTAGCACGTGCGCCTTATGTGGGAAGGAGATATCGGGTTTGATTTCCGGTGGGTGAGCTTTTGTGATTTTAACTGTCCTCGATGTTTCTGTGTTCGTTTGCTTGTCATGTCCAGTAGTCCTGATAAGTGGTAAAAATGGAGAAAAGGGTCAGAAAGTTTTTTAATAACAAAAATAAAATATTGTATTGAGCGCTTACCTTTGGAGAGTGTGGTCTATAAATCGATCCATGTTTCCACCAAGTCAGTTTTTTTTAAAAAAATATAAGATTTCATACGCCAGGCAGTTTACATACTTGTAATTTTGTTTAATGATCAATTTATGTTTATTCTTGTACAGTCACGAAAGAAAGTATTCTTCAGTTGACAAAATTTCATTTCCTAATAACTCAAGAATAAATTAATTTATTAGAGTACCGATTTTGGCAACTTATCAAATTATAAAGATATCCAGATTAATTCATTTGTTCCCGAATTATTGGGAAAAAGAAAATTTTTCAACTGAAGAATACTTTCTTTTCCGTGTGTACGAGTAACAGTCTGTACAAATGTAGGAAATTAAATGAATTTAACAGTGTAACGACTTACAGTCTTATGTTCTCTTCTCACCTACATATGTGTTCAGAGGTTCAATGGTAATAAAGTCTGGTTGAATAAAGATATGGTAGATCACTTATGTATGGGGCATGTGGACTCAGGTTCGATCCTCGTTCCCACCAAATATACTTCATTATTTTTACATTTCGTATTGCAGGTAGTGCAGAGTAAATTTATAATTTTGTTTACTGGTCGAACTACAATATTTATTCTTGTAATTGTAATAGTCTGTTCAAATGTATGAAATGTATTTAACACGTCAGGCTAAAAAACTCTAACCTGTACGTAAATGTATTCCCTGAACTATTTTTCAGTGATGCTTCTAACACTATTCACATTAAAGTGATGCGCTGCGTAGACGGCGCAGGCTCATCTAATGCACTTTTTAGAAGTTGCCGTCCTCTGACTCTTTTAGAATGGGTATGCAGGCTTTGTGGTCTCAGTAGAAGATCAAGACCATTAATAAGATATTAACATACAGTAGTTTGTTACATTATTAGTTTGGGGTTTATATTAGAAATTGAAAGCTAAAAAATACGATTATAAATTTGAATTTGAATGTTAATTTAATTTTTAAGGCTACTAGACAACTAAAACTCTAGGGACGGGCACGAGTGAGTTCGAGCGAGTTTTCATTGAAATTCGACTCGACTCGAAACATATATCTTTGAGCTCGACTCAAGAACTCGACTCGAAAAATTTCCTCCAACTCGACTCGAATTTGAGTCAATTTCCTAAACAATTTTGGCTTTGATAAGCCAACAAACGTTAAGTGCCATTTCTATTCTACTTTCTCCTACATAAGTATAAAAATATTAACTCCTTGGTAATAAATATCGAAAAACGATAAGTGATTTTGCGGCATTGCTTCTCACGTTAGTGCAACAATGCAAACAGAACGATATGTCTTCTTTTGTGATTTAGTATTTATAGTTGTACTTTTGGTTTGTATAGAGTAGTGTTGCATGTAAGTATGGAAAAAAATACTTGTATTTTGGGGAATATAAGATATATTTAGATTTTTTCCTTTTTGCTTCCAGTTGAAACTCGTACAGTATACAGACTCGTATAAAACAGTTCAGACATCCCATGATTGATCTGATCTCACTAATGTCCTCGTTTAACTACTAGCCTGCTACGAGAGGAAACATCCGCTAGCATGTTATCTTCCCCATACTGACCGACCTGTATGAGAAGCGTTTGCAATTCGACCATGTGACGCGGGCGATGTTCGAGTGAATATTATAGGTTGTCTTTATACAGAGACGACAAAGAAATATAAAGAATGAGAAAAAGAAGTTTACTGAGAAATATCCTGAACGAAGAAAGCTGAAGAGAAGGAAATAAACTTTACGGACACCATATCATAAGTGCATCTCAGTACACCGTCAAAAGTAAGCCAACTTGACTTTTAAATGCAGAATTATAAATTATGATTTTAGGTGAGGTGGTAGCACTGAATGTTACGAAGAGACCATTCATCGTGCACAGAGTCTGGTTCTTATTATCGATGTTACAAAGAGACTCCTCTTCCGTTACAAAGAGACCTCTTTCGTTACAAAGAGATCGCTCGACCCCAGACTAGATTTCTTGACAGGTCTCTATGTAACGTTTTCGTTACATTGAGACCGGTTGGAGATATCTATCTATCTATCTATCTATTTATCTATCTATCTATCTATCTATCTATATATATATATATATATATATATATATATATATATATATATAGTGGTCGAAGTAAGATGGTATGCGGTGGTATGCCATACCGCTTCTGGTTTTTTAGTGATGAAGGCATACCCTCTCTGGTTTTTCAATGATTAAAACATACCGTCACTGCAAAGTAGATGCTAAATACCTTTAATAAATTCATTTTTATATACTGTAATTGACAAATAGATTTGCACTTAAAATATTTTATTTCTTATGTAGAAGTAATTTCTAAGGTGACAACATCGACATTTTTATTATCTTTTTCCTACCTTTCGTTTTTAAAATAAGGTGTTTTCGAAGAAGTTCACCTAGTTTATATTTTGATGTGGCATATTGAATTATTTATTTCTTATGAATGTGTATTCTTGTCTTAATGCATATAAATGCCGTGTTTTGAGCATGGGCAGATTTAGGAGTTGTCTACTGTGGGAGTGGACATTCCTGGGGTTTGGAATACCCCACAATCAAGTGGACCTAGAGTTCTCCCACAGGAAATTATTAATAAATAATCCTCATTCGTTTTTTTGAGCATTTTCGTGTATAATTTTCTGTAATACAACATAAGAGGATATTTTTAATTTTTTTTTTTCCAAAAAGTTGTTCGCGGGCGATCAAAGTTTCTACATATCCCCCTTCCCGTTTCCACAGAGAAGCTCTCCAATAGTTTTTCGGTCATTATATAAGCAGAAATGCAATCTTTTAGGTACCATACCCTAACTGCATTTCAACATTTAGATAGTCGGTATGTCGAGTCAAAATCGTAATAAACCATATTGCCTCTGCTTTGTTCCACTTCGAATACTATATATATATATATATATGTGTGTGTGTGCGTGTGTGTGTGTGTGTGTATGTGTGTGCGTGCGTGCGTGCGTGCGTGTGTGTGTGTGTGTGTGTGTGTATGTGTGTGCGTGCGTGCGTGTGTGTGTGTGTGTGTGTGTGTGTGTGTGTGTGTGTGTGTGTGTCTGTAAGTTTACAAATTTTCTGGTGACTGTGCGCACAGAATTATAAATTCTTAAGAATTCCGCATCTCTAAACTTTGATTTAGTTTGTATTGTGCTTACGAACATTCCTCGTGTACAGCCAAAGACAGTAGCAACTAGAGTTTTCTTTGTAACTGTTCGTATTCGTTTCAGTAAATATGGGAGTGCTGTTCTTAAGTAAGCACATACCAAATATATACTTAATATTTTCTTTGTATCTTAGGTTACATTAATATGAACCTCTATAATGATATCTAGGATAAAAATTAAATTTACATAATATTTATTTAGGTTGTCCGACCTGACCGAGGTATTTATAGGGTTTTTCCTCAGTAACACCCGGCAAATGCAGAGATTGCACCTTTAACATAGGTCCTGACCTACATCTTTCCATATCTCTGCCCCTCCTCTATCGCGACGATTTAGATAAACAACAAATCAAGTTCAAATTCTGCATAAGCTCAAAGGAAGGCTGTCATTTATCTGCTTGTATGTGGTTATAAGATTGGGTATGAGGGTGGAAGCGAAGACGATTAAAAATACGTTTACTAAATACAGTATAAACTGTTTGGGTGAAGGGAAATTTTGTCCGGAAAAGGGAAATTCTAAAGCTTGTGAAGGGAAAACGGCTCTGAAAGAATTGGCATCACTGTTACAATCGGAAAAGAAGAGAGGAAGGAAACAAAACCTGGGTAAGTGCACTAGTTAACTATTACTTTAGTTAAATATTCCATTAATTATATATTCTTTTAGTGTAACTTGCTTTAGTATAGTACTAAGTAAGTAATATAGTTTATGACTACAACTCGTTAATGATTGAGGAGAATGGAATGGGTGAATCTGAATTTTGAGAAATCTTTGAATATTAATGTTTTGAAACATTTTACGTTACAAGGGAGCAAAATGAATGTTATGTGTTTATTCATTCCGTTTTATATGTGACGATTTATTACGTGGTGCAGAGTTACTACAGGACTGCTTAACATAATTGCTAAGAAACCGTTTTCAGCGCGAAAATTCCCTTGTGTAGTGAAAATTTAGGCTTTAGGTCTCTGGGCTTTCGGCATCAATGGCCTTGTTAGCCCGTCACATATGAGGGATGACGTCCCTCGATGAGCACACTATCCGGGTAAAGGAAGGGAAGAAAGGATTGGGGAAGGAAGAAAACGGCCTGGGACCTATATGTTAGGTACCACTCCGGCATTTTCCTGCTGTGAATGAGGAAAACCCAAGGAAATCTCATTCAGGATGGCTGGACTTAAAATCTTTTGATACTTTTTCGACTGAGGAAATCGATCCCCAACGGGATCGAACCCGGGACCGTTCGCACCGAAGGCGAGAGCGTTAGCAACTACGCTACGCGGGGCCACTTGTGTAGTCTAGAAAACTCATTTTTATTAGGGCATTTTTTTTTTTTTAACTTTTAGTTTAACGCCCCATGATTGTACATAAACGTAAGTGAGAAGGTGACGATGAGATACATGATAATGGTGGAATCAAGAAAATGTAAGGAAACTGGAAAGTCTTAAGAATAACCACACCTACAGTGTTCACCAAAAGGCTATTTGTCGGGAGCAGGAATCGAACCAGGGACCTAACAGGTCAGAGGTAAGCGCTCTACTACAGAGCTTTCTTTTGTTTAAAGAACTTGTTTACATTGAAATATATATATTTGACGAAGATATTGATATATTTTACAGCCTCACTGAAATTTAAAAAAAAAAAGTAGTCAGGGAGAGCTTACTTGTCAGGTTTTTATTTTTTAAATTTAATTTGATTTGATTTCTATTTATTTATTTTTGCTTGTTATGTTCCCTAGTTAATTAATGTTTGGGTTACTGAGAATTAAAACCTTTTTAGTATTATTGTTATGGCATCACTTTGGAACCAAAAAGTTTGAATTTTTTTTCTTGTGTTTTCATATAGGAAGTTGGTAAGTTTGTGCCTTAGCATTGGTTTGGTTTCTACTGTAGAACGTAATTGAAGGTCATGTTGAGTTGAGTCTTGGCGGGTTTGAGTTCGTGAAGTGTCAGGCACTGATTGTGCCCCTGTCTTCTGTCTGTGATGTTTCCTGGTTTTGGGCAGTGACGTATTTATGTTGAGGAGTACCAACGCAGGCCGCGTAACTACAACACAGCTTCAACAACTACGAGTGCCAGGCGTTTGAATTTCACCCTTCGTTCCGGCGTGACTAATGCAGTATAGTACTAGGTTCAAATTCTATGGCTGGTAAAAACGGTATGGTAAGAAACACAACGTAATAGTTATTAGTTTAATTAGTGTTTCTTCATAGTATTGTTTCACTATTTCTAGAAGGAATTAACTATTAACGAAGTAATGAATAAGCAAAACACACTTTGATTGACGTTTACGATTTCTCATACTCCATTGAGGATGTTTTGATCCTCAGTTGCGCAAACATCCAGTATGCGTTTTTTTTTTTTAATTTTTTGTTGCTTACACTGCCTTACAGATGAGGGTTATAGTTAAGGAGCCGTACTTCCCATTTAGGGAAGGACGAGAAACGCCATACTTTCAGGAATTATTCATTGACTATCTAGGACAGCGTTTCCCAACCGGTGCGCCGCGGCACACTGGTGTGCCGTGAATGGGCCGCTAGTGTGCCGCGAGGAAGTCGAAGCAAATTATTAATTCTATAGCAATCAAATTGCAAGACGAAGGAAAAATGTATATTTTTATTTCACATTACTATGAACCTCTACTATGAATCTACAACTTTAAGTTTCATACCGTGTTACTTTTCTGTACATTTTTAATGTTGAAAATATATATTGGTTATCATTGTTGTGACTATTATTGCTTCTTTATTGTTGCAGACTATTTTGTAACTTGAAAATTTAAAATAACATTCAATCCTTTCGACAAATTAAATACATTTGTATTTTAAAAGTAAAAAAGATTTGTTTGTTCGTTCGTTATTTAGTGATCTTACTTCTTAGTGAAAGGTTGGATACAGTTTTCGAACAAGAAAGCTTAGTTTTAAAAACCTGAGTCCAATATTTCATTGCAATTGTTTTATATTTTTAAATTAGAATGAAAAATAAGCATAATAATTTACCACGGGGAAAAAAACAGTGATTGAGCTTTCTTCTCGGTGAGAAGGAGATCAATAATCGCAGAAAAAATACTAGTTTTATATTTACAAATAATAATATCTATGAGTGCGCCGCGAGAATTCAAGTTACATCCGTAGTGTGCCGCAAGTTGAAAAAGGTTAGGAAACGCTGATCTAGGATGTTAAAAAGCAGGTAATAGACTGAGTTCTTGCCCTTGTACTTAGGGTGTTTAGGTAGTGCAACAATAAGATGTATCCTCGTGCACGGGAGATGAGAAGTAGCTGTTCTTAACTATTACCCAGATGGGTTCCCTCGTGGCTAAGTGGTTAGTGTACACGCCTTTGGCGTGGGACACCCGGGTTCGATTCCCGGCCGGAGCTTATGTGGTTCGGATTTCACGTTAATCTGTAAGTCCATGTCTCATACAGCCTTGCTGCTGAAAGGAACGTTAAAATGAACTCAGCACTGCTTTACAGATGCAATTGTTCGATTCCGAGTTCGAATGAAGCTTTTTACGGGCAGGGGGTGACTTTTATATATACAATCCAAGCATTTTAGTTATCAGTCAGTGATGTAATATATATATACAGTAATATATACTGTAATATATATATACAGTATATATATATATTACAAAATTGAAAGTGACTAAGTTTATGACTCTCAATCTCTTAGGGCCGCGGTGGCTCAATGGTAGAGCGTTCACCTCTGGTGCTTGGGGTCCCGGGTTCGATCCCAGCTCCCGCCAAATGAACTTTGTGGTGAACAAACACCGCGTGCGTGGGTTTCCTCGGGATTTTCCCGTTTCCTCCCACTTTCTTCATTCCACCATTTCATTCATTGCTCATCATCACCGTCTCCTTTAGCCTAACCGGCATAACCGTGAGACATAAAACTCAAAGATTTCATTTCATTTTCATTTCCATTGTAGCTCTCCCCGCAACCAGTGTTGCCAAAATGTTGACAATAAGTTTGCGAAACGAGAGGTGGCGACTCGAATTTTGGGTGAAAAGTCGCTATAAAAAATAATCGAGAAATTCATTGTCTATAAGCATTGTTTTAAAGTTGTAGATGTAAACTAAACAATATGTTCTACTCACTGCCGCAAATCCCGGGGGGGGGATGACGGATACATGTCCCCTCCAATCTTGGAACTGAGGGGGAGTTTTCCCCAATAATCCGATTTGAAATGTGTTTTTTGGGAGAAATTTGATGATTTTTGTCCAATTGCTACAAAGGAACGTGAGATAAAATAGACGTCTCCCAGAATAAGCCTCAAATCTGCAGCTTCCCAATGCTGAAGACAACTCTGATACTCCACAACATTGTTTTTCAACTTCATAACTATTTTGGACATCGCAAAATAAAAAGTATGGTAACGGTCTTACCCTTCCCCCCCAATGTTGAAGACAGATTTGCGCCGCTGGTTCTACTCACATCTTTGTAAACAGGGCGCAACCAATCCTTGAATTCAGGGATCATTTCAGATTGTTTCGGGTACTTTTGTTCATATTGTGGAGTCAAAATAGTTCCGAAATAATTAACACTACAGTACTTACGTTAAGCAATTTTTTGTAAAAGAAAAACTGCAGAATAATTAAAAGACCCCAAAGAACAAATATAACAAACATCCACATCGCCTTTATTCACGCATCTATAGCTAATCTTTTTGCTATCGGTAAAGATGTATTACGTGTGTCTCTCAACGGAAACTGCGAACTAAAGGACATCAAGTTTGTAGTTCTTCTTCGTTAGAGGACAAGGGCAACATAACAATGCAGGATTGTGGGCCAGTGGGTACGCTGTATTTCCAAACTCTTCATCACTTGCGCTGATTAAAACAAACAAACAGAAAAAAGAACAAACAGAAGCATTATTAGTTCAAAAACTGTTTTGAACTAATAATGCTTCTCTACAGATGAAAATTTTGTTTGCAGCAAAAAGTCGCTAAATGTATAAGTAGCTGAATCGTCATTTAAAAATCACCCATAAAAGTCTCCAATCGGA
Source organism: Thermobia domestica (assembly GCF_964235325.1). Lineage (NCBI taxonomy): Eukaryota > Metazoa > Arthropoda > Insecta > Zygentoma > Lepismatidae > Thermobia > Thermobia domestica. The sequence goes on from NC_137464.1 coordinate 107,324,595, forward strand.
AAAATTATTCGTAGGGCGACCATACGTCCCGTTTTGACCGGGACAGTCCCGTTTTAGGGGCGTTTCCCGGCCTTCCCGTCAGTAGATGGAAAAAAGTAGTATTCGTCCCATTTTATGTAAATGAAAGAAGTAAATAACAAACCCAGTACCTTTACTCCTTTTAAAAGTATTAATAACAACAAAGAGGCAAAAATTGAACTGAAATTCCCTATATTAAACATACTCTATAGTTCGTAGTACTGCTCGAAAGACAGCAGAGATTTAGCAGTTGGTTATGTGTTGAACAAACTTCAACGTGTCTTTCCTTTTTCATAAGTACCCGCTCAGTAACTAAGAGAGAGAGAGGGGGAACTCTGATATCAAGGCACTGATAAATGAAATGAAATGAAATTTTTGAGTTTTACGTCCCACGGTTATGCCGATTAGGCTAAAGGAGACGGTGATGATGAGAGATGAATGAAATGGTGGAATGAAGAAAGTGGGAGGAAACGGGAGAACCCCGAGAAAACCCACGCACACGGTGTTTGTACACCACAAAGTTCACTTGGCGGGAGCAGGGTTTGAACCCGGAACCCCAAGCACCAGAGGTGAACGCTCTACCACTGAGCCACCGCGGCCCCAAGGCACTGGTAAGAACAAAGGTAGATCTAAAAGCCAGAACCTATCCCGTTTTTAACTGAAAATTTTATGGTCACCCTACGCTATCGTTGAGGTCGAATTCCCCTGATTTAGTGACTTTTCCCAAAATTGGCAACATTGACCCCCACCGAACAACACCAAGTCATCTGTAGCCTAGCAAGCATAATAGTGGGACGTAAAACTTTTATTTCATTTCGAACAACACCCCCAGAAACCTACTGTTATACCATTCCCAAAACACCCTTTTGTACAATTCTCCCTATTCGAAAAAAATTGTAAATAGCAGGGTTCATACATAAATATGGAACTCAATTTCCCTGAATTTTCCAGGTTTTCCAGGTATTAATTTTGCAATTTCCAGGTCTAGTGGAAGAAACTAATAATACGAGAAGACATAAATTTTAAGAATACTATATTTATATATTTGAGAATGGCCACCCTTCTCCCCAATGAACGATTGCAATTAAATATTGAGTCACAAGAAAATAAATAATCAAAACAAATAAAATTTAAGTTGAAAAATATTAAGTTGAGAAGCCTACTAAGGGAATTAATTAAACACTTTTGTTCCATACTTGAATACATTCAAAATATATAAAAATATTGGGTTGGGAAAGAAAAAAGGGCCCGCGGGATTTTAACAGATTCTTGTAGTACTCGACGACAGAAATCGATTACTGAAAGAATTTTCAAAATCGGCGCAGGCAAATATGGAGAAAATCATATTTTCATGTACCTGTTCAAAATGGGAAGGAAAAAGGGCCCGCGAGATTTTAACTGATTCTTGTAGTACTCAACGAGAGAAATCGACTAGTGAGGGAATTTTCAAAATCGGCGCAGGCAAGCATGAAGAAAAACCCATTTTCATGTACCGGATCAAAATGGGGAAGAAAAAAGGGCCGCGAAATTTTAACTGATTCTTGTAGTACTCAACGAGAGAAATCGACTAGTGAAGAAATTTTCAAAATCGGCGCAGGCAAGCATGAAGAAAAACGCATTTTCATGTACCGGTTCAAAATGGGGAAGAAAAAAGGGCCCGTGCGATTTTAACTGATTCTTGTAGTACTCGTCGAGAGAAATCGATTAGTGAAGGAATTTTCAAAATCGGCGCAGGCAAACATAGAGAAAATGGCATTTTCATGTACCGGTTCAAAATGGGGAAGGAAAAAGGGCCCGCGAGTTTGAACCGTTACGATGCATGTTCACGAATGTGCTCGTCTTCTCATATTTAGTTAATTACTGTACCACTGAAACATGTGACACAGAGTCACGTTGTGGATGACTCTGCAATCGGCAACCACTGCACATATACTCCTCCAGTCCCACAGTTTTATTATTTCGATCCATTCCTCACGTGCTAACGGCATGGTTTAACATCTGCAAGAAAGAGGTAAATGTAACGTTCAATTGGCAATAGCTTTTCACCAAATTAAGCTGCATGAAATCTGATTGCATTTTTGACATACTGAGAAAATTCTAGCCCGTGGCCATATGTATCACATATCCTACCAGTTCATAATAAAAATTTTGAACACAAAATTACGGTCGTCCGTGTGATGTACTCCCAAAAGGCCTAATGTGTATCACCCACCTCACATTCAATGAAACCACATCCGTGTAGAATTTAGAAAGGAACTTCTTATGATGTATACAGTATGTCTCAAAAGTTCCCTGACATAGGGTAACTCTGTTATTATCAGAGTTACAGCAAAATGTAAGAGGAAAAATCATATCGAAATATGACGTTTTCAATCTAAAGTGAACACTTTTTTTTTTTAAAAAAAAATCGGACGAGATATTTGTGCTGTATACTCTTTATGCACCCAAATTTAAATGAAAATGCAACGTTGTCATTTACCTGGACCCACAACATAAGTGAATGAAGTTCCTGTTTGAAACGGGGGCTGGCCATCGAAATGTTAGCGCAGAAGAAAGTAACTTCATTCACTTATGTTGTAGGTCCAGGTAAATGGCAACGTTGCATTTTCATTTCACATTAGGCGCATAAAGAGTGTACAGCGCAAACGAGTCATCCGATTTTAAAAATTCCTTCACTTTAGATTGAAAACATCATATTTGGAGATGCTTTCCTCTCCTACATTTTGTTGTAACTCTGATAATAACAGAGTTACCCTATGTCAGGGGACTTTTGAGACACCCTGTATACCTTATTTAATGTATGTTTTATGTCACTATAACTGTAGTATAATTTAGTTTGTTTAAATTTACAATTTAATATAAGTAGATTCGGATTTACATGCGTAGGATTTTGTATGCATCTAACTAATGAATTCTTTTATATTCAGTTGGCTTTGGACTGCAACTGATTATTGTAACCCATTATTGCTTGAGAAGAAACAAGATATCCGAATCTTCATTTGAAGAAATCAAAGGTCTATTGGAAAGCTGGGGATTACAATCATTAATTTCTACATTTCAAGGTGCGTAAATTATATATTCTGTGTTTCTTGTTAAATTACTATTACTATTATTGGGTTTAGAATCAATCAAGCACTTCATGATATTTTATGGGGATCAAGATGGGTGCCGGATAGATAAGTATTTAAGCGTCAGGTTCTTAATTCTTTTCAATTTAATATTTAATCAATGATTATTTTCTCCCTCGTTATTCGGCCAAATCGTATTCCAAGATCATCAATTTTCATTACTCAATTCTGACCGTCAACCTACATAGCATATTCGTAGGACGTAAAACAAAGATTTCCTGTTATTTTTTTTTGTTTCTATCTCTTTCCTCCATAGCTGTGAAAAATAACGCCTTCAGCATCATAAAAATTTGTATGCTACTTGCGCCTTCAGTCGTCTACTCTTCGGTGGCTCAGTGGTAGAGCGTTCACCTCCGGTGCAGGGGGTTCCTGGTTCGATCCCAGCTGCGCCGTGTGGACTTTGTGGTGGACAAACACCGTGCTCGTGGGTTTTCTCGGGGTTCTCCCATTTCCTGCCACTTTCTTTATTCCACCATTTCAGTCATTTCTCATTATCACCGTCTCCTTTAGCCTAACCAGCATAACCGTGGGACGTTAAAGATTTCATTTTTTATTAATCTCAGTATTTTATAGTGTATTCTTAAGCTTAAGGTGATGTATAATTAAATTTTGAATTCAGTTAACTTATTTTATTTCTCAGATTGTTTTTAAAATGAATGTACAAACGTTTATTTTCATTCTTGAGTGTTTAAAGTGATGTATAGTTATTAAACATAGTATTTAATATTGTACTCTTAACGTGAAAGTGATATACAGTTAACTTTTGAATTCAGTTAACATTTTTCTTTCTGAAATTGCTTTAAAAAGTATGTAAAAACGTTTCTATTTTCTTTCTTGAGTGCTAAAAGTGATGCAAAGTTATTAAGCTTACTACTTTATATTGTATTCTTAACCCTAAACTGATACACAGTGCGTTTTTGAATAAATTATATCAAGTTATTTGAGTGACGAATACTGGTAGAAAATCCTGACTACTACTGGAACATTTTGATTTTAAGGTGACGACTACTGGTGCAAGGATTTTAAAATATTGTTTTTCCTTCAACGGCTACTCCTTTTTGAATTCTGACTATATGGTCATTATAGGAAGGATCAGTGAGTCCTTCCAACTATGGTACAGCTCCGACAGATTCACGATGCTCAGAGAAAAGACAAAATAGTATGTTTTCAACCTTAAAGTGAGAACCATTGGCGTTTTTACCGTGCTATGCAAAAGTAAGTGAGTACTCCAATGGGGTTCCAATGCGGTACCTAATTTCTGCATTTTAGATATTTGGAAATACATGTCTCTAAAATGTAAACAACTGATTTTTTTTTTTAACTGAAAACTGCAACTCGGTAAGCCTTATGGATACCGAGATATGGGAAAATAAAGAGCGATACTATAGGTATGTGGGACTTGCATACTTGACGCTAGAATTCGGAAATTGAATTAAAATATGACTAACGGCTATCAAGATGTTGTCAAATAAAGGGAGGACCAACACAGTTAAGGGGTTTTAGTGTTAGATGCTAAAATTTCCGAAATCGGTCATAGAAAGTTAATAAACACCAGTAGCAATTTCATCTTAAAGTAATTAGATATCTTCAGGGGGTGTTAGAACATCATGGAGTCTACCAAAATTAAATTTTAAAAGCTTTTGAAAATATAATCTGACATTTGTAAACAATATTTGAAATATGTGTTTACCCAAAACTTCCAGCTAGTACATCTAACATCTGGAGAAACACTGAAATAAAAGCGTATGAGATCTTGAAATTTCGGAAACAATTATTGGTCGCAACAAAATTAAATCAGATGGGTACTTCTATGGGTTAAATGAGTACCTTAGTACAATTTCGATCGAAAATTTAGTTAGGCAATTCCAAGGGTTCATCGAGCTGTGCAAAAGAATGAAAAGTCGCTGTCAATATCTAAGATAGTCGAGAAGATATAAGAAATTATATATTTTATGACGTAAAAATAGATCTTTATGGATTTGTACTTTTGGGTCTTTCCCATAAGAAAAAAATTCAGGAAACTACTGTATATACCTTAATAGACAATTCAATGGACGGGGATACAGTAGCTTAGTGGTAGGGTTTTTAACTAGTCTTCTTTTGCAGAAACTATTGGAGTTTTCACTTATCCCATAGAGATACGATCATACTTAACTCCCTATTTCATTTTAAAATTAAATAAAAGGAAATATTTCAGAGTAGCGACCCACGATTATGCATTTTAGTCTCAGGGAGATTACGATTAAAGCAAGTGAATGTTGTTGACAGAATTGATGGAATGCAAAGGTGGGAGGAGAGGTAGTACCCCTAGAAAACCCACGAATACGATGTCCACTACAAACTGACGGCCGCGGATCGAACCACGAACCCAATACACCAGAGGTAAGCACTCTACCACTAAGCCACCGTGCTCCCGCCCATTTAATTTTCTATTAAGGTATATACCGTTGTTTTCTGAAATTTCTTCTTACAGCAAAGACTCAAAAGTACAAATCCATGTGGGTCTCTATTTTTACGACGTCATAAAATAATTTCTTATATCTCGCTTGCTATATTAGATATTGACAAAAAATGTTCACTTATTTCAGAGCCCGATGAACGCTTGGAATTGTCCAAAGAAAATTTAGAGCTGAATTAATCTTTCGATCGAAATTGTACTGACAAGTCTGAGGTAGTCACTTAACCCATAGAAGTACCATCTTATTTAACGTTTGTTAGGATCAATAATTGTTTTCTGAAATTTCAAGATCTAATACGCTTTTATTGTATGGTGTCTCTCTAGCTGCTAGATGTACTAGCTGGAAATTTTAGGTAAATACATATTTCTAATACTCTTTACAAATGTCAAAATATATTTTCCAAAGCTTTTAAAATTTAACCTTGGTAGACCCCATGATGTTCTTAAACTCCATGGAAGTACCTAATTACTTTAAGATGAAATTGCTACTGATGCTTATTAACTTTCCATGACCGGTTTCGGAAACTTTACCACCTAACACGAAAATCCCATAACTGTATGGATCCTCCCTTTATTTGACAATATCTTGATAGTCATATTTTAATTAATTTTCTAAATTGTACTGTCTAATATGCAAGCTCCACGTACCTATGGTGTCGCTTTTTATTTCACCATATTTCGGTAACTGTTAGGCGTACCGACTTGCAGTTTCGGCAAACACACACCTCTAACGTTCTTTAAAACGTTATTAAGACATATTTTAGAATATTTAGAAATGAGAGTTCTGCGAATATCATGGTACCCGAAAAGCCCCATCAGGGCGTGTGTGTAGTGTATTTAATTGAAATTACTTTTGAGGTTGTTGTAAGCCCTCGTAATTACATTTCCGAAACTGCACCATCTAGTACTCAAACCCCACACTTCTATGGTGTCGCTCTTTATTTTCCCATATCTCAATATCCATAAGGCTTACCGAGTTGAGGTTTTCGGTAAACAGATGTCAGTTCCTTACATTTTAGAGACATACATTTCCATATATCTAAAAAAAAATACAGACATTAGATACCCCATGGTACCCCGAACACCATTGGGGTACCCACTTACTTTTGAATAGTAATACATTTTGAGTTGTTATTCAGCATCAATAAACACTTCGTAATTTTTCTATGTGCAACCTAAAAGTCCATACCTGACCGAACAGATTTTGTCCATTTAATCTCAAAAATGTTAAGATACTTTGTATTGTTAAGTACAACCAAGTTGAGCACACCAAATGTAACATTTTAAATGTTTTCTGATTTTTGTTTCAGGTATTTCGTGCATCAAACCAGGATTCTGCTTGAAAGACAGTGAAAAGAAGCAGTGTAGGTTGTGGCTAAAAGTACGTCCTTTCTGAAGACAGACCCAATTGTACTTACATTCTTTTGTACGAACATATAACCCTAATAAAGATACTGTACTACAAATTATTTCTTTCTTCCATAAATTAGAATAAAATATTGTCTCTGTTTAAAGAAAATGTTTGTTACTGTTAAGTCATTTCAACTCTTTTTCTCTGTAATAAGAACATTATCTTTCGCAATATTTTTTTATCTTTGTGCTATTACGTTTGAATGAAGTAAAATTCTATACGAAGCACTATTATTTCAGACATGCATTAATAACTAATGTATTGTTCTGTATGTAAGACAATGTGTATACTGAACATGTCTAGCAAAGGTGTTGTTTTAATACAGAATCTGTAACTCAGCTTTTCAGTAGTCAACTTTATTGGGAATCCGAAGAAAGAAGTAAAAAAAAAAAAAAAAGTTCGACTTACCAACGTATATGTGTTCGAATTCTGGACTAATCCAAATTATCCAGAGAAATCATATATTTTTTGTTGCAATTTCAGATGTATCCTTTATCCAAGTCGTATGAAACGGAGACTTCATACATCGCTATACTTTGTATGAACTATGTTCCGTATTACTTAATCACTTTGTAACTTTCTCTAGTGTTGACAAGGCCGCAGGTGTCAATCGAATAGTTTAGTGTTTCACTCATGTCACCTTGTGACTAAGGTACGTCCTGTCGGTATATATATATGGTACTGGGTTCAAGTAGCGATAAAATACATTTTTAGCATTAAACAAATGCAAAAGTCTACACGAAATGAGATACCATGATCTCTGACTTACGGATAACAACATGAACTAATGGTACTGAGTGTGATTGAGTTTACTAGTTACTATCTGGCTAAAATCAGTGTTCCTTTAGCTATAGTTCTTTTCGTGCTCTGAATTGCAAAGTTTGAAATAACAGTTTTAAATTATTGTATATATATATATATATATAATATCTTCCGAGTAATTCTGAGAATCATTGCTCTTTCTTTAAGCAATGTATGAGACTGTTAATCCGCTCGTTGCTTAAAATGTTGCACTAAGAAGGATGCACCCACGAAAATCCAAACTTGCAGAATGTCTAGAGCAGGGAAGGATAAATATGTTTAGTCGATGGCTGCACAACGCCTCCGCTGTCACCACGTTGTCGCACAGCGAATACGGCGGACGTTTAAGAGTATTCTGCACTTACTATTAGGTATCGGCCTGGGAACTTTGGCGCAGCTACCCAGCCTCCTTCTTGGTGTTGCATTTTTATGGCGAGTACTGAGTAGAAATCATCTTGTGAGCGAACACGTTTTCAGCTGACACCATACTTTTAATTGTTGCGACATTAAAAAAAAAAACATACCTGTTAATTAAAATGTACAGAGAAGTTGTTTGAGTTTGAATATAGGATTGTATATGGCTGTGCATTTTGCATTATTATTAAAGTGCTGGAACTAACTAACAACAAAGCATATGATAAATTCTTACAGTAATATATCACATATTGATTTACTCTGTATGAAAACGAAAATAGTTTAACATATGGTTAACCTCCTTTGTGCCCATAATTTTAAAATTAACGCTTGTGTCACTTTTCAACACTTGGCTTTGCAGTAGCTTCCTAACGAATTAGCAGGAAATCCAAACTTATAGGACACCCTGCAGGTAAATACATTTCTTTGGACACTTTCACTGCTCCAAACTAAGATTGTTAATTTTATTATTATTGGCACAAAGGAGATCAAACATATTTTAAGCTATTTAGTTTTCATACAGAGTAAAACAATATTTGACAACATTACAGTAAGAATGTATCATGCATTTTGCAGTATGTTGCAGCACTTTAATAATGGTGCACTATACGTACAATCTAGATCCTAAATATGTCCAATCCATATATTACAAGAAGGCAATACGCATGCGATACAGGTAAAATCCGTATATTTCATATGGACAACCTATTAGCTATATACATCCAATCCATACATTACATATGGCCAACCTGTACGCGACATACGTATAATCTATATGCTGCATGCATACAGTCTGTAAGCTACATATGTGCACTCTGTATGGTGCATATGGATATTCTGTATGCTGTATCTGGACAAGCTGTGTGCGACATAAGGAAAATCTGTATAATACATACGTACAATACGTATACTGTATCTAGTCGTACGTACGGGGCACAAGTACAATATAGATGCTGTCTAGGGGTTGAACGAAAGAAACATACGTAAAGAACGTATATTGCATACTTCTTGAAATTATGCTCCGTCCTGATAGTCAGTGTGTGTCGTCATTATTAACCCACATGCTACATACGATCCTGACGTCACAAAGCTAGATATCACCTCCGTATATATTTGTTACTGCAGATGACGTCACACGAATGACGTCATTGCACTTATGCAGACAGTGCGTATAATACATACTTTTTCAGCTATACGTTTGCTGCAGGATGTTATATACGGTTGTACGTTAAGTCCAGAAACTACAGGAATTACGAATGTAACCTACGTTTTTAAGTATGCCACCTACATTTTTTTTTCTCAGTGTAGCTACGGGATAATCGTTGCCGGCAAAGCAACAGACGGTCATCGAACAACATGGTGCATATGGAGTTTCGTAATATTGTGTTGAAAATACAATAAATATACTCTCAGTTTTGACTTCTAAGTGCTCAATACTTTTTAGATACCCTTATAGTATATTTTATATAAGTATCGCCTGCCTTTCTTCTTGATTTTTTTTTCATTTATTCCAGCATGAAACTGATCCAAAACTGTATTAGAAATAAATAATAAATAGAAGATAAAGTGATACAGATAGTAGTATAAACTACGAGGCAAACGTTGAGGCTGTCTCGTCTCAAAAAAAGTGTCGTAAAAGTAATGTCTCTTCTCGGAGAGTGTATCTGTTTCTATTGCAAGAGCTCTCTGTGCTGTCTCGTATGTCGTTACAAAACTTCTGTCTTGTCTAGTCTCTTAGGTAGCCCTTGCTAGTAACAGTTCAAGATTTAAAAAAAAAAAAATTAATTCAATATACAAAAGAAAAAAATTACTTTTATTTTTAGGAATCACAAATCGTGAGGGACAACATATATTCATTTTTTCAAATTGTGGATTATGTATAAACTTATAAATATTTTGCGATGTAAAATATGTAGTATATTGCCAATGTCTTCGAACGAATATGTCTTCGAAATATTTTGTCAAGGGTTTCTTCTTGAATTAAATTGGTTTGGGTACAAAACCTCGCGGCCAGAACATCGCCAGGCCGAAACCTCGCGGCCAGAACCTCGCCTCCCAAAACCTCGCAGCCCAAAATCTCGCCGGGCCGAAACTTCGCCTGGCAAAAACCTCGCCGCCCAAAACCTCGCGGGACAAAATCTCGCCTGGCCAAAACCTCGCCTTGCTAAAACCTCGTCTTCCAAAACCTCGCGCCCCAAAATATCGCCATACCCAAAATCTCGCCTGAACAAAACCTCGTTGTAATGATCTCGCGACACAGAGTCTCGCCTGGTCTATGGTAGAGCGTTCACCTCTGGTGCTTGGGGTCCCGGGTTCGATCCCAGCCCCCGCCAAGTGAACTTTGTGGTGGACAAACACCGTGTGCATGGGTTTCCTCGGGGTTCTCCCGTTTCCTCCCACTTTCTTCATTCCACCATTTCATTCATTACTCATCATCACCGTCTCCTTTAGCCTAACCGGCATAAGCGTGGGACGTAAAACAAAGATTTCATTTCATTTTCATTTTCTCCTGGTCTAAATTAAGCGAGACGTAATGTCGCCTGGGAAGAAATGTCGTCAGGATAAAACCTCTTCACGACGATATCTTCAATGTAGAATGTTCTATATATTACTATATGTATATATTTAGTATTAACACATAATTACATTAAAATAATGACAAGAAAAATTCTAATGCATCCTTTGGAAATCTATATATATAAAAATTAAATGACTATGTTTGTTACATTATACCTCTTGAGCCATCCTACCGATCTCAATCAAATTTTCAACATAGATGAGGTTCGAGCCTAGGATGTCTTTTATAATTTCACAAAAATATATAATTAATAATTTATAATTTCTCGGCACAACAAAACGCAGTGGTATATATATATATATATTGGGTGTTGCAAAATAAGTGTTACAACTCTTGGGATGTGACTCCTGCCACTGAGACAAGAAAAAAAGTTCTCTTGAACTTTCGGCTATCGGACATAGTTTCAGATCTACAAGGTACCGAAAGCGTGGGAAAATGACTTTCGGACGCCAATAGTTCGGAAACTATCCAATGTAAAGAGGGCGGATAAAAAATTCACTGAAGAAGTCATACCTGCTGTATTAAATTTTGCATGTTTTACAATCCTACCATGCAAGCGCAAGGGATTCCCCAAAGGAACGTAGGGAGTTCCGGTTAATCTGCCAAATAAAAATTGGTCTAAATGGATATGAATTGATAGGGTTTCTACCAGGTAACAAGAATTCGTTTGTATTAAGTCGATATCTTTAACAAATACAAAATGGCGGATACCTTCATGCCTGTTGTGTGTGGTTGCATAATCGCCAGGTACGGATGCTGGCCAACAGTGACGTTCTGAGTATTAAGTGTAGCGAATTTGTACTCAAATGCTCTAGAAAGACATCTGGAATGTCGGTAGAGCACAACAGATGAAGCAGGGTGATTCACATATGTGGAAACACTTAACAAAAAATGCTCAGAAATGCACCCATACTAAGTAAACGTGAGTTCAAAGCGTCGGAAATGCAAGGAATAGCATCAAGAACATGAAAGCCATTGGCAATTCACCAATAATATTCCCTCAAACCGATGCAATATGTGTACGGTTGCATACCAATAAGGATGCAACAACTGAGGCCAAGTTGAAATTGTGCGCGGGTATTCACTAAGAAACTAGGTAAACTAAAGGAATGTCACTAGTGCGATCGCATGATCGATATTGATATGTGGCCAATGTGTGTGTGGATATCGACATGTAGCTAATGGACAAATGTCAACGTGTCGCACTACTGCTGGGACACAGCCCCACGTGCGAAAAATAGGACAATAACTACTCAAGTCTTGAATCTGAGGCCGTGGGCTCCCAGTAGGACTGGAAACTGCGACCACGCGAGCGAAAGCGAGCGCGCTAGCCCTGAGGCATCAAGGGAGCCTCACTTTCACTGTATTCATTTCTTTGAGGAGTACCCACTTTGTTTGGCAAGCGCACTTGTACAGCCTCCCGACATGCTTGTATGTTTCATTTTGTTACTTCTACTGCACAGTTGTAAACAATCAGAGCTTTAAGACGTTTCTTCCTATCTCTCATGTCGTTTTATTTTCCACATGTATGGTGTTCCAGCAGAAGTGTTACGTGTGCCAAATTGGTTCATTTTCGTCTTTGTCTTGGCATGTGCACTGTGTGTAAGATACGAATTTCTGGAGGTATTTTCCTATATTTCGTGTACGTTATATGTCCCAGAGGACGTGGGACGTGATACAAGTTTATTATTTTCACGCTCTATCAAAATTTGAAACATTGATTAAGAGATTTCTTTTCATATGTGTCGCATGTGGAACAATGTCCCAAACAAAGAGGGACATTAATACAATCGTGTTCTAGTTACGTTCTACCAAAAAGCGCACCAGATGTAATAGCAGAATATACAACGTTATTTTCCTATTTTTCGCACCTGGGGCGGTGTTCCAGCAGTAGTGGGACATGCCATTTGTCCATTAGCTACATGTTGATATCCACACACACATTGGCCACATTTCAATATCGATCATGCGATCGCACTAGTGACATTCCTTTAGTTTACCTAGTTTCTTAGTGAATACCCTCGCACAATTTCAACTTGGCCTCAGTTGTTGGATCCTTATTGGTATGCAACTGTGCACATATTGCGTCGGTTTGAGGGAATATTATTGGTGAATTGCCAATGGCTTTCATGTTCTTGATGCTATTCCTTGCATTTCCGATGCTTTGAACTCACGTTTACTTAGTATGAGTGCATTTCTGAGCATTTTTTGTTAAGTGTTTCCACATATGTGAATCACCCTGCTTCATCTGTTGTGCTCTACCGACATTCCAGATGTCTTTCTAGAGCATTTGAGTACAAAATTGCTACACTTAATACTCAGAACGTCACTGTTGGCCAGCATCCGTACCTGGCGATTATGCAACCACACACAACAGGCATGAAGGTATCCGCCATTTTGTATTTGTTAAAGATATCGACTTAATACAAACGAATTCTTGTTACCTGGTAGAAACCCTATCAATTCATATCCATTTAGACCAATTTTTATTTGGCAGATTAACCGGGACTCCCTACGTTCCTTTGGGGAATCCCTTGCGCGTGCATGGTAGAATTGTGAAACATGCAAAATTCAATACAGCAGGTATGACTTCTTCAGTGAATTTTTTACCCGCCCTCTTTACGTTGGATAGTTTCCGAACTATTGGCGTCCGAAAGTCATTTTCCCACGTTTTCGGCACCTTGTAGATCTGAAACTATGTCCGATAGCCGGAAGTTCAAGAGAACTTTTTTTCTTGTCTCAGTGGCAGGAGTCACCTCCCAAGAGTTGTAACACTTATTTTGCAACACCCGATATATACAGAGCCGTAGCTAGAGATTTCGGCCGAAGTAGAATTCGGCGCCCCTACTCTCACCACACCAAGCTCTTCTTTCCTTTTTTTCATTTTACTTATAAGAAAAGCAGCATATATTGTTATACTACACTGAATTTTTATTAAGTTGCAGGCGAGATTTTGGCCGACGAGGTTTTGGCCACGCGATGTTTTGGGCGGCGAGGTTTTTGCAACGCGAGGTTTTGGCCCGGCGAGATTTTGGGCGGCGAGTTTTTTTACACGCGAGGTTTTGGCCCGGCGAGGTTTTGTCCCGTGAGGTTTTGAGCGGCGAGGTTTTGGCCAAGCGAGATTTTGTCCGTATCCCATTAAATTTGAATATTATCACCTGCACACTTCGGAATACTGGTTTCAGTTCTGGGAATTAGACATCTAATCTTTTTAAGATTTCTGAGGCCGCGGTGGCTCAGTGATAGAGCGTTCACATTTGGTGCTTGGGGTCCCGGGTTCGATCCTAGCCCCAGCCAATTGAACTTTGTGGTGGACAAACACCGTGTGCGTGGGTTTCCTCGGGGTTCTCCCGTTTCCCCCACTTTCTTCATTCCACCATTTTATCCATTACTCATCATCACCGTCTCCTTTAGCCTAACCGGCATAATCGTGGGAGGTAAAACCCAAAGATTTCATTTCATTTTCATTTTTTCTTTGTAAGATTCCGTGCATTTTCACACGGTGCACATTATCGAGCAATTTCGCACAGTCCTATTTATCGGATTAATCATTCTCCATGTGTCATGCATTTTCACATGGTCTATCTGGGAATCACGTGATTCATCACGTCAAACATGTTTCCACTCCAGTGTTTTCGGAAATGTATATCGTTTCTACAGGTTGACTTTCAAGACATTCTGCGGATAAGTTGGTCAAAAGCTACATGTTCAGAAATTAATGTATGTCAACAATAAAGTCATTCTCAACAATAAAACAAGCACTTTATTAATCAAATTGGAGCCCATTATTCAAAAAAAAAAAAAAAAATTGAAGATGAATTAAATAAACTTTTAATTTGTGATTGTTCATTTCCTATTCTTGCTTAGTTCAATCTACAGGTGCGTAGCAAGAATTCTATGTTTTGGTTACGAAGATGTGAAAGCAGTACTAAGGGACAGCGAGTAATGGTTTTTTGACGGAAAGTTTAAGAGTTGCTGCAAGTAATTTTTCAATTGTACAGCCACCAGCAAAAGTATCTGTCCCCTCCACTACTTGAGGTCTAGATAATTTGCAGTTTGTAAAATGCCTGGACAGATGCAACCAATTTACACGAAACTTTTCTCGTTACTGACAGCAATTGGTAGCCCTGATCCAGGTGTTTATCCAGGTAAAATTTTAAACTAAATGACAAACGAAACAGTTTTCCATTCTAAGATGAATCTCTATGGTTCGGATCGTGTTGTGCAATGGACACCATATATTATTCTCAGTATTGCTGCGTATGTAATGTATTATTTCGTTATATACTATATGTTCAGAAAAACAAAAATATTGACCACGTACGAATCAGAAAATGCTTGAAAGTAGATAAAAATATCAGATCTAGAACAACTGCTGGAAATAAATTTGTTAAAGATTGCCTATATTAACAAACTTTATCCAATTCTCCTCATTTTAACATCTTTTTCTTTCTGGAGAGGAGATCTTGCTCCTCCCACTGAGTGTGAATTGAAATTGACATTGAAACATTTGAAAAAGTTTGAACCTGGCCGGGATTTAAACTTAGGTCCGCGGAATAGAAGTTCAATGCGCTAACCACTTACCTACCGCGTCATTTCAGTTTCCACCCAAACTAATAGCCAAACGTTGCATGGAAGACTATACACAAGGTACTAATGATCGTATAAGGAGACGTCCCTTATGTGAGCGTCACAATGAGTTACTCGAGATTTGCTTCTTTAACTCAAAAACAAATTATTTAGATCGCCAATGAGGAAAATATCACGAAACGGTCTTCAAGTTGAGACTACCTCATCGTTTTTAATGATGGTCCCGATTTAGATTACTATTCTTTCTCACCTTAACTTCTAATTTCCAAAGAAGAAAAGACCGCAGACACTATTTTCGCATTCTTTGCATTGCATCAACACGCATAGAAATAGAAAGTTCTATTTTTATCTTCCATAACTACTACCTTATTTTATTTTCTTTGTATCAGGAAATTGTAGCACAGTGGTAAAGCATAAAACTAATATGGCAGAGACCCGGGCTCCAATCCCGTCGTGGCAATTCTTTTTTCTTTGTTGGAACGTATTGTTTACTTAATTGGTATTGTAATTCTGTTATTCCTTTCTTCTTCTTCTTCTTCTTCTTCTTCTTATTATTATTATTATTATTATTATTATTATTATTATTATTATTGGAAAGTCGAGATTTGGCTACATATTTTATATTTCATGAAGTTTTTGATTGAATTTTAAGTATTTTTGTTGATGTCAAAGTATATGGAAACTATCTGAAATGGTGAATTAGTTTAAACATTAATATTTCTAACAGTAGTAGTAGCAGAAGTAGTAGAAACTTATAAGCAATTGCTGGGAAAAAATAATCTTTGTTTTTCATCAGTCGTATTTTTGATCCATACTAACGATATGCCTTACGTATTCATCAATTTTCACTAAACACGTTACGTTCCCAGACAGTACGAATCAAGGTTGACACGTAAGGCATGATGCAATTGCTTACGTCATCTTGTAGTCGTGTTCCGTAGGTCACTTTCCTATTGCGAGTGCACTGAAGAAAGTCGTCTCAACTCTAAGATCGAGAGAATATTTTGCATGTTATCTTACGTTGGAAGTCTACTATCCTTGGATGAAAGAAGTGATAAAAACGTAAGTTCCAGAATAGCGCAGGCTAAAGACGCATTCAATAGGAAAAGAGGACTACTAACATCAAGAAATGTGTCGTTGGACGTTCGAAAACGATTTATTAAGACCCTGGTATGGAGCGTGGAGCTTTAGGGATCAGACACATGCACATTGAGAAAAGCTGAAATATCCAAGCTGGAAGCATTTGAAATATGGTGTTGGCGCAGAATGCTACACATATCATGGACCGAAAGGAAAAGGAATGAAGGCGTACTAAACGAAGCCAATGAAGAACGCTAGATCATGAAGATAATAGGAAAAAGAAATAGCATGTTTGACCATCTTGTTCTTCACACCGATTGGATCACCGTGCTGATAGAGGGAAAAGGCATAAGGCAAACCAGGAACAGTAAGACCAGAATAGAATATCTAGATACAGTTACGAAGAAGAGCCCTTATCAAAGTATAAAACAGCTCTCCCAAGTGAGAGACAGGTTTAAGATTTCCATGTTGCCCACCAACTTATGGTTGAGGTGAACAAGAATCTCTTACATTGGAAGTATCAATGTTAGACATTATAAAAAAATCCTTTAATTACCCAACGGGAATCGAACCCAGGACCGCCGAGATGTGAAATCAACAGTTATCCCACTACTCTAAGATATCGCTGTTAATTAAGGGGGAAAGCTTGGTGTGAAGTGGCTTCAGCAAATTCACACTTTTACGATTTCAATGTTGTAAAACCCTTGTTTTGGTCATAATAAAATAGACAGTCTTATGTAGAAACAATAGTCAAGAGAATTCAAATTTAAATTGTCAATGTAAATTGTTGAAAATGAGTGATAGATGCAGTATTAGTGAATGTTGTTGCAGGCTTTAGATAGGAGGAAGTTTAACGCCCTGCTTGAGCATCGAAGTTAAATGTTATGTGAAGCTACAGTTTAATTATATCTCTTCGGGTATTTCTTTATAATTATTTTTTTTTCACGAGCCATTAATATACATTGCAGATTGTGAAGTTCAACATTTTTTCCAGTCTATTCGCTATTGCGGAAATTAAAATCTCTAACCGTTGGCCCGCAAAGACGTGATGTGTGGCTTGCGCACTCAAATTTACTTTTTATACATATATTTTATCTTTATTACGTTATTTTGTATGGAAGTTTTGTTTTTATGAAATGTAGAAAAAGGAAACTTACAATGAAAACAACCTGAAACTCAAGCTATTCCATGCCGAAAGCGTCGGTGGACTACCAGCGATGGGCAATTAGCTATCTCTCGGCAAAATTGGATGCCCCGCAGCAAAAATAGGATAGTATCAAGCAGGATCGATGAATGTTGGCTCATCGTCATGAAGGATTGTCTATCTTTGCAGAAAATCGATGAATTCTACAATTACTTCATTGAACAATGGATGGACAATCCAGACATTCCAAGAGAAATATGGAAATGCAATGGTCAAAGACTCAGAACAAGCAACCCAGTGGAGGATTGACTAAGTTAAACTGCTGCATATCTAAGAATACAAGACATCTTGAAGCTTGCAAATGTACTAAAAGCAGATGAGACGCCAAGTTTTTATGTTCTTGCGAGTAGGGTTTAGAAGCATAGAAAATCATTTTGACGAACTGTTGAAATTAGTTCTGGAGAAGCTGGAAAATAGTGGAGACCGTAAAAAATGATTGAGAAGCTTGAGCTATCTCCAAAAACTGGAATAATGTGCTATAAATTATACAACATGCATTGACGATGTGCAGAAGTATGAAGATTCCACCGTAATTACGTGCTATTCCCTTTGAAAATAACATGATGATAAGGTTCTTCTTAAAACCCCCTTGGAGTACGGAGCTAATGTTGTGTGTTTCACAAATAACAATGTTTTTTCTATGATCGGGAACGGACACATTTTTCTTCGACTTTTCAACTTTCTGATTGAATTCTCTGATGTGCTGCTTATTTTATTCTTTATTTATTTTAATTTGTGATTGTTCTATCTTCTATTCCTAATTACTTTAATTTTTGATTATTCTTCTCTCGTTCTTATTTATTTTTATTTGCTATTTTGCTTGATTTCATCTATTTCAATTTGCGATAGTTTAAACTCATTATTTTTCTATTTATTTATTTCAATTTCTCATTGTTTATTATTTTTCCCTTTTTTAATATAATTTTTGTTTGTTCATTTTTTAATCTGGGTCTTGTTCTCATTTCACATTTGAATATATATATATATATATATATATATATATATATATATATATATATATATATATATATATATATATATATATATATATATATATATTGTAAAACGACACACGTCAAGTTTTCTCAAATACGAAATAACGACAATATTGTGTTTGCTACGCGTAGATACATATTTTGTGAGATATCTGCACCTGTCAAGCTGTTGCCTGCACTTGGTACATTGTAAATAAATAGACGTTTTTGGAGAAATTATATTATGTAGTATAGTTTTTCTCCTTTTCCTCTAAATTTGGTTTTCTGACATGTCTCGTCTACTAAAAAAAAAAAAAAGATTCGTTTGTTCTGTGTTTTCCCTCCGTCTAGAGTGAAAGGATGAATCACATGATTGACAGGTGGAGCGTGTGAAAATGCATGATACCTGAAGTATGATTAATCTGATAAGTAAGACCGTGCTAAATTGCTTAATAATGGATACCGTGTGAAGTTTCAAAAATGCACAACACCCGTTCTAAATTCTTCTACAGCCATAGAAGATAAAAAAAAAATCAGATTTATCGAAACAAACATTTTAAATGGGACTATTACTTGGCTATACGTGTTCGATTCCCGATGAAGACACTCGATCGAAGATTGTAAAAAAAATCCGACCAGCCATCCTGAGAGAGGTTTCCTGGTTTTTTTTTCATTCACACAAGGCAAATGCTGTGATAGTACTTAACATAATGGCCCCAAGTCGCTTCGTTCCTTTCCCATTCCTTTCTTCCTTCCCAATTTTCTAGGTGGTGTGATCGGCGAGGAACGACATCCATCATAAGTCCGGGTCAACATTGCCAAAGATGTAGAAAGTCCACAAATCTAATTCCTAATCCTAATCCTAATTCGTAGGTACATTGTTCAATCCTAGGTTTGAGCCCGCCTTACGCTATAGGTTCATGAATCACATAATATCAGTGCTGAAAATATGTGTTTCTTCCTAATAAAATTGGCTTGAAATTTTAATTGATCTGCTTAAGTGGCCAACCACATTTCAATAAGGAGAAATAACACTAAAGATAAAGTTTAAGTAATTTCTAATTTGAACAAAAGTTGCTTCATTTTAAGAAATAGATAGTGGGCTTCAGCTTTGGCTGAAATTGACAAGGGTTGACTCTTAAATTTAGTAACATCTTTCAATGATGTATTTATTCTTAATTTTTCATTTCCCATAAATGATCGAATGACTTGTATCAAAATTACTATAAAGGTGACGGAGAGAATACCAGGTGACTTATTAAGTTTGGTTAGGATTAGTCAAGTCTAAAGACCAAATTTGACAAAGATCAAGAGTTATTGATATAAACCAAAATTGGTATGGAGACCATTGATAGCCTATTTGATGGCCTTGATATTTGATTGATATCGGTTGAGGCTAATGCCAAACTTGACCATTTTTTTCTAATAATTTCCTCAGAATTTTTATTCTTATGAAAGGTGTAACCGATTTGTATCAAAATTGGCATGATGATCATTGGTGCTAAATTTAGGTGATCTGTCAAATATTATTGACATCGGTGAAGATTAAGCTAAAGTCTGCCAATATCTAAAGCGAAAACATGTCTTATTTGTTAAGAATGACCTGAAAATTTTAGAGGAAAATTTGCACCAAGAGTATTAGATGCCCTACCAAATTTAGTGCAAGTGAGTTACGGCCAGATTTGGTCAAGACCAAACTTTTCCAAGACTAAAACCCAGAACCGACTTTGACCAATTTGGAGTAAAATTGCCATACACATACATATCATTATTGTCCTACGTAGCTGTCCTAAAAAGTTTAGTTAAAATCGACTAAAATCGACTAAAAGCCAAATTTGTTTTCGGCTTAAAGCACAAGCTTTTATATCAACATTTTTTTATTCCTCGAGAAATGTTTTAGTCAACTTGGGTCGAAATTGGCAGGAATGTTATTTATTAATAGTCCACTCAGATGGTTCGTCAAATTTGAATCTGTGTATTTTTGCATTTGCCTACAAACTTTGAAATATTCATCACATTATTTCTATACTTATCTCCACATTTGTGACTACAGTCCTTTTTTTTTTTTTGTTGTTGTTGTTGTTCTTTATTTGTCTCTATTTCTATTTTAGTTTATAAAGAAGTATTTTTTCCATAGTTATACTTTTAGTTGTTTGTAAGGCTATAGGCCTATCTAGCTTTTTAGAACTGTTTACAATGGTTACCTACGAGATAATAGTTCAAGGCTCATCTGTTTCTATTGGAAGTTCTCTATTTCCTCTGTTTATAACATTTAGGCACAACAACAACTTCTACTACTACTACTACTACTACTACTACTACTACTACTACTACTACTACTACTACTAATAATAATAATAATAATAATAATAATAATAATAATAATAATAATAATAATTATTATTATTATTATTATTATTATTATTATTATTATTATTATTATTATTATTATTTGTTACTATATTGTAAATTAAATTTAGTCGATCTATAACTGTACAGCACATATACCGCTAATATTTGTTTCTTTTATTCTTAATATTTCTTCACATACTCCACAATAAGTACTTGTTTTCAACATGAACTTTATCCTTCTAATAAATTTTTTTCCAGTTGAACGTCCCACGATCATGCATCGAGTCGAGGCTAAGGGAGACGGTGATGATAGGAAGCATGATAATGGTGGAATGGCGAAAGGGCGGAAACGGGAGAACTTCAAGAAAACCCACGCACACGGTGTTTGTCCACCACAAAGACCACTTGGAGGGATCTGGGATCGAACCAGAAACCCTGAACCAGGAACCACTGACTCACCTCTGCCCATCTCAAATAAACGTAATATTGTTTCTTCTTTATGTAATTTCTCATAATTTATTGTCCAGTCTTGGTATCTATTCAAAGAAATATCTTGTTAGTACGAATTCTCTCCTAAGAACTAACTACAATAGCCGGTATCTACATGCTTTCGTGAAACTTTTTAAAGCTTACTAGCTCAACATTATTATTATTATTATTATTATTATTATTATTATTATTATTATTATTATTATTATTATTATTGCTAATAGTAGTAGTAGCAAAAGCAGTAATGTAGTAACTTATTCGTGCTTTGAATATCTGCAATTTTATAGTCACAAAGATTTGCATCGAGATCTTCAGAAGGCATTAAGTATTCGACGTCTAAGCTTCAAGTTTACACTGTATGTCTACATTGTCATGCACTTGAACGTCGTAAGGACACTTCTGCATACTGGAAAGAAATACCATTGTGTCACTGTCGTCAGCATGATGCAAGTTTGTTGACCTTCCTTTTTGCATATTTCCATACGATTACCTGATTTCTTCCCTTCGTGAAGTTCCATAGGTAACGTAACACAGTGAATGTCACTCACTGTTCGTATTAATTTGTTATTTCCTTTCATTTATATTTAATTTCAATATGTCTTGTAGAAAACCTATAACACTTCAGGGGCGGATTCAGGACGGACTTCTTGGGGAGGAGCGGTGGGTTGTAATACTGTTACTTAGAGCTACTTTTAAGAGCTCCAAACTCTGGGATGGGTTTTATTTATATATAAAATAAGAAAGTTTCCTCTTCGGAAGGGGGGGAGGCGATTGCCCCGGATTCGCCCCTGTGACACTTAAGTACCCTTGTAGAGTGTATATAACTTTTAAAAAATGAGGGAAATTGGATTCTATAAGTTTCTACGCGGAAGTTTCTATTCGCATTATTAAGCTAAAATGAAAAGTTCGAGATGCTTTAGCTTATTCTGCAATTCTTTAGGATAAGTCCTTAGATGAGTTTATAACTAATCATGCATGGTTAACACCAACCTATTGTTGGGAATTGAACTGGCATAAAGTGTTACAGAATGTTTGTATTATGCTCAAAGTACCAGTGGCACAGAAGGTTGCACACACTCTGATTAGGATGTTTGGTCGTTGTGAATCTGTGCAAACATATTAGATATTATTATCAGGACTCTCTTGTATCTTCACTTTGTTGGAAGAATCTATATTCAAGTTAATGAGTACTGTTGTTCGTTTGGTATGATCTCTTTCAGTAATAGGTGTCGCGGGGGCTCAGTGATAGAGCATGCACCTCTGGTGCATGTAGTCCTTGGTTCGATCCCAGCTTGCGCCGAGTGAGCTTTAGGGTGGACAAACGCCGTGTGCGTAGGTTTCCTCGGGGTTCTCCAGTTTTCTCCCACTTTCTGCATTCCACTATTCCATCATTTCAGATTTCATTTCATTTTTTCTTTCAGTAATAGAATCACTATCTCACGGATATACTAATGTCGTACAATAAAAGGAATCAACAATTATCAGTGTGTTTATGTTTGGCGGTAGTGAGGTCACTCAAAAGTCAAAACTCTACATTTACGGAACGTAATCATAGATTTTAATATTTCTTATAATTGGGAGCAGATTATCAATATTGGCTCCGTTTAACTCCCCTTTCAGAGCACCTAATATTGGCACAGTTAACAAGTCATTTTAGATCAATTAATAACTATTTACAATCAGTGGCGGCGATTGGACGTTAAAAGTGGGGGGCAAGACACGATCTGAATATTTGTATATCAATGTTAGTTTCCCTGGTTGTTAGGATACTATCTTTTTCGGTTAAAATACCGCATATTCTATTTAATAATGTATTAAGTAAATTGACAAGAGGAACGCAAATGGGTGTTAGCCCTTTGTATTCTTAAACAACGTAAGTGTAAGAAGAGATTTGATTCCTTGATCATGAACATCTTAAAATTCTGTCTGGAAGATTGTGTGATCAGATTATTTAATAACAAATTTGCAAAGCAAATAAATAGAAAGGATAATATTAATCATAGTAATGAATAGTGATGTTAGTTTTGCAAAAGTTACATTGAAACCGGGGATTAATGAAGAACTTACATTTTTAATTCCACACATGCTGTTAAATGTATGTTATTACTCTTACAAGGAAAGCTATCCAACTCCTCGGTGAGTATTAGTGTTGTAAAAAAACGTTTTTTTTCTGTGAAGTTTTTTTCAATAAAAAACATTGTTCTTTTTCATGTTTTTTTCAAATATCTGTTTTTTTCTGGCAACTATTATTTATTGATTTATGTTGCAGATTATTGAAATAATCAACAGAACTTGAGTCGAAGCTCTCGTAACTTAAAAATCGTTTGTTTCTTTGTACCTATACGAGCAAAATTGTGTGATTATTCCTTTCGGCCCCAGGTCATTTTTGGCGTTTTCCTACATTTCCAGTTAGTGACTTATTGCTCAAAACCTATTCATTCGATTGATATGGTTAAGGCCTTGTTTTTTAGAAAATAGATGTGGCTATTTTTTTGGTGTAAGTTGCATTGCAGTGTTTCCAACGGGTGAGGAATTATTGAGGGAAATGTAGGGGTGAAAATTTACAAAAAATTCCCTAACCGAATTTCAAAAATTTTTGTATCTAGCACCACTGCTGCTATATGGGTTCAAGTCACCTAATCAAATCTTTGGTGTGTTGACAAGGTACAGTGAAATCCTGAAGTCGCTGGCTTCCATTCAAAGAGGGAAAGAAAAAATCTGTCATACACATGAAATTTTGACACTTTTTATACCTCAGAAGCAAAAATCAAATATGCCGGGGCTACAGCTTCTCTAATTATTCTATTGAAACCTTTTATGGTGCGTTCTGTAGGGCAAAGAGGAAGCTTTCAGGTAGTGGTACGTTTGTTTCAATGTAGCCAGTAAGAGGGTAATAATAGAGGGGAAAATGGAAATTTTCCGAATTTTTCACCTAATAGCGGGAATTAATTATTTTGGCTCGAAACGCTGCCATCAGACAGACGAAAACTATCTGAAAATAAACCGTAGTACTCCAAGAATATATCCTACAAGTATCATGGCGATATATAACAAAGTATGCATGAAATTTTAAAAAAATCTCATTCTACCTCAGAAATTCACCATTTTCTTACCATTTCCAGAACATGGTTTATTAAAAACCTCAACTGTACTTCCCCTAATTATTCTAGTGAAACTTTTTATGGTGCTCTGTGTAGGCTAAGGATGAGGCTGTTAGACACTGGTACGTTTGTTTGAATGTAGCCGACAAGAAGGAAATAATAGAAATAAAAAAGGGAATTTTTTCCAAAATTTGCCCCTATAATCTGGAATTAAAATTTTCTGTAGCTGGCAACACTACTATCAGACACACACAAACTATCTTAAAATAAGCTTTGGTATCCCTTTAATATATCTTACAAGTATTATGACGATATCTAATAAAGTAAGCATGTCAATAAAAAAATATCTCATTCTACCTTTAAAAAAATCACAGTTATCTTTCCAATTTGAGAGCAAGGTCTACTGTAAACCTCAACTGTACTCCCTCTAATTATCCTATTGAAACTTCCTATAGTGCGTTGTGTAGAGCGAAAACGAGACTTCCAGATACTGGTATTTGTTCCGATATAGCCAACAAGGGGGAAATAATAGAGACAAAACATACAATTTTTCCAAAATTTCCCCCTAAAATCTAGAATTAAAATTTTCTGTAGCTGGCAACACTGCTACCAGACAGACGCAAACTATCTTAAATTAAACATTGGTACACCATTAATATATCCTACAAATATTATGGAGATATTTAAGGAACAAAGCTTCTAATTACCAAAAATATATTACGGTAAACAGAAAAGTAAGGAAAAACTAGAAAAATCAAAGGTTAGAACCTAAATACGAATTTTACGTACTCCCCTATTTACCCCATTGTAATGATCTGTACTTGCGTTTCTTAAGTAAGGACAAATGTTCGATTGGCATAAGTTGATTTGCACTCGGACGTTTAGGTAGGGATTTATAAACAAAAATTTCTAATTTTTTGCCCAAATATAGGAGAATTTTAATTTCCCTAATTGGCAACACTGCGCGCAGGCCCGTCCAATTGATGTCAACAGTTAGGTATCCATCCGAGGTATCTACCTGGCAAGTATAAGGAGGTCTTTCTACAACGAAGGAAGCTACAGGGAAAAAAGAAGTAAAGGAAATTCGAAATTAGAAATTTCTCGAATTTTTGACTGGAGTGAAATTTGAGAAGGAAATTCGTGACCAGAAGAAAAATAAATTAATATGATAAACTATAGTCCAACCGTATTTTGCAAGAATAATATCCCGATATCTTAGTTAGTGTCCACACAGGAGCGGATTAAACAAGTGACACACCCGTGTGTGCCACTTTGGCCACCTGGGCCACCGAGTATACATTTGGTTACATTTTATTGACTACTAACTCGTGTTGTTGTTGTAGTTATAGTCTCGAGTAATAATAATATCGTTGTAAACAATAACTTTATAAGGAAAATTTTCTCTCCTTTTTATATCTTAGTGCCAATACTGTTGGTGAGAAATGCAGGGTGTTTCAAAATAAATTTTGGGGTTTTAAGTCTTCGTAGTACTTATTACATTTTACGTACAATTATAAGCAATTCATCAAGTAAAAGAGCTCCTCAAACAGTCTTTGCTACAAGTGTTCAATGTGAGATTCATTCGTCACACGGCACACATCTAGTCGATAGGCGAGAAAGACCCATAAACTTTCCGCTATATGGCACAAAACACATTCAATTTAGGGGAATCTCGTTTCAACTGTACCATCTCCTGAGGATTTGCTGACGGCCAGATGCAAACATTATGAGTGTTCACATTAGCTATTAGGTGAAAGGTCGATTTATCACTGAAGACGACACGATCCAGAAAATCTTCATTGTTATGCAGGAATATTTCACTTGCGAAATTGGCACGTAAACCGTAGTCTGTAGGCTTTAGACCTGTAGCAACTGCAAACGATAAAGACGTAGTTGCAAGCGTCTCCTTAATATTCTTCACACAGACGGTTGCACTGTACAGATTCAGTCTTTATTAACCCTTTTAAATTATGTTTTTTTTAGGTATTTTGTAGACTTTCATTCAATCATCTATTGCGTCAAGACTATTTATCGTAGGATCATGATTCATACTCCTTTTTGTTTCATGTAAAGCAGTGTTTCCAACTGCGTCCGTAAAATTTCCCTAAAGTGTACCAAATGTGGGAAATTTCCGCTCAAAGTGGGAAAAAGGAATTTTCTTTTTTTAAAATCCCTTTTTTAGCGCGAATATCTCCCATTTGGTATAGGATACGATCATGCAAATGCTACTAAAAAAAACTTTGCTTTATGGTAAAGAGAATGAGATACAAAGAGTGGTCTTGGAATGAATAGTTTTGATGCTAGAGCCAATTTACATATTTTTCCTTGATAATACCTTTTTAGTGAATTTCTATACTATCATCATCTTCATCAAGACTGTTCATTGTGGGAACATGAATTGTACCTCGTTTTCTTTGCCATGAACCATTTTTTCAAACGGTACCCCTCGCATGTCTCTAGCATGTACTATAGTGGACAAAATTTGCGAAAAAAGCAATTTTTGTCAAAAAATCCCTTTTTCCCCGATTTTGGGCCCCTCTGGCCGGCCCCTGTGTCAACCCACAGAGCCCCCAAAAATCTCAAACATACTACATACTGTGCGTAATAACTGTACGAAGTTTCAATGTTATATTTTGAAAAATAAGAGACGAAAAAATATTGCCCCATGTGCAAACAGTATCAGCTTTCCCCTATGTGAGCAATGGATAACCCATTTCTATATAAAAATTTCGTGACTCATCCCTAATTATCGTCGAGACATGATTAATACACCGTTTTGTTTGGCCAAAACCAGTCTTTTAAACGGTACCACTCGCATGCATCTAGCATGTACCATAGTGGACAAAATTGGCGAAAAAGGGAAATTTGTTGAAAAATCCCTTTTCCCTCGATTTTGGGCCCCTCTGGCCGGCCCCTGTGTCAACCCACAGAGCTCCAAAAAATCTCAAAAGACTGGTTCATGCAAAAAAAAAAAAAAAAAAAAAAAGAGGTACGTATCATGACTTTAGAATAAATAGTGATAATACTGTGGATACTTTACTAAAGTAATTGACTAAAAATGTGTAAAAAATAATAAAAAAAAAAAAAAGAAATCGAGATTTTTTGACACACGTCTGTTGACTCTACCAACATGAGTTATACCTCATTTTCTTCAGCGTAAGGCATCCTTTCAAATGGTACCACTCAAATTTCGCTATCGTGTACCTGTAAAGAGAAAAATGGGTTAAAGAGACTTTTTTCTTTAAAAGTCCCCTTTTTCCATTTTGGACGAGATTTTCCCGCTTCTGGTACACGATAGGGAAATTTGAGTGGTACATTTCGAAAGCCTGTCTCATAACAAAACCTAGGAGGTACAAACCATGATTCTAGGGTAAATAGTAATGTGTCAGGGATTTTTTGAAAAAACTTCTCAAATATACCCTTTTTTAAAACCCATCGTCCATGTTTGTGACGTCACAGCCCCCAGACAGAGCACGCGAGGCTGCAAAATGCCCATAAAATATGTTCTATGATGGTTCCATATTTGAATGAATGCAAAAAACCCGGTCTAAAAAGCTTTACTAGAGACTTATAAAGCAAATTCCTAAAGTCGATGCCATGGCACATGTGTTGTGCCATCATAATTTAAAAGGGTTAAAACACAAAAAGCTTTCTGCTCTCTAATCTCCATCTTTGCTACTTGCTCTTTCTAACGGCAGACAGAAGAAACAATGCATGTACATGCGTGCGTACATACAGTAACTGTTTGAGTTGCTCTTTCATTTGTTATGATATTTATAATTATAAGTTAATTGTAATAGATACTACAAAGTTTCAAAACCCTAATATTAATTTTGAAACACCCTGCATTACTTCAAATTGAGTCATCCTATATTCATGTCTTTTATATACATATCATCAGGGCCGGTCCTAGTCAATTTGTCGCCTCGTGCAATGGCATAATTTGCCGCCTCCCCCTTTCTCCAGAAAGAACAAATCTTAAAAGTTATGATTTTAAGTATGCTACTCCAGCATGAACAACAAAGGTGAGGGTAAGTGCAGTCGCACTCGGAAAGGCTTAAATACTTACTAAAAATGCAATCCCGCTGTGTTTGTTTGTTTTTCTTTAAATATTAATCTATTATGTTTGTCAAAGATAAAGCAAACACACCTGCAGAGGAAAGATAGTAATCCTTTTTATAGAATTCACTATCAAGCTTCGATCTCAATGTATCAGTTTGCAATTCCAGTGCAACTAGCTCTTTTATCTTTATTTCTTGCTTTTTCTTCTACATCTTCTAACATTTTTTTTCAATCAAGCAATTTGTGCTCGAATTTATTCGACCATTTGCTTTAGCATTGTCCATGTGGCCTTATACTAATGCAACCTAAACATAATTTATGAATGTAGTATTCAAATAGAAGGTCAGCTTAGTAAATTTAACTACCATCATCATGAAGTCTGTTTCCAACAAGAAATATTTAAGGTGCCTTCCATCTCAATTCAGGCAGAGCATGTACCATCACCATCTCAGATATTGTTGAAACTTTTTTTATAGCAACTAGACATGTTTTTAAGAGACCCATATTTTTTTGTTTTCTCGAAAAAAATTTTCCCGCCAAGTAATGGGCCATCAAAGACGGGGAGTACAATTTATGAATTGTAAAAGACATGGAAAATGGTCAACTTCGGAGCCCCACCATTCAGCTATGGAGACAGGTAGAGTTATAATTCTTGCTGTGATATGTACATAGGGATATAAATAAACTATATTTTATTGTAGTTCGGTTTGCGTATGCGTACCTTTTTGTACATACATTAACAAATGAACGTTAATTTATCTGAAAAGTCGAAGTTTGCGAATTTTTTTCGAGCACTTCCGGTTCGAATTTTAAAATTCTATTTTCACGGTTGGTAAGACCTAGTTACCCGCTTTCCGAAAAAAAATTTTGTATCGCTTCTGTGTCCAATCGTTTTGTCGCAAAAAATTCGAGAAATTGTAAAATTCTCAAAAATCGCCATTTTTGGGCGCCATTTTCTCGAAAACACCATCTTTTAAAATTCTGAAATTTTGTCAGATGATTTAGCTTTACATGAATAATAAACACACCAAATACCATTCTCGACCAATGCTTCATGAATTAACTACAGCCTTTTGAAGTTAGCGAAGTTTTGTTAACTTTGATGTCACAGTTAGCAACACTGGAAACAATAAAAATGCAATGATTTGATGATGTTTGTGGTTCACATTAATTAAATGAAGAATAAAAGGTTTCCCTGACTGTTTTTTTTTTTATTATTTTGATCAAAAAAACTCTCTGGAATTGTAAAATGAGCCTCCCCCTTACTCGTCCGTTTTCTTAAACCGAAGTAATCTGAAATGGAAATTACGATTACGAAACACACAAATTTTAAGTTTACTTAAAATGGCCATCCAATAAATTCTGATGATCTATAAAAAGCCTGAACTATTACCTCAGTGATGACTTGGGATGATCCAGACAAAGTCTCAATTAAGTGCGATGTCATTACAGTGATCGAAAAAGGACAAAAAGTTTAAAAAAAAAAATCGAAATAATTTCTTACGCGTTTTATCAAAGAAATTTACGGACTTTCTTTTAAACAGAACAATCTCAGCATAAGAATGGGTCACTCGGAATTTTATAGTATTCGACTAAAGTGGGTCAGTCCGCAACCTGCCAGAGAAGTGTGTGTGGGTGTGTATTGTGCAAATTTTAAGTTATCTGCTACTGCGTTGCAACAAATCAAAGGTGCAACCTGTATTGAAGCTGTCATGAGTGACCTATTTCTTTTAGTAGTATGATCCGCTGAAAATGACAGCTGTCTTCTTCAAGAATGTAGTGAATGTCCTGGAATGAAAGGAATAAGTGTGGAGTCTTTGATCCTGCTGAAAATGAAAGTGTTACGTACGCCATATGGGAAAACAATGATCTCATTTAAAAAAAACTGTGCCACTTTCCGTTTTCGTATCGTACATTGCTGGTTTAACTGTAAGAATTGTAATTCATGACTACATCAAGAAAATCCAAAGAGAATTAATTGCTACCGAAAAGCATCGTATAAAATTTCAAGATACAAATTCTATTTTACTTCATGTGGACTTCGTTGAAAACTGGATTGTTATTCTGCAAAGTGAAATTCAGTTATATCACCGGAATATGGAACAACTGACAGTTTTGTTGTAATAAGCGACGACAAAACACACGATTCGGCTCATGTACTCATAGCCATAGACAAGATTCTAAAAATACTCGAAGAAAACGAAAATATAGGTTATAGAAAAAGGTTCGAATACGTGGAAATAAGTGTCTACAATTTCCCAAACCGTGTCAGTGATTTATGATGGTGCTGCATCCCATTTTAAAAATCGCTTTCAGATTTTCGAGATGCAGACAGGTCCGATAAAGCAGTGGTTTTGCAGTGAAACCGGCCATGCAAGGGTCTGTGCGACAGTATTGGGGTGAGGGGGTGTAAAGAATGTGGCAACGCGGCATAACCTTAGGCAAAAATAGATACACAGTATTAAAACCGCAGAATTCGTGAGTATAGTGCAAGTACAAACTCCGGGTATTACTCTCGTTTTGTTGCCTGAAACTGAATTCGATAACTTCCGAAAGAAAGAAAGAAGAAAAAAAAGCAAGAATGGGAAAGTATGCGACCGGTAACTGGTATTCAACGAAGTCACCTTTGGCTTTCGGAAAATGGCGAAGTTTTTATGGCAGTAACGGGTCACCATAAACTAACTTCATGCTCCCCGCAAAATCGAGCTTCTGCAATTCAAAGTGTAGGTTTAAGAAGTCTGCAAAAAGGAACTTTTGTTACATACATATGCGCAAAGGCGCCGATTTCACTGTAGATTGGGGGAGGGGGATTCAGATGCAGAAGGTATATATATGAGGATTTTAAGACAAATTGCATTCAAATTATGCCAAATATTGTATATTCATAAATACAATAGGGGGCCCACATGAGCTTTCGGGGACCCGGTCCCCCCAGGATCGGCGCCCTTGCATATATTTATGATAACCAGTGGTGCGTAGCAGAATTATGAATAAATCATGATTTACGTACAGTTGAAGTGTTGTTTGTGCTTCCACATGGACTTTCAGCAGGGTACAGGTTTCCAGAAGAGCATAAGGGAAATGAAAATAAGTGTTTTGTGATTATCGACAATGTGCTACGCAGGGGCGGATCCAGGACGAACTTCTGGGGGGGGGGGATAATACTGCTACTTAGAGCTAGTTTTAAGAGCTCCAAACTCTGGAATGGGTTTTATTTATATATAAAATAAGAAAGTTTCTTCTGGGAAGGCGATCGACTCCTTGGATCCACCTCTGGACGAGTTGTGAGTGTACTACTGCTATTAACGAAGAAGACACCAAGCAAGCAAATGATTGGTCCATGTGAAAAAAAATCAGTGAAATTTTGCTTCCGAAGACCATTTTCAGTAAGTGAACTTAAAATTTGTGTGTTTCGTAATCGTAATTCCCATCTCAGATTACTTCGTTTTTAGAAAAACGAAGAAGGGGGAAGGCTCATTTTACTATTTCAGAGAGCTTTTTTGATCAAAATAATAAAAAGTCAGCCAGGAAAACCTTTTATTTTTCATTTAATTAATGTGAACCACAAACATCATCAAATCATTGCATTTTTATTGTTTCCAGTGTTGCTAACTGTGATATCAAAGTTAACAAAACTTCGCTAACTTCAAAAGGCTGTAGTTAATTCATGAAGCATTGGTCGAGAATGGTATTTGGTGTGTTTATTATTCATGTAAAGTTAAACCATTTGACAAAATTTCAGAATTTTAAAAGATGGTGTTTTCGAGAAAATGGCGCCCAAAAATGGCGATTTTTGAGAATTTTAAAATTTCTCGAATTTTTTGCGACAAAACGATTGGACACAGAAGCGATACAAAATTTTTTCGGAAAGCGGGTAACTAGGTCTTACCAACCGTGAAAATAGAATTTTAAAATTCGAACCGGAAGTGCTCGAAAAAAATTCGCAAACTTCGACTTTTCAGATAAATTAACGTTCATTAGTTAATTTATGTACAAAAAGGTACGCATGCGCAAACCGAACTACAATAAAATATAGTTTATTTATATCCCTATGTACATAACACAACAAGAATTATAACTCTACCTGCCTCCATAGCTGAATGGTGGGGCTCCGAAGTTGACCATTTTCCATGTCTTTTACAATTCATAAATTGTACTCCCCGTCTTTGATGGCCCATTACTTGGCGGGAAAATTTTTTTCGAGAAAACAAAAAAATATGGGTCTCTTAAAAACATGTCTAGTTGCTATAAAAAAAGTTTCAACAATATCTGAGATGGTGATGGTACAATTTTACTTTTTTTTGCCTGAGTTGAAATGGAAGGCACCTTAATTTAAATAATACACGTATGACAGATTTTGCCAGACCATCCAAGCTTGCCGCTCCACGCGAATGCACGTGTTGCATATATGGTAGAGCCGGCTCTGCATATCATATATCTTGTCGACAAATTATTTATATATGACATTTTGAAAAATACTATTAGGCAAATTAGTATTAGTTTTTACCTTTAGGTAAGTTATTGGAATTTTATACTGTTCGTGACATTATTTTCGTACTTATTAAAGGCCTGCTTTCACGAAAAAACAGAATTTCATTTCTACTTTTATTTCTTAGTTAATATTGGTGAAAACTGCTAAAACCCGAATTGTTAATAGGCATGGTATTCATGTAAATTGTAAAATATTTGTAGCGTATCAGTATCTAGCGTTTAATTTATGTTGCATTTTACGGTGATTACACCTACATAAAAATATTTCATACTTAAATAGAGGTAAGATGCATTACAAATGACTATTTGAAAAAAAAACAAAAATTTAGAAAAAAAAACGATAGGCAATGTTTTTTTTTCTAAAAAACACGTACATTTCTGAAAAAATACGAACCGTTTTTTTTTCTATTTACAACACTAGTGAGTATCGCATTGAAACTTGCACAAGGGGAAGAATATATTGAAAGATGGAAATATGCTTACTCTTACGATTCGTAACGTCGTCGAACCGGAAGTAGAATGATCGTTCCACCATAGCCCCTGAAAGTTATGTACTCTGGTCATACATGCCAGAATGTGATACTCTGCAACCTTTTCAAATGAAATGTTTAAGTTTTACGTCCTACCGTTATGCCGGTTAGGCTAAAGGAGACGGTGATGATGAGAGATGAGTGAAATGGTGGAATGAAGAAAGTGGGAGGAAACGGGAGAACTCCGAGAAAACCAACGAGCACGGTGTTTGAACACACTGCAACCTGTTTTCTTACGAAGACAAACATTGCAAACTCAAGATGATAACAGTCGGTGACGATTGGGATCTCTAGTACGTCATTGATGCGAATCAATGCCAAATGGAACACCATACACGATCGTAAGTTCCAAACGCACACGTTTACCCGGTGAAGAAAAGGAACACGGTGAAACCACAACACAAAAATGGATTTCTCTGGTTATTATTATTGTTATTAGTATGACTATTATTATTATTATTATTATTATTATTATTATTAGTAGTAGTAGTAGTAGTAGTAGTAGTAGTAGTAGTAGTAGTAGTAGTAGTAGTAGTAGCAGTAGTAGTAGTATGACTTGTATTATTAATATGAGCAGTATGATGAGTAAAAATAATAATAATGAGAAGATGAAGACAACAAATGTATTGTTGGGCCTGTTAAGTAACGTAGGACTTCAGCCCGTCTTGAGTGTCCTCTAGCACTGCTATAAATGTTTTAGGATTCACAGACAATCATTCCCCAGCCGTGATTCGAAGTCGGAACCATTGAGTTGCTGGTTTGACGCCTCAACCCACACGAACAAGAGATCTGCAAGAAGAAGAAATAGTATAGAACAGGATTTTTCAACCTGGGGGTCGCGAAGATAAGCGAAAGAGATAAATATAATTAGAATCTAATACCTAAAGATATTTTTAAATAATTATTATTTTGATTTTTGTTTTCATAGTCAATTTTTATTTGTATACATACTTTCAGGAACAACAAAAAGTTGGTCTATCAACAGGTGCAGAGTTGGTTAAAGTCAATTTAAATGAAAGAGGTACGATAAACTACTAATGAGAGCTGCATATTGAAATACTAGGAGAATGCAAATCCACTTTATATATATATATATATATATATATATATATATATATATATATATATATATATATATATCATATGACCCAAAATTGAGGGACTTATGAAGTTTTAAAATCTTCAAAGGGCCTCCATTTTGAAATAGTAGGCCTATGACGGATCGGATTCGATATTTGTAATACAAATGAACGGACCAAATTTGGCTTTAATCCATTCGCATTTAGGGAAGTTACTGTATCCACTATATACAAGAAATAGATTCTACTATTATTGAAATAGATGTATATAGTGAGATCTCAGCAATGGGTATATTAAAAATCTTACACAAGCTTATTACAAGCCAGAAATTATAAGGGGGTCACAGGGAAGACGGTGTGATAATATGAAGGTCGTAATCGAAACTAGGTTAAGAACCACTGGTATAGGATTATTATTATTATTATTATTATTATTATTATTATTTCTTTATCGTCTTCTACGTCTTATTGCCGATCTCATGTTCGTGTTGGTTGATTTGTCAAGCCAGTGATTCAAGGGTCCCGACTTCGAATCCTGGCTGGGGTATGGTTGTTTGTGGATTTAAAATCCTTTATAGCAGTGCTGTAAAGAATTTTATTACCCAGGACACTCAAGACGGGTCGAAGTCCTTCATTACTTAATGGGCCTAACAATATAGCCTATTTGTTGTCTTCTTCTCATTATTATTGTTTATACTCATCATACTGCTTCATATTAATGATGCTAATCACACTACTACTACTACTACTACTACTACTACTACTACTACTACTACTACTACTACTACTACTACTATTATTACTACTACTAGTACTACTACTACTACTACTACTACTACTACTACTACTACTACTACTACTACTACTACTAATAATAATAATAATAATAATAATAATAATAATGATAATAATAGCCATACTAATGACAATAACCATAGAAATCCATTTTTGCGTTGTGGTTTCAGCATGTCCCTTTTCTCCACCGGGTAAACGTGTTCATTTGGAACTTACGATCGGTGTATCGTACCGTGTTCCATTTGACATCGGTTCGCATCAAAGGCGTACTGGAGATCCTAATCACCACCGACTGTTATCATCTTGAGTTTGCAATATTTGTCTTCGTGAGAAAACAGGTTCCAGTGTATCACATTGTGGCATGTATGACCAGAGTACATAACTTTCAGGGGCTATGGTGGAACGATCATTCTACTTCCGGTTGGATGACGTTGCGAATCGTAAGAGTAAGCATACGTCTAATTTTCGTATTTATAATTCTTTTCCTATAAAATGTACCAGAAATATACATTTCCCGATTATACACATATTATCAGTATTAAAAGACCCTGCAAATTCATTCATTAAATTATATTCGTATAAGAAGACAGTTGTAGATATGCGATAATCATTTTGGATATGAGTGTACCTAGAAATGCAATCTTTGAGGCAACATACCCTCACTGTATTTCAATAAATAGGTAGGCGGTATGTCGAGTCAAAATCGTAATAAAACATACCGCCTCTGTTTTTTTTTTTTTTTTTTCCACTTCGAACACTGATCTAAACTCGACAATACTTAGAATCAATCCACACTCCAGTTATACCAAATAATCCTGAAACCTAGAATTGTGTTGAATTCAATAAATTTAATTGTATATACACTCGTACACCCCTAAACACACCACTTCACTCGTATATTACACTGCAAAACAATGGAAAAAGTAGTTGTTTCTTATTACTCTGTTTTTAATCAATATTCCTTGCTATTGGGAAAAAGAAAATACATTTTAGGAATTGTCAATTTTTATGCAATTAAAGAATAACTTGTGAGACACTTTTTTCTCTTTTTTTTCCGAAGCGTTATCTCAATTAGTTTCAAAGCGGCTGACTAACATTGTAAGAAGAAATGAAAGTACGCTGGAATTATTGCGCTCCAATAGGTTAAATTTTGGACCGTTTTCCGTGGCAATTAAAACGTGATTCCTGTAGTTTTCTTAACACTACGGGAAGAAAAAATAACCAATATGTACTCTGGCAACTGCAAATATATGGCTTCATTCTTTTCTATGAACCAGTAATAACTTTACATTTCCAAATGAAACTATATACATCAATGAGTCACTTCAAAAAAAGGGGGGGAGCAACTGCCCCCCCTAATCGCCGCCCAAGTTTACAATGCTTTGATTAGGTTGGTTATCTTTTATTTATTATTATTATTATTATTATTATTATTATTATTATTATTATTATTATTATTATTATTATTATTATTATTATTATTTTGTTGGAGTCAAAATCTTGCAATTTAAACTTCACGCACTTGCATACTAACTATAGCTTTGAAATTTTGTACAGATACATAAAACCAATGATAATATAATATTTCACATAATTTTCGCTGTAACTCATCATTTTTCTGGAACATTTATTATTACAAATGTATTTACATTACTTGTGTGCCTTGGTGACGTCAGTTAATTAAACATTGCTTCTGTACCGTTCAATCTTGGCTCGAGACTTTTCTGTGTCACTTCTAACGGAAAAGTTAGAAACTTTTGCCTCCACAAACGTTCTTTCACCCGTTTGAATCCAATGTTTGTGTGTATGTAGTGTGTACTACTGATAATTTGGAGAAAAATGTCTGTCTATCTATCTAATATGTAGATACAGGGACGGATTTAGGGGGTGCACCGGTGCACCCTTAGTTGTAAATATACACTATCGAAAAAGAGAAGCTAGGAGTGAAAATAGCAACACTTTCCGAAACTTTCTGCCATCATGTTTCCGTTTGGGGCTTAAAAGAAAGCAGAGCGTTGCAAAAGCAATAGTTTAAGTCAATTTTCTAAAGATTAAAGGAAAAGGATTCACCAAGCTAAACAATGTAACATTTATCAAGTATGGAAGAAAACAGGAGGAAAGAAGAACATTTTTTCCTGCATAATACTTGCGACCCTTTTAAAATACTCTCGTCCGTTCTATGCTTCAGTGTTGTAAGGGGTAAAGAATATTGTCACATGTCACTTTGAAGAGTTTCAGTGTAATTGCTTATTTTGGGAATTATTACAAGTCAAAAATACACATTTGTGAGAACATGACTTTTAAAGTTTGTTATTCTATTAAATTCGTTCCCTGGAATACTAGTATTTATGACATCTAGGGGTTGATTTGTTTAGTTACGTTTCTGCAAAAATACTATCAGGTAAAGCTCGCTCCCCCCTCTCTCTCTCTCTTCTCTTTTGAGCGATCATAACTCAAAATTTCCATTTTTTTTGAGTTGTACCACTCTTCCACAGGGTGTGGGATATATATTGCACTTGAAGATTTACTTCTTTGTTTAGTGCGAAAAAATAATACTCATGATAGCCTAGCTAACTACATAATCTACACAGGGAAAAGTATGACATAGGCACATATAGATTACAGTACGCAAACGTTCAGATATAAAATTATAATCTACGTCACATCATCGCCCGGGAACAATCTTTATACAGTGGCTCCTGACAAAGGCGAATCTAGAAGGTAAAAATTGAGAGGGAAGGCAACCAGAACCCAGATTATGATACTATAAACTTTGAAAAATACTTAAATAACACCTTCAATTATTTTTGCCACTCAAGAAACTGGGGGCCTCAGTCTTCCCCCGGCCCCGGGCTAGATCCGCCTCTTACTCCTGACGGATTCCCCTCTGGTCCACTCCCAAAATTATCATTGCTTCAAATTAGAATGGAAATAAAGAAGAAATGCTTGACAAACATCAGTAGGGCATAGAGCCCTTGGTGGTTGAACTAACAACACCATCTAGTGGCAGTGGGAATAGTTTCTAATCCTTGAATAGCTTTCCTGTGAAATTACTTTCTCGCGTACAAAGCAAATAAGAATAATGTGAACTGTTTTTTTTTTCATTTATACTTCGCATTTATTTCGTTAATCTATTGATGTGTTTTAGTTGCAGTGCAATTTTAACTTTTTTTTTTTTTATAAGTTCAATGAACCACGCTGAACTCCGATAATTGTCAACAGATAACACAAGAAACAAGCTGTGAGTTTTTGTATCTTTTGTAAAACTAGTCAGAAAAATGTTGGTATTTCTTCGAAAACAGTGATAAAATAAAGGAAGACTCGTAACGTACACCTTCAGTCGATAAATGCTTCACTACTAAATATATTTAACACTATGCTTTTCTTCCAGTTGCTGATGAAAGATTTTCATGGAGTGGAGTTTTTTGCTTTGTTCCATCATTTTCGCAAGGTCTATCGATTTTTAAAAATTAAGACTATATAATATACATAACATGAAGATCTCTGGCAGTCAATAAGGTTAATAATCAACTGTAGTAATAGCAGTCGTAAAACGAAATGTTTGTCATAACGTTAGGTCGAAGATCAACAGCTTATCACAATCTGTTTTATTACCGTTCAAAAACCTCTTTTCTCTCTGTTATGATCTATAAAAATATAAACGAACATCGAACATGCTACAGTCTTTTCAATTAAATATAACTGTATTAATTATTTTAATTATAATTGTCGAGGAGGAAATTAATTTTCTAGTTAGAACTATGTGGTAATTGCTAATTTAATTTTTATTTTATTTATT
Source organism: Thermobia domestica (assembly GCF_964235325.1). Lineage (NCBI taxonomy): Eukaryota > Metazoa > Arthropoda > Insecta > Zygentoma > Lepismatidae > Thermobia > Thermobia domestica. The sequence continues at coordinate 107,363,949 of NC_137464.1, forward strand.
TACTTTTGTTTCAGGAATTAATATTCCGAATATTATAGCTCTTGATCAATGTTTACAGTACCAGTGTCCTGACCTTATCAACAACATACATACACGGTGTCTCAAAAGTCACCTTACATGCGGTAGCCCTAACTCTGTTATTATCAGTTATAACAAAATGTAAGAGGGGAAACCATCTCCAAATATGATGTTTTTAATCGAAAGTGAAGGATTTCTTTTTTTAAAATCGGACGAGCCGTTTGGGCTGTACACTCTTTATGCGCTCAATGTTAAATGAAAATGCGACGTTGCCATTTATGAGGACACGGATAAATTTTGTAAGAGTAAGTGAATGGGGCATGTTTAAAATGGGAGCTTGCCATCAACATATTAGCGTAAAAGACAGTGACTTCATTCACTTATGTCGTGAGTCCCGGTAAATGTCTACGCTTCATTTTTATTTAACATTGGACGCATCAAGACTGTACAGCCCAAATAGCTCCTCCGATTTAAAAAAAAAAAAAAAAAAAAAAAAAACTTCCCTTTAGATTGAAAATATCATATTTGGAGACGATTACCCCTCTTACATTTTGTTGTAATTCTGATAATAACAGAGTTACCTTATGTCAGGGAACTTTTGAGACACCCTGTATATTAAATTACATTCCACATGATCATGAATATGTATAGGATTACTGTGTTCTTGATACTACGCTAAAACCCAACAAATATTTTTCCGTACCAGCTAGTCAAAATATTAGAAACAATATTGTACAAAATAGTTTTGACTCCGTGTTTCATTTGGAAATAAACTGATTGTTCCCGCTGAGCCTTGGGCTTGTGTAGGACTGTAAAATAGCGACATATCTTGGCGTCAGGTAGAAGGCAGCACAGCTACCGACAACTATTAAAATGATTGTGAACTAAGCGTGACTAACAGACTGAGGCGTCTTGCTTTGTATAATAAAAATAATAATTTTGAGTTTGAATTTGAATTTATTGATAGCAGTGACCACAGCCTAAGCCACAAATGTTCACAAACATACAAACAATATACAATGGAGGATTATATCAAAGTAAATACAAAATAAACAAATTAAAAAAAATGGTACATCAAAATGTTTCAATCAGATACAAAATTATATGTCATACATGAACTTAATGAAAGCTTTGATTGCAAAGTAAAATTTCAACATTACCTCCATTTACATATTATCTATTAAATTGAAAATTGTGATGTAATGTATAACAAAGTAAAATATAATGAACACTAATAAAATTAAACAAAATTTCATAAGAATATATTAGGGTGGTCCTTAATTTTTGATTTCCTAATTTCTTTGGACTCACCCCCTAAAATGGTTCCATATGGGACTAAATTAAGGAAGGAGAAAAATTAACTTCATTGAATAATATTAAATGGTGCCCCAAGCGACCTAAAATTTTGAATCCGATTACAGTACATAATATATGGGGAAAATCTGGGATAAAATCTTGTAATTTAGAAACGGCTTAAGGAAACGCAAAAATACCCTGGATAATGGAACTAGAGGAAGAAGCACACCTAATGTTGTATAGTATTGTCACAGCGGCCATCTTGAAGTCCGCCATCTTGGATTCAGATTAAAATTTTCAAATAGGAAGAGGGTCATGTGACATATCGTTTTGAGGTGGCGTTTCACCAAAAACACAAATCTGGCACTATTTTAAAGATAGCTTTAGTCGTCTAAGAATTATTACCTGTGAAAATATTTCTCTTTTCCACAAGTAATAACTCTTACACAACTAAATGTAAAGACATGAGTTTGGCTCGAAAAGAACAAGAGGGATGTGCGCGGCTTCATTAGAAAGAGGAACGCAAAAGAAAAATGCACTTCTGAAAATGATTTGTATGAATTTTACACCAAAATACACGGAGGTAAGCATTTCAAGAAATGAAGAGGAAAACCCAGTTGAGTATGTAAGATAAAATGTAAATATATGCCTGTGTGCGCCCGGACCCTGCAAGAGATGTAAAAGGGGAAAAACTAATTTTAAAACTCCAAGACAGTTTGCTGCTCTTGATCGATACAAGTCCACTGATAGAACGAGAATACATATTCTGACAGCGACGGCAGAAACATTAGGCCGTTAATGTAAAGGAACTAGTAATAAATATGCATCGATGCTGAGAGAAAATCCGTAGCGAAGTTGCATAAGACCACAAAAACAATTTCGGAGTGCATCAAGTGCGTTAGTTGTGCAATGAGACGGAAAACTACTGCCGAATTTGGCTGGTAGAGAGACTACCGACGGGTTATCAATATTTACTACAGGAGATGCTCATGATAGGCTAATTGGTGTTCTCAGTTTGTCATCATGAAGAGGAGAACGAACATATTATTTCTACTATAGTTCATTAGCTTGAAGAATGGAACTTGGTAAAGTTCGTGCAGGCAGTTTGTTGTCACACTATTCCCTGCAATATGTGTCATGGGAAAAGTGCTTTCATTCTGCTAGAGCAGATGCTCCAAAATGATCTTCTATACCTTCCTTGTAGACACTACATTTATGAATTGGCTTTAAAATGTGTATTTGACAAGTGTTGTGTTTCGTTTGCATCTGGACCAGACGTTCCCCTATTTAAGCATTTTCAGAATGATTGGTCTAAAATAGATTGTACTAACTTTATTCCAGAATTGATGATGATAACGACGTAAGGAACATTTCAGATGTAAGAAATGAAGTATTGAATTTTGCTATCAAACTTGTAGAAGCAGGACACCGCAGAGAAGATACAGTAAATTTTTAGAACTGACATTCTTGGACGGCATACCTCCTCGAAGAGTTTTCTTTCGTTTGCCTGGAGCAATTCACCATGCAAGGTAGATGGGAAAAGCAATATACTGTTTAAAAATATTTCTCTTTTGCCAACATTTTCGTTTAACGAAGCAAATAGAAACGGGTCTTCGGAATGCATTAATTTTTCTGATACGACTATATGTCCAAGCTTGATTTAAATGTGATCAAGTATCCCATTCACCATTACAAGACTTGCAATTTTTGAAAGCTTTGTACAGTTATAGGCAAATAGATAATGAATTATCTGAAGTGGCTTTTTCTAAATTTTCTCGGCATCTCTGGTACTTGAAGAAGGAATACGTAGCATTGGAGTTTTTTGATGATGAAGTTAACATAGTGGAAAAACAAAAATTGGTTGAAAAAATTAAAACTGTAAGGAGAGACCGTGAAGCAGCAAAGAGGCTTGACGCAAGGATAATATCATAAAAATTCTTGCGAAAAGAGAAATCAGTGATTTTGATAGCACAAACAATTTTTTCTCGTGAGATTTAAAATACCCAAAGGGTTTCTTGAGTGTGATCCGATTTCATGGTCAGATAACAATGACTATATCCAAGGAAAGACAATAGTTAAATTCATCTCCGTAATAAACGATGCAGCAGAAAGGGGAGTGAAACTAACAGAAAATTACAACATCGTTTTTTACGAAAAATGAGTATCAGAAAAAGTTTATTTTGCACACAGTGAATTCTCATAGATAATCTTTTCCTAGATGTGACAAAAGTGAACTGTGTAGTATATAAGATTGAAAACCTATTGGAAACTTACCCCAAAGCTATAGTACTACATAAATAAGGGATATTTCAATTTCTTCCATGTTATATTTTTTCTTTTTCCTCATAATGGTCTGTGAATCATCTTGATGGAAAAACTTATTGGTAGTTCATGGGGAAACAAAGATTTAACTTTCTCTAGCAGTTTGTTTACAGTTTATGTAAAATACTTCCAAAATTCTTACAAATCTGTGGTCCATAACTACAATAAAATAACATTACATCGAAGCATTTCGTTTCTCACACGTAATAACTCTTACAAGATTATTGGTAGCTTGAAAATAATACAAGATTTGTGCTTCTGGGAAAACGCCACCTCAAAATGATATGTAACATGGCCCTCTTCCTATTTGAAAATTTTGACCTGAATTCAAGATGGCGGACTTCAAGATGGCCGCCATAATAATGCTATACAAAATTAGGTTGATCATTTCCTCTAGTTCCATTATCCAAGATATCTTTCCATTCCCTTAAGCCGTTTGTAAATTACAAGAGTTTATTCCAGCTTTTTCCCATATACTATGTATTGTAAACGCATTCAAAATTTTAGGTCGTTTGGGGCACCATTTAAAATTATTCAATGGATCTAATTTTTCTCCTGGCTTAATTTAGTCCCATATGGAACCATTTTAGGGGGTGAGTCCAAGGAAATTCCTAAATTTATTTTTGCCCATATAAATAAGGACCACCCTAGAATATATATATAAAAAAGAACATAATTAGATAAAAAATAAATAAACGTACATCAAACGAAAGACAATTGGAATTTCATAAACAATATATCAGACAGAACAACGGTAAATTTATATATTTACTTGATGATACATTCTAAATATTATTTTTTAAGTAGAGCAAAATTTACATTGAATAGATCGATTCTCAGAGACTTTTTGTTTGTATTCTCTACGCTAATAAAATGGTGGAGTACCAATTAATTTATTATTACATAAAATAGGTCAATAGTTCCAGGGATTATGCGAACGAACTCTAATGTATAGATGTTCAATTAGGTTGACTCTAGAATGTATAATATCGTGAACAAGCCTGATTTGCCTCAGGTTTCCAATAACTTCAAGAGAGAGCAAATCAAGCCTAGCGAGAATCTCCCCAATAGTCATCTTATTCAATTTAAATTTGAATCTAAGCCAAACCAAAGAACTTTGAATTGACTCAAGAACTTGAGCAATACTAACAAGATTTCGGCTCCGTATTAAAGTTGCATATTCCAGATGAGATCGAATATAATCACAATATAAAACTTCACAAGCTACAATATCTTTAAAGTCTTTAGCAACCCATTTAATAAGCCCAAGATTCCTTCTGGTTTTAGATATCTTAGTAGAAATGTGTTGATCAAATAATATCTTCTTATCCATCTTAACATGTAAATCTTTATTAGTTGAAACAACTTGTACTGTATGATGATTGATTAAATGTGAAAAAAAAAGTTACATTTGTTTACCTAGAAAACGATATAATTTTAACTTTATTCATGATCAAAGGACATTTGGACCATTGGTAAACTGAATTGATATCAGCCTGTAATTTTAAGTGTTTTTGACAATGTACTATTTTTAGAAAAAAAATCGATCTTATAATATAATATCGGCATACAATACAAAGAGACACTTTAAAGATTTATAAATATCATTTATATATATTATAAATAAAAGAGGACCAAGATTGGATCCTTGAGGAACACCTAAAGACTCATTGTATACAGATGATTTGCAACCCTTGTATTTGACCACAAATTTATGAACAATAGGAGAAACCAATGTCAAGAACTAATTCAGGTTTAATTCCGTAGATTCGCCTTTCAGAAATCTATACTGTTCAGGATTAATACAAAACGAACTATAAAGATGGTAATGAGTTGATCAAAAATTTTAGGTATTACATCAAGAATAGAAATAGGTCTATAGTCAGTTACAGTCCTTCCATCAGTTTTAGGAATTGGAGTTTTCCATACATTTGGATAGAAATGGGATGCTAAACTCTAATTAAACAATGATGTCAAGATTGGAGCAGTTATTTTAGATATACTTTTAATCATAATCGGAATTTAATCAAGATCCTAGAAGCTTTAACATCCAGAGTTTTAATAACATCAAATACCTGTTTAGTATTAAAAGATATTTGATCACTACAAAATTGATTTGACCATAGAAGTATTATTATATCATTTACATTAGCTTCATCAATAAAACAGCTTCAAATTGCTTGGCCATAGCCTCAGATAATAATCGAGAATCAGAGACCAATTCATCGTTACCTAATACAGACTTATGGCCCTCTTTAGCATTAATTTTGTTTTTCGTATACTTCTAAAATCTTTTAGGATTATTTTTTAAGCTTTTCTCAATTTTACTATAATATTTAGTTTTATCAATAAGATGTTGCTGCTTAAAATTACGACGATATTTGGAAAATACATTATAATCCTGAGCAGATTGGGTTCTTTTATACTTCTTATGAGTATTATTATTTTTATTAAGCAAATAAATTAAATTACGAGAATGCCATCTTGGATATTTAGAAATTGATTTAGTTGCTAATAGAACCTTATTCCTGATTGCTTCTGATATAACATCGTTAATATTTTAAGCACCAGCATCAATATCTTGATTCAGCAAAAACATTGGCTCAGGGAAGCCCTTGGACTTCTTCATATAAAGAAAGATAGTCATCCTTCTGATATAGCAAAAAACTATTAGTTGGATCTCCTGTATTAGAGATGATAATTTGACAATTTCAATAGGATCGTGATACTGATCGGGTGGAACCAGAGGTTGTACATTATTACTAGATTGAACATAAGTATTATACAGAATTAGATCGAGACCAGATATCCCAGAGTCAACAATCAGATTCATATCATCCAAGAAATTAAATAAAATTTTAGCCTTGGATAATAATAATAATAATAATAATAATAATAATAATAATAATAATAATAATAATAATAATAATAATAATAAAGTAGCATTGTTGATTCTACATTTCATATAAGAAAAATCAAGCAAGTTGATCAGTCGATAGTATACATAGGTATACTTTTTTTTGTATATAATTTACTATATTTTTTGTGGCTTAACTGCTATGTCAAAAGTTTATTATTATTATTATTATTATTATTATTATTATTATTATTATTATTATTATTATTATTATTATTATTATTATTGCCATAGACACACTGTAAGGCTCAGAAAGGATGAGCACTACACATCTTCTATGTTCACTCGCATAGCCGAGAGGATGACAGAAGTAAATTGTTATTGTTATTATTATTATTTATTTTAATTTTAAGCAGTGCCTCCTTATTTTATTTTTATTTATTTATTTATTATTATTTTTTTAGCTACAAGGAAAATGTCATATACTCACAATCTAGGCATAAGATGAACAACAAAAATGAAATAGTGTACTTTTCTCTCGGTTTTGTGGGCCTCGATTTAAAGGGTTTCGGAAACATCGGACAAAATCTAGAGCAGCCGATTCAGTTTGAAAGTCCTGATTCAGGCCTGTAGCTACGGAGGAGATAGAGCGTGAGGTGTCCTCTCTAGAACAGAACATTGTAGAAAAAAAAAATAAAGATAAACTATCTTATGGCATTTTGTAATTTTATTTGCCGAATTCAATTTAGGGCATTTTAGTCATTTCTGAAAAAAAAATTATATGCTTATTGGTAGATGTACTAAACATTTCCCATTGGATTTTTCTAATTCTGAGAATTTCAAATTCAAGTACCCTATTGTTGTACGAGGCATGTGTAAAAAACAAAAGGCCAGTTTGTTACATCGTAGAACTGGCACAACTGATGAAGGTGCGAGTGCGGGAAATCATGGTCTAGTATTTTTTGTCTGCAACCGAGGCATAATTATCGGTGTGAAGTTGCGTACCTGTGAAGAGAAGTAAATTGAAATGACTGTCGTTGCCGTCATAGAAAATCCCGCCAAATGAGAGGTGATGTCTGTGATTAATTTCTTGACGCAAGAGGACGATGCAGCTGATACTACAACAAATGTGTATTGCCAAGTGCTGTCTTATCTGCAACGTGTCATCGAAAACCGGCAAAGAGGAATGTTACAGTCCGGGATTCTTCTGATTCATGACAACTGCTGTTGAGACTAGGAGCGGATTAAAGGCGGAGTCAATGAAGCCCAACCTCAGGGGACCCCAAAAAATCCCTCTCTTAGTACTAGAATATAGAAATCAGCTTATATTATAGGCCTTATGCTATTTTTTTTCCCGCTCGGTACACTCGCGATATCGCTATTGTTAAGTCTTCTTTTACCAGCGTCTAAGCAATGTACGGGCTTAGATAACAGCACTGATAAATAGAGGCTGGATTTTTATGTAATATCAATCCCCTAAATATGTACATAAATATGTAACAAAAGTCGCTTAAAAATGTAAGAAATGTAAGAATGTAGAAATGTACTATATAAGAATATGTAATATTACATACGTTACATATTCATGAAAACATAATAACACGCGTATGAGTATGCAATATTTAAACGAATTATGAAAATAGAAGGGAAAATCTACTACACGTTATCATGCTTAATGCAAGTCCCCCATTGAAGTGAAATGCTTGAACAGCTGAGACAGCCATACGTCACTGACGTGACTGATTGCAGGATAATAAAAATCAGACGCGAATGAAGGAAGATGTGAATCCGCTAGAGAGAAACAGGAAAGCCCCGAGAAAAGCAATGCATACAGCATTTGTACGTCAGAAATCTCATGTGGTGTGGTGTGGTCTCGTTTCAAATCTAGAACCTTTTACATTAAATGCGCATCCGTCACCATGGCCCAATCTTGAAATGAATTATACGCAATATACAAATTTAAATACTAAAAGCAACTTAAGACGAAATGTAGTATTGTTTTATATATATTTATTTCATGCACGAAAATGCAGTCCTATATCTTTTAAACAACACCAGCTGAACTAAGATTGAAGAATATTTCCACTAATGAACATTTTTAATTTGAAATAAAGTACTTACAAAAGATATGCCTGCGGTTCAACTGTGTGATGTTGCATAATGAATTACAAAGTACATTTCCAAATTATCAGAAGTAAAATTTTGTCGGCGATCGGATAAAATATCCTTGTATGCAGAGAATGATCTCTCCACATCACATGAGGTAACATGAGGGTATTTTAACAGGGGATGTATTTAAATAGTTGGGGGAAATATCTTCAGGGGGTTCTTGTTTCACCACTGAGAATCTCACACACTGCCAATAGGCTGTCGTAACCCGGTTTTCTTTCCAGCACTGCATTTATTTTCTTTCGAACTTTTTCTCCTACATCTCCACACACACCTTGCAGCAGTCTCTTTACATCCTCTATGATTTCCATGGATTCCGGAAAAGGCCGCCCAACAGTCTATAGCTTTTTAATGCTTGTAGGTAGCCAACCAAAATTGCTGTCTATGTATGTGATATCACACGCTACTTTTGAGTCATTAAACAATTTTTGAGCAACGCCAACTGATACAACAGACTCCGATGGAAATGAATGAACAACAGTTTTAATTTTTTGAAAATGTTCATTGTAGAATGTACTGCCTGTAGCCTCATCGCGTTAGCACAGGCTCCGGAGGAAGTGGCACGTCTGGCAGTTGATCTCTGTAAACTTGAACACGTTGTGGCACCTTAACAAACATTTTTTTTTTTTTTTTTTCGTGGAAGAAACTAGTTGATTTACTTCGTAAAAGTTGTCTCTCACCTCTTCAGCAACACGCTGAAGAGCATGGGCCATACAAGTGAAAAGTGAGGGTAAAAAAAAAAAAAAAGAAAAAAAAGAAAAAGAAAAAAAAAGAAAAGTGTGCTCTAGCCGCTTTTAACATGTATAGACAACAAGGACTTTTTGTTCCTGAACTCCTCCCGGCCATAACACTTTAAGACCATCGTTTACAAAGCGAGCAATCGTGGAATGATTCGTGCGTTCCAGCAATTTACTCGCAATAAGATAGGATTTAGATGGAGCATCTTCACTTAACTTTCCAATCACTAAATTTGCTACATAACGTCCCAAAACGTCTGTTGTTTCGTTCACAGAAATCCAAATATATGAACTACCTATTTCTGTCCTAATGGTATCTATGGCTTCCCTATAAAGAAAACTACGAGATAACACTTTCGAAGAGTGGATTCGTCAGGAATTCGACGCCCGCAGTACTTCTCCAGAAAAGCACGATATTTTGGCACTTCAACTTTGTTCCAAGGAATGTTTGCTGCTATCATTGCTTGGCACAAGTCTTTGGAAAACTCACTCACAAGATATATATATATATATGAAAGAGGTATAAGACGTGACGACCATCCTTCATCAGTTGACCTCTTGTACAATTACACGTTTCAAAGTACCCTTCGTCAAACAGAGGCTTGGCATGAACTGAAAGAGATACGAACTATGTTTGCGTTTCGAGGATTTAAGTACTCCATGAATACGGAGGAATACAGGTGCATATCAATGTTTTCCCAAAAACCTTAATAAATAGAGTTAGATCTCAGAATATGGATCCAAATAGTACTTTTAGAGTACGTGTTTTCACTATATACGAAAGATACTTGAGAAATAAGTTTCCCAAATATGCCATTTGCAGAGAACCTTTGTCAAAGCAAGATAACAATAGGGTCTATGAACAGAAAGAGATATTCTGCTATTTTCTATTTTATCTTTCATATAGTCTCCACTCACTTTAATTTACTCCTTCCACCACTTCATAATTTGAAATGTTGCACTTACATATATACAGGGTTTTCATAAAGTCTGGACGGATTTAATTTGCTTATAATTTTCAAAAGAAATGCTCATAATGAAATCAAATAAAGTGCAAACGGTAGCGGAAGGATTAAATTTTTAGTTGGCAACACTGTTAGATAAGCGGCAACTCTGAGAGAGATAGCCCTAAAGTGAACGTTTGGTGCGCTGTGTCCTATGATCATCTGATTGGACCGTTCTTTTTTGAAGAGGAGACCGTGAATGGAGATTCGTACTTGGATATGTTGCTGAAATACCTCATTCCGGAACTGGAGGCACGTGGAATCCAGAACGACATCGTGTTCCAACAGGACGGGGCACCCCCTCACTATGCAATGAAGGTGAAACAGTTCCTTGACGAGAAATTCCCTAACCGATGGATTGGGAATGGCGCCTAGTTGGAGGTGTGGCGGTGAATAAACTGAGCTGGTGCAGATTACAGGTAAAAATTTAATCCTTCCGCTACCGTTTGCACTTTATTTGATTTCATTATGGGCATTTTTATGAAAATTATAAGCAAATTAAATCCGTCCAGACTTTATGAAAACCCTGTATATATATATGTTGATTGTTAATTTTCTTGTTGAATGTCCAAGTGTGTAGTTTCTCGTAGTTTCTCTTTCGCCTAGGTTTGCACGACATTTCTTTCCATGTTTCTTGGACATGCACTACTCTGCTCTTACTTTTCTTAGAATGATGCTTGAGATATAACAGAGATTTTTCTTTCTTTTAGCCAATAGAACAGTTTGTTCTTTAGTAATAGTTATCAAGGACGCCGATCCTGGGGGAACCGTGGTCCCAGGCCCCCCCAAGGCTCATGTGGGCCCCTCCACGGGGGGCCCGAAATGGTAAGTTGAAGTCCGGTCTCCTATTTTTATATGTCATTCATTTTCCCCTTCTACTAATGCGTATCTCCTTTTAGCAAGTCTATTTTATTGATAAACCCTTCCCTGACCTGAAACTATTGTGTTACAGTACGTAAATATGTAAATTACATCACACATAAAATCTTCCTCTGACTAAAAGAGCTAATTCGTGCATTGTTTCTGTTGTTTTTGTTTTTTGTGTTCAATCATCACTTTAGAATCCCAATTTTTAACAGAAAATACACTGCTAACAGAACATACACTGTGATTGTGAATGAGGTGATAAAAATTTTCTGTAAAGCGTTGGAGAAAAAGGAAGCAGAAAACGTTATAGAACTAATTCATGAAGAAGACAAAACATGGAAGTACATAATACTGTATAATATCTGGGGAAGGGGTTCAATTTTGGGAAGAGAAAAATTAGTCTGCTTGTCCCTGCATCATCTAATAACTGTTACAAGCCGCGGCGCAAATCTGGGCTTAAGCTCCCCTAAATTTTACTTACTATTTGAAAGTAAATGCAATATCTTGCAGAATTTTCACATTTCCAACAAAAAGTTAGCAAAGCCCCCCGAAACAAAATCGTATCCTATATATATTAATACATTCTGAGAAGGGAGCTGACAGGGGCTTACTCTGTGATGGGAAGAGATGAGACTCATATTACAGTAGATGAATCTGATTTCTAGGTGAAAATGTTGTATATTATATATATATATATATATATATATATATATATATATATACACCTTCTGCATCTGAATGCTCCCCCTCCCAAATTTACAGAGAAATCGGCGCCCTTGATAGTTATGAGTGAATACTGAAGTTCGAGACACTTATTGTATACTATTATTTCAATACAAACAAAAGAGATATTAGACTGTTCTCACTTATTCCCCATGATTAATTATTGCCAAATGACTTCTGGGGGTTAATTGGTTCAGCCAAGAGTAATCAAGTAATTACAACTAAATGACTTCATGTAATTTTAACTACCTAACGTTCAGAAAACTGTTTGAGGCGATATGACCAATTGTTTGATGAAATTATTTGGTTAAAAGCAAGCCCCTGTTTTATCGAACTTAATAATAATAATAATAAAGGATCATTATATGCATTTAATTCAAATAATGGTTTATGTTCCTTATAGCAAAGATTATAAATATTGCAAAGATTATATATAGAGATATATGCATTAATTCATTGAATTTAATAGCTATTGTAATAGTTTGCATAGCAGAAATTAATTATATATGCAACATTGGAGAAAACAAATAAAGAAATCATGCAGCTGTGTTATGCAAGTTAATATTGCATTTCTTGCTACAAGCATGTAAAATCTTGCACTTGATGCAGTTCTTATAGCTTGTAGCAATATACATTTAATATTATCATCTGCTTAATCAGACTGAACCGTATGTGCAGACAGATATAGCCATTAATGGTTGTAATTTAATGTCATTTTCAAAGAACTTATTTTATATTCAATATTATGTGTTTTTTTTTCTTCTTCAGGGTTTGCATTCTTCTTTTATAGATTAACATGAATAATACAGTTGCTTCATACAATGTACGTCATAGTGGAATCAAATAAGCAGTATTATATATATATATATATATATATATATATATATATATATATATATATATATATATATATATATATGTGTGTGTGTGTGTGTGTGTGTGTGTAAATACTTGAGCTTCTAATTTGATGTATAAGGCAATATAATTAAAGTTTGTCTACAAGTTAATTCTTGAGATAGGTCATTTGCATAACGAATAAAGGAAAGCACATTTTATATTACTACATATAGAAATGTTTTTCGATCTTTTTTATTTCCTGGTCCGTAGGGAGAAGGCGCGTCAGTGAAGTTGTGTATACACATACAGTATGAAACAGAAACGAGTATAACGATATCTTGTATTTTCTGTGAAATTTTAAATATCTTTCCTTACAATTCCGGGCAATGTGTGATTTTAAAATGTGCACTAACCAGTCAGAAGAAGAAGAAAAATATGAAAAAGAAATAGAATTAGAATTGAACTAAGATTATTATTGACATCTTGTAAATATGATGAGTTGATCAGTTTTTGTCTTTAGGTTGTCATAACAACAATTTTGTAAATAAAATGATATAATTCTGGAACCATCTTATAAAAGGATGTATGCGTAATTATAAAGTGTGTATTTATTTCAGTGATTGTGTGCCACAAATAAAAGGAAGAAAAGCTAAGGACCTGTGTATAACGAGTTACGTTATACGAGGATAGCGCAATATACTGTAATATGACACAAAATTACTTATATTACGTGTTGAATGATGTATTTGTACGCCACTAAAGTCGTTGTAGATAATCTCTCAGTATGTTTTCATGTGTTCCAAAATAACAACACATTACTAATGTAAACTTCACAATTATGTAGATCCCTTATCTTTCGGACAGTTCTATCATTCTGCATCGTGAGTTAGCACTCGTTACCGATTGTAGCGCACGTGCCCTGTAAAAACCTCTTAATATTTCATGTTCCCCATCTCATGCCCGTTTTACTTTTCTGATGTCGTGCCAAATTATTGGTTCTGATCCAATAACTGTAAATGTCCAATAACTGTGAATGTTTCTGAACTTTTTTTTTTTTGTTTGTTTGTTTTTACAGAATGACGTTTCTTAGTCTCACGTCAAACCCTCAAGCTGGGGGACCATTCCTTGTCATTTGTCCGCTACTGTTTATTCAATATATTTACAGCTAACCTCCATATCTAGGGGCCTTCTCCTCTATCCGCAACCTGAGGACACGTCATGCGGTAGTGACAGGAACCCCCATTACAGGGTTTAAATGAACATAATGTAGTGTTATATTACGCTGTGGAAGCGAAAGTATTGATTTGCATTAGATTTGAGTTTAACGTCCCTTTCAGCAGTAAGGCTATATGAGACACGGAGCTACAGCTTAACGTGGAATCCGAACCACACGAGCTTCCTCCGTGAATCTAACCCAGGTCTCCCATAGACGCATATGCTATCCACATAGCCACGGGATCCCCATAGCAACATATTTAATTGCCAAACATTGCAAGGTATTTCTAATATTAGTTAATAGTGATTATTCTGATGATTTTAAATAAGGTAGATGGCTTAAGATTAGTGATTAATTTGATTTTTAAGTTCATGTGAAGTAATTTGTAATGTTCATACGCTTTGATTTTCTTTAATACTTAGGTGTGGCGAATATGAAGAATTGATGATGAATAATGAAAAGTTTTAACTCCGTTGTATATCAGCTCTTGCAGAAGGCATATTACAATTGACTTTTTGAGTGTTAAAAATGTACTTTCTATTCATAAAATAAAAAAATTCTCACTCAACTTACTAAGTATTTTAATGTAGTTTTACAGGTTAGTTTATAGCAAATACAGTACATAATTATAAATAATGCTTGACAATATAGATCTAGGACTGATGCTGGCACTTTGTAACTGCTAATGACAGAAAATTGTTTATCATATGAGATAACTCTTTTTTGTTGTGATATTCCTTTTTGCAGGACATCTGAATATTGAGTAAAGAGAACATACGTGCCCATCTAAACATTGTTCACTGAAAACACCCGGTTCCCACTGTCATGAATTCTTATATTGACACCACCAGATTTCGCTACCTGTAACCACGTGCAGAGTTGGCGTGGGTCAATGAAAACTTGACCCACGACCCACTGACCCACCACCCACCATGACGCACTCTGACCCACGACCCACCGTGACCTACTCTGACCCACCACCCTCGGTGACCCACTCTGATCCACCACCCACCGTGACCCATCACCCACCAGTCTCATCCACTTTGACCTACTCTGACTCACCAAAATCCATCATCAACTCTGAACACGATCCACGGCCTCTTCTGAAGTGACTAGAGTTTACACTTGTAATAAAACAAGACTGAAATTGTCACTAATCGGAGTTTGAATTTCTAGTCAATCGCTCAAGCACCACTCTGTTACAATAACGGTGGATCTGACCTTTAGGATATAAAATGGTAAAGTGTTTGTTAGTGAGGAAATTGAAACAGTTCGAGGTGGGGGGAAATTAGTGTGTGCCTAAAATATACTTGTACTAAAAGAGTATTCTTGCAAGTGTTAATTTCTGAACGCATTCCACAAGAAACTTCTATTCGCAGGAAAATACCCCTGTACAATATGGAAAAGGTTATGGTTTCTCAGTTCACAGTATTTTTCTCACAAACGACTTGAAAAATCAGTTGTTCATATGGTATAAAGGTGCTCGGGTACCCTATGTGAGAGCATCTCTATAAAGTATGCTCATAATTGTAATTTGTGTAATCACTAAAACACCACGTTAAATTTAAGTTACAAATATGCATAATTGCAATTATTATGAATATTTATTCAAAAGTAGTTTACCTAAAGCAAAGAAGAGACTTACTAAAAAGTAGGTACAAAGTTGAATAACACAAATAAGCCATTAGTAATACAAGTGTGCATTTTCCGTAACTCGTAACTTTCCACCTTAAAACAAATCTGAAATCATTTATTTCCTGTTGGTAACTTTTTGGCGGTCGTGGGTCCGCAGTGGAATGATGTCTATCCTTCAGCCTTCGAAATAACTAGCTCGTCTACTTTGAGCTTGTCTAGCGGTGGGCCTTTAACATTCATGAAAAACAAGCTAGACAATGTTTGAGCACTTAGTGTATTTCTAATATCAGTCATCTGTAAATTCATAAGGGGTAATCCCCGTTCGCACTCTGACGTGGAAATTGATAATACTTCTACCAGATTTCTGCAACTTCTCATCGACAATCTACTTGTTAGACTTAAGTCTGATAACGATTTTTCTCGGTCAGTTTTGAAATACTCAGCAAGAAGAATCATCTCTCTATCGCCATTAAACATCTTTTCCATATCGACCATGTCAAATGGCAATGTCGACCCATGTAGAACAGAAACTTGATCTACCAGGCCTTTGATAGGGAATCTTGTGAATAAATTATCAATTAAAGCCTGATAAACTGATGATTTCTTATTTATTTATAAATTTAATTTTTGTAATTACACATGAAGGTTTGATACCATTACCAAGTTCCCTTTCCCGTCTAGAAAGCGAAAGGGAACGAGGTTTCTGGAAAGTATTCAGAGGTGAATGGGAATTTCCCTCCTTCTTCAACTTCAATTACCACACTGCTGTTTGCCATGTGCCAAATTACGATGAATTTCAATTAAACTATCATATTATAATTATTTCCTTGTTGAATTATCAATACTTTTCAGTGGAAAAAAGGATGAAATTTCAAAGTTCCAAATCAAGGTAAGTAGACAAACGTAAAGGGAAAAAAGTGTAAAATTTTCCATACAAACTTCAAATATCCGTGTAATTAAGGTTACAGTACAAATTTTATGCCTATTTTTCTCACAACTTTATGGGTTGCCCTGTGCTGTGAGCGCTCCATATAATAAACATAAGCTTCAGCAATTATTATAGCAGAAAGCAATGGATATATGAAGCCAAGCACTGTATTTTTTGTTTCTGATTTGTTTTCTTAAATAACATCGATCGTTTTCGATCATTTTTACAAACCAACTCACTACCAATTTTCCATATATAGAAAGTGCTCCCCGCTCACATAAAGGAGAATTAAAAAAAAAAAAAAATGCTTGGACACATTCTGTTTATTTTCAATAAAGAGTTAATACACTGAATTTCAGCTCCGTAAGTTTAACGGCTTGCGAGATAATAATTTTTTTTTTCGCAAAAATTCTGATCCTCACTACCTCCTTAGGATATTATTCATTATAATAAAAGCAATATAATATCCCAATTTGGATTAAGGCCTAACTATATACCAAAACTAATTTCATTTGACTTTGCAATTTGACCGTGATGATCAGGCACACATAGTTACATTCAATTTTTTATAAATAATTTATATATTACAGTGATTCAAAAATGTATTTTTTCCAGTAGTTAGCTCTATAAACTCACAGGTCTCGAAAGCCAAATTGTAGTGTAAGTCCTATTGCTATTATTACTATTAAAAATATCAATATCCAAAGTGCCCGAAGTTCTTTTTTCACTTGGTTAGATATACTCGCCTGAGGTAAGTAGACAGAAACAAGTGGGAAAAAAAGGGAAATGAAGGTCTTGAAAGTAAAACGGCGACAAATTTACCAGTCTTCAGAAGATACTGTCTACAATGCAGTGAGCAGAGAGGGTCGGTAGACCATACTGAGTCGGTGGGTCGCAGTGTGTCACGGTGGGTGGTGGGTCGCAGTGGGTCATGGTGGGTGGTGGGTCGCAGTGGGTCACGGTGGGTGATGGGTCACAGTGGGTCATGGTGGGTGGTGGATCGCAGTGGGTCACGGTGGGTGGTGGGTCACAGTGGGTCACATGCTGTTGACCCACGAGCCACTGACCCACTCAGAAAACTTGACCCACTTGACCCACCGACCCACTGACCCACTCCATCTCTGACCACGTGATCTAGTAATAAAGGGTCCGCGACTCAACAGACTTAATAAACTCTGCAGCACTCGTCTCTCTGAGATTTTTGTTTTTTAGTCAAAGATTGGTGCACAAACTTTGCACAAATCTTAATTTTTCCAAGTGTTCTTTCAGAATCTGCCGGATTATTTCGTGGTATCTCCATTAGCCGGACGGTATCTCCATGCGAAAGTCTTTCTGTAGCAAGTCACTGACACGCTCTATATTATCCTCTAAGTGACTAGTTGACGGATGTCCACTTCTAAACTCATCAGAAAGGTCTTCAAGTTCATCATGAAATCAGACGTACCATTCAAACCCACGACCACTAGGTAGGGAAGTCTTGCGGTAAACAATTCTGATCATCTCGTAAATGTCTGGTGTTTATTTCTCCAACTTACAGCAAAACTTAATGTTTGTCCTTTGTTCCATGTGAGAATCCATGACAATGGAAAACAGGGATTCTTCGATTACTGATATTTAGAGGAGTACAGATGCTTATCTTACAAAAATGTCCTGAAGAAAAAAAAATCATTAATCTCATATGATGAACAATCTCCTGTCATTAGGAGCTACAGAGTTAGATGTTTCAAAAGGAGTTTCCAATCTAGGAGGCTTCGAAGATTGAGAATTTAGAAAGAACATAGAACTATGAAAGAGAGTTGATTTAAAATCCTACAGGAAGTCAATAAAAAGAGGTGTCATTTGTTGCGATTCCGTGATAGTATGCAGAGGTAATTATATTTGGCGTGAATGCTACAAATTCTTAAAAAGTAGACAAAATGGAGAACTATGGTTCGCAAAACCCTTCACAAAACCCGAAACAGCCTTGAGTCTCGTCTTGTGCGCATCCTTAAACAACTCATGCCTCACAACCTTCAATAAAATATCTATTTCTCTTCTACTCGTACTGCCTTCTCCAATCCATAGAATAAAAAAATAGACACAAAAAATATAGCTGCTAGCTTATAAAATACTTTTTGATAAATTTTTGTAAAATTACCTTTGATAAAATACCAACACATGCTAGAGTTTCTTGTATCCTGACTGCGGTGCAAGTTTATGATAATGAGCAATGAAGTCTCTTGAGTGAAGCCACTTCAAGTAAAAATAAAAAATTTTTATCTATCAGTTGAGGGAAGAAAACTTCACTAAGTTTTCTAAATAAGGTAAATAATGTCTTAATTCTTTTAAGTGACGTAACTTACCTCGTTTATAAGAATTGGGACATTAAATAAGTTTTTTCCCGTAGTTTGTAGATGCACAATTTTAATTTTTTACCAATCTAACTCCCATCATTGAGCTTCAAATTGAGTAGATTTTCCTGAGTACTCAAAAGGTTTCTCTCTCACTAGCTTTCGAATCAATATTCTATGCATTTCTGGCATATAAAACAAGTGAAACACATGTTACCTTCTATCTTCTATGTTTAACGTACGACCCTCGCCTAATTTTACATCAAATATTTTCCTCAATGCTTTCTATTTCGTAGACTGTATCTATGACTTCAAGTTAAAGCTTGATAACTATCGCATCCACACACTACAACAAACATAATTCTATTTTTTGGATTTTCAGTTCTAAAACATCTCAACGATAAAGTGCTTTGCGGGTAATAGTACCTCCCTGTTCTCCAAATTTTAATTTTGCCCTTTCTTTTATAAGTATTTTCGAATAATGAAAAATAACGTGAAGTTTGAAAGACCTCATACGGTATACTTCACCGACCAGCATATACAGGGTAGGTAACATCAGCAGAGGGTAATTTATAAAGCGGAAGTGAGTCAAGTAGTGTGTATCATTTGCAGGGTCTTCGGAAGAAAAGCATATTTAATTGCACAACGACCTCTCTGTGTGACCTCAGTTGTCTTGCATAAGCATTCGAAACGTGTTCCCATTGATATTTAAAATATTTGAGTTGCTTCCCCTTGCTAACTCCCTCTAGTGGTGCCTTCAGTAAAATTTTGTTAAATCAAAGTGTCAGTCAATGAAATTAATTTAACATGTGTTTAAGACCCCCGCCCCCTCCTCTTCATTTTAATACCATCTAAACATGCTGAGGATGGATTCAGATTCAATTGTAGATTAATTTCTCAAAATTGACTTGTCCATCATTTTGGATGGATTACGTAGTAGATACATTGAAGTTCGATAAAAATGTATGACTTGGTTTCAAACAATATATTGTTTGACTCATTTTGGTGTTTAAAATTTTGAATCTTCCCATTCATCCTTCCTGATAATATATTTACTTCTGGTCGAATTTTGCTATCTCAAAATATTAGCTCTTGAAAATTTATGAAACATTTTGTTTCTGAGGTAAATAGAGTCAGAGTTAAGGAACACCCGATATGGATATACGTATTTGCCATTAGTATGTCTTTTTAAGTTTTAAGTTCCATGATTATGGTAATGAAATATTTCAGTTTAACATCCCACCGTAATGACCCTTACGCTAAGGGAGACGATAACTAAGGGAAGTGAATGATAATGAAAGAATTGAAGGAATGAGAAAGTGGGAGGAAACAGGAGTACCCCGAGAATACCCTCGGACACGCTGTTGTCCACTACAAACTTACATGGTCGGGGATCGAACCAGGTACCCCTAGCACTTAACCATTCAGCCCACTTATGGCCTGTAGGCTAATGTTGACGGATGATTATTGAAAGTGAAAGAAACATAAAAAAAAAAAATGATGAAATTAGAATATTGAAGTGAGATTCCATAGACACGGTGCTATGCCCACCGCAAATTCATATGGCTTGGAATCAAATCAGAAATACCTGCCATCATAGGTGGGCGCTCCAATATTGAATCGCCATGCCTCTACGTTAATGCTGTTTCGTTAACAAGTGTAGGTGGTTCCAGACTAGTGTACGTGCAAAAGATATCAAACGTGATTAAAGAAAAAATAAACTTAATCATGGTTCGGATCTAATTTTAAATAGTAGGTCCAGTCTTAAGCTCCCTTAGCACTGGAAAGAGGTGTTAAACTTCAATAGTGTTGACCACGAGACAAGCAATTTCTCTTCTCGTTTCGATTCTCATGAAAATGAGACGAGAAATGTACTTTTTAAATTCGAGACGAGACCAGAAATTTCACGAGTCTTGTTTACAATACTAGTTCACCCAAGTCTTAGATCTCAAGCACTGTTTTAGTGTTAGAGCTCCTTCGTGGCTAAGCGGTTAGGGTACGCCTTTTTGCGTGGAAGACCCGGGTTCGATTCCCGGCGGGAGCTCATGTGGTTCGGATTCCACGTTAATCAGTAGGTCCCGTCTCATAGAGCCTCGCTGCTGAAAGATACGTTAAACTCAAAATCAACTCAACTGTTTTAGTGTTACACGACTCATGGTTAAGAACTATAAATTGACAAAGTGATTATACGAAAATAATGTAGACCATTTAACAACGTTTATACATAAGCAAGCCATTACACAATATATTCCGTCTTCGTGGACCTCTCATGACGCAGAAGTATTCTCATCACTTCCAAATGAAATTAAGAATAAAACCAGTTGAGAAAGCTCCAACAGCATTGTCAGAACGAACTTAAAAAGAATTAATTTTTCTTACTAACTCCTACAGGCTTTATACCAATTACTCTATGTACTTTATTATTATACTCATTAAACAATTCTTGTAATATATCTATCCATTTATGATTTCCTTGAGTACTAAATTTTTTTCCATGTGTTTTGTTTAAGAGTTCTGTTAAGACGTTGTACGGTATGTTGTTTTTAGGAAGACACCTGCTCAAAATGGAGGGCTCAAAATTGAAAAATTCTCAAAATATCATATGTCTATGGCTTACAATTCCCGAGATATGGCTCCTTAAATCTCCCGAAATCCGAACTTTTTTGCTCAATACCTGGGAAACGGTCGCCAGTTGGCCAGTGGCCACCGGTTACTATTTGGTACCACCCATCCTCTTAGGTATTAATCAACATCAAATGATCTCTCTATGACCTACGGTTCCCGAGATATAGCTCCTTATATTTCCTGAAATCGGAACTTTTTTGGCCAATATCTCGGGAACGGTAAGAGTGACGCGAGAAATCCCATCGCTTTCTCAGGTAGTTTTTGATTCTCTATCGAATAGAGGACTCAAAATTAAAAAAAAAGAAAAAAAGATCGCAAATAACAGACATGCACAAACGCACACACACAGACATAGAGGATTCAGTAACGAACTTTTTAAGTTCGTTGAAAATCAGGGCGTAAGTGCATACCTTTACAAAAGAGACTAGAAAAGTATTGACATTGAGACGAGAAAAGCTTTTCGAGAATCGCCAGAGCGAGGAAGAATTATTTAAGAATCAAGATTCGTTTCGTGGACAACACTAAACTTCAATCATTGGTCGATTGTTTTTTTCTGTAGCATTCTTGTTTTGTTTTCCTAGTCTTTTTGGCACCTGAATTCTTCTGCATTCTTACGTGATAAAATGCAAGCAATGAAGTCATTTCTATACGAAACGTTGTTCTACAATATCATAATATTGTGTAAAGATTATGTACTTCATGCCCGTTAAAGATGCGTGAATCAATGTAATCACTTGTTATGCAAGAATAGATAGGGATTAGATTATTTTGTTTATTAAATGCTTGCTCTGTTTTTATGTGTCATTTTGTTTATATTTACGCATAATTTCTTTTATTATTTATATCGAATTACCCGACATTGTCATTACGCGTGACGTAAATGTAGACCTAGACCCCACTTGATTTCACAAAAGTTTTCCATTCCCTTCCCCTCCTCCAAGTGTCTTTTCTATACAGGGGCCCAGTCTGTTATGTAGGAACACCCCAACTTTACGTATGGGTGATCCTCATTAAACTTCAGAGGGTAGACCAACATGAAAAATATTTAACGCTAACTTGTACTCTATTGGCTTCTATTTGCTTAAGAAAAGTTAAGTTAAAATTTTAAAACAGAACATTTTCTTCACACGTGTATGACATGAAAAAGTTCCATGAACTATCTGGCCCTCGAACATTGTGAAGATTTCCGACAGACTAGCTCTTGGCAACCAGTGTTTCTTCCAGACATTTTTTTTTAGGGGGAGGTACTTCCCCACTCCTAAAGCTTTAAGAATGTCCCCTGGAGGAGACCAAAATCGTACGTCTACAATATAATAATACATAGGATAGTATTAAAATAATATGACCCTCCGGAACATTTTTTTTCTGAAAGAGAAACTGTTGCCAAAGAAACTGTCAACATTTAAAAAAAAAAAAAAAGAAATATACATTTATATACCATCGCCCATTTCTGTCATATGTAGAAGCCGGCGATGTTGTAAATAAACATTTTTCATAGTTAATGTTGAGCACTTTTACTTTGACGAAGGCCGGTTTGAAATTTAACGGCTTGGACTCAGGCCGGTAGCCAGCCCAAAAATGTAGAGGGGGCCCGGCTGAAGTTAGGGGGCCCCGATCCAACCATATTATAGTTCATTTGCAAGCCTACCGTAAAAAATTTAGGAGGGCAGCAAAAATTTAGGGGGGGGGGCGGACCACTAGACCCCTTGGATACGAGGCTGCTGGGCTACCACTTATCTTTATATTATTATTATATTACTCTTAGTCAAGGTCGGATTTAGGGGGGGGGGCATCGGAGCACGTGCACCCCCCTTCCGTTCTGAATATACACTATCTAAAGTGAAAAACTGGCAGTGGAAATAGCAATACTTTCCTAAAATTTCATGTCATGTTTCCGTTTCGGGCTTAAAAGAAAGCGGTTTTGCTAAACACAATAGTTTAAGTCAGTTCCTCATACACATCACAGATGCCTAAAGGCATTTTTAAAAAAATAATTTGATTCAAATGTACCAGTAGTTATTGGTGCACCCCCCTCAGAAAATCCTGGATCCGGTCCTGCACTTAGTAGAATAATAATAATAGAATAATAATAATAGAATAATAATAATAATAATAATAATAATAATAATAATAATAATAATAATAATAATAATAATAATAATAATAATAATAATATTTACTTTACTCCCACAATTATGCACCGACACTAAGGGAGTCATTCTGTACCAGTCTTCGCAAAATTCTGAGTACAGCAACGCAAAAATGCAAAAAAGTCTTTGTAACTGCTATGATGATTATAGCAAGCTAAATCGCAAATTTTGCTTTGGGTTGATGCAAAACTGTTACGGAATATGCCCGCAAGGGAGACAGTGATAAGATAGATGCCTGATAATGGTAAGATGATAGAAGTGGGAACCCCCTAGAAAAGTCACAGACACTATGTTTGACCACCATAAAGCTCACTTGGTGGGAGCGGGGATCGAACAAGGAATTCCAAGCACCAAATATGAGCACTCTACCACTGGTGGGATTGCTATCACGCG
Organism: Thermobia domestica; assembly: GCF_964235325.1. NCBI lineage: Eukaryota > Metazoa > Arthropoda > Insecta > Zygentoma > Lepismatidae > Thermobia > Thermobia domestica. The sequence goes on from NC_137464.1 coordinate 107,388,056, forward strand.
ACTATTAATGTTTATCGCCGGAATCGAAGCGCCATCATACCTATGAGCAGCTAACTTGTAGCCACTAATAATAAATTGTTAATTTTTACCGATGTGACTTCCTTCGAGAGCCGCCCTTTTGCTGATGTTGCTTCGTGCAAAATTTTTTCAGTGCTGAAGCAAATCAACGGTTTTCCGTTTATCATTTCGCAATAGTGAAAAATTCGATTTCACATCTCATTCCGTAACGATTTATGTAAAATTTGCTTTTCAGTTTACATCAATCGATTGCAAATAACGCCAGTAACGCAGATTTTCCTTTAGCAGTCATCTATCCTTCGCAACTTTTATCACAGACTCATTACCACAGTTCTTTAAAAAGGGATTCCCTCTTGGCTAAATGGTAGGCTTATGTGTCTTTGGTGTGAGATACCAGCTTTGATTTCCAGTGAGAGCTCATGTAATTTGGATTCCGATTAAGGTGTAGGTCCACGTCTCATGTAGTGCTATTGAAAATGACGTTGAACTACCAACAAGTCCTTATAAAATGTGTTGAGGTTTGCAAGTTGTGTGAAGATTGATACGGAATGAGCCCCTCTGTTGTTTAACGTTAAATTCACAGTGTAATGAAATTGTAGGGTTATTGAAAAAAATATAAAAATCATAAATCTTAAAAAGGATAACTGTTTGTAAGTTCAAAGAATCATTAATCTTTTCTGTAATTATTTTGTTTTTCGTTTGGATGTTAACTTAATATTGTTGTAATTAAGATAAGTAAACTACCGAAGAAAAAAGTGTAATTTTTGGTATTTATATCGTAAATACTCAATCATGTGCCCTAATAATGTAATTATTGGGGATGCGGGATTGCAGAAAAAAAAAAAAGACTCAGGAAAGGCAATAAACAAATTTTGTTACATGTGAAAGGTCTTTAAAAAGACGAGAGAGTCGCTCAGGTTTGACCAGTGATGGTAGTTTGAGGGAAATTTCGTAAATAAATTTAGCAAAAAGGGAAAAAGGATTTTTTCCCCATAAAAAGGTAAAATCCAGGGAAATTTTTGCGCTGACTAATTGAAAAATATAAATGCTTAAATATTTCCTTGTTCTTCAGTAATAAAACCAATACAATGGCAATGTGTGTGTCTGTTCAAGGTAGTATAATTTATATCAATTGTTGGGTGGGTGTATTTGTATTTTTAAAAAAAAAGAAGTTAGGGAAAAAGTAAAAAAAAAAAAATAGAAAGAAAAACAAATGTGGCTGACACTTCCTTTTATATAGGGTGACTGGGCCGGTAGTGGGCACCCTTAAGGAAATTTTGATTTTGATATTTTTTTTGTCACTTGTGTTTTAACGTTACAGTGGTAGTTTTTATTCAGCTAAAAGAAAATTTTGTTGTCTTTCAATGCAAGCACAGCTTTCATTTATTAAGGGATGCAGTAAGAAAATATGGCAATTTTTCATTGTTAAGAGCAGTTTTGCTAGTAATGGTCACTTTTTTCTAGTTGTGGTCACCTTTAGATTCAGTAGTGGTCACACATTTTAGCTGACACTTATTATACGTTACTGTGTTTATTCATATTACAGTTTCTTGGTAAAATTAAATTTACATTGAAATGATCACTACTCTGGTGTTATCAAAGTAGTATTGTAACTAAGTAATATTTAATTGGCTACAATATTCAATGAAAATAAAGAATTGCATAAACATATAAAAGGAAACTACAATATGATTATATTTTAAGTAAACTGTTACATTTATAGAAGAAAAAATATGTAAACCTATAGTGAAGCTATGCTTATGTTCCTTTACATTCATAAATAAAGGTCCAATCTGGCAGAAAATAATATTTTAAGGGTCTTTCATACAACGAAGTTAAACTTCCACTAACTTTACAGTTTTTCTGTAATATCTTTCGAAACAAACAAAAGAAATCGAGAAGTGGAAACGCGGTGCGGCATAGAATATTATTTTGTATGTATATTATTCGTCTGTATTTTGTATATTATTCGATTTTTCTCCAAAACCGGTTCGTTTTTTCACTGAAACCGGTTTTGGTTTTCTCCGGTTTCTCCAAAAAACTGTTCTTTTTTTCACCGAAACCGGACTTGGTTTTCTCCAAAACCGGTTCGTTTTTCACCGAAACCGGTTTTAGTTTTCTCCAAATACCGATTCGCCTTTTCGCCGAAACCGGTCTTGTTCTTCTCCAAAACCGGTTCGGTTTTATCACCGAAACCGGTTCGATTTTTTACCGAAATCAATATTGTTTTCTCGAAAACCGGTTCGTTTTTTCACTGAAACCGGTTTGGGTTTTTCTCCGGTTTTCTCAACCGGTTCGGTTTCTTACCAAAGCCGGTGTTGGTTTTCTTTAAAAACCGGCTCGTTTTATCACCGAAACCAGTTTTGATTTTCTCTAACAACCGGTTCGGTTTTTCACCGAAAGTAGTTTCGGCGAAAACTTTTGGAAAACACGAAACTATTGCTATTTCTGTGGAAACGGAATCGGTTTCCGGAGAACAAGAAAACACTATTCTGGTCAGAAATAGAACTAATTTTGGAGAGAACCGGAACCGGATTTGAAGGAAACCGAATCCGGATCCGTTGAAAAACCGAACCGGTTTTGGAAGAAACCGAAACCGGTTTCGGTGAAAAACCGTTTTGTTGGAAATTTTCAAAAACCGAAGAACCTGTTTTTATGCCCATCACTGATTTTTATTCTGGTTATTTCTATGCCCACTACTGAAATTGTGCTTTCAATTATGGTCACCAAGTGTGACCGTTATTAAAAAAGTAGACATTTTTATATTTAGTTGTGGTCACCCCTACAACTCACCTGTGCAACGATTTAAGCATAAAAAGTAAATATATTTTTGAAATAACTGTTCATTATTGAATTCTTACGTATTAAGAAGATTCATAATATTTATAAAATAAGTTAGACATAATTGAATAAATCGAACGGTTTGCTTACCTTCAAAACTTAGAAATTGGAAAAAAATCTCCACATACACATAAAAAATCTCTTCTAGACTCGTACTCCAACTAAAAAAGCTATCCATTAGGGTGCAGTATACAGAAAGGATAACAGCCATTACAGTAAAATTGAAAAACTAAAGCTTATTAGCTAATACGAGTCTGCACTTCAAATTTATTGTCCTAGGTGACCACTACTGAAAGGGTGACCCTAGTTAAATTAATCTTATCACATAAATTCTGTCTTAGAAATTAGATGCTCAACAAACTAGGGGAAATTTGATAAGAAAAAGAAAAATTGTGTGTCAGTCGAGGGAAAATTTTCTTAAAGAAACCTATGAACACTGGGTTTGACTGAAAAGAACATAATCTCAGTCTGCAACTACACTCGCTGAAAATCCATCATAATATTTAACGGCATGGTAAAACAAGGCTTCCGTTTTCATTATTTCATATAAGCTGTGTTGTGCTCTCGCATTTTTAAATCATTGTGATCATGAGTAAACGAATTGTATTAAGACAGTAACGAAAAAAATAGCCTTTCATGTAATTTCTCTGCAGAAAGAAACAAGCGAAAATACTTATAACATCCTATATATATATATATATATATATATATATATATATATATATATATATATATATATATATATATATATATATATATATATATATATATATCAACAATACTCGAATTCTTCTCTACTTATTCAAAAAGTAGTAATTATGCTGTCTTTTAGGCTTACAAACAAACCTTCTGTGATTATTCTACTCTAACAAAATGCAAAATAATAATAACACAGTAACGGGATGATCTACCTTTTCTCGGCACAAAACATTTTATATTGGACCTTATGGGGAGAACATAGCTACCGAATTTCCTCAGTTTCTAAGGAACTAGGTATCTCTAATGGGAAAGAAAAATTTTGCAGTATTCTACAGAAGTTTATTAACGGGTTGAAATACTTAAATTGTATATTTGTCTGCTAGTTTAGCAGAAATAAATTATTAAAAAATAAATAAATTAGTTTCTTTTTATACAAATTATAATATGTCTAACTTTGGAACCAATTATGGTAGAAAGATCAACTTTTTTTGTTTTATTCCTTGTGACGAAACGACTCACAACCATATCTGATACGCCAATTAAAAAATAGTATTTTAATATAAGTATTAAAGTCCACCTGTCAAAGTTTGACGAGGGTAAGTCACGACCCACTCTAAGATTGGCCGCGGAAAGGGCGGGGGTTGGTGAAATGGAGGGGGAAGGGGGTGGATGTCTGAATGAAACAGGTTCTCGACCAGTTTCTGAGATTAATTGTCAGCTGCCAAGTACTGTTAGCTTTATAGAGTTTCGTCTCCCTCAATGTTTCCATACTAAGAGACTGGACGATGCGGTGTGAAGTATTCTCTTTTCCCCGTTACCTCTGAAAGTTCATCAAGATGCATTCTAGAGTGCGCGGGAAGAACAGTATATATCAGAAAACGCTGTTATTTTGGGATTTTTTTCTTTTCCGGACAAATATTATAGCATACAGTAGTGGCGAAGGGAATGGGGGCAGAGGGGTGCCCCCACAGGATTGCGACAATGTAAAGTCCTGGCCCCCATATATAGGTGTCCGTAAAAAAATGTCCCCTAAGTTTTTTTTTTTAAATAATGCCTTGGGAATATATTTCAAATTTGAGGTGTTTTCCTGGTAGCCATCATTTTCCAATCCGGCCGCCGCCCTACGTAAATCTCTCTCTCTCTCTCTCTCTCTCTCTCTCTCTCTATATATATATATATATATATATATATATATATATATATATATATATATATATATATATATATATATATATATATATATATATATATATATATATAAAGAGAGAGATCGTGAACCAAGGCACTTAGAAAGATAATTTTGGTGTCAAACTATAGGTTTCTGAGGCCAATGAATTTAAATATGGCATTGTTTATTGCCACTTAGAAACCTTACAACCTGGCAACACTGTTGTCTAACGATTAACTGTACAAAGTTACAAATGCGTATATGCACGCATTACTCTAGGATGTAGCGTACTTCCTCAGGACTAAACGAAACCTACTTTTTCTGGTAGCTTTCATCACGACAAGACATATTTTACATGGTAACATGAGAGAACATGTGTCTAAATCCAATATGGCAGCCAATATGATGGCTAATTACTAGGCAACCAAGTAATGGACTTATTCAAATGCCTGTCAGTCCTAATTGGCCTAGAGCCTAGAGAATTAGAGAAAGAGGCAGGATACGGTCTCATTGAAGAAGCGTCTCCTGAGGGGGCGAGGGAAATTTAAAATACTCCATCTTTTAATGAATAACACGGTTTTGCCTCCTTGTCCGCAGACAACACTGCACACAAAATGCTCTATAAGACGTTCTCTAAATAGCCCTGTATTGTGTGTAAACCGTGCATTTTCACGGGGGAACAGCGGAGCAAAAGCCCTGTTTTTTGTAATATTTCTGGTTTCTCGTGCTTACTTCGCTAAGACTAAGCACTGTAAGCCAATCTCCAATTATCCTATAGCAGTGTTAATTTCAGATCATTTCCTCCGGAGGCACAACGCACAGCGGGGAAAGCGACTAAAAATTGCGTGCTCCACAGAAATTTTGGGCATTTCTCGGAACTAGCCTTCTCTTCAATACAAAGAAGCGTCCTACGGGAGAAATATTTTTGTTGAATGTTTACGCAGGCATATCCAAACGTCGGTTCGCGGGCCGGATCTGACACGCCGAGTTCTTTTATACAGCCCGCGAAATTGTCCGTTATTAAATTATCCGATAATTATTTCTTGTGAAAATGTCATATATTACCTTTTACAGCCCGTGACGACAGTAAGATTTCTGTGATTCGGCCAATCCCTGTTCCTACTTGCAAATGCCTGATTTACAGCATTTACGCTATTAGCAAGCGCTACTGAGGTCAATAAGAGTTGAATTGGATTTTTGCGAGGGACTCATTGTTATAGCATGTTTTCTAACGCACAAAGGGATGTTCTGAATAGGGGCAGCTATGTGTATGATTAGCCAATGGAGCCATTTGTATCTTCGTGGCTTTGCACTCTAACTCCAAATAATAATAATAATAATAATAATAATAATAATAATAATAATAATAATAATAATAATAATAATAATAATAATAATAATAATAATAATAATAATAAGAATAAGAATAATAATAATAATAATAAAATAACTTTTGCCTCCTGAAAATAACCAGATGGTAAAGTTATGGTCGATACGTTTTTGGAATTCGAAGGCATTTTAGAAGGCTTGTCTATCATCTGGCTATCAGAAATAATTGATCACCATTTTCTCTACATATCTATAATTTTCTTACAGGGTAGAAACACCTCGGAAGAGAGAGAGAGAAAGTGGCCAAACTTGGGCTATTGAACGTGAGAACAGGATATTTACATTCGCATTGACACCTGCTGTGAAAACGGTCCCTTCATATCTCTCGGGACGACAACAGAAGAAAAGGGTGGGCGCGGATGCCTTACCCTCGTCAAACTTTGACAGGTGGACTTTAATACTTATATTAAAATACTATTTTTTAATTGGCGTATCAGATATGGTTGTGATTAAAACTATTAGAGTTGTTTCTTCTCAAGGAATAAAACAAAAAAAAAGTTCATCTTTCTACCATAATTGGTTCCAAAGTTAGACATATTATAATTTGTATAAAAAGAAACTAATTTATTTATTTTTTAATAATTTATTTCTGCTAAACTAGCAGACAAATATACAATTTAAGTATTTCAACCCGTTAATAAACTTCTGTAGAATACTGCAAAATTTTTCTTTCTCATTAGAGATGCCTAGTTCCTTAGAAACTAAGGAAATTCGGTAACCATGTTCTTCCCATAAGGTCCAATATAAAAATTTTTGTGCTGAGTAAAGGTAGATCATCCCGGTAATGACTTTTTCTTCGTAGTATTTTATTTTTCCGCTAGATGGTACTTAACATCGCTCAGCAGAGCAAAGGTAATTTGTATGAGTAATGACAGTCCATTCTCCACTCCCTAAATGGTCTTATGTCATAACTCACATAACACATATTTATTCTGTCGTTCGGTTCCGAAGAGAAGAAAGGAAATTACCTGATCCATACCTATGGATTCCAATAACTTCAAAGGCAATGAGATCTGCCTGCCAGTCCTTTAGTACACTGTTACCACGGTGCAAAGGTGAATACATACAAGGGATATAATTCTTGCTGGGGATACTCACCAGAGATTTCTGCAACGTTGCAATGTAGTGAATCCCATAAGAAAACGAGATGGACTCCACACAAAGCTGATAATAGCTGTATGTATTCACACTTGAAAATAAATAAAGAAAGAACTTGTACTGTAAAAAGATAATATTAAAATATAAACTTGTTAATGCGAAGTAGTTTATGTTAATTTCACATTATTTTTATAATGTTGTAGGGCTACTGCCAGTAGCCTACAATATGCACCACTGTCCCTTTTTTTATTTGTTTCTCTAGTTTATGTTCTAAACCAAGTGTCTAACAACTTTTAAGTCTAACTAAGAGCCAGTCCCACCAATCACCTCTGGTGCATGAGGTCCCGGATTCAAAGCCTGCTCCCGCCAAGTGAACTTTGTGGTGGACAAACACCGTGTGCGTGGGTTTCATCGGGGTTCTCCCGTTTCCTCCCACTTTCCTCTTTCCATCACTTCATTCATTTCTCATAATCACCGGCTCTTTCAGCCTAGCCGGCATAACGTGTGGGACGTAAAACTCAGAAACTTTCATTTCATTTCCAATCCTACCAACCACATTAATCTCAAGAGCAAGACCTAGCTAGCTCATAACACCAACATACTGTAATGCTAGCGCCATCTTAGGGGCGGCGGCGCAATTACGCAAAATGTCAATTATGCGTGGTTAGTTGAAGTATAGACTAGGGATGGCCGGATCCAGATCTGATCGAATCCGAAGATCCGGATCTGATTGGGTCCGGATCCTCGCATCTGGGTCCGGATCTCGGATCTGGATCCGAATCTCGAATCTCGGATCTGGGTCCGGTCCTCGGATCTAGGTCCGGATCTCGAATTTCGGATCTGGATCCGAAATTCTAATCTCGGATCTGGATCCGAAATCCGGATCTCAGAACTTGATTCTTATCCAAACCCACATCCCACCCAAATTGTGATAAACTTGAATATCTAAAATTCGCCGAGAGTAATTTCGCGAAGCCCTGAAATCAGAAAGTGAGTGAAGAAGAAAACAGAAAATTAAGACGAATATTGACAGGTCTATTTGTCCCCATTCTGCTCGAAAGATCATATGCTTGCCTTACTAAGAAAAATCTGATTTCATCCAGATGAGAGTTCGAATGTCGAATCTAGGTCCGCCCGGTTGCAGGACCGAGATCAAATACACACATATATATTTGAAACCGGAATACAAAACTCAAATATTTAAAATTCCTCAAGACATCAATTTCATTGACAGTTAAGAAAACATAAACAGTTAAGACAAGTATTGACTAGTTTTTACGTTTATTTATCTTGCTCAGTCTGCTCAAAATATCAAATGTATACCTCACAATTAGATTTAATAATTAATTAGTAAATCACAATATGAGCATTCAGAATAAACTATGATTTTTGGTGCCCCTTATCTAGATTTGAAATTTCGGATTCATACATAGAATCAGGCTGAAAGATAAATATTTGAGATCTGGAAACCGAAACATGTGCTAGTAGCAAGATCGTAGCCGTTGTAATGCGAGCGGAAAGCACTTGCACAAATTCCGCATGTACTTTGGGAACACGAGAAACTTAAAAAAGATAAATATTCTTTTTTAAGGGGTAAGTCGCGCTTTAACATGACTTTTCACGAGTGTTGAGTTCAAATACGAAAACTGTAATGGCGACTTGTTTGAAATAAAGGCCTTTTCATTTTTAACAATAAAGTTAGGTACTTTCACATTGGGGAAAAATTAGCAAGGCACATTCCACTGATTAGAGTGCTGGTTCTTATGGAAGCTTTCACACTGAACCGAAGATTTCCTCATGTGGGTATCGGATTGCCACAATTCCCCTTGCTGAAAGACGTGGTTTATCAGGAGGTCGGCCAAGATTTTTTGAACTTAGCCTGTAGACTGCTTCTGGTCTAAATTATTCCCATATAACAAGACTAACCATACATATAGTTGGTTCGAAATGAGTTAAAATATCACTAATTGACCTCAATGGGATAATCGCGATTTAAATATTCGTAAATCAGAAAAGATGTGAAAGTTAAGCTTTAAAATAAATCCGATAATTTTGGTATGAAAATATTTATATGCAACCTAATGATAGCAATAAAACTACTTACGTAGCATTTTCAAAGCTAAGATTGACACTTATCTTCTTGAAGAGGGTTTACGGCAACGTACAAAATTATAAATCCAATTATTATAAGTAGTACCTCTGACAGCCTAGCATTTCACATCACCATCGCATTTCATCCTGACAAGTGGGCAATTCACTTACCCACAATGACTTTTCAGGCGTTCCAGTGACATCAATATCTCAGTTTGGGTTTGGGGATCATGCTTCGGTGAACCTTGACTATCACCATCAGCAGCTATTAGAGAATCAGAACTTATTTCTGTACTAGATAATGTGGGTAACTATAGCTTTTCGTCTATAGAAGAGGGAGAGTATATGGTATTATCGTAGGAAATATTTGAAAAATAAGACAGATTATCAGTATTTAGGAGCAACTTTTAAAATAATCAGTTACCTTAAATGTGTTACGCCTTAGCCGAGAAAACCCGACAGCCATAGTCGGGTGGTCTACTGCATTAGGCTGTGGATCGTTTGTTGTGAATGTCTTGGATTCAAATCCCGCTTCGGGCGTAGGTGTTTTTAACTGTCCTCGTTTACTTCTATGTCTGTGTGGTGTCCTAATGGTCACAGTGTAATCCGTGCAAAGCGTTCAGCAGGTTAAATAATCTGATAAAGAGCTGTTACCTTTTTATATATAAAAAAACAGTAGTTAGCCCGTGCCTTCAGTGCCCGTGGTCATGGGTTGAATTTCCGGAGAGGCACTCAACAATTTCGAAGTTGACCCAGCATCGTGAGGACAATTGGGGAGTTATCTTAAATAAGAGGTAGCGGACTCCAGTCTAGAAAGCCGGCATTAGGGACTTCGGGTGTCGATGTGTTGACTACACATCCCCACTTTGAACGTAAGCCCGCTGGTAGGAACCAAAGGACTATCGTGCCAAGAATTTAGTTTGTTTTAATTATCATAAATGCCTTCTTTATTATTAAATTTTATGCAATATTTTCTTTTCAACCAGTTTGCGAAACTCAGAGCTAGCTACTTGTTTTCTTTTAATTCATGTTCATAGTTAGCACAACTAATCACTAACGTAAGGAAAAACAATCTTTTCAATAAAATTCGTCTCGCGTCTTTCGTAGCTCTAAGTTTAGTTATTTTTAGCTTTTTTTTAAAAAAAAAAAAAAAGTTGAAGGGCGTTTTATCATTCTCCCCTCGTTTTCCCTATTTTTTTCTAGTTTTACCTATGTTTCTTTGCACTTACGTTGTGCCTATATGCACGTGCTTATTGTGTTTGTTTACAGAAGGGGGCCTTTTTCCTGCCACTATAGAAAGTAAGAGTATCCTGTATTAATTGACGTATGTAAGTGAATATATCTGTAATGAAGTCATAATTACTCAGTTTTTGCATCATACATAGTTTCCTCATCCTCATTAATCTCTTCACCCTCGCTTCCTGATTTCCAGTTCTAGTATTCTTTCTTGAGCAAGGCCATTTAATGGGGGACTGATGTCTCACGTAGGCTTATTAACTATAACATCAGCAATAAGGAAAGTAGGATTTAATTTGCACTAATTTTAGAACATTACGTTAATTATTAGCTAAATAATACTAATAATACGGAACTAGCTTAGGCTAGTTGTTAGGATTCTTGCTTCGCAATTGCGTAATACCGGATTCGAATTCGGAGATCAGCCATCCTGACTGAGCATTTTCCAAGGTTGTTCCTCAGTTATACCGGGCAAATGCTAGGTTAGTACTTTGATCTAAGGCTCTGGAGACCTTCCTTCCATTCCTTTTCCAATGTTGTTTTTATCTGTTGATTACTTTGTAAAGTTCTCTCAGGATGTATCTGGTAGCTTATAGTAAATAAACAATAACGACATAATATATCTTAAGGAAACTGTAAATTAATTTAACAGCAGCCTTACAGTCCCAACAGATAGCTAAAGTTTTAATATCAATTTCCTGATTTTTAAATACTATTTTCATATTGTTTTAGCTTTCAATTGTCTCATGTATGTTCCCACTGAGAATTGAACTTGAGATCACATGAACAAATGCGAATATGTTAAATATTTTTGAACATTTTAATATACAAAACACAAAACACTACAATGATACGATGCATGAATATGGTTTAGTTACGTCCTGCAATGTATGATTAAAGAAACCTGGAGGGTGAAGAAAAAATAACAGAAATCTCTTTTATATTTACTCCTTCAACAAACTCCCGACCTCAGAGGAGCAAGCCATAAGTTAGGTAATAAAGTCATACAACGAACACTTTTATTAATACTAATAATACTACACAACCATATCGCTCTCCTGAAATTCCCGTGTGTATGTTTAAAAATCTACTGTTGTTCCACGCCAACAAGTCAGAGATGGAGTGGGTCAGTGGGTCAGTGGATCAAGTGGATCAAGTGGATCAAGTGGGTCAAGTTTTCTGAGTGGGTCAGTGGGTCGGGGGTCAACAGTATGTGACCCACACCCACCTTGACCCACTGCGACCCACCACCCAACATGACCCACCACCCACCGTGAACCACTGCGACCCACCACCCACCGTGAACCACTGCGACCCACCACCCACCATGACCCACTGCGACCCACCGACTCAGTATGATCTACCGACCCTCTCTGCTCACTGCATTGTAGAGAGTATCTTCTGAAGCCTGGTAAATTTGTCTCCGTTTTACTTTCAAGACCTTCATTTCCCTTTATTTTCCACTTGTTTGCCTAATTTCCCCCCACCTCAAACTGTTTCAATTTCCTCACTGACAAACACTTTACCATTTTATATCGTAAAGGTCAGATCCTACGTTATTGTAACAGAGTGGTGCTTGAGCGATTGACTAGAAATTCAAACTCCGATTAGTGACAATTTCACAGTCTTGTTTTATTGCAAGTGTAAACTCTTTAGTCAGTTCAGAAGGGGCCGTGGATCGTGTTCAGAGTTGATGACGATGGATTTTGGTGAGTCACAGTAGGTCAAAGTGGATGAGAGTGGTTCATGGTGGGTGGTGGGTCAGAGTGGGTCACGGTGGGTCGTGAGTCAGAGTGGGTCATGGTGGGTGGTGGGTCAGAGTGGGTCACGGCGGGTCGTGAGTCAGAGTGGGTCATGGTGGGTGGTGGGTCAGTGGGTCGTGGGTCATGTTTTCATTGACCCGCGCCAACTCTGCAACCAGTCTATATTTTTTGTTGTACCTTCGAAGTGAAAGATATTCATTATTACATTTATTGGTCTCTAGTGGGTCAGAAACTACAATTAATAAATAGTTTGTTTTGTCTAGTATTCCTGCGATTAGAAGGGCCTTATCTAAAAGATATTTCATTTGTATATGAGAAAATAGTAAGGTTTATTTTCTAAGAATAAAATAAATATTTTCAATGTGAAGCTAACATTAAGTTTTGAAGAGGATCTAAACAGAAGAATTTGTTACCGTGTCAACCTTGGAAACATTTTACTAGGGAGACTTCGACAGAAAGTGCAACATGTAAATATTGCAAGGTTAAAATAAAATAAAGAACAAAGGTAGCACAAACGTGTTATGTAAACCTTTAAAAGCACAGCAACCTACTATATTAGTGAATCCGAAAAATTTTTTGACGAATTTTAGATATTACAGTATCAGATGTAGGTTTGGATACGAATCAAGATCTGAGATTCGAATTTCGGATCCAGATCCGAGATCCGAATTTCGGACCCAGATCCGATATTCGAATTTCGGATCCAGGTCAGAGATCCGGATCTAGGTCAGGATCCGGCAAGATCCGGATCCGGATCTCATTGGGTCCGGGATATCCGAATCCTAAAATTTTTGGCTATCCCTAGTATAGACGGGTAATTGTCGCGGACCGGTGTTGGCCCGCGGTCCGTTGTTTGGAGACCCCTGTTCTAAATGAAAGGTGGAACAAAATGTAGTGGCCGCATTCGATGATTGTTGAATTTAAAAAAATATAAACAATTGCTGTGAAGATCAACATTTTAATTTCGATGCAACAAGCCAATGGTTCTCAACGTAATTCCTAACACGATCCCCATTTTATCACATCCTCTTGTCAGCGATCGCCTTATAATTTCTAGTTTGTAGGGTGTATGAAGTTTTTAATATATCTATTGCGGAGATCTCGCGATATCCATCTACTTCTATAACAGTACAATCCATTGCTTCTATATAGCGGATACAGTAACTTCCCTAAAAACCAATTGATTCAAACCACATTTTGTTAGTTCATTTATATTACGAATATCAAATCCGATCTGTTATATTGTTTCAGAACGGAGACCGCTTGAAAATTTTAAAGCTTCATAACTCCCTTAATTTTGAGTCATATGATTAAAAACAGTGATTTTTAATTTTGCTTAAAAAAAGCTGGACAGTTGTTAAACAAGTTATTGAGTATTTTAAATGACTTGATAATGTGTGTCACGAAGATTGAAGGAGACATTGCCGCACTAGTGAAATCACACCATGCTCAGGTATCTCTTTAGCTTTCAATTTTAATTGTTTTTCAATTTACATGTTTTGTTGCATTTGTATTTTTGTGATATTTCATTACACAGTTCTCATTAGTTTCATATCGTACCTCTTTCGTTCAAATTAATTTTTAAAAACTCTGCACCTATTGAAAATGTTTAGTAGACCTATTTTTTGTTGTTCTTAATAGTATGTATAAAAATAAAATATGCCTATCAGAACAAAAATCAAAATAATATTTAAAAATATTTTCCGGCATTAGATTCTAATTATATGTATTTCTTCCGCTTATCTTCGCAACCCCATGAAACCCTTTCGCAACCCCATGAAACCCTCTCGCAACCCTCTAGGGATCGCCACCCCCAGGTTGAGAAACCCTGCAACTCGCCAAATATCGAAACACCAATTTCACACTATGTTACTGTGTATTTCTTTAACATAGATAATAGCAGTGGTTGTTAGTTAGATCAATGTAAATGCTAAGGGAAAATATAAACGTGGTACAAAAAATGTAGACAACAAACGAAGACATAGATTGCAAAAGGATGCAAAAGACTCGAAACAACGTCGGCTATTTGACGATGTGAAAACCCAGTCAAGGACCCATTCGACTAATTTAGAACAGCAACCTGGTACAGTAGGCCTATGTTTTATTTTTCTCATTTTTGTGTTTATAATATATACACTTTTGGATTTTTCAGTCAATTTTAATTTATCTTTTATGACTATTTTTACTTGAAATTATATTAACAGGCTAACAACCGATTTAACATAACTGTTTGCTACTATCATCATTTCCTCAGTAAGCATTGCTGTAACTTCTTAAAAACACTTAACATGTATGCTGACAAATCAATATCTAAATCGTATAATTCTTAACTTCCATTAGTTGTTTAAGCTATAGTTGTTTAAGTTAAAGTAGTTTCATATGAACAGAGAACTTGTCCATTTCTCTTCGAAAAATCTTTTTTTTTTTTCTGTTCTGTTTACATGGGCAATGCAACCTACAGTATTGTTGGTGATGAATCGCTTTCTTGTATATATAGAATTATTTGATTTGATTTCAGTTTAGCTTCCCGTTCAGCAGCGAGGCTATATGAAACGCGGACCTACAGCTTAACGTGGGATCCGAACCACATGAGCTTTCACCGAAAATTAAATCCGAGTCTCCCACGCCACGTCAAAGGCACGTATGTTAGCCGCTTATCCACAAGGGAACTCTACATATAATTAAAAAAACTACTTACTACGGAAATTGGAACATCAAATTTCAATAAGAATCTATTAACATAATTGTATGAAAATATTCATTTTTATACTTTTTGAAAACTTTTATAATCAATCATTTGTTTTATATTAATATATTTGATACAATTTACAGTTAAAAGATAAACTGATATTTGACATATAAACCATGTGAAATGCAATTTTTAAACATTTGAATACAATGGCCCCTCCCCATTGAATATTTCTGCGTCTATGTCAGAGGGTTTTTCTTTGTAGGTTTATTAGTTTAGAATACTGCAAATTACCAGTAATTTTAGGAAGAGTAGTTGTTCCCTTAATCACTATGATCGTCACTGTTGGATCCATGGAAATCTACTCAACATACACCAATGATTAGTTGTGTAGCAAATTACCATCATTATACTGTTACTGATATGGGACAAACTACACAGATTTGTTAAAATGTAGAGATGACTGTATACTGAAATCTGATGTGATATTGCCATTGTTGGGTACAAAAAAATCTGTGATAACCTCGTACATAACGAGGAATGTTAATGTCTTTTTATATAGTCCCGTTTCTCTTCATGATTTTTCCAAGTTAACCATTGGCAAAGTAAGAGATGGGGAAAAATTAACTTGAAAATTATACTTAACGTCTTCTTCCGAAATGATTTGGTTACTGACTGTGAATTTTGATACATCCTGTGTCGACTATCTTGTCTAGACTTATAACACAGTAAAAATCTATAAAATTCTTGAAACTCAGCTTGAAACTTGCTTGCTATCTTATGGAAACTTATCCTTTTATGGGCCTCCTAACATTCAACCCGTAAGTTAATAGAATATACATGACATTGCATCGGATGATATTACAGATGCACGTGAGTCACGATGCAGTCTAGATGCAAATACAGGAGAGAAAGTGCAGTTGACAAATGAAGATTCAATGGTCATTTTATGCACATCTGACAAGTATTGGCAACAAGAGAAGGAAGACACAATGATTTTTCGAGTGACGGACAACAAGGGACGTCATGATTACGTCAACGACTTGAAAAAAAAAAAAAAAAAACCGGTCTGTTTGAGGATACACTTAACTGTCTTGCCCTTTCAATACAATGTTGCATACATAGAAACTTTTGCTTTGTCATTTAACGACTGCTTTTTTTTATGGTCTTGTCGCGACATTGTCCTTGTTTAGCAATTTTATACTTTGTAAGCAAATTTACTGACCTATCTTTGTCTATGTAGTCATGTCCAGTAAAGAGAAGACATGCCCAGTAACTTGTCTTCTTTTCTTTCTCTTTATTCTTCTTTTTCTTTTTTAAAAAGAAAAAAAACAAAGAAAAGAAATCTTGTATCCTGTAGGCTACTAAAAAATATGAATACTTTTTTAAATACTGTTTTCACCATAGATTCAAGTCGTGTAATCAAATCGATTATAAATATGAAACGGAGAAAAATTTACCACCTGCTATTCCAACAGCAGCAAGTAGCATAAAGATGTTAATCAGATAATTATTTGGTCTTATTTTCCGAATTGATTCATTCGTTTACTTCTATTATGTTCAAAATACTACTACTACTACTACTACTACTACTACTACTACTACTACTACTACTACTACTACTACTACTACTACTACTACTACTACTAATAATAATAATAATAATAATAATAGTACTACTAGTAGTAGTAATAGTAGTAGTAGTGGTAGTAGTAGGATCACGATTTGCATCCGTGGATAGACAGTAAATCCATAGTAAATTATTACGAATATCTTAGGTACTTATGCGATAGTTAGTTATTCCTAACCGAGCGATGTGTGACGTCGGATCATGTTTTATCCTTGGAGCAACAACAGAAAAAAAACATACGAGGTGTGTTCAAAAATTATCGAACCTTATTTTTTTTTCCACACGTAAACCAATGAAGCGCGGGAGACCTTCTTCAGTGTAGATGTGAAATGAAATGAAATTTTGAGTTTTACGTCCCACGGTTATGCCGGTTAGGCTAAAGGAGACTGTGATAATGAGTAATGAATGAAATGGTGGAATGAAGAAAGTGGGAGGAAACGGGAGAACCCCGATAAAACCCACGCACACGGTGTTTGTCCACCACAAAGTTCACTTGGCGGGAGCAGGGTTTGAACCCGAGACCCCTAGCACTAGAGGTGAACGTTCTACCACTGAGCAACCGCGGCCCCCTTCAGTGTAAATGTACTAGAAGGAACACTCATGCGGAATCGAGAACTTTTCTCGCCCGCAAAATGCGTCAGTCCCTGACAGTCGCCCAACGAGTGAAGGCGTGTAGTGAGCGGTCGTCCGATTTTAGTTTTAATGTAAAATGATAGAATAACTTGAGCAGCGATATTGCATCAAATTTTGCCAGAAGCTTGGCGATACCCAAGCGGAAATCACTCAATCGGATCGGTACATTCAATTTTGAACGAGAATTTGGGCATAAGGAGAGTGTCCGCGAAATTTGATTCAGGCTTTCATCGCCAAACACAACATTCCTGCGTGTCATCAGGCTCCCTACTCACCCGACAGGGCTCCGTGTTACTTTTGGTTATTTTCTAAGCTGAAAATGCTACTAAAAGGAATCCGATTTGAGTCAAGAGAAGATCATGCAGAATGCAATGTCACGGTTGCTCACAATTCCATAAACTGTGTTCCAGAAGTGTTTCCAACAATAGAGGGAGCACTAGCAGAAGTGTGTGCATTACTAAGGAGACTACTTTGAAGGAAATTAGTTTCGGATTTCCAAATCAATAAATGTATTTTTGCCAACCAAAGGTTCGTTACTTCTTGAACAAAGTTTGTATAATGCAAATGGGAAGGAGTTGGGAAGTAAAGGAGGCAAAATTAACTAAACAATAATTGCCTTTTACAAATAATCGTAGATTCACGAATGTTATATCTATCAAACCATTGATGTTTATTTATTCATTTAATTTTACCCTGTCATCGCTGTCTTTATCAACAATCAAATTCTTGATCAGCTCCCGATCAGTTCTTGTAATTTACTGAAAATGAGTTTAACAAATTGTGGCATTACATAGCATTGAGTTGAAAATGACTGGTCGAAAGTATTGCTGTTAGAATTCGAATATATACATTACCATGGATGAGGGGTAAATGTGTATTGTGGGACTTCACATGCGCTGATACATACGCTCATTCAGGTCTCCCTCTGTCAGTAATAAACGCTGGAACTGTTGCTAATCGCAGAGAAGCTGAAAAGCAAAGAAAATACAACAACCTTCTCGAAAAGTTTGTTTTCACTCCAATCGCTATTGAAACCAGTGGTGCTTGGGGTGCAAGAAGTCTTGAATTCATTAGGGAGGTAGGAAGACGCATTTCTTGTATTTCCAGTGAAGTTCGCTCCACATCTTATCTAATACAGCGCATATCTGTTTCCAAGGGCGTCTCTGGCGGGGGGGGGGACGAGGGGGACACGTCCTCCCCAATATTTTGAAGTACAAATTATTCAATATTTTATTCTAACTTAATTTATTTACTAACGACAGAATAATATATAACATTTATTTGGAATATAATATTCAGGCTGTGAAACAATTGTAACAGGCTAGGTAGTACTATTTAAATCACTTTCTTTGATGTCCCTTCTCCCAAAGTTTACATGCCAGAGACGACAGTGTCTGTTTCTATCCAACGTGGTAACATCTTGTCAGTCCTTGGCACTTTACCGCCTGGAAATGGACTGGATGAGGTGTTTATACTCTGATAAGAATAGTTTTATATATATTAGTTCCTGGACAATAGTTTTTCTTTGACGTTATAATTATATATTTAAATTGTAATTTATATGAATGCAAACTCAGTACATTTATGTCATTTCGGTTTTGTTTAATAATTCATTGTTATAATTATAATCAATTTTATAACACAATAATAATAGTCAAGTGTTTGATATACATTGTAGAATTTATAATTTTAAACATCTCATTATTCAAATATTTGTATAATTATTAAGATAACGAATTATTATTCCAACAATTGTTTGAATTTTGAGAACGAATATTCGGATATTTAAATATTTGAATAACAGAAGAAAAAATTCGAATAATTTTAACAGTAACACTCGAAACATTGAAGCTGCACTTTAACAATGAATTGTTCAAAGTACAAGGGTCCAAATAAACAAACTTGTGAAAAGGAGAATAAAGTTAGTAGGCTCCGTTTAAATACATGGAAAAGCTAACTTTTTTTTTTTTTTTTACATGATAGTTATTTACAATATCTGGACACAAATATTTTAAGCACTAAAAGGAGCATCAGGTAGAGATCATTAAAATAAATGAAATATGCCCAAAATAACAAAAAAAAAAAAAAAAAAAAACGACTTGATCCTTTGTGCAGTAAGCGCCCCATGTCCGTTTCATACTAGCAAATTTGAAAGACTAGAACAAGGATCTCCAAACTACGGGTCGCCATAGTTTATTTTGATTAAATTGTAAAATTTACTAAAAAAAATATACAAAATAATAATAAGATGTTTTTATACGATCAATTAAGAAACACAGTAACTGACCTACACAGTGAAATTTAACATTTTAACGATAATTAAGGATGTGAGATTTATCTTAGAAACTTACAATAAATGACATATGTAGGTAATCTAAATAATGAAACGAAACATTATAAATATGATGAATGACATTTTTGTAGTTGTAACTTTCCACTGTCAATTGTTTATAGTTTTAGATCAAGTCTACTATTGGATATTCAGTTTAGCGTCCCTTTCAGCAGCGAGGCTATGTGAGACTATTGGAAATTATCAGGTGAGACTTCAATCATCAATTAGCTTGGATCTCTAAATATTGTTTGTATATTTTATTTTGGGGAATATTTTTTTCACACAATTAAGTAGTTCTGAAAGTGGAAAAGAATGCCACCAGCAAATTTTTCTGCAACTCATCAAACTGCATGAGTTGAAGCGTTATCATTATATTGCAAACCAATCATTTCCATTTGAAGTACAGGGAGCACAGACTTCTATGTCGGCATTATAAGAATTCCCCCCTCCCACAAAAAATATCTTGATGTTTGCAATTGGATCAAAATCTGAAAACGAGACTCAGATCGTGTCTAAAAATACAAGTGTGCATTCGAACTACGCTTAATTTCGGAACTGACGTCACCTAGTTTATGCTAAAAGGTCCAAGTTCACAAGACTGTGAGTGTATAGTGCGTAGTCTGTGAAAATGTACACTACAAAAATGAAAAAAAAAATGAAATGAAATCTTTGAGTTTTACGTCCCACGCTTATGCCGGCTAGGCTAAAGGAGACGGTACATGTAGACTACGTTAGTACACTTACTTAAGATGAGTACCTCGTAGTATGAAGAACAATACTGTCAAAATGATTTTTAAATGTATTTCTAATATTTTTTTATTAAGGTGAATATCTTTATGAGCTATGTTATAATAATTTTCTTGATAAATATGTAAATTACTGATTCTTTAGGTAATCAAAATTTCACAAAAAATAAGTGAAACGTATTTATGTTATGTTCTCTGAGTATACAATGGAATTTTTAAATTAGTGTAGGAAAAGAAACCAAATAATGTCTTTAGTAATGCTACAAGATGTTTGTGCTTAAAATATTACATGGTTCATGTAGCTTAATTTTGATCATTAGACTATCGCTATTTCGGTTATTTGCATGTACTGTAAATTGCAAACTTTAATGGCTATGAATTAAATTTTTTAAGTTGTAACTTAGAATAATGAATACCTATATTATCCATTACTCTTTGCTTACAACTACAGTTACAAATGTTAATTCGTAGGTAGATAGTAAGGCATAATTTGCTAGTTTTGATTCTAAACAAACAAATTCCTTTCAAGGCTACCATATTTCCTTGCACTTCGTTTCTGTGAGGGACCGTAGTATACCAATACTTTACATTTTACATTTTTGACAGCTGACCAAAAGTGAAATACAGGTCAAAAATTTCTTTCTATACATTTACCAATGTTTTCAAAAATTCTACGTAACTCGTATAATCATATCATTGCATTGCTATGAAACGATTATGAACAATTAATTCCTTCCGTATAGTTCAACAATGAGAAATACACACTGTAGAAAATAGTTTTAAAAATAAATGTCTCTTAATTTTCATAAAATTATTGTTATATTAACATTTTTTATTTATAGTTATACTTGGAGGAGGAGATTTATTTTGTGACTGAGTAACCACATTCGCAACGGGGAGCATGAAGGAGAGAAAGCAAGTGTGTATAATACCAACAGAGATGTATGTATGGCACCGTAAGCGTAGTCGCGCGCTTCGCTTTCTGTCGCTCATAATACCGTAAATACGCGCGTAATTTTCGCCCTCCCATAATTTTCGCATCCCAATTTTGAAGGACATTTTCTGTATATTTTATTTTCCTCGCGTAATTTGCGCACGCGGAAACTTTTTGTGAAATAGCATTTTTCCAGGAATCAATTACGGTAGCTAATGAACAATTGGCAACGCAGCAAAGCCATTGTTGTAAGGTAAGAAACCACACGACTTCTTAATCAATTTTTTAATGTTATTTTCCTACAAATTTAGAATTAGTTGTTTGTTGTCAATTCTTGAACAAAGAAAATGTGTACCGGTATTTTCGTGTTATTTTGACCGAGGGAAAAAATTAGATGATGTTCACTGATGTGGCTATTTTTTTTCGCTTAATTTACGCACCCTTGTTTCAAAACAACTTTTTTCGTCTAAAAAATTGCGAAAATTACGCGAGTAAATACGGTATTATAGTAAAGTGTATGTACAGTATGTATCCTCTTAAATCCTGACACATTTCCTTTTTATAACTATTGCTTGAAATATGATGATTGTTGATGCCATCTAATGAACAAGATTAGTAATAAACATAGGTGGGAGGTACACAAACGTTACAAAGCAGTTTCTACTACGATGCAAGCCTCACAAGGGAACCTTCCGAAAATGATAGTTGCAGTGAAAGATGTGACCTATACCAATTGAAAGAGCTGTAACAGAGATGTTCATTCCCAAAAAATTAGCTGCCCATAGCAATAGGTTCAAGAAATATAAGGGGTGGAAGTTCGGGAAACAGCAAGGTTGGACAAGGGGGGAAAAGTGAAAATTCCGCAAAAAAGATGGGCACGGCAAAATCAATGCTGACAAGTGATGAATAGAAAGAGACTTGCCACAAGAGGGAACAAATGAAGGTCACCAGTGGGGTTAACAGTGTTGCTAACTGCAATGAAAAGTACATGTTTTGCAAAGAGCACTATATGAAGTGAGTGCAATATTCAGTGTCAACCTGTAATGTAGTACATAAAATATGACGTGTATAATCAGTGGTACAATATAACAAAAGAAAATAGAAAAAACAAAAGTACGAAAAATACGGAAAAGACGAAGTTGGCCATAATGCGCCACATTTGATCACGAGCTGTGCATATTAGAATGAACAAAACAAGAAAGCACCAACTATGCAGGAAACCGACGTACCTAGAGTCGAAAAGAAAAACGACTTCCAAAGTTGGCAACACTGGTCATGCAAATCCAGACAATTCTAATATAGTTAGGCCACTCGCTTCACAAAAAGAAAATTCTGGCAAGAGGCATTACCTTCGCATCATTTGTACATGCTCGTCAACATTGTACGTGCAATTGTTCGATGAGACAATGGTCCAAACAGAAGATACATTTACAGTGAGCACAGCGGAATACTGCCAATCCGTCACACATGGTACAATGATCGCCTGTGAATGTCTCGAAACAGTACTCTAGAGGTGTCGGAACCTTTGGTGGTCTTTCTATCACATATCCACACCTGTAGAAGGCAAACATAATCAATGGTTTGATCTGCTGTGTGCTGCTGTCTGCAGTACTAGCACCGCCTATATGATATATAATCCAGAGTGTCCCACCTAACTCTGCGACTGAAATAGTTTCAAAGCGAAAAAAATGTGACACATCCAGTTGTGCAGAACTGTACCCATGTCAGCGAGCGACAAACTTCTTTGAGACTCAAGTGCCCCCAAGTTCCCCATCATAGGGTCCCAGGGGCCAACTTCAAAATTTCAAGTAGCACCATCGGTCGAGTTATATTTCTTTCGATAAATCTTGGAATATGCAACAACGCATATAAGAAATATTTACTCTATGGGATTTCAAAATGGCCGCCAAAAATATCTGCTCGGTGACAAGAACAACGTGCATTTTTGGTAGCCATTTTGAAACCTGTGCTTCATATAGCAAATGTTTCCTATAGGCGGTGTTGTATCTATTCAGAGAAATATCATCCACCCCCTGTTCCCATTTGAAATGTTGCGGTTGACCCCTCGAGCCTTATGATGGGGGTCCTGGGGGACTTGCTTCTTACAAAGTTTTCTTGGCCCTCGACATGAGTACATTCCTGTGCAATTGGATTTGCAACATCTCTTTTCGCTTCGCAGCAATTTGAGATCACAATGTTCGATGTTAAAACACAACATATATTTGTGGCGGCCATTTCGAAAACTATGCTTCATATAGCAAATGTTTCCTATAGGTGTTCTTGCACATTCCATGATCTATCGAAAGAGGTACCACTCGGTCTCTGTTGCCATTTGAAAGTTTGAAGTTGGCTCCTGGGGCCCTATGATGGGGATCCTGGGGGCCCTTGCTTCTCACAGACTTTAATCACCCCCTGACATGGGTACATTCCTGCACAACTGGATCCGTCACATTTTTGTTCGTTTCGCAAATCTTGCAGGTCACAAAGTTTGGTGGGACACCCTGTATATTTCCACATACGACCCAACCATGACATAATGTTCACTATTTCTATTATCGGTTGTTGGTTCAACCCAACCATTTCATGTTCCCCGACTTGACATTGCCTCAATCACTCTAGCATTGATGCATTCCGAGTGATGCCTGTTGCCGGAATTTTCTTTTTGTGAAGCGAGTGGCCTAACTATATTAGACTTGTCTGGATGTTCATGGCCAGTGTTGCCAACTTTGGAACTCGTTTTTCTTTTTGGCTCTAAGTACGTCGGTTTCCTGCATAGTTGGTGCTTCTTGTTTTGTTCATTCTAATATGCACAGCTCGTGATCAAATGTGACGCATTATGGCCAACTCCGTCTTTTCCGTATTTTTCGTACTTCTGTTTTTTCTATTTTCTTTTTTATATTGTACCACTGATTATACACGTCATATCTCATGTTCTACATTACAGGTTGACACTGAATATTGCACTCACTTCATATAGTACTTTTTGCAAAACATGTACTTTTCATTGCAGTTGGCAACAATGTAAACCCCACTGGTGGCCTTCATTTGTTTTGTTCCCTATTGTGGCAAGTCTCTTTCTATTCATCACTTGTCAGCATTGATTTTGCCGTGCCCATCTTTTTTGCGGAACTTGCACTTTTCCCCCCTTGTCCAACCTTGCTGTTTCCCGAACTTCCATCCCTTATATTTCTTGAACCTATTGCTATGGGCAGCTAATTTTTTGGGAATGAACATCTCTGTTACAGCTCTTTCAATTGGTATAGGTCACATCTTTCACTGCAACTATCATTTTCGGAAGGTTCCCTTGTCAGAATAGAAAAAAAAAAAAAACGGGTGGGCATATGTGTACTCTTGGACTAAAGATGGTGTTAGTGTGTGTATACAATATACAGAGCTTCATTTAAGGAGGTTTATAAGGTTATAATCTTACTTTTTAAAAAATTTTTTTAGCATATTACTTTAATTAGTGTTATCCAGCTTACATAAATGTGATCCTTATACAGTGGCGTATTTAGGGTGCTTCCGGGCTTAAGCACCCCGAAATTTTATTTACTATATTAAACTAAATGACATACCTTGCAGAATTTTCACATTTCCAGGACTAAAGTTAGTAAAGCCCCCCGAAACAAAATCATACATACGCCACTGTCCTTATATATTGGCATTTCATAGTGACATAATACTTTTCCCTGTATTTTTTGTATATTTTTTCCTCATATTGTTCAACTGAACCACTTCTTTCTTTTTCACTCTTGAAAATAGGGTCAAGATGCCGAATATCGGATGGTTTCCCAATATCGGATACCGGGAAATATTCCGTGTAAGGTGCTGCAGCCTAGCGGTCGTTATCGTAACTGTACTCTAATCGGTGGCCCATTAGGCACCTGAGTTACAATATCTCTCGCAGCATGTTTATTTGTGTGGTGAAGTGTTTTGTGATTTTGACTTTGTGAAATATTTCTAATACTGCAGATGATTGCATTATGTCATCCATAAAGGTAACCGAATCATATTCATACTATAATTATAATATGGGCTAGGAAGAGTAGTTTTAAATTACATGGTGTTTTGGTAGTTTGTTTCTGTTTACGTGACGTATATAGTTGAAAGTTGCCACACGAGCTACGTTGCCAAATATCGGATAGAACAGAGGTTCCAAATATCGGATATCAGATATTATGGAACGGTATTGCTGATGTCATTCTTCGATTATTACAGATGACAGTAATCGAACAAAGGTAGAACTAGCATCCTGAGGTTATGCTCCAGGCTGTTGCTGCACCACAGATCCTATGAGCAAGCGTGTTATTAAGAAAAGAATCATAGATGAAACGTCTTCTTCAGAAGATTTATTAAGTTCTCTCAACCAATGCGGAATATAGTGCGGATGACGAATGTGTGTTTTGTTCACAGCCGTATAAACTTGACAAAGATGGTGAACGATGGATACGATATATCCAATGTCTTAAATGGGCACAAGAGATATGTGCAGGCACTGATCCAAAAACGTTGAAATCGTTTGTTTGTGATTTTTGCCAGTAATTTAACTTCTTGGTAGATCCTACTATAGATCAGTAGAACAACGTTTAGTTACAAATAAATGTAAATTATTAGAAAGTAGCATCTTTTGTTGAGCAATGATTAAGTACCAGAAAATCTGCATACTTAGAAAGTTGTCTGTTTGATAGAACAATGTTTAGTTAAAAGTAAATCTACATGTTGAAAACGTTTACGACTTTGTAGAACGTTTAATTAAATCTACATGTTTTGCAACTTTACGTGTTGTATATGTTTACACCATGTAATATAATTAAATTAATGCACAGCCTTCTCCAATTGTAGTTATCCTTAAATATTTCTCATTTAATTTCCGTCCAATATTAAGACCCCTTACTATCCGATATTGGGCAACCTTTTTCCGAAGTGAGAAAAATGCCACTTTGTACCAAAGTGCATATATTCTTCTTTTAATATTTCTTTATTGCTTTGAAACTTTCAAATTATAATCTACAAAGATAACAGAACATTTAGAAGAGGGTATGTCAATGAAATATTTGTTGGTAAATTTTTTTATTCCTTTTTTCCAAACAGTATATGATATTCGGCACCTTTCCTATATTAATTTTTGGTGCAGTTAAAAAATATATATATACACCATTTCGAAGATTTACGGGTAAAATCTTTAGTTTCACAATAAAGGAGTAACATATAAACAAATTAATTGTTAGCACAATATGATAGAAATAGCCCAATTAGTATGCCTGTAGCTCATGGGCACCCGAAGAAAATTTTCTAGGGTATGGAAGTCTCATCTCCCTGGTTGCTGTATTCGTTTGGTATTTTTATTTGTATTTGTACTTATTTTGTATACATTTTTGCGAGCCTGGGGGCAGTCCCCAACTCTGCTCTTCCCTTCGGGCACCCAATCTGTAGCCAAAGAAATGTGGTGTAAATCACATACAGGAAGCAATTATACACAATATGAACTCTCTAAGACCTGATACATTATACTTTCCCAAAGCTGTTTTGTGTCACATTTACGGTAAATAGTACTCCCTCAGTATCTTCCATATTCATGTTCCGATGGTTTCCCCGTAAATGTCTCTAATGACTTTCGTGATATTTTATGAAAAAAGGTGTCACCATACTATCCCTTCCGGAACTTGGTGAGAAAATGGATTATCTCATATATTTGTTAATAATGCAATACTTAATTAAAAATATTTAAAAAATTCTATAATATATTTTTTTTTGAAGGGGGAAGGTCTTCTTAACAAAATATCCCCTCCTGGTTAACCATTCTTCTGGACTTTTGCAAGAGAAATAAATGGTATTCTCTAAGAGTGTTAAAAAAATGTATTTCTAAAATATCAATAAGAATCGGTAAGTCGTCGTTTAGGAAATAGAATAATCACCGCCATGGGTAAATTATCCCTTTTATACAGGAAATAAAGTACGATTATAATGTATAGAATTACAAGATCTACATAAATTTCATTTTATAATTGGAGTATATTGTGTAATGAATTGCGTTTTTTAAAACGTTGATACATGTTCTTTCATTGTATTTACAATCTATAGTTTTTATAATATGAATCAGTTAACACAAATGATAATATAGTTTTTGAGACGAGTATCTACCATTATGCTGTATGTATGATGAAGGCACGATAAGTTCATCTAAGGATGTGCGATTTACACTGTCCCTGTGACATTGTCTTTTGTTATACTGGTAAATAACATTCGTATCTAATATTGATTGTATTACCCTACCTGTGAACACAAACTTCTAACCAGGGTCGGATTTACAACTAGGCTCGGGTCTGGGGGGGAAGGCGTAAAATTCGTAATTGCGCACGTTCGACAAAAATGTAATAAGCAAACCGAAAAAGTGGCAAATGAAAAGGGAAATTAAATAAAAGAAAAAAAAAGAAAGAAAAAGAAAGAAAGCTCTGCAACATTTGTGATGCATGGAATAAGTCGTGAGTGGGAACCCTTCACCCCTGGTGGGGATATTCATGAAGCTATAGGCTTATGTCTAATTATATTGGAATATAATTATCCATTTGTTAATTTCGAACATACTAGGTTCGATCGAAATGAGAAAACTTTTTATCGGACTTCTGAAAAAAAAAATAAATACATGACCGTGTTTATTACATATAGAATTCCCAGTCACGACCCCCTTTTCAGTTTTATTAAAAATAGAAGAAGAAGATGAAGAAAGGAAAAGGAAGATAGAAGAGAAAAGAGGTAAAGTAAGAAGGTGACAAAGAGGAAACTGTTACTGGATATTTTGAGAAATATGGTAAAGGAAAGTGAATAATTATCGAATTGGGATCATTTCCAATAGCTATTGGGTGAATGTTTGGTATTAAGGTGATCAAAGGTAGACACATGTTAACCCATACATCCCAGACCTAGATCCATTTAACCCCAACTACCGAATTATCCCAATCTAGCTCTGAGATAGATGAGAAAGTTTAATTTAACCGTTTATTCAATATTTTCAGAAGTTCTAGACTAATATCCAATATTTGAAAAACAAACGACGAAGTTGATGGCATGTTAGAATCGACCACAGGAAAAAAAATCAGAGTAACCCATCTATTTGTTGAAGATTTTGACTTTCACAGTTCTCCCATGATGATCATTCGTTCAGGCTATTTCCGTCCTTTTTGCTTACTTTATAGAGCCAACTTAAATTAAGTTAGTATTGACATTCAATGACTTTAATTGCCAACTACCATTAATTATAATAAGTCGCCCATATATGTCAAAAAAAATTGGTGCACTTAATACTAAACCTACATTTCACTCATATACACATTCATGCAGGACAATGTATACTTCAGGTTGTATTTAGTTGAATTAAACTAACCTAACTACATTTCTATAGACATTTATTACATTTCAATAAAAGAAAAATTTAGTTTGACATAACAGGAAAAATTTGATACATGAAAAAAAGAATGTTTCATAAGCATGCACAGAAATCTGCTACTTTCAACAATATCAAATAACACATTTCTCTTTCTAGAGATATTAAAAGTTGGATTACATTTAAAAAAATTCGACAAAAGACGAAAGACAAAAAATAAAGGAAGAAAAAAAATTCAAAGGTCAACATATTTAAGATTCAGTGCAATGAATACATATAATTGTGAAAAAAGAAAGAAAAAAATATAATTGGTTAATCATTCTTAAAAAAAAAAAGCACTTTAGTAGCATTTTATTGAGTCTCTGTCCCAAGAGGAGAAATTTCGACAATTTTATGAGTCTTTGTTCTCACGTCGATAATAACTCCTTTTTCAACTCTCCTTACGCACTGTGATTGGTGTCCATGAGAGTATTTAGTCGTTTTGGTTTTAATTACAGACAAATAGTTGCTTCATATTACATAGGGTAATGGCAGTAAATATCGAACGCCCCCTAAATATCGAACACCTTGGTCATTTCGTTAAGAAATAAGAATATCAAAAACGTAGCGTACTATCTGAAAATTGCGAACACACCCTTTCAAACCTCGCCTTATAAAAATCAATAGGTCGATACGTTTCGATATTAGAGAACGTGGGAAAGTTTCCTAGTCTGTGGTTTTGGTGGGAGATTGGAGAAATCGCTATATTTTTTGTAAGGTGCAGCACTGCAGTAATAATATTTTTATTTTTTGTAAGGTGCAGCACCGCAGTAATAATCTTTTTTCCTATGTGTGATGGTGTCATTATAAGGTATCCTTTTAATAATACGATGTGTTAATATCAATATATGTATATTTATTTGTTATAATGTTACTTTTCAGCTATCATCTTATTTGAAGAGAAAAGAAAATAATGTTCGATATTCGAGACCCATTTCGTAATATCGAAATGCCGTTCGATAAAAGAGGTTCCTTTAAGGAAAAATGTTCTTTTGTATCGAACATTATTGTAATTGGAAGGGCTGTTGGTGATTTAAATATTAATTTAACTAAGTTGTTGATTTCTTTTGCACTGAATACCGAGTTTTACGCTGAATTGTAAGCCATCCACCTTGTATCTGATAGTTCATGGGTTCAAACCGTTATAAAAATATTTAGATTTACCATTTTTAGTATTGTTTCGTCAAAGAGAGCCTATCTAATCGAGGTCTTACGTCGTGCTGATCGCATTATTTCACACTTCTAACCCGGGCTCTTCTCCTCAATGTATAGACTAGTAACCCAGTTGAAGTTAATCATAAATAATTGTTTACATTTTTGTTGAGTATTCTTAACTACTGCTCAGAATTTGACAATGGGCAAAATTAAGAACCCCAACAAGGTCCCCAAAATCAGAATCAAACCTGTCAGAAAATGAAACCATTCCATTATTCGTTATCTGCCTTGACAAGCTGTTCAGCAGGTGAGGTGCAGTGTGATGTCCCAAAGGCAGGCATCGAGAACCTTCCAGGTTCCTATCACAACTTTAAACGATAAATTATCTGGGCGTCAGAAGACTGAGATTGCTCTTGGTCGGAAGCCGTTCCTGAGCCCACAAGAAGAAGAGGGAATTTATGAATGGGTAATGAACATGGCAAAGAGAGCATTTCGGTTTAAGAAAAGTAATTTACTGGACACTGTTCAGGAAATTGTACAGTCTTTAGAAAGAAGCACATCGTTCAAGCATAGAAGACCAGGAAAAATTTGATTCAGGTGTTTTATGGGAAGACAACCTTGTCTATCTCAATGAAGGTTGAAACTACTAGCAAGGGCAGGGCTGCGGTTTTGGAAGAGAGAATGCGCGGCTGGTTTGCTGAACTTTAGAGCTATCTTGAATCTGAGGGATTAAGTGCAATAATGGAAGACCCAAGAAGGAACCTCAACGCAGACAAAATAAACTTTCTGTTCCACATGGTTTCAGGAAAGTACCTTGGTGTGAGAGAAGTACAGCATCAAATTACAGCAATATCTAAAGAAAAAGAGGGCATAACAGTACTTGACAATTTCTGTGCTGACGGGTGTTGCGCCCAAACCATGATTATCTACAGCAACATACGACTTAAGCAAATTATGAAGAAGAATGTACCTGAGCTATAGATCTGAGAAAACAGAAACTGGCTGAATGAAGACTACAACATTTTTGACTTACCCCCAACGGTTTAGTCTGTGGCTAGACACTGAGAAAATCACACTTCCTGTTATTCTCTTTCTTGATGGGCACAGGAATCATCTATCACTTCAAGTCAGTGGATATTGTCACGATCATCAAATACTGGTGTATTGTCTTTTCCCCAATGCCACTCATCTTCTGTAACCAGCAGATGTAGGCGTATTTTCACCCTTGAAACGAACATTGAAGAATGCTCATTAGGACTAGAAATTCAAAACTCTCGGTAACGAAGGTAAATTTTGCACCTCAATTGAAGAAAGTTTGTAATGCTGCCGTCAAACCAGAAATTGTGAAAAGCGCATTTCGCAAGTGTGATTTTTATCCACTGAGTCCTGCTGCTGTGGACTATACCAAGTGTGTTGACGATATTCGGAAGATCCCAGTGGATAAACCACAACAAGAGAGTGACTAGAGTACCCCTTCATTTTCTCAACAAAAGCTCCCTACTCCTCATCAAAAACTAAAGTTCGTACTTGATGATCTGGAAGAATTCATGCCTCCTCGTGTTCTTAATATGTTCCGTGACAAACTAAGACGTGACGAAGAGGAACAGAGTAATGGTGATTCAGATTTGGATGCTTATTGGAAAAGTGTTAAAACCCGGTACATTGTGACACATGAATCTAAATTGGCTGATAAAACCTAAACAACAAATGATTGAAGCTCAGAAGACGAAAACGAAGAGTAAGAAAGTGATAATTGTGAATTCACATGGCATAATGAACGCTTAAATGTGTACGCACCTTCACCCAAGAAGGATCTTCTAGGTGCCATCATTTCAAAAACTGGAGTAAAAATTCACAAGTCAATGCATCAAGATGAGATTGCTTCGGAATTATTATGCTCGCCTTCTTCAAGTAGTAGTGACGATTTTTTAAAGAGTTCCTCAAACTTCCTGTAGCCACGGAGAAACCCCAACAATTTAGGCTGAAGAAAGTGTATGCATTATCTTGCGAGGAATACCGGAAAGAACCAAATAAGAAGAAAGGCAACCAAAAAGATTAACGTAAGATGCTCCTCTCTGTACTGAATAGTGACGATATGTATCAAACATTTTGTAACTTAGAACATTTTAATATGTATTTCTCTTTGCGTCTGCTCTCTTAGTTTATATTTTAGAGTTATTGCAATGTGTTTACAATGAAACTACATCCATATTATCCTTAAAGTGAGCTTGTTTAAAAATAAAATATTCTGTTTCTATATTTAAACCCCGCTCTTCAATATATAAAACAACCTGTTCGATAATTAAAACCTCGTTGATCGATATATAACACAACCCGTTCGATACATGAAGTAATGCAACTTTGCTATTTAAATGTTCTTCAAATTTCGAAATTGTTAATTATAATTGTCATAAAGGGTTGGTTTCAACCAATAAATAACACTTTTACAGTTTTATCGCTAAAACAGTGCCCTGTTCCTCACTGATAGAAAATAATGATTAAATATTCATAGGAATGTCCTTAAGTGTTCGATATATAGTGCCATAACCCTATATATTTTTTATTTCGTCACTTAACGCACTTGGTATGAATATTCAAAGTTTATCGAGATTTAAAGTATCGAGTCCAGTCCCAAACATTGGGAACTTATTTCCATTATACGATATCTCAATGGACCCATCGTAGGTCCTGTATTCACATTACTAAATTATTAACCAAACTCAGTTCAAATTAAGGTCACTGAATTTTTATTTCTAGTATAGATCATGGAGTCAAGAGATTTTAGTCACTGAGCTGACGAACGACAAACAGTTAGGTTTCCAATCGTAGGGGAGGATTTGCTTCATAGTTTACTGATAGAAGGATTTGTTGGTGGGGTGCACTGTTTCGTAGTTTACTGATTTCACTATGATCTCGCAAAATAAATTTGGATAAGGATTAGGGTTTTGTTTTCTTACGACCTGCTACTTGTTCTATTTACATGCAATATTTAACATGGTATTAAAAAATTTAATAGTTACAAACATTACTAACAAATCAAATAAGGTGTCATTAATTATAAGTTACGCTGTAATACTTTACATCATAAATAATCAGTCAATGTCGGGTGTGAAAAATCTATGGCAACCTAAAACAACCAGGGTAAATACCGAGCCCTTTACATACATACTCGTGTATATATATATATATATATATATATATATATATATATATATATATATTCATATTCCTCAATATAATCAATTTCACTCTAATATCAATCTCGGTATTTCGTCGACGTTTAAATTCTACATATCCTTTTTATATTCAATAAGTATTCACATTTTATTCGCTCAAAGACAAAACAAAAACCCTGACTAACAAAATTGTTTTTCTTTTCATAAGGTTGCAACATTGAAATGTATATGTATAAACCCGATAATTAATAATAATTCTCAATTTACTAAGATCCGCGTATAAAGGAATGGTTGATATTATTTAGTAAGTTGACACAAGAGGTGGAAATACAACAAATAGAGCAGGCACGTAACCCTTTAAACTATGTAAGTACATATATAGATGTATATACAGAGAAAGAAAAAAAATCAATGTTATTCGAAACTAGTGGGCCCAAAGTACTAATACATACACCATATAACCAATCAATAGAAAGAAAACCAGAAATCAGTAATCAGCGGGTATAAGTTGTACGATCAATGAATAACAAGTAAGTTTCTGGGAATCTGAAAGCATAGTGTACATTCTCGTCAGCCCCTTCCCATGGTGGATTGAATATCGCGAAAATGGTCCTGAGTTGTGCTGAAACACCTCCACGAATTGTATCCCTCGATGTCTCAGTTAGTACATACGATCGAAATAAGTGATATGAATATTGGATGTTTTCATGAGTTTCAGAAACCGGGGGGGGGGAGGAACGTTGAAAATTAAGAAAAATTCTCGAAGTAAGAAGGAAGAAAGAGACAAGAGAGAGAAAGCGGCGCCAACGAAAGGAGAAAGACTAAAGTACTACTCACTACACAGAAGAGTGATCGAATTTAAATATATAACAACTCATAGCCAAAAATATTCACATATGCCGAAAGAGGGTGGCTTACTTAAATACGTAAACTAGGAGGGGGGTCCTGCTGCCAAGGATGCAAGTCTTTGTCCATCAGATCCCAATCCCACAAGAGTTTGCTTGTAAGATTGAAATCCGAGCCCCGTATCCGGCCCAGACCAGCAGGATAAAAGG
Source organism: Thermobia domestica (assembly GCF_964235325.1). Lineage (NCBI taxonomy): Eukaryota > Metazoa > Arthropoda > Insecta > Zygentoma > Lepismatidae > Thermobia > Thermobia domestica. The sequence continues at coordinate 107,422,129 of NC_137464.1, forward strand.
AGAGGGGGAAGGGACCAGGTAACTGCGTCCTCAATTTTGAAATCTCTAAGTAAGAAAAAAAATATTCGACCCCTCAGAAGAACTAAGAAGGTTCAAGGACAGTAAAGAAACTAGAGTAAAAGTAATAGCTAAGATATCCCTAACTAATGATTTGCCAAAATAAAAAAAAATTAAATAAACTGAATTTTGGATCGGTGATTACAATGACCAAACATCACCGATGGCTACCCTGCGCAGACATGCCAAAGTCTGGGATGTCGTTAATTTCCCTCGTCTAATTAAACTAAGAAAAGAAATGAAAATACTTAAGGGGACTAGGGGTCGACATCCGGGTACGCGATTGACATAAATATTAATTTAGTAGTGGTTGATTTAATCGGATAGTCCGAACTGGGCTGTCAGCTATATGAACACTGCACAATAAATAAGGTAAGCAACGAAAAAAAATCTCGGAGAGTCAATGAATGTTAAAGGTACAAATGACCAAACCTATACTTTTCGATGATCATAGGATATAGCAGTTAGTTTTCTTAATTATCATTTCTGTCAACCTTTAGAAGTAATTCCCACATGATGCTACCCTATCTGATGAAAGGCTTAAGATCCGGGGCTGTTAGTATGAGGTACTTAAATGCGAAGTAACAATTCCCAACTACAATTTACTATCCAAGTAGCAAACTTGGTTGGATGAATGTACTGGTGTAGAAGTCAAAACGCGAGAGATTTTTAGTAAACATATTCATATTCTCACTATACAACATACATTAGGCCTATCCATTTAAATATAGGTGTCATATCATCTCATTCATATTTTATATCATATTACGAATATATCGTTACATTCATTCATTATTTACTCATTTTCGCGCGAAGTAATATTTTATAGACACCCTATTTCATACATTTTACACGCAGGCCATACACATATTTACATTACACACTAATAAATATATAATTATCACAATCTATCACGCTCAAACTACTACACGATAACATTCATCGAACCACTGACTCTTTGTTTCGAAGCACCCAAATCGTATTTACTTCGCAGTAAAAAAAAATCATACGTGCGTATTCACTGAAAGTTAAATTGTCAACGATGATTTTATTTCTGATTTGCTGATAAAACTAAAACAACGATGGAGATTTTCTACAGCCACGGGAAAAGAGAATTTAAAACTACATTTTGAAACAAATAGTAGCAGCATATGGACTTTACCTCTATTAAGAAAATAAGCGTTCTTGATTTCAGTGGATATTTCGATTGCTAATTGACCTAGCAAGCTGTAATTTTCAGAACAGTAAGATCTCATGCTATCTTATATGAATGTATACTCATCTGAACCGAAAACCATGTCCATGGGATGTAATATGAGAATAAATGGCCAAAATTAAACAACTTAGATCACTAAGTCATGCGATGTCGTAATGTCAACAAACAATTGACTACCGAAAACGGACACGGTGGCGCCGTAGTGGAGGCATAATTTACCGTGTACTGAAATATATACTTGTACTTATTAATCAGAAATCTAATATTTACTCTCGATTATTTATGTATAGTTAGAAAAATGGTACTAAATTGACGCATATTTAATACACTGTCCTTATGGTAAAATCATGCACTCACTCAGAACTATTAACTACACACACCACTATAAATACTACACATAAATACTAACTAAGCAAGCACCATTTAATTACATATTACTCCTTGTCGGTATATAGAGTTGGCTGTATTGAACTTGATGGGGGCAAAATGAGAAGGGTAATCCTAGGTCCAACTGACCTGACCAATTACTTGAAACAGGTTTACAAAATGATTACTAAAGATTGATGCCCTGGAGGCACCTTAACAAGGTTTATTGAGGGACCCTTCCCCTGAAAGGGGAAAAGGCCCTAAAACAAACAATAACTAACCCATCCCCCGCTAGAAATGGTTCAATTTCGAAAAAGGAATAGGAGCCCCTTTTTGTTAGCTTAAGCTGCCATTCTGCTGATTAATATCACACCACGAAACCTACCATGTACATGCAGTTATTGATTAAAAAAATCACATTTACCAGATACACGACCGAAACACACAAAAACAGGTCGTATTGTCCCTAATCCCTAACTGAATCTGAAAAGATCAGAAAATCACTCTCATAAACTGTCTATCCTATCTGGGCAGCAAACATGGCTTCCTGCAAACCGAAATTCTGTATTTCACTTAACTATCCACTGTTTCTTTAATGAAAATACATATTTTTGTGCTCCCAAACAGTCTTCAATGTTTCAACTGTGAAATTAAATCAGATTTTTACCTGAATTCTATTAAGATCCTAGTCCTTCCCAGTTGAAATGTGACAGTACACGTTACGAGCTGTGCGTCCAGATGCGTCCTTGATTATTATGATAACATTGCGCGGAAAACGCCAGGGATTGGAGAATTACACCAATCAGGGCGTTTTCTAACAGGCGCGGAAATTACAAAGCGAATAGAATTTTGGTGAAATCTAGATGTAACCGGATCTGAAAGTGACTATGGACTAGTGAGAGGGGGTGAGGGAAAAATTAGGTACCTGACTAAATTCTACATTGGTCTGAAATTAAGAAAATTTATATCCAATGACGGAACTATGTTTCGGTATGACGTCAGAATGGTAAACCTCGTAACTATTCAACTTGTATATGCGAAAAGGGGATTTACAATTAATCAAAATATAAATAAATATATTATTCAGTGGGAATATGGTTACTAATGAAACCTTTCGATTCATTACATTTAATTTGAAGTAAGGAGAATAAATAAATTGTGTAATTAAACCGAAATCGAAGTAAAAAAAATTACTAGGTACAGGGTGCGAAAAAAAAGTTGTCATTACTTTCAATTGTAATGGTATATTACACAAATATTTAATAATAATAATAATAATAATAATAATAATAATAATAATAATAATAATAATAATAATAATAATAATAATAAACGTGATTAAAATAATAAACAAATGTTCTTATTGAGTTTCACAATACCCTTTTCTCCTGTTTCATTATCTTTATGGTTTTAGTGCAGTTACATAATAAAAAGAAATCAAAATAATCATTTTGTATTAGAGTAGAAACATACATTACAAGAGTCGAAACAATTAATCTATTCGTTTTAGTGATTATTTTTGGGTATATCAATACTCACACTAGTACACAAAAATTCAAAATAAATTTCTTTTATTATTGCGCTAGTGCATATTGTAAAAATAAAACTACGTAACTTAATTTAAAAGAAAAACGTAAATTTTTAACAATTCGGATCTTTCTTTACAGTAGATTCAAAAATTTTGATTTTTTTTAAAAAAAAATGATTTTACTTAAGCGTCCCTTACAGTAGCGACTAGCGAGGCTATATAAGACGTGAACCTACAGCTTAATTTGGGATCCGAATCACACAAGTAACCACCGAGAATCGAAAACAATAAACTTATTTATTCATACCTTTATTTCAACTTTTTAAATGAATTTTTAGATTTAAAATGAAAATTCATTTTTTAAAAAATAGAAACGTAAGAATACATAAATAAGTTTATTTTCCATTGTGTTAAACTTTTGTACGTCGGGGCGAGGGGAGCAATCACCTTCTACTTAGGGGTGGCAAAGCATTAAATCCGGTCCTGAATGATGTACATACTCGTATTGAGGATATGAATCAAAGATTAATTGTGAAGCCATCTAATATATATGCTGAATATGTATCTCTAATGTAACACCGTAATTTATTCTTTGTCTCATTGTTATCAATAGGATTATTAAACACGCATTTTTATTTACTTATTTAGAAGAAGAAAAATACACAAATTTTAGATATTATCAACATTGAATCTCCAATGTTCGTAATTCAGTTTAAATATTAAATGATAATACAACAAAAAGGGAAAATATATCAGAATATAGAAAAAATAATAAGCATTTCAACACACTTTTCCAGGGGTCAAGCTCTTCGGAACTTCAGAAGACACTCCACCCCGACAGCTTTAAGATACCATACCTCCTAATAAAATTATCTTTAAGTAATTGTTGAAAATTAGGAAAGTAAAGATCTTAGAAGAGAGGAAACATGGAATAAGTGTTTAGAGAAAAAATAAAATAAAATTGAGAATACAAATAATAGATTATCCATTCCAGAGATCCAGAGATGCTCTTTGAAGTTCTAGGAGGCACATCGTCCTGGCGATTCAAAATACTATTCCTTACAAAATGATTACAGGAAAAGATACAAGAAAGAAAATGACGCACATTAGCAAGTACTTATATGTGTGACTCTGATTCTCGTATTATCTTTCTTACCCTATTATGTAAAATTTATTATTCTATTTTTCATTTCTTTTCTTCTAAATTTTCGTACCTTTAAATCCTTTTATCAATCGTAAAATTAACCATTTGTATATTTTAATGTTACTCCTTCTTTAATTTGGACTGGAAATTCATTATAAATCTTCCGATCTATATTGAGTCATAGTTATTCTAATTGTAATTACTTCCGAAATGTGTGTGTGTATGTTAAATTTTTGGTTGTGTATACATATTTAATTTCACTCCACTTATCTCTGTTCCTTTTAACATACATTAATACATTTTTAAAGTAGTATATACAATTTTTGTTTTCTAGAGGGTATATTGTTGGCTCTTAATTGACTGTAATCAAAGCTCAGATGTCCTGCTTATGTTGTGAGGAAGCTTTAGCCTACTGATGCCTGATGTTTCTGCAACCTAGGAAGATAATGTAGACAGAATACAAAGTAAACGAGAACCCTCCTCTCAGTCATCCGAGATAAGCCAAACCTAGCCCACACTAGGAGAAGGCAAGGCTCCACACTTGTGGTCAATCAGCACTGCTCTCAGGAACGAGGGAAAATTTCTGCTTACAAAAACTAAAAAAATAAAGTCATACATTCCAACGTTACAAGTTAGAGCAAAATATATGTGATCTTAAATGAGACAATTCATTCAAAAGCCATCTAAAATCACTAAGGACAATCTATGTAATTGTGGTCACTCAAAAACACCATTCCATGTTTTATGAGAATATGAGGAAGTAAATACGGTGAGAAACAAATTAAGTAATTATACCATTGAAGAAATTTTTAATAAACCAAGAAAATCTCAGTGACAGAAAATATTACCAAATACATATGTGATCGAAGAACTCTGGGAAAAGGTGAAATTGGTCATGCAAAAAATAATAAGAAATTCAGACAATGACAGACACTGATGAATGATCTGAGAGGGAATTTCTTCCCGGGATAAATTTCCGATAGTGGGTTCGCAGTACCAGTTTCACTTTCGTGCTTCGAAAATCTTCCGTGGGGTAAATCTGAAATCATCACTGATGATGGAAGTCAACCATCGTCTTCTATAAAATTCTATGAAACAAAACATTTCTTAAATTTAATGATAAAATTTCAATTTTAAAAGCCTAGAACTAAATTTCTTCTTGTTTCTATCTATGTACCTTATACTGTGTATTGTATTTTATATGTATATGTATTGTGTATAGGAAGATACATAATAAATGAATAAATAAAAGCATAACGATGGAGCAATATAAGTTTCATGTATATTAAAAAGAACCATACTTTTAAGATCGCATCACCTTTCAATCTGGGGCTACTAAAATCGAACAAGAGTGTGAGAATACTGAAAACTCTACAGAAAATGTAGACCAGAAGAGAAATCAAGGGCATAAAGGCTTGTAGGGGCTGTTGTTAATAAGTTTACAAGCCGTAACAGCAGGAGAAAGTAGAGATCGAAAAATGAATGAAAAGAATCGGTCCGCCCAGCCCAGCTAGTAGATTGACTTCTTACAGACATTACTGCAGCTCTATGCAAATAGACAGTCGTGTCTCTTGACATAATTTTTCATTAGTTCATACCCGTTAGAAAATTCTAATTCTAGAATTCTTTCAGCATAAACAAAACGATAAAACCTATGATAGTAGCTATATATACTTATACATAATAAAAATTGCTCATTCGTAAGAAATGTCCCATTTCACTTTCATATCAAATCAATTCTGTTGTTCTTCGGGGCAGTCAACTTGTAAACAGCACTTTTGAAGTCTAATTTTTACCATTTTTTTCTTTATTGACACTATAAATAATGCTCTGAGACGAGTCCGAGTTATGGTATTTCTTTAATATGATAAATTATTTTCAATTATTTCCTATTCTTCGATATGATAAAACAACTTTCAGTTTCTGAAGTGGACATCCGAATATCCACTATGATTTTCACAGTTTTGTTGTGTGCTGGAAGGTTCATACAAGGGTGAATAAAGAAATTTCTTGAGGGAGCGAAGTTATAGTGATAGAGATTTTCCACCCCCCCACACGTAGCGCTTTTCTTTGCTAGAACAGAGTCAGAGGAAACTGTAACACTCCGTGAGGAAGTTTCCTCTACATTACGTCTACTCTTGCTTCAATGTGAAACTCAAGGATTGATTCCAGTTCTTACAGTTTCCTCCGTGTACTGTTCCTCGGATTGATTAGGCTGTCCTGCTCTCAATTAGCGGCCGACCTTAGGACACGACAGTAGAGTCAAGGTATAGTACTGTAAGCAATGCAACAAAGCCTCGTACCGCATTCTCTTGAACGCGTGCTACATAAATGTCTCTCTAATATTATGATTGATATGTACGGCCTATGTACTCATGTCTCTCTCTCTCTCTCTCTACACATTCTCTTCTGACTCGGTTTGGGTGTCTTACCTTTGATAAATATGTTGCCAGACTTTCTGGGTTTCTTCAGAAGGAATCAGAAGGAATCCACGTACGATACCCCTTCAGACTCCCTTGATTTATTACCATGCGATTATTTTTCCTACTAGCTATTTGAAGGTGTATAGTCTACTCCAACCGATGTCAACACTATGAAGGAATCATGGTGTTTATTATTATTATAGTTGAAATCGGTATTGAATTGATTTCAACATTCCCGCACTAGTTACGAAGTGAAGTAAACTGTCCTAAAATGGCTCAGAGTGTTGACAAATCTTTCTACCGAAGGCTTCGAGGCATTTTTAAACACTGAGATAAATGTATAACTGTAGCAAGTGGTTATGTGGGATAATAAATGTAATTTCCAATCCCTGAAATTTATTCTATTTTCTTATTTTTACAAAGTCCCGAATTGACTTGAACATCTCACGTACATTACACCCATTATGGTTTATAGCTCTTAGATGGAAATATTTAGAAGAGAATGAAACGATTTTACAAAATGAAATCACTGAATCTTCAAACAAACTGAAGATTCTAGTGACATAAAACACTTTGTGCATCTAATAGTGTTGTTCAAGATTTTTGTTCAAGCTTTCTTTAGTTGCAAGCAGATGGCAAGCATCTAGCAGTCAAGGCACGTGGAATTTGTTTATTCATACTTTAACACGGGAAATTTATATTTTTACGTAGTAGCTTGTTGAGCAGAATGTTAGAACCCAGTAACTCCTGTTTGCATACATCATTATATAATTATAAGCATTTTTTTTTTGAAGTTTCAATAAATTAATTTCATCTACAAATTGAACCTAGCTCCAATAGTTTTATTTAGCTCAGGCTCAGGCATGTGCAAGGTGAAATAGGAAGTGGGCCAAAGATAGAGGACTTAACTGGAGTCGAGGGCCGTACGAGACAAGTATAGCATTATTCACAAGAATTGAATAGTCATATTCGATTTATAAAATCGTTCATCGTACACTAATATCACAGGAACGTAAAAACTATTATAACGGTAACTAAAATATTTACTTACTAAAGAAGAGCATTAAAATCTATTTATTTACCTTCTTAGTGAAACACTTGACCAGTCTGCCAATGTTCGATGGTAGATACATTCTACACTGGATGTTCCAAAGCGGAGGATATTTTCAAGGCGGCTATCAGTTATCAAAGAAAAACTTTCAGCTCAGTTTAAGAGATTACGTAATAAATTAATCAGGCTGGTCGGACTCAGTGGGCCGGGGGCGGCCCGAGGGCCAGCTGTTGCACATGGCTGATTTAGCTACATGTCAGCTACTATTTCTCGAGAGTTTTAAAATATTTATATTTCTCTGATTAAAAGGAACTAAACGTGTCCTTCAAACATATATTATATGGCAGAGTACCCTTGAGTTGTAGACGAGTGACCTCACCTGCTGCTGTAGGTGAGGTCACCTAGTTCCGTCTTTTATATGCATGCTATCTGCGCACATGTAATACCTATTTGGTTAAAGAGAAAGGTCATGTAGGGACTCTTGATTCCCAAGTGGCACACTTTGACGTGCATTAAAGCAGTGTACTTCGAGAGCAATTAGTTCGATTCCTCTTGCGTCAGGGAATAAATGCATTCATATTCCCACATTCAAATTTCTTGTATGCATTTTTCGTTTTCTTCTTTCCTTGAATAATTTCCTTATGTAATTACGATTGCATATAGGTATCACGAACTCCTAAAGATTATAATTGTTAGTGTGCTAGGCGGAAAGTTTTACTAAAATAATCATACGTCTGTTATTATATATTACTAAAAAATATAATAATCAGATAAACAGAAGATTGAACACAAGATCATATCGACGTAAACTAGATTAGAACAAAGAATCATTGACCAAGACACGACGTTATTGTATCATATAATTCTAGAAAACACAAACAGGTTAATAAAACGTAGCGAATGATAAATGTAAATGCGTTTAGTGTATATCGCCTTACAGCTCCTTTCAAATGAGAAGCAACATGAGCAGCAGCCAATTACAAGAGATTCCGCGCGGTGTTGCCGGTTTGAGGACTCCGTTTTCTCTTCTCACTCTTTCTTCCTCTAGGATCACAACAAATAAATTAATTAGCAGGATTATCGCAATATAAAAAAGTGTTATTCCAGTAAAGTGTAGAATTTTCACTGTGTATGCTAGAAGTATAAATAGCAACTTATCTGTTACTAGATTCCAGTGGAATAACTAGATGCTCGTCGTCTTCACCATCGCCATTACTATCGTCTATGTCAGCCGGTATTTCGTCACATTCTGAGTCTGACTCTTGTAAGTTTAATATTACGAGTTCCAGATTTGTTTTCATCACGTCCAATTTTTTTAATGTAATTGGGCCATATGTTGCACACGTAGCTTTTCGTGTTACATGCTCTATGTCTATCAGTTTGAATATTTTATTTCTCATTGCAACTTTCCGTTTTACTTCGCCCATTCAAGCTCAATAGGGTTGTATTGATAGTGATAGAGTGGTACACGTATTATCTCGTGTCCTCTTTCGTTTGCAAGGTGTCTAGTTCGTACATTTCAGACTAGTTTTTGAAGGGTATTATGAGCTGCAATAGTTCAACCTTTGTTTCCGTTAGTTCCGAAAATTCAATGCCTTTTTGTTGTAACCATTCAACAATGACATCTTTTCTACTTGATGAATTTGGAATGCTATTTATGACGACCGAATGATATGAAGCATTATTCATTATTATAATGTTACCCTCCTTTAAATAATTTAGAAATATGTGCAAAAACAAAAACCTTAAATGTAGCTGGTGTCATTTCTTCGTGATAGTCAGAAGTTATTTTAGATCGAAATATTCACTTACTGTTCGGTATAAATCCAGTTTTCGCAGACTCCACGTGACATACAATCACTATGCTTCCTTTTCCCAGAGACACCTTTAATCCACCGCCTTTAGAGGAGTCTTGCCAGACTGACTTAATGGAATGGTTTTGGTTTACCCAAGTCGCGTCCAATTAAAATATTGGTCTTATGTCATCAGAAGTCCGAATTTCATGCATTTTTCGAAGGAATTTTAGTCTTGCCATCATGATTCACTCCTCTTCATCGAAATCGTTCACCAGATGTTTTCTTATACCTGAAAACTCGAGGGGAAGAATTTTGTAAGTGGATGAATTTGAACATATATAGGAAAATTTGCTTTTTAAAGTATTGATGATCTTTTTCGAAGTCGGAAATTCGCCTTGGTAATAAAAGTCAAAAACAGTCTGCTGTACAACGTCCATCTCAAAGTTGTTAAGGTTTGTCAGCCTTTTGGGAGGTCCTTTGTTTTTGACTAGGGGACATAAACACTGGAGCACTATTGGGAAGCAACTTTTTCGCCTCAGTGCAGATTCGGAACACTGTAAAATGATTAATTCTGCAAGCCTCTGCTATTAGGATCTGCCACATTTGAAAGTTAAAATTTTGCCTCTCTTCCTGCGACGTATACTTCTTTAAAAAATATAAACAAAAAATTATTCTTTTAACTTGATTTAATAGCATTTCTCTTTTTGAAATTTTAGCATTACTTTTACTCGGTTTGTTTAGAGACATTTTTCAAATATACAGTACCTTCGAAAGAACATACGAACTGTATCTGCCAAGAAAGAAAGTCAGAAACTGGCGAATGTTGTTTGCAAAAGGAAAGAAATCACGTTCTTACATGTCTAGCTTTTTTCTTTTCTTATCAATTTTCATAACATATAACATCCCTAAAAATTCCTTCTGGCTCCTACGTATTAGGGTCCATTTAGTTGTAGTGCGACATCTTCAAATATGAATATTAACTACCTCAGAATTTTGTCCAATTTTTCTCCATTTTTATCCACCCCCCAAAAAATTGTACCCTTCAAACAGACGAGGGAGGGCCATTTTAAAATTTGGGACACTTCGATCATCTGTAGTGCAACATCTTCAAATTCAAATTTTAACTAGCTCAGAATTTTGTCCATTTTTTGTCCATTTTTGTCCACCCAAGAAAATATTTTGTACCATTCAAATAAACGAGGGAGGGACATTTCAAAATTTGACCAAACCATTTAGTTGTAGTGCGACATACACAAATTCGAATTTTAACTAGCTCAGAATTTTGTCCAATTTTTGACCATTTTTGTCCATCCAAGAACAAATCTGTACCTTTTAAATAAACGAGGGAGGGCCATTTCAAAATTTGGGGCACTTCAATCACATGAAATGAGATCTTCAAATTCGAATTTTAACTAGGTCAGAATTTTGTCCAATTTTTGTCCACTTTTGTACACCCAAGACAAAAGTTTGTACCATTCAAATAAACGAAGGAGGACAATTTCAAAATTTGGGATGCTTCTATTACCTGTAGTGCGACATCTTCAATTCGAATCTTAACTAGGTCAGAATTTTGTCCAATTTTTGTCCATTTTTGTCCACCCAAGAAAAAATCTGTACCTTTCAAATAAACGAGGGAGGGCCATTTCAAAATTTGGGGTACTTCGATCACAGGTAGTGACAGTGGCGGCGGAGGGACGTTAAAAGTGGGGGGCCAAGACATGATCTGAATAATTGATATCAATGGTAGTTTTCCTGATTGCTTGTAACACTTTGACGAAAGGTTGTATAACTATTAGGATACTGTCTTTTTCAGTTAAAATACCGTATATCTTGTTTCATATTTTATTAAGTAAATTGACAAGAGCAACTCAAGTAGATACTAGCCCTTTGTACTCTAAAACAACGAAGGTGTAAGAAGAGATTTGATTCCTTGCTCATGAATATCTGTCTGGAAAATTGTGTGATCAGATTAGGGGCCTATTTAATAACAAATTTGCAAAACAAATAAACAGAAAGAATAATATTAATCAAATAATCATAGTAGTGAATAATGAGGCTTGTTTTGCAAAAGTTATATTGAAACTGGGAATTAATGAACAACTTATATTTTTAATTCCACGCATGCTATTATGTTTCTTATTACTCTTAGGATGACAGTGAATACTACAAGGATATGCTACGACATTTAAAGAAATACTTTTGCAGCTTCCCGAAACATGTTCGCTGCTATTAAGTGCAGTTTTCACTTTCTTGGAATATATCAAAACTCAGCAATACTTAGTCACTCCACATTTCAGTTATACAAAATAATCCTAAAACCTAGAATTATGCTGAATTCACTAAATTTAATTGTATATACAAAACTGTATATGTACACCCCTAAACTCGTATATTACACTGCAAAATTAATATTCCATACTGAGCTCCTTCGTGGCTAAGCGGTTAGCGTATGCACCTTTGACGTGGGAGACCTGGGATCGATTCCTGGGGAGAGCTCACGTGATTCGGACTCCACGTCTCATATAACTTCACTGCTGAACAGAATGTTAAACTGGAAAAAAATCAAATCAAAATATTCCTTATTATTAGAAAGAACAAAATACATTTTAGGAACTATTGATTTTTGTGCAATTAAAGAATAACTTGTGAAGGACTTATCTTCTTGCGAAATGTTATCTCAATTAGTTCCAGAGCGGCTAACATATCGAGCCCTTGCAAGAAGAAATTAAAAGTACACTCGAATTGTGGTGCTCCAATAGGTTAATTTTCTTTGTCATTTTTAGTGGCAGTTCAAACGCAATTCCTGTAGCTTTTTTAATTCCACGGGAAGACAACCAATACGTACTCATGGAACGACAAATATTTTATGGCACCATTTTTATTCTATGAACCAATAATACATACAAAACTTTATATTTCCAAATGAAACTATATACATTAATGGGTAATTTCAAAAAAGTGGGGGGCAACTGCCCCCCTTTGCCCCCCTAATCGCGCCCATGGGTAGTGAGATTTTCAAATTCGAATTTTAACTAGGTCAGAGTTTTGTCCAATTTTTGTCCACCCAAGAAAATATGTTGTACCATTCAACTAAACGAGGGAGGGCCAATTCAAAATTTGGGACACTTCGATCACATGTAGTGAGACATCTTCAAACTCGAATTTTAATTAGGTCATAATTTTGTCCTATTTTTGTCCATTTTTGTCCACCGACGAAAAAAGGTTTCTTGGGTGCGCAAAATGGACAAAAATTGGAATACGGAATCGCTTCCAATATTTAGTGGGGTGGGAAGTTTCGGCTAAGTTGTTACATGTCCGTTCCCAGTTACGGAGTTTATGTGTCTTAATGTAGTTTCACACAGTATGCTGGAGTTGGCGCTGATGTGAAGAGCTTCTAGATTAGCAGTACGTTGATTTTCACGAATGCATGAGGAGTATTCCCTGGATGTGTGAGGGGTAAGTAGTTAGATGGTAAACGTGGTTGGTACTTGGAGATTTCAGTTATGAGTATATGAAGTTCAGAAGCATGATGGTTAGAATGAGTGATTTCAAAGACCCAGTATAGAGAAGTTCTTCGATAGAAGGAAGCTCTTTAGTAACCAAGTCTTCGGCAATCGCCCCTCTCTTTCACGACAAGATTCATGTAGTAAGTGAGGAGTATGAGCCTGTGGTTCATCGATATGAAGCTTGATGGGAAGGTGGTCACCTGCTATAGAATCAAGCACTTCAATAGTGCTGCGCTGAATGAGGTTGCCAGAAGAAATCACTACACCAAATGTTGTGTCCGTGATAGGTGTAATAGGCTTGGGTATGTGAAAATATGACCTGTGGTAATAATTGTGATAAAGTGATTTTGTTTCTGCTTATATGGACAGCTACAAATATTGTTGTCGGCCATGATGATATAATACTTAAAGTTATTGGATATATACTGAAAGAATGTGTATGGAATTGAATATCCAAGGTCACATATATGGTAGCTATGATAACGTAAAAAGAGTGGAAGCATAATGACGTAATGAGATACTCTGGTATTTTAGGCAAGTAAGGATAATATTGGCGACCAATAGTCGAAAGATGGAAGCCAATGGTCCCTCCTCCATCCACTCGGCGTGCCGCTACTGTAAAGTCACAAAGAAGTAGGATGTGTGTAGATATTTTAAATGACATAGACGGAGTAAGGAGAATTTCGTTCAGAAGGAAGGTCTGAATAGTCTCTCCTAGAAGAGGTTGCACGAAAAGAGTGCACTGAGAAGTAAGTGAGTGGATATTAAGAAACAATAATGAAATACGCATTATTAAGGTGCAGCAGATGTGTTGGAAATGGCGAAGGAAACATATAATTCCTCAAGAGAAATGCATAAAAGTGGACATGAAGCCCAGAGGAAGTAGCTTGGAAAGAATACTTAATAATTCGAGCAGCGTGGTTGATGTAGAAATGAGTGTATGTTTTGCAACGCAATGGTGCAAAATGAAAGAGTATAAATTGCTTCGTCAACAGTTGTGGTGCTACAGTTTGTTGCATTTCGAGTAGAATAGGTCGCAGCGGAACAGTAAGCTCTAAATTTAAAGTTTCGGCCGTAGGCATTGCTTTGCTTGCGATAGCTATAAGGAGAATGTTGTTCCAGACACGTAGTGCATTAAAGTTAGGGCAAGCTTTCGTATCATGATTACGCTGCAGTATCCGCACTTGCTTGGCTGGGTGCATTTCGATGTGAATTGCACCCTTGACAGCGCTCGCATCTCATAGGCAAAGGTGGTGGTGACTTTGACGACTTTATTTGGTGTTTCTTTTTATAGATGGAGGCACCATGAGTGAGAAGATAATCAATAGTGTTTTGAGAATTTGTTAATATCCGTACCACATACGTAACTTCTTGGTAGCTTTTAATGCGAAAGCATTTATAGTGGAATGTCCCTCAAGAGTGAGCTGTTTCAATACCTTGTCATCTGTTAGGGAAGAATCAACCTTCTAATGACAACCCAGAGCACCGGTGTTTTTCGTAGTGGCTGCACTTATTTAAATGCCTTAGATTCGTTCCACTTCTTATTGGCATGCTTGCCAAAGATTTTGAAGCTGCACTTACGAGGGTCATTCGGAAAGTAAAGAACGTTTTTGTATAAACACTTTAATAACTGATATGCAAAGGCGAAATTTGTGTTACATAATATGTGATACTTAAGTTACTTTTCGACATAGTCGCTGTGTAAATTTAAACACTTGTCATACAGTGGTGCAAGCTTTTCTATGCCTTCGGCATACACAGTTGCCGCCAAACTGTTGAACCAATCACTAACAGCTTCCTTAAGTTCATCATCACTGCCGTAGTGGCTTCCACCCAAAAAGTCTTTCAACTTTGGGAATCAATAGTGAATCGCCTATCCTCTTGAATTTTCCGCTCAATTCTTCCTTTGAGTTCGTCAGTCACAACAGAAGGCCGGCCCGAGCGTTCCTCATCGTGCACATTCGTCCGTCCGTCATTAAACATAATGCACCACTTACGAACTGATGCTTCATTCATTACATCTCCATACATCTCAGTGATTTGTCTATAAATTTCTATCGGACGCACTTTTCTTCCATTCAAAAATCTTATCACACTATGAACCTCACACTTGGCGGGATCAGTAATTGTATCGCACATTTTACAGTCGCACAGCGAACCAATAACGGACCGTAGCGGATCGCAGCTGGTGCCAGACTGAGGCTAAAGCATGCCCAGGTCGATAACCCAGCGGCAGCGGGGGTGGGGGAACACGCGCACGCGCTAGCGCAAAACGTTCTTCACTTTCCGAATGACCCTCGTATTTCGCACGGTGGTTGAGAAAGCAGAATCATAAGACTTGCTACTGAGTGCGAACAATTTGTGCTGCTGAGGTGCATGGTAGATATTCTATAAGTTGTTGAAAGGCTAGTTTGGTAACCAAATTTGATGTCAAAGTTGGTTAGTAAATATGAACCAGTCTGAGATCAGTCTTGGGCTCAGTGGTTGTGTTGACTTGGGATTCTAGTAGTGGCGGATCTAGCCCGGGGCCGAGGGGCCTAGGCTCCCCCAGTTTTCAGGGTGACGAAAATAATTTAAGCTATTATTTATATATTTTTGAAACTTCATAGTAAACTCATGACATACTTCTCATAGTCTGGAGTCTGGCAGCCTCCTAGTTTTACCTTCTAGATCCGCCACTGGATTCTGGGATAGATCTCAACCACCGACTATCCTGAAAGGACTTTATCCTGGTTTTCCCAGTCACAACAGGCGAATACCGGGATCGTATTTTAAATATCCAGAACCTGGCAGCAATTTTGCTCAAGTCTATCGATTGTGGAAACAGTATACTCGTAGAAAAATCTCCTTCAAGTTACCACTTCTCTAAAAAAAGGGTGAACCCATATGTGTATCTGACATTTTTTCTATCTATCTTAACAAAGCGAGTAGAAGACACTTTTTGCATTTGTCAATTGCAACCACCACAATACGACAAGAGTCACAAGGTTTTGTTTCTTCAGTTGCACAGCAACCCTGCTCGGGTATTTTTCATCCACTGCAAAACGCCGGATAATATGAAAGGGTACACTTTTCATCCGGCAAACTGCCGGAAACGGATCCGGCAAATCGCCGGATAATGTGAAAGAAGCCTTAGAGTATGATATACTGATTGTGAATGTGATAGTGCAAGTGTTGAACCATTGTGTGGTCCACAATGCAGTATACACCTTCTGAATCCCTGTCTCGAAGTGCATTCAAAGTGAAAGTGCTCTAAAGAATGTTAACCCTTCCCCGTCCCAAACCCCATTGTTAAGAAACCAATTACCCAACCGCGAGTCAGTGAATCGGAAATCGACCTGGACCGATGAGAATTTTGTGCTCAGGAACTGCATCAATTAGTACGTAAACAAAATTAGTAAATTCCAGGTGTATTAAAAGTAGACCTTCACCTTGAAGTTTTATTGTATTGGCAAGTCCCGAGGCTCATTCATTGTCGTGCTCTGTAGATAATAGCTATGTATCCGAGAACATGCTTCAAAACCATACACTGACAAAAAAATGTACGTGGCGTACGTAAAATCGTATGTTACATTTGTAAATCCTGTAGTTTTTGGACTTAACGTACAGCAAACGTATAACTGAAAACCCATGTTTTATAATACTTGCTGTAAGTGTTTCATCTGTACGTACTTTCCGTATGAAACAATATAGGCAGTCAGGATCTTACATACAAATGGACGTATATAATATACATATACTGTGTGTACGTACAGGGCCGGATTTAGGGAGGGTTAACTGGTGCACGTGCACCGCCGTCGTTGTAAATATACACCATCTAAAATGAGAAGCTAGCAGTGAAAATAGTATCACTTTCCGAAATTTTCTGCCGTCATGTTTCTGTTTGGGACTTAAAAGAAGGAAGAATTTTGCAAAATCAATAGTTTAAGTCGATTTTCTGAATCTTCTAGGAAACGGATTCAAAAAGCAAAGCAATATAACATTTGCAAATAGGGGAGAAACAAAAGCCAGGAAGAGAGAAGGAGAATTTTTCCTGCATATCGCTTGCGACCCTCTTTATAAAAACTCCCCCCTCTCTTTGTTCTATGTACAACGATATGTTGTACAGGGTGTCCGAGAAGTCCTTCCCTGATTACAGAAATTGATAACTCAGGCTAGAAATAAGATAGAAATATGAAACTGGTGTTGAATTGTTTACAAACTATAAAAGTT
This sequence comes from Thermobia domestica, assembly GCF_964235325.1. Classification (NCBI taxonomy): domain Eukaryota; kingdom Metazoa; phylum Arthropoda; class Insecta; order Zygentoma; family Lepismatidae; genus Thermobia; species Thermobia domestica. Next base: position 107,439,428 of record NC_137464.1, read on the forward strand.
TTGGTCACATCAGTACACTTCCACATGAGCACCCTTGGTAGCACGTAGCACATCCAGGCGATATTCAATTTCTATCCACACATTAGCCAACATCACTGGAGGGATCGATGCAACGACTGTGGTTATTCGTTGCTGTAGGGTTTCAAGATCTAGTACACGTGTTCGGTAGACCTCATCCTTGACATAACCCCATAAAAAGAAGTCTAATGGGGTTATGTCAGGAGAGCGTGGAGGCCAAGCTGTTGGTCCATCATGACCAATCCATCGCCCACGAAATGTCCTATCGAGATAGGCACGGACGTCCAAACCCCAATGAGGTGGTGCGTGTTTTAGTTGTTTTAGTGTTTTACAAAAACTTTTATAGTTTGTAAACAATTCAACACCAGTTTCATATTTCTATCTTATTTCTAGCCTGAGTTATCAATTTCTGTAATCAGGGAAGGACTTCTCGGACACCCTGTATTTTTAATTGTATTCTTTGGGCAAAATGTGTGATCTTTTCTATAAAATATGCAGTAGCCAGCTTGGTTAAAAAGAAGAAGAAAAGGAAATACAGTATATCTTGTTATAAATCAGTGTATGTTTTGTTGTATATATTTCACCAAGATTTTGTATTTATATGTTACTATGGTAACAGAAGCAAGGTTACATATAATGACAATTACCTTTTAAGGTTCATAAAAGTTTATAAAAAAAAAGAAAGTATACAATAAACGACATTTTGCATAATGTCAATTCAATTTACTCATTGTGGCTCAATAGGGCTAATATAATGTTAGAATCAGGACAATAAAACGAAAATAACAGTTATATATGTATGTGTTGTCAGGCGTAAAGAATATTGTCTCATGTCACTTGTAAGAGTTTCGATGGATGGCTGGATTAGCCCTGGAGGCCCGGGGCTAGAAAAAATATGCGACCCCTACTGACTTCACCTAATACATTTTTGTGAAAGTACAGTAGGAACGTTAAGGGGCTATGTTTCATATTTTTGGTATATTTTATCTTATGACGATGATTATGTCTTGTATGATTGTTTATAGACAGCCAGCTGAGATTTTGAACACAATGGAGGGTTCCGTCCACCTGGAGGCCCGGCGCTACAAGTTATATAGATTTACCAAAAGGACGTACGGGAAATCGAGGGAAACTATCTCGAGACAAAGAGGCGTATCTCAAGATTAGCCTATTCATCTTGTTCTTGGAGAGCATTCTGTTATTGTTTTATAAGATACGCTCATTTTACCTAATTCTTCATTGTCATATTTTCGTAGTTTGTAAGTAGTTTTATGTCAATTACAGTGTTTTAAAGCATAGTATAGTTTGCTTGTGAGATTTGTTTCCCTTATCGCTTAAATATTTGTTCCTGAACCCTAAACGATGTTAGATTTGCTGCTTTTCTTTCTTTTCTTTTCCTCTTTTTTTAAGAAAGGTAAGGCGTTGACATTATTATAAATCGAGCTAGCATTTTTTTATGCTTGCCTTCAAAAGGTTGCTAAAAATTTGAAACAAAGATGCAATTCTACTACCTGTACAAAACTAGGTAGGAAATATAATTCGTTCTCAAAAAGCGAGTTTTTTTTTTTTTTTTTTTTTTTTTAAAGATTTCTACGGAATTGGCAACATCCAAAGGCAACGTGAAAGCGTTGTTCGGCACGTAAACCATAAATACACGAAACAAACTTGCAAGAAAGATGATTCTATAACATCAATGAGTAGTTGCTATTTCCTTCCCAAACAGAGAAATCAGATTCCTGTATGTAAGACAGTGTTTTTAAATACTTTAAGTATATCAGAAAAAGTCATGAGAATCAGGGCCGCCCACAGGGGGGATGTATGGCGCAAGGTGCGCCATTAAGAAAAATTTTGGGGGGGATTTTACTCTACTTTCGAACTAGCAATTTTACTGTCGAAATAGCATTAAAACACGATTTTGAGAAGCTAGTTTTCAAAAATTTTCCGGGGTGAATCCCCGTACCCCCTGCTTCGATACTCGATGAATGAAGTACCGCGCAAGTAGCCGTATGAAAGGAAAGGTTGGTTCGTTTTAAGAGAGGAAGGCCGCCCACAGGAGGGATTAATGGTGCAAGTTGTGCCATCGAGAAAAAAATTGGGGAAGAATTTTACTCTAATGTCGAATAAGTAATTTTGCTGTCGTCAGAATAACATTGGAACACGATGCGATTTTTTTTTTTTTTTTAAATCTCGAGAATGAATCCCCCTACCCCCTGCTTAGAAACTCTATGAATGAAGTGCCGCGCAAGTTGCTATATGAAAGGATGGCGCCAAGTTCTGGTGAACAACAGTTACAAACACTCAAGGAATCCCTTTCAAATTTAGATTTGAAACTTGCCTATGTTGTCTGTTGAAAATTATAAAGTAGTTTGACATAATTGTGAGCTAGTGGTAACCATACAGAGAACAGAAAAGTTTCAAATCTAAATTTGAAGTGAGCCAGTGAGTGTTTGTAACTGTTGTCCACCAGAACTTGGCGCCTATTTTTGTGATTTCAATTCTTTTTAAGGCCACTCGTACTTGGCTCTTTTACAGGAATGTTTTTGTTGGATATCACTTCTTTTTGTAGGCTAATTTCGAGGATAACATTTTCTTTTGGTATGAAACTCAATAACTTGTAACTTGTGTCTTACTTTTCATGTACAAGGGAATTATATCAATATTTTGTAAAGAAAAAATAATACTACTAATTGTAAAAAAAGAATATCTGTGCCATACACGGTGTGTAGAAGTTTTTATACCCTTCAATATCCTTATAGAACATATTTAGTATTGTACACTACCAAGACTACTAATAAAAGTAATGCCATTTTTATAATTACTACTGCCCCTACTACTACTACAAGCATTCTATAATACTACTACAGCAAATAAAAACAACAACAAAAATAACAATTACTAGTACTATAAAAACTACTGTTACACTGGGCAATTGTTTTTAGAGGACTTGAGTTTTGAGGAGGAAAGAGATTATTAGTTTTTGGGGGGAGTGCGCCATCAGCCTTGGGGGGGATGGACACCCCTGATGAGAATTGCTTTGGAAAACAAAGAAAGTACAGCTCACAGATGACGAGAAGAATCCTAAAACAGGGGTAGTGGGGAAAGGTCAACGACACGGTCAAATCCATTTTCGGTTTTTGAGATGTGGTCTATACTTAGATATCGTCTGCTATTCCGGATAGTTATCTGTGTGCTATTCCGTGGTGTCATTTGAAACCCCCGTTCGAAAAGTGGGCGAGCCCATATCTACGTCACACTATTTCTGCTAGGGTTCTTCTCGTCATCTGTGAGCTGTACAGTTGTTGCCAAAGATAAGCGGGGAAGCCGAGCAATAAAAATGGTGGAAGAAGATAAACGAAGAAGGGAAGCAATTTCGGAAATTTATCAAGATTTTCTTGCATGGAGTCTCATTATTGTCGGAAAATTAGAAAAGGGACTACCTACACCCTGATTTGAACAAACGAAAAATGGTGGATATGTTCAATACCAGTCATTTGCAAGATGAATATCAGTTCATAGTTTCAAACAATTCGTTCCTTCTGTCACGGAACTGCACGTGTCAGGATGGTACAGGAATTACTATCAACGGAAAAATTCAAAGACCTAATGGCCCAGTGTCACAGGGTAACGCCTGTTGTGAAATCCCCAGGCCATGTATTGTTTTATGAATCTAGTCCACTGAAAAACAGTCAAAAAATGTTTGTGTTCATGAGTATTGAGTCATTGTAAGACTCTATTATTATTTCAATTATTAAAAAAATGAATACTTTTTTTTAAAAAAAATATGTCATTAGATATTCAGAACTAAACAGAAACTTCAAACAGTACTTGTAATTTCAGATATTTATTCCTAGAAAATTTTGTTCTTTTTGTTTTATTGTTTTTGGGATATTTGCACTAAGACAGCACGAACTAATAAATATTCCCAATATTAACCTGTATATCATAACCAGAAAAAAAAGCTATCAACTTTACGTTAGAAATCAATTTCATAATTCTACTAGGTGGCGTAACTCAGCAGAATTACTAAGCAACTGATTTCGTTCACACGACGAAAAGACGTATCTCATTTTCTTAAACAAATGAGGGTTTAATGTTTAAAATATTCGAAGCTTTCAAGAGTTGTCCTTACTTCAGTTACGCAAGTTGGAATCACTTCGGTAAGTTTTAAGCTGAAGAAATCATAAACAGAAGAAATACTGCAAAAACTTTAAAACGCTCTCTTGAAAAATGTGAAAAATGAGATACGCCCCTTCGTCTCTAGAGGGACAAAATGACTAACAACATATTTTCTGTATGTGTTCCACCAAAAGACATATCAGCGAAAGTTATCCATATGTACGTCCGTCAAGCTGGCCCGCACAAATTTCATATTCAAACTAAAACAGTACCAAAAATTTGTACCCAATATGTACCAATTTGTACCACTAAAATTAGAATTTGTACGCCCACCAATTTCGAAAAAAATGAATTTTTGATGGCGGGCCAGCTTAACGTCAAGCTGGCCCGCACAATTTATTTTTCTTTCCAATTCAAACAAAAGCGGTACCAAAAATTTGTACCCAATATGTACCAATTTGTACCACTAAAATTAGAATTTGTACTCCCACCAATTTCGAAAAAAATGAATTTTTGATGGCGGGCCAGCTTGACGTCAAGCTGGCCCGCACAATTTATTTTTCTTTCCAATTCGAACAAAAACGGTACCAAAAATTTGTACCCAATATGTACCAATTTGTACCACTAAAATTAGAATTTGTACTCCCACCGATTTCGAAAAAAATGAATTTTTGATGGCGGGCCAGCTTGACGTCAAGCTGGCCCGCACAATTTATTTTTCTTTCCAATTCGAACAAAAACGGTACCAAAAATTTGTACCCAATATGTACCAATTTGTACCACTAAAATTAGAATTTGTACTCCCACCGATTTCGAAAAAGATGAATTTTTGATGACGGGCCAGCTTGACGTCAAGCTGGCCCGCACAATTTATTTTTCTTTCCAATTCGAAGAAAAACGGTACCAAAAATTTGTACCCAATATGTACCAATTTGTACCACTAAAATTAGAATTTGTACTCCCACCGATTTCGAAAAAAAGGAATTTTTGATGGCGGGCCAGCTTGACGTCAAGCTGGCCCGCACAATTTATTTTTCTTTCCAATTTTAACAAAAACGGTACCAAAAATTTGTACCCAATATGTACAAATTTGTACCACCAAAATTAGAATTTGTACCCCCACCAATTTTTCAAATTTGAATTTTTCTCTTTAGTGTTTATACATTTAGTTTAAAAACAAAGCATTATTTATTCTTTTTTGTCAATTACTTGTTTAATTTTCCCATCCTGGATTTAACTCCTCATCCGTCTTGAGGAATAATTTTATCGAACTGAGGTTCATTGTGAGATTTCACAATCCGAATATAATTCGTCTATAGTGTAATCTTTAGTTTTGTCTTCCATTTAGTTTAGAGATAAGGTTAAAGCTTTTGATTGCTTCTATACATCACATGACTTAGCAAGTGCGTACTTCATCCTTCTCCCTCTTGCCTTTTTTTTAAAAAAAAAAAAAAAAAAAAAACTTCTATCCAGTTCTTACTTCTGTTTAGAGGAATAAAAATAGATCGACCAAGAATTCATCATGCAACCAAAACGAGACAAACCACCCTCTATTGAGAAGCGTTATGTCAAAGAGGAAATCATGAAGTATAAAGAGAAAGTAGTTCAAGATGGTACGTATTCTCTTAATTAATAAAAACACCAACTTACTTACGAAAAGAGTTGTTTTGAAAACTCACATCGTGAATTGCTTCTGTCAACTTAAAAGCCATTTAAATAAAAATGCATGTATACAATACTGTAATAATGAAGAAAATTCTATTACTTATCAAATATATATTATAAATTTGAGTAGAAACATGTAGAAGCGGAGTTAGGAATCGTCTGCTGCGGGGGGAAAGACCTACAATACAGTCTCGCAAATTTTGACAGGTCTTGGTAAATGGCCATCTAAGAAGTGGCATTTTTACTTTTTGTTAAAAAGTTGGAGGGGCAATACCTCCCGTGCCCCATAGTTCCGCCCAGTAAATGAAACACAGAAAGGTCTCTGAATTAGCATAAGCAAGTTAAAAGAGGGAGCGAACCAGTTATGATCGTGCTGGCGTCGCAGGTCGGATAACCAACGTCGAGGGCATTTTCCAGTGCAATGGGAAGGAGTTGGAGTGAAGAGAAGATAATGTTGGCCTCTGAGCATACTCTTTGTTATCTTTTCAGTTCTGGGGGAGATGCATGGAGTTCACTAAATTTCATATTACTGCGGTTTTTTTTTTTGGTATTTTACCTAAAAATTTGGGGGGACGCGTACCCCATCACCCCCGCTTACAGCTCCCATTATCTAAGTCTTATCATCATGGTCAAGTTGCAGGAGGGAAGTTGACTGACGTAGTTTAACACTATAGTATTGAGAGTTGGAAAAATTTCAATTTAGTATAATATATTACCAAATATATATATATATATATATATATATATATATATATATATATATATATATATATATATATATATATATATATATATATATATATATAACCGATCAACAGGCCTGACGAAATGGTTTCGAGGGCCGGATTTTGTCAGGGGCCCGACTGCTTTTAACCGTAATTAAAACCTAAAGTGTATCTACAATAGTTGTAATAATTTTAACTAGATACTTAATGTCCCCCGGAACTCTGATATGTTTTTCGTGGCTGACATGTTTTTTAGGGGCTAGTGCCCCCCGGAGCTCTGTGAGTGCCTCCGAAGGAGACCAGAATAATACGTCTATAATATAATAATAAATAGAACAGTACCATGTGAAAATAATAAGTGCTCCTCCGAATACCGTTGAGCCTCCCCCCGGAACATTATTTTCTGAAATAAACACTGCTCAGTGTCTGTTAGTTTGTCCGAATTTTCCTACATAGACTGGTGTCTGTACTACTAATAATTATGTATTCTGTCAATAACTTCGCGTGTTCTATTGAAAGTATCATTTAACTTGGGAAAATAACTAAGTTAAAAATAATAATTTCGCTCTAATATAAAGCCAATCAGGAAAAAAGAAAGAAAATACATCTACCACGTCTAAACTACTAAACAGATTGATTAAAGAATGGAAACAATACAAATCTCTGGGTGTAGACGAAATTTAGCTGGGGGGGAGGAAATTGTGAAACGAGTTACAGAAACTCATTTTCCTCATCTGAAAAAAGGGAGGAATTGCCACGAGATTAGAAGGAACCAATCATCGAAAAAATGAAATGAACTCTTTAGCTTAAAGTTCTACTTTTATGCAAACTAAGTGCTAAAGGAGACGGATGAAATTGTAAGTGAATGATGGAAGAAATGGTGGAATGAGAAACAGGAAAAAAACGAGAGAATCCCGAGAAAACCCACGGATACGATTTCGTCCACCACGAATCAATCATTGTTCCGATTCACAAGAAAGGCGACAAGATCTACTGTAATAATTATCAAGGCCAGTGGCGTATTTTCGATTTTGTTTTGGGGGGCTTTGCCTGGAAATGTGAAAATTCTGCAAGATATTTCATTTACTTTATTATAGTAAGTAAGATTTCGGGAGGGGCTTAAGCTCGGAAGCTCCCCCCTTAAATACGCCACTGATCAAGGCATCTGTTTTCTGTCAACATGCTATAAAATTCTCTCAAACATAGCAAGACTGACGCCATACGCGGATGAAATTGCTGGACATTATCATTGTAGATTTAGGTTCAATTTATCAATTTAATTATTAATCAATTTACCATTCGATTAATACTCGAAAAGAAATGAGAATATAATAATGAGGTTTTATTGGACGCTTGTAGGGACATGGGTTTAGAAGTAAATAGAGAGAAATCTAAATACATGGAAATTCGCTGGGATTATAATACTGCATATGGATATGTCAAAATATGAAATAATATTTTCGACAAAGTGGATACTTTCAAAAATGTAGCATCAACATTAGCAGACCAAAACTATATGTAAGAAGAAAATACATCTTGAATGAAAGCCGGGAATTCGTGTTATTATTCAGTTCAAAATCTTTGATCTTCATGAATTATGCTGAGAAACTTGAAGCTTAAAATATTTATAAAACGATAACCATGCCTGTTGAACTATATAGTTGCAAAACATGGTCGCTTACAAGAACTCAGACAGAGTATTTGAGAATACAGTAGGTCATTCGTTTTATATTCGATCATTTTGATCATATTTGATCATATTCGAAATATCCATGGTGAATGTCCGCATTCTTGTCTTAGAACTTTCTTTATTCTCATCTCTTTGTCTTCCTATAAGACCTGTTTGGTTTTCTAGTCCATGTACTACTCGTCTATCTCTCTAGTCTATTCCTTTCTTCTTCAGAACTTCAAACAGTGTGTTCCATTTCGCGTTATCAGTTGCCTTTTCTACATCGATGAACGTTGCTGCTACAACCACTAAAGTTTACTCTTAGAAACTGTTCGATTATCAGTCGTTAGCCTCTCCTGTTCCTTTAACTGACGCCAAATAAGTCTTCGGACAGGTTCTCCTCTATTCTTTTTTCCACACGTTTTCGAAGTATTCTTATAAGTATTTTTGACACAAGTAATATCAAACACTATTGTTTTCACATTTAACTCTCAAAATCTTTTGGTACTTTACCTGTTACGTAAATTTTGTTTATTAGTTTATACAAAACTCCTTTCACTCGTTATCCTAAATTCTTTATAATTTCAGCTGATATTTCATTTGGTCCGGTTGCTGCATCTGACTTCAGTGTTTGCACTGCTTCTTCAAATTCCACTTTTAAAATTGATGGTCCCAAGTAATATTCATGTACTTCATCTACCACCGCTTCTTCCTGGTTCAGTTTCTTTGTAAACTTCTACGCATTCCTTCCATCGATGTGTTCTATCTTCTTCCTATACCTGAACGTTTCCGTCTTTGTCCTTTATTACATTTGCAGTGGTTCTTATGTGATAAACTTAATTTTTCACGTTCTTGTAAGCTTGTTCTATGTTTCCAGTCTTCATAGTTTCATCAATTTCCTTGCATTTGCTAACCACTCTTTTCTTGCCTTTCTTGTTTATCAGGTTTCTGTATCGCTTGTATACTTCGTCGTCCTTGTTTAGTTTGCAACTTCTTCCCTTTTCCACTAATTTCAATATTTCTTCAATTATCCATGCCTTGTAGTTATTTTTTCCTGTTTCCCCATGTAATCATCACAGCTTTTGATTATTCCTGCCATTAAGCACCTCTTACATAATATTTTTCGCAGTATCTGTTGTGGTAACTCATCTATCTGTCGCTCTCCAGAATTCTTTATGAGTCTTGACATCTTTCTTAGTTTGAGTGAATTTCACTTGGTGCACGGTTATAATATTCGCGTCATCTTATAGAGATCGATAACCAACCCGAGGGAGTCATCTGTGCCCACATCTGCACCTGAGTAACTTGTACAGAGCTTTACTTGGTTTCTGAATCTGTTTCGGATTAGAATATTGTCTATTTGGTACTTTCACTACCTACTGGTTTGCCCAAGATAAGGTATAGTTTTAAAAATTACATAAATTCAAATTTCTCGAAATGGTTGAGTTGATTTTGAGTTTAACGTCCCGTTCAGCAGCGAGGCTATATGAGACGTGGACCTACTGATTAACGTGGAATCCGAACCACATGAGCTCCCGCCGGGAATCGAACCCGGGTCTCCCACGCCAAAGGCGCGTACGCTAACCGCTTAGCCACGGAGGAGCTCTAAATTTCTCGAAATGGGCGGAGGAACAAATTCTACTTTTCGTGGTACAAATCGGTACATGTTGGATACACATTTTTGGTACAGTTTTCATTCAAATTGGAAAGAAAAATGCGTTGAGCAGGGCAGATTGACGTCAAGCTGGCCCGCTATCAAAAATTCATATTTTCGAAATCGGTAGGGGTACAAATTCTAATTTTGGTGGTACAAATTAGTACATATTGGGTACAAATTTTTCGCACCATTTTTTTTTTCGAATTGGAAACAAAAATAAATTGTGCGGGTCAGCTTGACGTCAAGATGACCCGCCATCAAAAATTCAATTTTTTCGAAATCGGTAGGGGTACAAATTCTAATTTTAGTGGTACAAATTGTTACATATTGGGTACGAATTTTTCGCACCATTTTTGTTCGAATTGGAAAAAAAATAAATTGTGCGGGCCAGCTTGACGTCAAGATGACCCGCCATTAAAAATTCATTTTTTTCGAAATCGTTAAGGGTACAAATTCTAATTTTGGTGGTACAAATTTGTACATATTGGGTACAAATTTTTGGTACCGTTTTTGTTTGAATTGGAAAGAAAAATAAATTGTGCGGGCCAGCTTGACGTCAAGCTGACCCGCCATCAGAAATTCAATTTTTTGGAAATTGGTGGGGGTGCAAATTTTAATTTTAGTGGTACAAATTGGTACATATTGGGTACACATTTTTGGTACAGTTTTTGTTTGAATTGGAAAGAAAAATAAATTGTGCGGGCCAGCTTGGCGTCAAGATGACCCGCCATCAAAAATTCAATTTTTTCGAAATCGGTAGGGGTACAAATTCTAATTTTGGTGATACAAATTGTTACATATTGGGTACGAATTTTTCGCACCATTTTTGTTCGAATTAAAAAAAAAAAAATTGTGCGGGCCAGCTTGGCGTCAAGATGACCCGCCATTAAAAATTCATTTTTTTCGAAATCGTTAAGGGTACAAATTCTAATTTTGGTGGTACAAATTTGTACATATTGGGTACAAATTTTTGGTACCGTTTTTGTTTGAATTGGAAAGAAAAATAAATTGTGCGGGCCAGCTTGACGTCAAGCTGACCCGCCATCAGAAATTCAATTTTTTCGAAATTGGTGGGGGTGCAAATTTTAATTTTGGTGGTACAAATTAGTACATATTGGGTACAAATTTTTGGTACAGTTTTTGTTTGAATTGGAAAGAAAAATAAATTGTGCGGGCCAGCTTGACGTCAAGCTGGCCCGCCCTCAAAAATTCATTTTTTTCGTATTTGGTGACGGTACAAATTCTAATTTTAGTGGTACATATTGGGTACAAATTTTTGGTACCGTTTTTGTCCGAATTGGAAAGAAAAATAAATTGTGCGGGCCAGCTTGACGTCAAGCTGGCCCGCCATCAAAAATTCAATTTTTTCGAAATTGGTGGGGGTACAAATTCTAATTTTAGTGGTACAAATTGGTACATATTGGGTACAAATTTTTGGTACTGTTTTAGTTTGAATATGAAATTTGTGCGGGCCAGCTTGACGGACGTCCATATGTTGGTTTACTTATAATTAGGAAAATAAAATTCAAGACGTACCACCATAACAAGTGGAAAAAGGGATCAATAAATGTTCTTTATCTTCGCGATCAATTTGAAAGACTGCCTAAAGAAATAAAATCTGACATAAACTTAGCCTACAAAACTTTTATCTTAAACTCAGAATGCTCTATTGAAAAAGACTCAAGCCAGATCTGTTGTTTTATTAAACGCAAAACACATTTGTCATCAAGCACCCTTACATACAATGGCCATGATATCCAACATGTCAACGAAATAGCACAGGCCCAGGTACGTAGCCAAGGGGTGGGTCCGGGGGGTCCGGACCCCCCCCCCCTTTGGGTCCAGAAATGAAAAATATTGAGGAAGGATTAAACAAAAAGAAACGAAAAAAAAAGATGAATAAGCGTCAAAAATATAAAGCTACAGCAAGCGTTTAGTTACTCTTTCTTATGATGGGTTTTGTGTGGAGGAAACGGGAGGAAGGGATTAAGTTGAAAATGGATATTATTGTAACGAAGCATTTCAAATTCCATCTATCTTCATGTTAATCGTATGGACTACAAATGACGATATAGAAACCGGTTCGATAAGATAGTCTCAGGTAGAACTTAAGAAATGCCCAGAATCACCAACAATTTGAGACATTTTGAATTTTGGGGCAACAGTAATCCATTTTATTGTCCATACTAACATATCCTCATTTTATTGTTCTCACAAACAAATATGGGTATGTTGCTAGTAAAATAGTTTAGATTGATCGATATGTCACGCTTCCCCCCCCCCCAATTACGAAATCCTGGCTAAATGAATGAATATATGTTACCTGTAAAATAGTTTAGAATGATCGAGGCCTGGAGTGATACTTACAGTATTTCGTCACGGACCCCCCCCCCCTATTGCGAAATTCTGGCTACGTGCCTGATAGGCCTTTGCACATTATTTTCATTCAGTTTACAACAATGTACCCGCCACATTAAACGTTGACTCTGCTTTCTAATCGGACCGAATGTGATATATTGAACAACTTTCGATTAGATTAAATAAGACTCGAAGAAATAGAAAATGCTATATGAACGTTGAAACCAAAAGCATCATGTGGTCCTGACAACATTCCTCCTTATGTTGTGAAAGGTTGCAGTGATGTATTTAAATACCCACTCCGCATTATTTAATATTTCTATCAGAATAAATACTTTCCCAGATAAATGGAAATAAAGTTTAGTTTGTTCATTATCAAAATCTGGAAACAAGAGAGAAATAGAAAATTTCAGGCCAATAGTTATTCTGTCGCCCTTTGCCAAAATTCTTGAAAATATATTATATGCGCGAATTTTAAATAATGTAAACTCCGTTCTTTTAACTTATCAACACGGCTTCTTACATAATAGATCTTCTTCAATACACATCAATTTTAACAAATTTTATAGCAACAGAATTAGATATAGGCGGTCAAGTAGATGTTGTTTATATTGATCTTAGATATTCGTCGTCGATTATGTCTTGCTACTAATAGTAGCAACTCTGAATTTTTCGAAACAAAAAATGGAGTATGTTGTATCATACTTGCATGACCGAAAACAATATGTTTCATACCAAGAATTTGTAACTGAAACGTTCAATACGCTATCGGGGAGTCCCTGAAGATTCTAATCTAGGTCCTCCGTTGTTTCTTCTTGTTATTAAAGATAGCCCTCTGTGTATTAAAACTTATCAAGTTCTTCTTTCCGCCGGTGATCTTCAATTATACTCGAAAGTAAGTTCAATTGATGAGTGAGTGAAACTTCAACAGGATCTACAGAGAGTTCAAATATGGTGTGATAAGAATAAATTAGTGAATGTGTCCAAATGTAAATCTGTATCTTTCACTAGGAAAGAAAATCCAATTAACTTTACTTATACAATAAGTGACACTTCCTTGTTTACCTCAAACACTATCAAAGATCTAGGAGTTATATTCGATAGCAAACTAACCTTTGCCCAACACATTGACGCGATAACAAATTGAGTAGTGCATATAGAAACCTAGGTTTAATTTTTACGAAAATATACAGTTTAAATTCTTAAAATGCTAGCACACAACAAAACCGGTTTCTACTCAAAGCATGTCCTCTATAAAAACTTAGTAACAAATTTTAGTTTTTAAACATTATAAAAAAAGAGAGGGGTTTTTGGTTTGTTGTTCTTACATAAATTATTAAACAGTAAAATTGATTGCCCAGAATTAGTTTCAGAAGTATTATTATGTGCCCCAAGAAGTAAGACTAGAACAGCAAACACTGGGAAATTCTATTGTACAAAAGCAAGAACTAACATATGACGTAAGTCTCCTTTGTGGAGGATGTGTGCTTCATATAACGAAATGATTTCATGTAATAGATGTATTTAGTATGTCTGAAAACAAGTTTAAAACAAGAGCATATATTAAACATAGGAAAATCCACTTCAACAAAATGAGTAGGATTTTGCTGTGAGTAAGCAGTTTATCACATTAATTTTGCACAAATGTGCACACATCACAGCACAAATGCTGAATATATTTACCTGTTCTGGGATGCTTGGCCATCAACAGATAATTATCCCGGACATAACCTCCTGAGATCTTGCGTATTGCATACAATACGTTTTTCGAACGCCCGTCATGGATACGAATATTTAAGAACATGCCCGAATCTCAGTTATTGTATTCGGGAAGTGTCGAAATTACTGCAGGAAAGGCAGCGGGTTTTTGTTTTTACCTACAGGTGGCTCTATTGTCTGCTGAAGGCGGGAAAAAGACAATTGGGATATGGACGCATCTGATCCAGGTACATTGATTGAATAATTTCTCATAAAATAAAACATGGTCAAGTAAATTTCAAGTTTAATTTACATATTTTATTGTATATTTCCCTTGTGTCTTGTATGCAATACATAGCAATTTGAGACCCAAAGTACTGCATACATTTCAACCCATTACCGATCAATAGGAAAGCAGTATGACAAAATGTTTTTTAAATATGTACTATTGGGTCTATTGTTACCTAATATACAAAATTTCATCAAAAGTTCTTGACAAATAAATGCTCGGGTCTAAGGAGGATAACAGGAATCATACATTACGTATAGATATACCTTGTTTTTAACTAACACACAAATTCTTAGGTTTATATATATATATATATATATATATATATATATATATATATATATATATATATATATATATATGTTGAGAAGACAGCTTTAGAAGTAGAAATTTAAGGTGACATTACAGCTATTCAACATTCGTGAAATTACAGAACTTATAATAACAAGGGCTAAACGTTTCCCGAAAGTCTGCTAAACGTTTGGTAAAGGGAGTAACAGGATCTGATATCAGTGACTGTAAGTGTAACAGCTACCTCTGCGGAAGCTAAAAGCAAATCAAAAAGTAATAGGGCAGTTTCTCTGACCCCTTTATATTGGTTTGAATGTAACACAACGAAACAATAATACTTCAGAGGGTATTGCAATATCAATGGTCTCATGGGCTCCAGTAATACTTGCAAAAGTTCCAGCCTATCCTACAGGGACGTGCTAATCAAAGCATTAAAAATTAGCGATTTTGGGGAAATTTTGGTAGTGTATATCTCCAGAGCAATAACTTTTTTCTATGAAGAAATACTACACTGGCCTGTTATTGCAGAAGAATGTGACTAAGAGAGAAGGAAATGTAGAAAAATATTTTTTATTTTTTTTTTTATGTACTTTTAATCGGAGGGGACTTGTAAGAGAAGTAATACGGATAAAACTTAAAATACTTTTTGTTAATTCAAACTAAAAGAAGAAAACTTTCCTAATATATTAATTGTCGTATACAACAATCACGGCCGGACTTCAGCGGATTGGACCGATTGCTTCCAGTCGGGCCCCGCGCTAGAGTGTAATCTAGTATCCAGTGCCGTCTTAGCAGCATAATGAACCCCTGTGGAAACCAGCGTGGCTCTTATGGCTAAATTCTGCAAGTAATACATGTAATAATACATTCTGCTCGCGGGACCCTCAGCCAAGTGATCATCAGACTGTTAGATGCCTCTGCTACTCTTAGCTTGTGAAGTGCTCACAACAACACATTGTAATACATGTACACTCATGTCCAAAATGATTGTCGCATATCTATAACTGTCTTCTTGTAAGAATATAACTTGATAATGATTTTGCAGAGTACTTTTAATTCTGATACTATGTGTATAATCGGGAAATGTATATTTGTGGGAAATTTCATAGGAAAAGAATTATAAATACGAAAATTAGAATGAGTAAAACAAAATGTTGCTAAATGGACAAGAAAGATTTATGTTCGTTTTATTGTTCTTATTTACTGTTCTTTTGACATGAAATTTTCCACACACATGTCTTTGCCGATTATACACATAGCAACATTATAACAAATACCGGGCGAATTCGTTATCAAATTTTATTCCTAGAACAACATATTTATAGACATGTGATAATAATTTTGGACATGAGTGTACATCCATGAACAGTGGCGGCGGTTGGACGTTAAAAGTGGGGGGGCAAGACATGATCTGAATATTTGATATCAATGTCAGTTTTCCTGGTTGTTTGTAACACTTTGTTTGACGAAAGGTTGTATAACTATTAGGATACTGTCTTTTTCAGTTAAAATACCGTATATCTTGTTTCATATTTTATTAAGTAAATTGACATTAGCAACTCAAGGAGATACTAGCCCTTTGTATCCTAAACAACAAAGGTGTAAGAAGAGATTTGATTCCTTGCTCATGAATATCTGTCTGGAAAATTGTATGATCAGATTAGGGGCCTATTTAATAACAAATTTGCAAAACAAATAAACAGAAAGGATAATATTAATCAAATAATTATAATAATGAATAATGAGGCTTGTTTTGCAAAACTTATATTGAAACTGGAAATTAATGAACAACTTATATTTTTAATTCCACGCATGCTATTATATGTGTTACTCAGGATGACAGTGAAACTACAAGCATATGCTACGACATTTAAAGAAATACTTTTGCAGTTTCCCGAAAAATGTTCGCTGCCATTAAGTACAGTTTTCACTTTCTTGGAATATATCAAAACTCAGCAATACTTAAAGTCACTCCACATTTCAGTTATACTGTACAAAATAATCCTAAAACCTAGAATTATGCTGAATTTACTAAATTTAATTGTGTATACACAACTGTATATGTACACCTCTAAACTCCTATATTACACAGCAAAATTAATATTCCTTACTGAGCTCCTTCGTGGCTAAGGGGTTAGCGTACACGCCTTTGACGTGGGAGACCCGGGCCCGATTCCCGGGGGGAGCTCACGTGGCTCGGACTCCACGTTGATCGTTAAGTCCACGTCTCATATAACTTCGCTGCTGAACAGGATGTTAAACTGAAAAAAATCAAATCAAAATATTCCTTATTATTAGAAAGAAGAAAATACATTTTAGGAACTGTTGATTTTTGTGCAATTAAAGAATAACTTGTGAAGGACTTCTTTTCTTGCGAAATGTTATCTCAATTAGTTCCGGAATGGCTGACTAACATATCGAGCCCTTGCTAGAAGAAATTAAAGTACGCTCTAATAGGTTAATTTTCGGGCCATTTTTAGTGGCAGTTCAAACGCAATTCCTGTAGCTTTCTTAATTCCACGGGAAGACAACCAATACGTTCATGGAACGACAAATATTTTATGGCACCATTTTTATTCTATGAACCAATAATACATACAAAAATTTGTATTTCCAAATGAAACTATAGACATTAATGGGTAATTTCAAAAAAGTGGGGGGCAACTGCCCCCCTTTGCCCCCCCTAATCGCCGCCCATGTCCATGAACATAAACAAGGGAGCGTATAGCCTGTTGGGCTCTATCTAGAATTTGAGGGAGTGAATAGTTTGTATTAAGTTTCAGGAAACAAGCAATATTTTCTAAAGTTAATTCTGCAATAGTTTCTTTATTTCTTTACGTTTCCAACTTCTGATGAAAAAATAGACCTATTAAGTGATATGACACCTTCATGAATACCGGGATGGCATAGTCTTAGTGCGATTTCTTTACATGTTTTTCTGGGATCTGGAGCCGCACAACAGTGTTCTCAATCGGGCCTGCAACTTCTAAGTCCATTAGATTACTTTTTCCCCTTACTTTGAAGCAAGAAAACTAATTTTTTAACTGTGACTTCTCTCTGAAGCAACCTCTACTTTTAATTATGTATTTCAAGGCATATTGTTCTGCTAAAATACATTAAATATGAACATTTCTTAATTTAGGCCAGGTTTAAGAGTATTAAAACTGAAAATTTGAAAGTATGCGTTGATTATAGCCTGTATTTTGTTAAAACAACACCAAAGAAAATTAAAAGTTAATGAAAGCTCAATAAAGATGTTTATGAATGAAATTTAAGTCATAACATCAGTTTGAGTCAAGAAGTTGTGGTCTACTTTTGAAAACGGTAAGCATAGTATGGTTCTAGTTTTCAATTCACCTTTACATTTCCTTATGTATATTAAAAGCCGGTTCTTTAATAATGGCGCAACATAACGGAAAAATAGTACATTATATAAAATGAGGTAATATTAAGGACTGCGTTAAAAGAAGAAACGTAATTATGTCAATTTACGAAGCTATCGTGAAATTGATAATGTTTTGTGTTTGTTTATTTGAAGCTTAATATTCTTTTTCAGCAGTGAGGTTATATGAGATCTCGCTCGTCTGGAAGATGAGAATACTTACCAATTATTCACAGCGAATCAATATGAATAAGTGCCTGGCAACCCTTAGCTATTTCGTCAGATATGTGCTAACCTTCACGGTAATAAAATTTGATAAATCCGCAATGAAAATATTGTGTCAAACAACTAGAGACCTGCACGGGCTGGGCTCAGCCCGAGGCCCGAAGCCCGGCCCGGCCCGCGGGCCGGGCTTGGGCGGGCCAACTCTGTTATTCCTTTGGGCCGGGCCGGGCTTGGGCGGGCCGACACTGATTTCTCTTCAAGTCGTTCCGGGCTAGGGCCGATTAATTGCAATTCTTTAATAATTATTGACTTTCGTTAAACAATAATTAGGATGAAGTAAACGTTAAAGAAGTGTGCCCGTGAAAAATGTTACAAAATGAAACTTTTAAAATTTTTCGGGCCCGGGCCGGGCTTGGGCCAAGAATTTTAAAAAACTTATCGGGCCGGGCCGGGTTCGGGCCGAAAATCTCCAAAGCTTTTCGGGCCCGGGCTGGGCCGGGCCTAGGTACATTCGGGCTGGATTGGGCTCGGTCCGAAAAATTCGGCCCGTGCAGGTCTCTACAAACAACATCAAAATCGAATTGTAACCAGGGGTAAAAATGGATCTGAAAAGATTGGGGAACGCATGACGTCATGTCGTCCCCTGTGACTATCTTTGCCCACTATATTTTTTAGCAAGTGGAGGGACGCCATAGATAATTTTGGAAGTGGGGGACGACGTCCCCTTGTTTTCCCTCACTTTTACCTCTGGTTGTAACAAACGACACGTCATCGTTTCTGGGTAGCTTGCGAAAAAAAGACTTTAATGAAAGGAGGTATATATATATATATATATATATATATATATATATATATATAATTTTTTTTTGGATATTGAATTGCTCTCTTTCTTTAATAGCCCATTGATTTATATGAGTAAGTATTTTTCTTTTCAATAAACGAGATTTTAATCAATTATTTTAATAATTTCTCCTTCTGGCCTATTTAAGAGTTCCTTGTCTTAAACATATTCTTATATATAAATGTAATATTGTTTTTTTAGTTTTTATTTATAAATATTAAAATTACGTAATACAGTAGTTAAATTTCGCATAGAATACATTTAAAGATCTCAAGAAATCAGTAAAATTAACTGGCTAAAATTCTTTTATTTCAAAAAAAAAAATAAAAATAAAAATGTTTCCTCATAAATTAATGGGCCGAATAACTATGATGGTGTAGGTATTCAACATTCTTAAGAGCTACTCTTGTTTATTGGATTAAAGAAGCTACAATTAAATAATACATAATTATATCGCACGACTTTTCTATGAACGCACAGCTTCATTAGTTGCTAGTATATAAATTTTCTACTTCGCAAGGTCAAGCAGTTTCCTTTCTCTATGATCTAAAAAAAAAAAAAAAAAAAAAAAAAAAAAAAAACTTGGGTCATGAAAGTTGTTAAAGTTGTTACTAAAACAACAAAAACAAATACTGCCTCAAACAAATACCATCCCCCACAATAATAACCATGAAAAAGTCGGTTTTTTATCGAAAGGTGTTTGAAGTCCTTTGGACAATAAAATGACAGCTCCGACCTCAAGAATGTGTTTTTTCTTTTTGTAAAGTTGTTTCAATCTTCCTTTTCAATTCTGCACATGGAATGAGTTTCTATCTTTTTGACTCTAAAGCAAATGAGTCCACGTGAGTGCGAAGTAAGCGCGGGCTCGCACTGAATTGAGCTCGAGCTTGCTCGGGCTCATGCTCAATTCTCTCGTGCTCACGCTCACTTCTCTCAACTGAGCTTGCACTCACTCGGGCTCGCACTCATTTCTCTCAACTGGGCTCTCGTTCACTCGGGCTCGCGCTCACTTCCCTCAACTGGGCTCGCACTCACATGAGCTCGCGATCACTTCTACCAACTGGAATCGGCGCTCACTCAGGCTCGCGATCACTTTTCTCAACTGGGCTCGCGCTCATTCGGGCTCATGATCACTTCCCTCAACTGGGCTCGCGCTCACTTGAGCTCGTGATTACTTCTCCCAACTGGACTCGCACTCACTCGGGATCGCGATCACTTCTCTCAACTGGGCTCGCGCTCATTCGCACTAGCACTCATTTCTGTTAATTGGGTTTCCGCTCACTCGGGCTCGGGATCACTTCTGTTAACTGGGCTCGCGCTCACTCGCGCTCACGGTCACTTCTGTTAACTGGGCTTGCGCTCACTCGGCTCGCACTCACTTCTCTCGATTGGGTTCGGAATAAACTAACTTAAAGACGCATCACTTCTTGATTATTTGTCCCCGCAACCTTCCTATGAATTTATACCGAACGTTTGGGAAAATTTAGGCACTTACTTTGCACCATCCACGCAAAACGTTCAATGTATTTCTCATTGAACAGCTTCTATTGACACATGAATTTAACTGACGACTCTATTTCCAAAGTAAACAATTCTCCGTTTGTTACAACTCGCCACTCCTTTTCCTTCCCCCCATCAGGCCCACGTGCAAACATTCCTACTGGGTAATTTCTCCTGAATTTACCCTAATAGTATCTAAATAAAAATACTTAAATTCAACAGGGATTAACTTGAGTAATGGTACATTAAGTTAGGTTAGGATCAGATGTCTCCACATCCACAGTGTGGTTATAGTATTACCATGTAAGTTTACATGGCCCTTGTCTACCGTTTCAAAAGCATTATAAATAATAAGCCAATTTTAGCAACGGTTTTGTTTATTTTTTTTTTAACACCAAAAATTATGACAAATTTATCGCAGATGTTCCATTTAATATAATATGGGGTTAGCAGTAACGATTGATTTTCTTTCTTTCTTTTCCTTTCTTTTTCTTTCTTGCTTTCTTCATTCTTCATCTGAATAATATTCCAAATACTACTAACAGAATAACTCGATCCAATACTTTTCCAAAATATTCTTGAAAGATAAATGAACATTTCCAGAAAACTTTTATCCAGTTATCAACACTCCATAACAATATCAGCTTCATCTCCTCTTCTTTGTCCTCTGCTCTAGGTCCTAGTATTACTTCGAAATATAAGCATTTTTTCCAAACAAAAGTTCCCTTGCTTCACTACTATTCAATATGGGCAGTCACATGGGTTTACAGGTGATGACGTATCACAATATATCCGTAATACATTAAACCATCAATACATTAAATAATCAGAAACAACGTTTCTTCACAATTAGAGTACAATAAAACAAAGTACAAGAAAACATACAATATACAACATTCCCGCATGTGGTAGACCATATATATATTCATGAAGAAATTCGGACCATTTCCTAGTAACCAGATTCAATTGTTTTTTTAATAATTTCAAACAGAAGAAACTGATAACTCCCACTTCGTAGTTGGAAACTTTTCTCGTTCATCATTCTTTATGCTTTCTTTTCCTTTTGTGATTAAATAATCTTCAGTATATATCAAAATGTTTCCAAGATTTCTTCTCTTCTCTTAAAGAAAATTTGTGTCAGGGCACGGAAGCTACATTAAAAATTTTCTTTTGTTTTGTTTTCCAAAAGAGTAAAGTGCGTTAAAGCATCTAGTCACAATCAGGGTTTTTTAAAAAGAAACATCAAACAGTGACAGCACAAAGGTGTAAAATGCTGAAGTTCAACCCTGTTGCAAGGGCTTCAATAGTTGTTTGAAGAGCCTCTTAATGTTCATCGATTTCCTGTGAAGCAACACAGTAGGCGCCGCCACCACGATCTTTTCTTCCTTGGATGTTCTGAAGTTTCAGGAAAGGAATTGCGTATCACTGCATCAATTTCTGATTCTGGGATGTCATCTAACCACTGTTTCTCAGGAGAGGAATTGAATATGATTCCATCGAGCTCTGATTCTGGGATGTCACTTAGCGCATCAATGTCTGAGACATCGCTTTTATCATCATCTGAAGCTATTGTTGTAACTGAATTGCTGCAATGTATTAGATGCTCAGGCATGTTGTTGACGAAATCGAGTTCTTCACCGCCGCATAGTAACATGGCCCGTTCGCTCTCGTCATCTCCAGTAGCATTTGGATCGCAGGAAGCATCTTCTGGAACATACTCAATGGAAGGCTCCTGATGAAGTACAAAGGATCGTAAATCAGTGCGGATACTGACATATGGCAACATGCATTTTACACACATGTCATTAACACAGAACCATGTAATTGAGTAAGCACGCAAGGTGTATATAAAAACACGAGTAACCACCTCTTCATCATACTTATAAGTATATATTATATTTCCATTCGCATCCTTGCTTTGGTACTCTGTGCAGCGCCTGTCACAGCTGATGGTGTTCCTAGGGTTATCGATGAACGGAAATCTAATTTGCTTTGAATAGAGAGCAATAAAGGAAGTCTTGAAGTAGTCAGCCATCATAAAATTCAGAGCGTTTCTCTCATACGTATAACTAGAGTGCTTATTATCACCGCACTAAATTTTCCAGCTCTTAGTAACTACAACAGTGGACACAAGAATCGAAAATCTAGTTTTACCAACAATGATTACGATATTTTGTATTAGGTATAATATAAACAAGAACAGGAAAAAAATAAAAATAAAATATGTTTAATAATTTTTGGTATTATCTGACCAGGATAGCAGTGCAGTTTTGGGAGGATGGCGCTGCTGTTGTGCTTACATCAGTTTCTTGGCAAGCGCGGCGGGACAGGGGAGCGGAGAGTTTCACTCTGCAGTGTATCCAACGGTTTTTAAAAGTTGCAGTTTGGATGTTATGCATAGCCTAATCTCTTTCCGCTTAATAAAGAACGCCGTACGTTATATGGTTGTAGTGAACCATTCCTGCAGTAATGCAGATGTATTGTGAATAGTGATATAAGAATGGAAATTACCAATTTAAGAACAACATAGCACAATTGACAATTCAGTGAGCTACTGCCGTGTATTAAGCAGATTGGATAAAAATTGATTACGTTTTATTCGGTGTCATTGTAAAACAGGAGCACCCTGTAAAACGCTGCTCGCTAGTTTGTTCGCAAGTTAATATGGAGTGTGTATTTTTGTTGGTTTTTTTTTTTTTTTTTTTTTTTTTTGCTTGTTACTTAAGATGTTTTGCAAATAACTTCAATAACTTTTGAAACTGTTTGTCTTAACTTAAGCCAGGGGCGGATTTAGGCTGAATGTTTCGAAGTTAAATCAAGGTAAGAGTGTATTGGAAAAAAAAAAAGTAAAGCAACTTTAGAAAAGGAGAAGTAGCTATTGTCTGCAATTTCTAGAACAGAAATGGCCACCTGCGATTCCAAAGCTGGGCATTTTCTTGAGCAAGAACGCCAATGTAAGTAGAAAATAAAAATACACGTATTCGTGTATTTTATGTGTAGTATCTACCTGCTAAATTTTATCAAAATCGGAGTGTTACACTTGGGAAGTGTTACTTGTTAGTAGCTTTATAAGTTCATACTTGGACGGGGGAATTTGTTTCGTAACTCAGTAACCGTTTTGGCAATGGGAAGCATGCGGGTGTATATCAAGAGAGATACAGGGTGCCGAAAGCGTAGTGAAGTGCATGCAAATATCGGAATGTATACAATGGACGTTATTCCATTTAAGTAGGCTTATGAGATAATAGTCTTACATAAGTACCTGAGTAGTATTTTTACCACATTACTTTAATTAGGTTTGAGTATATGTGACCTTTATATATATTGGTATTTCATAGTGACATACCGGTAATAGCTTTTTCCTGTAAATTTTGGTTCTCGTGTTGTTGAACTGTACCACTTCTTTCCTTGTTATCTTTGTAATCAGATTAAGAATATGGTGATTTTTGGTGCAGATTAAGATTATGGAGACACTGTTTCAAAGATTTACGTGTAAAACCTATAGATTCACAAAGAAAGAATTAGGGATGGTATCGAGACGAGACGAGACGAGACTTTGTGCAGTCTCGGCTCGTCTCGGTTGATAAATAGCGGTCTCGGTCTCGTCTCGATTAAAAAATCACCGTCTCGGTCTCGGTCTCGTCTCGGTCAACAGATGCTTGTCTCGATCTCGGTCTCGGTCTCGAGTACCAAATCTCGGTCTCGTCTCGAAAGTCTCGAAAGTCTCGAAATAAATAGTGTGAAATTAAAATAGTGAAAGTATTATTCTCGTACAGTCTGTCGTTTCCGGTTATTTTTTTCCTTTCATTTTGACTTAGAATTATGGTATGGTGTACCTCTTCATAGCTAATTTGCTAGTGCTAATTCTTTCCATGCGCGTATTCCAGGTTCAATGGGTATATCAACCTAAAACCCTAATAGAACCCATATTTCACTTTCAGCAATAGACTTTGTCTCATATAGCCTCAGAACTGCCTATACAATTAAATTCTATTAAATTAACTCCAGTACTATACAGTAGTTTATTTCCTTCCTTTGAATCAGAATTGTTGAATACTTCCTAACGGATAACACCACACATAGCAGCACGAATGTATTTAATCGTACCGAAATTGAAACTTTACAATTTCTCATTATTCAATTCATTCTGCTTTGACTGTAATTTTAAAAACAGAATATAACGTTCATTATCTTAACAAATAGGGTAAATTATTACTACAATATACGTATTTTGTTTGAAATTGATGAAATGCTTTATTAGCGTTTCACGTCTCCGTGTTTAATTGACACTTTATAACATGAACGTCCTGAACCTTGTGGTGGGAGCTACTACACTCATCTTTGCTATGTGAGGTCTCGAGTTGGATCACAAAACAAGTTAGATTCAAAGTCCGATGTTTCACATAGTTCGCGTCTCATTTTAAGTGCATTCTGTTCTTATACAAGTTCATAAGATCGTAATGCATTACGTAAGCACATATCCAGTGCCGTAACATAGATTAATCTTATTCTTGAGCTCTCAACGGTGCATGCAATCTTTATTCGAGAAAACTAATTTTGCGTTTATTACGCTGAAATTTTATATTGATTGAAAATTAGTTTAGAAACATGGACATACATATTATATAAGTATATAGGTAATTCGAGTTATCTGTATATATTTTTCTCACTCGCCAAAACAAGTGATTCTTAACTTTCTAGTTTTCTTTTGTATTACTCTTCGTAGTTTTGCTGTAACATGATGGATTGAATAGTCAAAAATACTTTTTTCGCTCTATGATTTTCATTAAATTTTGGATCCATTTTTACCCTACCTTACCTAGTAAAAGTTATATATTTAGTCTTAGTTGAGGAACCGGTTTTTCGCTTCTGTAAAATTACGAAATTATGACTTGGTTTAGTTTACCTCCGAGGTCCAGATATAATAAAATCATCACCATCATCATAATCAACCATTATCAATCCATTACTGGATGAAGGTCTTTCCAATTCTTCTCCACAACTATCTAACTTGGGCAATTCTTTCCCAGGTTACTCCTCAGTGGCTCTTGATTTCGTCACACCTTCTTGTATTCGGAGGTTTCCTAGGCTGTTTTTGTCTCGTGGTATCCCGTCTAGAATTGTTTTCGTCCATCGATCATAATTTCTTCTTGCAATACATCCAGCACACTTTCCAGCTCATATTAAGTTATTTCGTTAGCACCATCAGTATTCATTTCTATATATTTGGGCTACAAATAGTTCGAATTCGCTACTTTCGGAGTACAGACACGCTACTTTTTAACCATCGGATCTGACAACACCGACTGAATGATTTAAATCAACACAATGTGAGGACCCCCATTTGGTCTAGCGGCTAGAACTCTTGATTTTGGTTCGCGTGGTCCCGAGTTCTATTTCCGGTAGGGGTAAAGTTGAACGACCGAAGTGGTTCGGATTCCACTATAATCATTAGCTCCACGTCTCCTTTAGCCGCCCTAGCATAACTGTGGGACGTGGGACGTTAAACTAAAACAAAACAAAACAAAAGTGAACACTGTGTAGAGACCTGCACGGGCCGAGTTTTTCGGCCCGAGCCCAATCCGGCCCAACCGTGCCTAGGCCCGGCCCAGCCCGGGCCCGAAAAGTTTTGGAGATTTTCGGCCCGAGCCCGGCCCGGCCCGATAAGTTTCTTAGAATTCTTGGCCCAAGCCCGGCCCGGGCCCGATCAATTTTAAAAGGTTATGGCCCGACCCCGGCCCGATATTTTTTTAAAAAAATTAGCTCGAGCCCTAATCTTTCTCAAAATTTAGTACTAAATTTGACCTAACCCTCAGAAACATTTTCTAAACTCTGGTTCACAACCTGACGCTTGGCTCTCGAATGGTACCATTGCCTCCTAGAAATTTGCCTGTCATCGAGAGAACAAAAACTCCATTCCCTGTAACAAAAATCTAACTTAATTGATTTTTAGCATAAAGTGAAGATGGCAATATTGTTTAGCGGCAGGCAAAACATTCCCACCCCTTCTTGTTATATTTTGAGTTCAGTGAAGGGCAAGGTCAGAGCTCAATTTACCACATAATGACTGCAATCCTCTATAGTGAAAGTGGAGCCGCTAAGCAACACAAACTGTAAATAGCTATTGCATCCTTTGTAACATTTTTCACGGACACACTTCTTGAACGTTTGGCTTTATTCCAATTATCGTTTAACGAAAGTCAATAATTATTAAAGAATTGCAATTGATCGACCCCAGCCCGGCTCGATCTAAAGAGAAATCAGTGTCGGCCAGCCCAAGCCCGGCCCGGCCCAAAGTAATAACAGTGTCGGCCCGCCCAAGCCCGGCCCGGCCCAAAGAAATAGCAGAGTCGGCCCGCCCAAGCCCGGCCCGTGCAGGTCTCTAACACTGTGTATTACTAACTAACTGTAAGTTCTTGAATAATTGCATATAGCTATATGGTGTGGATCGAGTTTGCAGTAATTAATTAGGGTGCAATTAGAACTCTTAATTAAGCACGGTCTTAATCTAAAGTGTACACCAGGGTACTGGCTGCAATAACGGTATTAAAATTGAAAACGCGATACTGTGGTGGCCACATTTAATGCATTCAAGTCCTGGGTACTTATACACATTACAGGTAAGGTAGCTGTAGTAAAAAGTAACGAGCTACTCTAGGACAGCCCCTATATATATATATATATATATATATATATATATATATATATATATATATATATATATATCGCAGATCCTAGGGGAGGATAGCCCTCCTTAACGCTCAGGTATGCACTGGATAAAATGGGCTTCAATCCTACTTTCTTTACACTAGATAAAGCGGCAAACCATGGTTTAGCCCCTCCCTTGATCATATGCTGTGTCCGCGGCTATATATATATATATATATATATATATATATATATATATATATATATATATATATATATATATATATATATATATATATATATAAAGGATGGTCCATTTTAATCTTTCCACGGAGATATCTCGAAAACGGTTGAACATAATGAACCGAACAAAAACACAAATAGGAAATGCCATGCGGCACACCGAATGGTGTTGTCGCGGCGCCTCCCGGGGCCGCCTTTCATGGGGTACCAGGGCCAAACTTTAAAATTTTAAATGGAAACATGGGGTGAGTAATACCTCGTTCCATAGATCTTTAAAAAGTGAAAAGTGTTGTGGCAAAAGATTTTTCACATCGGTCACCGTTTTCAAAATGGCCGCCAAGACATGGTGCCTGTATCAGATAAAACGTCCAGTACCACTAGACCCCTAATATGAAAATAGTTGGAGATAAATGAACAGAATAAAACTCGTGTAGGAAAGCACAGAGGGTGTTTATCATTCCACGGCTCGAATATAATGCAACGGAAAAAAAGATTATTAAAGTATAATTGACATGATGCAAAAGAGGAAATGATAGAAAATGATCTTTCCGATCTCTGTCCGTAAGTAGGTGAAGCGGGAATGAATGGTAAAATCTCAAATGAGAACCTCACTTTTTGTTTCAATAGATATGGTTTGTCTGAAACACTTGTGTGTACAAATGACTGGTACTATAATGAATAAAAATAAAGTGAAATAAGGTGAATAAAAATAAGGTGAAATTCAAGTTTAATAACATTTTACCCGCCTCTTCGCCTCTGATAATTTAACGCATTGCGTGCAAGATTTTTGGGACATATCTGCATCAGTATGTACCGTTTCGTTACTAAGGATCACAACTGAAATTACCGTTGAAAGTTATTCGGAATGTAACTGTGGACATCTCAGTGAAACACATATTCTATCACATGCAAGAAGACATAGAAGGAAAAGAAGCGAACCAATATCATGCAGACGACTGTTGAACAAAACCAACGTTTGTAAACATTGTTCTAAAATTGCATTGTTCGACAAATTTGTTTCGCATTTCAGTTGATTCATTTTTGCATCAAACCATTGCCTGCAATCAAAATGGAAGATACCATTTAACAAGAATATTACATACTTTAACCCATTACAGAGACATTTATCTCTTATAAAAACACATTTTAAATAACTTTGTTTCGTAGATACAATTTGCAAAAACTAAGGCTCTCATTTGCATTTTCACCGTTCCTTCGCGCTTGACTCACTTACGAGTGAGGTTGGAGCGATAATTTTCTAGGAGTTAGATTTCTTTCTTTCCATTATGGCACTTTCACTCTAATCATCTTTTCGACTGTTGCAACATTCCAGAGTTATAGAATGATAAATACCCTCTGTGGTTTCCTATTCGAATATTTGTTCTGGTGTTTCCATATTAGTGATACTGGACGTTTTACCTGATGCAGGAACCATGTCTTAGTGCTCATTTTGAAAACGGTGACCCATATGAACAATCTTTTGCAACAGCACTCTTTAGTTTTTAAAGATATGTCGAACGAGGTATAATTCACCCCATGTTTCCATTTACAATTTTGAAGTTGCGCCCTGGGCCCCCATGAAGGGTGGCCCTGGGAGTCTCCGCGACAATATCAATCAATGTACCACATGACATTTTCTATTTGAGTTTTTGTTCGGTTCTTTATGTTCAACCGTTTTCATATTAGTGGTACTGCACGTTTTACTGTATCTGATAGAGGCAACATGTCTTGGCGGCCATTTTGAATACAGTGCCCGATATGAAAGATCTTTTGCCACAACGCTTTTTAGTTTTTCAAGACCTATCGAATGAGGTACCACTCACCTCTTGCTTCAATTTAAAATTAAAGTTGGGCCCGGGAATCCATGCAGGGCGGACCTGGGTGGCACCGCGACCATATATATATATATATATGTTGGGAGCAATGTTCGAAAACGGCCATTGGCCGAAGAAAGTGATCAATTCTAAGTTTGGACAGATGCAATTATCCAAAGTACGAAGAAGTCTATCATTTCGGGGTTTGGTCGCTTAATAGTATCCAAAGCTAGGTTTGGATAATTACAGTTCATCCAAAGCTCAATTTAGTTATTTCCAGTTGTTCTTGCGAGATGTCATTGCAATTTTTTATTCGTGGCGCATGCGCATTCGGAGAATATAGGGAGGGTAAAGCAGAAGTCAGTCTTCAGTCAGGCGGTAGCTTTATGTGTTAACGTGTATGCTTTCTTTGCCACTCACAATTGTTTATTCGTTGAAGTGAAATTGAAGACCGTGCACAACAATGAGTATGGTTGCAGCAGAAGACTTCAAAGCAAAACTAGACGACTACGTTCGAGCTAGTACAGCAGATAATACGTTCTTGTTATCTCCAGAGAAGTACAATGAATTGCTGTTGGAGGTGAAGGCTTCGCAAGAGAAAAAGAAAAGAGGTGAGTCACTGACGTCACTGGACTATCGTCGCCTGAAGAGATATGATGTTTTAAGTATTGGTGGGGTTGAGAAACTTATCGAAAAACGTAAAGATGGTGATAGTGTTATTAGGTATTTCTGTCACACCGGAGAATTATACAGTGTCATTCATAAAGCTCACATTGACACTGGCCACAAACGTTTGAGATGCTTGGACAAAGAACTTAAGCTAAAGTACTGTAATGTAACACGAGAGATCATCAATATTTATCTCAAATTGTGTGGGCAGTGTCAGTTGAAAAAGAAGCAAAAGTGCAAAGGACTGACTGTTAAACCTATTCTCAGTAATCTGCTTAATTCTAGGGGTCAGGTTGATCTTATCGACATGCAGAGTGAACCGGACAAAGGATACAAGTTCATATTAAATTATCAGGATCATCTCACAAAGTTTCTGTTTTTGCGCCCATTAAAGACAAAAAGAGCATCAGAAGTTGCTTATCATCTGATGGATATATTTTGCATTATTGGTGCACCTTGTATTCTTCAAAGTGATAACGGACGTGAGTTCGCAGCTGAAGTTACAAGTGAGCTGGCCTCAGTGTTTGGGTCGAAAATAGTGCACGGCAAGCCGCGCCACTCTCAGTCTCAAGGAAGTGTTGAGAGAGCGAACCAAGATGTTCGAGACATTCTTATTACATGGATGGCAGAAAATAGCTGTTCGTCTTGGGCTGAGGGTCTTCGTTTTGTCCAGATGAAGAAAAACAGGTCCTTCCATAGGGGCATTAACCGGAGCCCCTACGAGGCTTTGTTTGGCGTTCCCATGAGAAATGGACTTTCGGATTCATCTCTTCCATGTGATTTATTACGAGACTTGACCAATGAGGAAGATCTACAAGAAATATTGGCTCGTGATCCACATTGTGACACCATGCAGGAAGGGGAAGGCTCAGGACAGGATGTACAGAATTCATTGACTCGTGATCCACACTGTGACACCATGCAGGAAGAGGAAGGTTCAGGACAGGATGTACAGAATTTATTGACTCGTGATCCACACTGTGACACCATGCAGGAAGAGGAAGGCTCAGGACAGGATGTACAGTATTCATTGACTCGTGATGTACAAGAAGACACTTCAGGACAGGACGCACAGCATTCATTCGTTCGTGATTCCCTTAATAATCTTCGGCAGGAAAGAGAGACTTTTCCAGAATTTCCAGCTTCTTTAGAGACCATCAACACTGCAATTGTGGAAGCAAATGAATCTCCATGTCCGTGCGCAAATCAAGAAAAAAGATGCAACATCTGCACAAGAAGTGAGAGTATACGAGAGGCACGTGAGGGATCCAAAATACATTTAAAGCGACAAGCAAATGAAATGTTAATGGCGTCAAGTAAAAAATTCCCTCGTGCAGACGTAGGACAAACTGTTCTAATCAAAATCCCAGAATTGGACAGAGGCAGAGCTGCTCCGAGGAACGTCATGGCTGTGGTTATGGGGAGAAACGATAACGATCTCTACCAGTTGGGGACTTCTTCGGGAATTATTAGAAAGCTGTACGCGCGCAATGAGTTCCAGTTCGCAGATGAACAGTTTCTTCAGATCAGTGATGTTCCGCAGAGAGACATTTCACTTAGAAGTGTAGCTGAAGCAGAAACACACTCCAGGCAGGGGTTTATTAAGTGCGGCTGCAGGAACTTCTGTTTGAACAAAAAATGTAATTGTGTAAAGAAGGGTGTAAAGTGTAACTCAAAGTGTCATTCCTCAAGTGCGTGTAGGAACAAGTAACTGGACAGTTGACCTATTACAATGTACTTGAAGAGCCTGTATATGTGGCGAATCTGCATTTCAGTTATTCCATTTTATAACTGTAAGTTCATTATATTTTTTCGCACTTACAGCTTAAAATTTTCAGCACACGTTTTTCAAATTCTTCACTGTTTCATTGTGTTAATAACTGAACTTAAAACATTTAACGCACTTTGCTGTTAATGCTTAATTAATTATTGTACTTATTTTTATATGGTGCATATTTTCTAAAAGTCTTCTAAAAAAGAAAGTAAGCTGAATTAGAAGGAATTAATACGAAGAACTATTTTTATTCATATACGAATTTCATACTTCTTATTTGACAGAATTTTGTGATATACATTTTCATTTCTTAAACATTGAAAAATAAAAATCTTGTAAAATGTGTAAAATGTGAAAAAATTAATAAATTTTTTTCTTATTTTCCTTTCTAAATTGAGCTTTGGATGAACTGTAATTATCCAAACCTAGCTTTGGATACTATTAAGCGACCAAACCCCGAAATGATAGACTTCTTCGTACTTTGGATAATTGCATCTGTCCAAACTTAGAATTGATCACTTTCTTCGGCCAATGGCCGTTTTCGAACATTGCTCCCAACATATATATATATATATATATATATATATATATATATATATAGAGAGAGAGAGAGAATTCTATTTGCACCAGCAGTGGATTTTGTTTCGGGAGAAGCTTGAGGAACGAGTAAGAAACATTTGCGTTGTACATGCAATGCAAAAAATTATCAGAAATTTATTTCGGGAGGGGTTTGAGCCCGATAACCACCCCCTAAATACGCCACTGTACATCAGTCAACCGTTCTCATATTATCTAACACAGCAACGAAACAAATTTTGAGTGAATGCAATTTTAATATTTATCAATATCAATATTCGACACGAGACCGAGACTTTCGAGACTGACCTAAGTCTCGTCTCGGTCTCGTCTCGATTTATAGAGGTCTGTCTCGGTCTCGGTCTCGTCTCGGTATTTAAAAGTCCATCTCGGTCTCGGTCTCGTCTCGGTATACAAAAGTCCGTCTCGGTCTTGGTCTCGTCTCGATAATTCGAGACGAGACCGAGACGAGACCGAGACTAGTCTCGGTCTCGGTACCATCCCTAGAAAGAATAACACATAAGAAACCTAATTATAAGCTCAATATGTTAGAAATAGTCCAATCAGTATGCCTGACTATCAGTGTCAGTAACTGAAACTATACAGTAAAGCTAACACAATTGCAGTGTCATTGTTGTGTAATCTTCCGAACAGGAAGCAATTTTACACAATATGAACTCTCTAAGATCTGATACATTATGTATTTCCAAAAGTAGTTTTGCTCCAAATTATTCTAAATAGCTCTCCCCTCAGTACTTTCGGTCTTCTAACACTCTTTCAAGTTGCTTGCTCTCGCTTACAATGAATTTCCTAAGCTACTTTTAGGAACTAAGAAATTAAGTGACAACCGCAACATCGTTATCAGCACCCTAAACACCAGTGCTACTCTCCTCACTGTGTATTAATAAATATACCCTCTCTCGACAATAGTTTAGTGGTTTTTATACTGTTACCAGTTTATTGTGCACATAACAACATATGTATATAGTTATTGTCTTTACGCTCCACTCATATTAATATGTGCGTGAGAGATTTGAAATGACAAATATGTAAAGGTACGGCAAAACTGAAGCTGTTGGCATGCATGAAAGAAACACTTAAGAGGCCTCATCACTGCGAAATTAAAATACCGCTAATTTTGCAGTATTATGTGATATCTTCAAATAGAAAAAAAGATAATCGAAAAGTGGAACAAGACCTCCCTAGACAATATTATCTTGCGTTTATCAAGACTCACTTATCTGCTTTCGATTTCCAGCCATTTAGAAAATCGGCATTTATTTTCGCGTTTCTAAATAACTGCAAACGCAAAGCTATTAGGCGACTCGTGATAACGCTACCTCATGCAAAATAACGTCGTAAAATTAGCGGTATTTTAATTTCGCAGTGATAGGGACTCTTAAAGTCATTTTATGGTTGTCCCATATTGTCAATATGTACGATATATTTATCTTTTATATAACTGGAAAGTCAATCATCTAAAAAAAAAAAAAAAGAATTATTTCATTTTTTTTACATTTGAAATTCTCCTTTCTTTTCTTATATAAATGTTCTATATTCTACCACGATGAGGCGCTGGAAAAAAGTGCGGATCAAAAGTCAATTTGACGAAGTGTGCACTTTGCACTTTTGGACACGGCCTAAATTACATCATTTCTGTCACTCTAAAGTTTGAATATTCATCTCAATAATTTATTTTCGAATACTTTCAGTTTGCGTTCTTTCCTCAAACTAAGCAATCATGTTTCGTTTTTATACAGCACATCAGATAATTATAGTTTTATATCTTTTAAGCTTTAAATTACGAGTATTCGACAGAATTCGTAAAAGCAAAGAGTTTGGATTGAATAATAACTCTAATTTCTTACAGTCCTTTGACATTTAATTTCTTCGTGGATGTAGTTTCCGATGTTGGCGCTAGACAAGCCCGTATCCAGGGGGGGGGTCTAGGGCGAGCCGGTCCCCCTAAAATTTTCTCGTTAGGCTTGCAAATGGACTATAATATGGTGATGATGTATAATATGGTTGGATCGCCCCCCCCCCTAACTTCAATCGGACCCCCTACATTTTTGGGCTGGCTACCGGCCTGGTGCTAGATATTTGAAAGTATCCAATTTGTTGCGTTCATAACTTACAGTATTTACGGTCACACCGAATTTCCATGTAATATCTTCCTCTGGATGTTGAAGTGGAAAATGAAGTAGGTGAGGATGATAAAAGGTTTAGTATTCTTCGGGATGAGTTTGAGAAAGTTATATCCAAGCTTAGGAATAGAAAGGCAACCGGAATAAATAATATAGCAATCGAATTCACTAAGAAAATGGGAAACAAAGGCAAGAATGAATTGTCTCGACTGTGCAATGAAACAGGAGAGTGGCCAAAATATTTCCTGAAGACGATCATGATACCGATGGATAAGAAATCGAACCCAAAGAGATGTGAGGATTATAGAACTATTAGTCTCATATCTCACGAAGATAAAATCTGCTCCGAATACTGAACAGAAGGCTGTAAGGAAGAACAAATGAACAGATTGACCCCATACGTAGACGAAATAATTGGAGATTATCAGTGCGGATTTAGACGAAATCGATCAACTATTGACCAAATATTTAACATTCGCCAAATACTCGAAAAGAAGTGGAAATACAATACCCCGGTACATCAACTATTTATTGATTTTAGAAAGGCTTACGACTCAGTTAGGTGAGAAACATTGTACAACGTCTTTACAGAATTTGGAATACCGAGAAAGCTAAATAGATTAATTAAGATATGTTTAAATGAATCCCAAATTAAAGTTCGGGAAGGAAAATTTTTGTCCATGAGCTTTCACGTCGAAAATGGCCTGAAACAAGGAGATACGTTGTCACAATTATTATTTAACTTTGCCTTGGAATACGCTATAAGGAAAATCAAAGATAGCAACCAGGGCCTAGAGCTGAACGGTGTTCACCAGGTTATGCGTACGCTGCTTATGTAAATTTAATAGGGGATGATAAGAGAACAATAGAAAGAAATGCAGAAGTTTCAGTAAACGCTTGCAGTAACTTGGGTTTAGAAATAAATGCAGATAAAACTAAATACATGGAAGTGCGTCGGTACCGTAATACGATAAAAATTATGAAAGAGTTAAAATATTTAATAATACTTTTGATAAAATGGATACTTTTAAATATCTGGGATCAATATTAACAGAGGAAAATCATATTCACGAAGAAATTAAATGTCGACTAAAAGCAGGGAATTCGTGTTATTATTCAGTTCAAAATCTCTTGTCGTCGCGAATTCTATCGAGGAATTCTATCGAAGAAAATCCACAGTGGAAATTGTATTTTGATCTGATTTTGAGTTTAGCGCCCCCTTCAGCAGCGAGACTATATGAGACGCAGACCTACAACTTAGCATGGGATCTGAAGTATATGAGCTCCCAATGGGAGTCGAACTCCGGTCTCCCACACAGAAAATTGTACATTAGTGCAGAAAGGTACCTGATATACTGACTCGGGTTCTATTCTGCAACAAACTTAGCTGCTCTGTAGCGTTGGATACTGGTTCCTTTCTACAAAGAAAGAGAAATAACATTTTAGAAAATAAATTTAGCAACTCTGAAACAAGAGACGAGCGATTTCCATAAGAATAGTTTGTGTATAGCAGTGGTTTGTAGAGGGTGATATGTGTTTGTGCAGAGCGGTGGCAACTGTTGTGTGAGGTTTTGTTCCCTGTATTGCAGATATCCAGGGCGATAGTAGTGTTAGTGACTTAAGCGTCGACAGTCCAAGAAAATGTCTGAAAAGAATTCGACATCTACAACATATACCAGAAATGTGATTAAAAGTGTGTGGACAGGTATATGTGCACTACAGGAGTGTTACAACACCTGTGAAAAGACTGCAGTCGCCTTGTAAGTGTCCAAGAAAACGTTATAGGCAATTCAACCAAGATAAACAACGCGCAATGTTTGACACATTGTGTACAGTATAATTCAACATACATTTGCAGAGAATAATCCATGTTGAAAATGATAAGACACATCGTCTACACAGAAAAGATATTGCGTTACATGAAAAATCGTTTAAGTACCACGTACTAGAGGAAAGTAACAAAATACAAGTTTGTCGTGAAGAATCTTGCAGACTTTATGACAGGGATGCAAATAACCACTCGACCGGGGCGAGTGGTTCCTCGGTGTGGGCAAGTATTAAATATCATACCGAAGGTAAGTAAATTATTTCTATTGTGGGATATGGAGAGCTTTTTTCTCTTGGGTGAGTAAAATTTTGTTGCTTATTTGCATACCTGCTTTATGATGTGCCAGAGAAATGAATAAGGCGTTTGTGAAACTTAATATTAGAGAGCAAATTACTTCGTGATATGCTAAAACAAACCCAAAGTAGGATATGATTAATTAAGGTTGAAGGAAGAGGGGTATTAAGTGTTACAAAATTAACTATTCATTATGATGAACAACCGCGTAACAACATTTCGAATATAGGAGGGGTCTTTTT
This sequence comes from Thermobia domestica, assembly GCF_964235325.1. Classification (NCBI taxonomy): domain Eukaryota; kingdom Metazoa; phylum Arthropoda; class Insecta; order Zygentoma; family Lepismatidae; genus Thermobia; species Thermobia domestica. The sequence continues at coordinate 107,476,094 of NC_137464.1, forward strand.
GTTGCGCCCCTCTCTCAACAGCGTCCCCCCCATCACAGCGCGTAATTTCCACTGATCTTTACAGTATTACTGTTATGCATTTTTTTCGTGTGTGTGGGAAAATAATTGTAATTTACGAAAACAGCTATACATTGGAAAAATTAAAATATTAGACTTACTTAAAGTAATGACACCTTCTTTACCCACCCAATGTATTCATTCAACACAAGAGTCGTACATTAGTAAAACTAGTAGACCTCATTTGATTTGCGTTGGGATACGTATGAATTACAGTTTACTATTAATTAATCACTAAATAGTACGACACGATTGTTCCGTATGCGTTCGGCACTAAAGCCACATTCTCACTTTCCAGAACTCATAGGCTGAAGACATATCACAACGACAAAATTTTTTTCTAAAGTGATCAACAGATTCTCACAATACACCTACAGGCACACTTTTCTTATTTTACTTTTACAACATATTAATTTTCAAATGTTTCAGTACATAGATTGAACTGCACTTTGTATTGATATACCGGACTAGAGGTGCAAAATAGCCGGATTTTTAAGACTTGCTTTATTTTCATTAAAAAAGCGGCTTTAGGAAAGATAACGGAAATTTTCGCTCTTTTGACAAACTAGGATCTCATAAGTCCCACGTTGGTTGCCTAACCATGATATCAAGTTCTTGAAATTTATACATCTTGAAATGTGTTTTGTTCGGGTTGCTTAAAGTCAAACTGACAAACAAGAAATAAGTATCACCGCCGTTCCAGAAACATTATTGTTTCAGATACTCTTCAATACCTAATATTGGAGCCGAAAAGGCTTCATAATTTTGTTCATATTTCAGAAGAAAATGTTTCAGTAATAGCAGCAGCATAATATGATTTAGTTTAAGGAACTGGAGCAACAAAGCTTAGTGCGGTGGCTCTTATCTTTTATTTTTCTTCAGAATAAATTTTTCTTTTTAAGTTAGACTTTAATGGGAAAAGAAAGCTGGAACACATTGTTGTTTCTTCGCTAAATATGAAATATTAAAAGAAATAAATCCCAAGCCAAAAAGGCATGGAAAAGATATATTTTTTTTTTAAAAAAAAGGTTTTTTTCGAGGCCTTAAATCATTATTCAGAACAGTTATTATTCCCACCACTAACTTTTCACTAGACCTTTTTTTGTCGTTAAACATTATTCTAAGAACTGTACAAATAATTCGCGTTCGAACTAGAAAACCCTATACACTAATCCTTTTGAGATTTCCACTTTTTAAGTTAAATTTTAGACTTTCAGTCAAGAAGCTATTGCGTCGAGACTATTTATCGTAGAATCATGGTTCATACCCCGTTTTATTCGGAATGAAACAGTGTTTTCTTAACTTGTAAATTTCACTAATATGTACCTAAGGCAATAAAATTCCTGTCCAAATTCGGAAAAAAGGATTTTTTTTTTAAAAAAATCCCAATTTCCTGCGAATTTCTTTCCTCCGGTACACAACATGGGCATGCAAATGTTAAAAAAAAAAAAAAAAAAACTTTGCTTTCATTCCAAACAACACGAGGTATGAACCATGATATTGGGGTAAATAGTCTTGGTGCTAAAATTCATTTACTATTTTTTCCTAATATCTACTATCAACAAGCTCTAGTGTCAGTCAAGACTCTTTATCGTAGGATCATAGTTCGTAACTCTTTGTATTTGTAATGAAGGAATGTTTCCAACTGTACCATTTAAATTTCCGCATTATGTACCAGAAGTGAAAAAATCCCGCTCAAATTGAAAAAAAAATGTCAGGAAAAAATAACCTTTTTGAGAATTACCTCCCCCAGATCATTCTAGCGCCACGGCAGTGGTACAGTTCGAAACGTTACTTCATTACAAACAAAATGAGGTACGATCCATGGTCTACAATGAACACTCTTGACGCTAGAGCTTATTGAATAACAATACATTAGTAACTATTACCCAAAAATGGGGAGGGAAATTTAGTAAATCAGCTCTAGCACCAAGACTATTTATTCTTGGATTATGGTTTGCACCTTTTTGTTTGTAATGAACCAGCGTTTTAAATCGTATCACTTGCATGTCCCTATGATGTACCTGAGGGGAAAAATTCCCGCTCAAAATGTATAAAGAAAAGTGGGAAATTCAAATTTTCAAAAATTAACTATCTCGGAATCTTATCTCCTCAGGTACATGATAGCGCAATAGTAGTGGTGCCGTTGGAAACGTTAAATAATCCCTTTTCCCATTTTGAGCGGGATATTCCCGCTTCTGATACACAATAGGGAAATGTGAGTGGTACAGTTGGAAACATTTCTTTATTACGAACACAACTAGGTATGGACCATGATCCTAGTATTAATAGCGATGTGTTAGGTTTTTTTTAACAAAAGCTCTAAAATTTACTTTTTCTTTCTTCCTTCGTTCATGTTTGTGACGTCACTGCCCCCAGGCATCGCAATCGTGACTGCAAAATGCCCATGAAACATATTCTTTGATGCTTCCCCGCTTGAATGAATGGAAAAAACACTATGTGAAAAGCTTTACTAGAAATTTATAAAGCAAATTCTGAAGGTCGACGATCTGGTTCAGATCTGTACCAAAAGTCCCCAAAGGGTTAATTTATTTGCCCTTCTTTTTCTTATGAGTGATCGATTATTCTTGATTGTTGAACTTCTCATATTTATTTTTCTTCAGAATGCAGTAATTAAGTCTCTTTTTCTTCTTATAATGGGGAACAAAGGTGGAAAGTACTTTCTTCATTAAAGTTGAAATATTAAAAAAAAAAAAAAAAAAAAAAAGTTTAAAATTTGACAGGCATAAAAGCGGTGGAAGAAACTTTTTTAAACGACGGATTTTGAGCCCTTGCGTACGTAACCTCTAACTTTTAATATATTTAACAAGAACGGAATAAGTTTCAATTTGATTAAATGTTCAATGTAAAAAGTAACTAGCCACTGTGATCCTATAGCTCATTTTGACACAAATATTATACACACTTCAAAGAGCAGAATTCTCACTTTTCCGATGGCAGTTGCACGGTAGGAGCTATTTGTGAATCCTCTAGACAGTTCCTTCACGTCCAGTGAATCAAGCCTGTCTGGGTATGCATTGAGAACTGCAAAATGGTTCAGTCTTGCCTGGGTCATTGTGGACCTCAGATAAGTTTTGAGATGCCGCAACATTGAGAAACTTCTCTCGGTAGATGTCGCCAGGATGACAAGCAATAGACGAAGGGCTTTCAACACCAGGGAACAACTCTCTTGTTTCTTTACAGAGTTTCTTGAAGTTCTCAAGCAGGTATCTCAGATTTTTTGAAGTGGGAATAGTGGTAAGTAACTGTTGCATCTGTAGTTGTATTCGGTCCGGATTGACATGGTATTCTTTTAAAATGTCACTAATGTAGCGAGAAAAGTTACCTTCGAGAATTCCATCCTCTATTGCACGATACTTCTTCAGTTCAGGCTGATGAAATCGACTAAATTTTGCAAATGATATTGTCCAAACATTCATAATAGGTTGCGCGTAATTTCTCTCCTGCGATGTTGAATTGGTAATTTTTCGCGGATGTCTGCGAGTGTTCTAGTCTTTTCTGGGTCTGTCTCCTGTGCGGTAGCTGAGGAGATCCTTGTTTGTTCTATCGAAGGAGCCCCTATACAATCAGGGGCGACAAAAGGAATAATTAATATATTTACAGCGCCCTTGGTGCAATATTACATCCTTGTTTGTTCTGTCGAAGGCGCCCCTATACAATCAGGGGCGACAAAATGAATAATTAATATATCTACAGCGCCCTTGGTGCAATATTATATCCCTTTTTGTTCTATCGAAGGCACCCTATACAATCAAGGGCGAGATAAGGAATAATTAATGTATCTACAGCGCCCCTTGGTGCAATATTATTTCTTTTTTATTCTATCGAAGGCGCCTCTATACAGTCAGGGACGACGAAGGAATAATTAATGTATTTACAATGCTCCATCATTGTAACATGATTTCCTTTCTTATTCTATCGAAGGATTGTGTCGCGCGTACATAGGCATAATGAGAGGCGATAAAGGATTAAGAAAATGTTTATATCGCTGCTTGATTGTCATATAGGTAATTTTTATTTCTTTATTTTATTGTAACAAAGGTACCCTAGAAAATCAACACAAAAGAAACAGAAAAAGTTTCAATTAGTTATAATAATACAAAGCACTGCACTCTATATTTTGTCGAAGATTTGGCAGTGCATACAAAACACTGCTTTTGTACATAAACTTTTCATTATTCAATCGGCTTTAAAAAAAGGCAAAGTAATCATTAGGCACCTTCGGAGCTCCCAATAACTTCTACCAGAACTTTGGGGGGGGCAATGCCCCCTTGCCCCCCGTCTTGTTACACCACTGATGATGAATATATATTTGTTACATTATAAACATTATATGATTGTTCTTGCTTTTTCTGAAAAATGAACAGTTATTTCATAAAAAAACAATCATAGACTTTGATCACCGTTTGACCATGCTGGGTGTGTGTGCTGCCCCGTGCTAGAATTGGGCTCCTGAGCTGTTGATTCCACGATGAGACACGTGGCAGTGGGAATGTGTAACAATGGAGTGGGACGACAACGAGAATCGTGTTAGGCCTACCGCTCACAGGCGACAAAACAGTTGCGCAACTATCTCGTCGCTGTCGCCTGCAGTGAGCAACTTTACGGAGACAAAACAGTTTTGTTGCCATACCCTCGCTCACTGGCGACGGCAACAGAAAAGTTGCCGAGCATTTGGTATCACAATTTACATAATCGGCAACCGGAACAATTCATATAATCGCTGGTTTCGGGCATTTAAAAAAACTACAGCCCATTAGAATGGTTAAATAGACAAATTTAAATAAATGAAATAAGACCTGCTTGGATAAATTTCAAAATCTTCCTTTTCTACTAATTTCAAGACGTTCAATCCAATAGAACTATATTCTTAACATGACTCTCTCTGGGGTCTCGAGAAAAATAATCTCAAAATTGGGTGGATTGAGCGTCCTTAAATTAGTACGAAAGGTCTATAAGACATGTACCCTATCGTGAGCACCCTTACCATTTACATGAGTTTTTTTTTTTTTTTTTTTCTAATCAATTCACACACGAAATTAGCGTGCACAGGTTTTCGAGCGTGTTAAAGGTGTATAAGTTCAAAAAAGTAATGAGTAGAACTAACAATGCGGAACTAAATAAGTTGAAAAGATTAACAATGAGGACGGGGGATGGACTCAGACGACATAACATTATTATAACAAGATCTTCTAAAATGTTCTTGCAATTTTTAGAAGTAAGGGGCCATGGCTCTCCAGCAAATTGTCCTAATTACACCAATGCTATCAAATTTTGGAAGGTAGCGTCAACAGGGGCGTCATTTCAAACTTCGCTTGAGGGGGGCAAGAGTACTACCGACATAAGACTTTCACGTTTTGTACTAGTATATTAATAGACAATAGAATTATTAATAGAATATATATCAAATTCTTGGGAGGAAATTGCCCCCTCCTTCCCCCCTAAATGACGTCCCTGAGCGTCAATGAGTCATAAAAATAACAGTATTATGTAAGCTAATACGAACGGGAACAATTATTCGAATCAAAAGATAATAATAATAACGAAAATATAAAACGACTGGAAATAACTAACAGAACGAAACTAACAAAAGCGGCAATCCGACAACATTGTACAGTAACTGTACTCTTAATATTCTACGTATAGCCATAAAATAAAAACTGGCTTTCTTCGTTCTTCAGGCGTATTCTTCACGTTTTAAAACCGGCCATTTTTATACTGTACAGTTTTGTTTTTTTTTTTCATTTTTATATTTGAAATGGAAAGAAAATTGAGAATGATAATTTTAACTTTATTTCTTCTAGGTGTGGGAAATTAACGGAAATAGTAGTGTGTAATGATAATGACAGCGATATGTCATTATCAAACAATGTACACTCATGTCGAAAATGATTGTCGCATATCTATAACTGTCTTCTTGTAAGAATATAATTTGATAATGATTTTGCAGGGTAATTTTTAATACTGATACTACGTGTATAATCGGGAAATGTATATTTGTGGTAAATTTCATGGGAAAATAATTATAAATACGAAAATTAGAACGACTGAAACAAAATGTTACTAAATGGACAAGAAAGTTTTATTTTCGTTTTATTGTTCTCACTCTTTTCACATGAAATTTTGCACATATATGTCTTTCCTGATTATACACATACTAACATTATAAGAAATACCGGGCGAATTCGTTATCAAATTATATTCCTACAAAAAAACATATTTATAGACATGCAACAATAATTTTTGGACATGAGTGTACCTACCTGTGTTGTTTTTTCTTGGCTGAAAAGGTCATTCTAGTTTCTCACAACAGTAAAACACACTTCCTTCAACAATTTCTTCTTTATATATACGTATTTCTTCTTTAATGCTGGGCGTTTCTCTATTTCCTCAATTAATTTTTCATAGTCTTTATCACTAATTAAAGACATGCTAGTTACTAATCAAAGAATGTGTTAGTTTCCTTTGTGAACACTTCTTTTTCACGCGCTACACACGGAACGAACTGTTACGTGAAAAAACTTGTAGAAAACATTTATTTTTTTTTTACCTTTCTACTTGGCGGTACCTCGGCAACTTTTCTGTCGCCGTCGCCTCAGTGAGCGGACTCCCATAAGACTCAATGCATTTTTAGATGTTGCGCAACTGTTCCGTCGCCGAGCTGTTGCCCTGCTGTCGCCCTGCTTGGCGACACCTCGGCAACTTTTCTGTCACCGTCGCCTCAGTGAGCGGACTTCCATAAGACTCAATGCATTTAGCCAGAGCAACAAGATAGTTGCCCGACAAAATGTTGCCAGTGAGCGGTAGGCCTTACAGCGCTACACAAGGTGGACCTTCCAAAGTCACGGATCTTCGTTAGCCTGAAACCCCTGCAAATCAGTAAACAATTTGTTTTCCGCATCATTTAGCGTTACAATAAAACCGGAACTGTGAAAGTGTTAATGACAGCAGCGTAGTGCCAGATTGCGCACAGTGAGGACACCAAATGCAATTAAAGCCGTAGCTGCAAGGATTCGACGAAAACCCGTCAGTACTAAATCAGTGATGTTCCGAGAGATATCCATTTCGCGACCATTTCACGAGGGCTCAAACTGGAAATGGGATTCAGAGCCTACAAAACGTACAGATCACTCCCTGATTCATGATGATTAGTTACGTCAGCAGAGCGTGGTGAAAGCCAAACGTCTCCTTAAGCGTTACGCCGAAAATGGTATAGGACAATTCTCTTTTCCATCGAGAAACTGTTTACAGTTGAACAGTTCTTTAATGCTCAAAATGACCGTATGTACACATCATCATCCTGCCGAACGTGTTTGTAGGGTTCATAGGACTCCTCATTCAGCATCAATTATGGTGTGGTAGGGATTGAGCGTCAACGATAAAACACAGCTCAATTTTCGTGAGCAAGGCTTCCGTGTACATAGCCAACTAGTGTGTAGTGTTTGAGCCCATTGTGAAACTACTGAGTACCACCTAACCTCCAGTGTTCACCTAACCTCCAGTGTTCCCCAACCAACAATGGATCTTTCAACAGTATTCTGCTCCTACTCAGAACGCACAGTCTACATAGGATTTGCTACATGTCAACGTCCCAAATTTCATCTCCACTTCAGATTGGCATCTAGCGACCCGGATCTGAACCAGCTTGACTACGAACTATGGTTAGTGCTTCAATTAATTTCTTCCAAGAAGTGATCACTAATTTGGACTCCCTGAAGAGCATTCTGGTCCAGGGAGCCCACCACTTCCCCATCAACACCGTTTGCAATCACAATGACGAATAGCCCGCCAAACTCTACTCCTATATCAGGTTCAAGTAAGACATATTGAAAACTGATTCGTGCTCTTAATGCTCCCCACTGCATGCATCATCTTGCAAAATGATATCAATATATCATCAACATTGTGTCTGTATTTCATTTCCAAATTTCTGACGATATTTATGAATTAATTAGGCATGCTGCGTGGTCCTTATTTTTCGATTTCCAAACTTTTTGAGTCTCTCCCCCTAAAACAATTTCTTATCAGTCCAAAGTAGTCCATGAAACAATTTAGTTGAATAATGATAGATGGTGCCGTAAGGGACTTCAAGCTCTGATGGCACTTGCAGAATGCAATATGAGACAAAAGTATCTTGTTAGTTCGGAATGGCTAGAGTGAAACCAGACGTTGGATAGGGGTAACGAAGGTAGATTCATATTTACCACTATATAATACCATCATGGTCATAATCTTAAAATCCACCGTTTTGGTTTTAGATCCAATTTTATAATAGGAAGAGGGTCATGGGATGAATCATTTTGAGGTTGTTCTGCACCACAAACACCATACGACATTATTTCCAAATTATATCTAAACTTCTGATTGTGATTATCTTCATAATATATGCGTACCAACTTTCACTAGTCTTTCCATACTTACAGTGTACTTTCACCTCATATATTATAACTACATTCAAAATATAAGATTGCTTGAGGCTCTAATATTATTTTTGGAATTTGGGAAGGCAGTCACAGGCACCTAGGACCTTCTTCTGCCAATTGGGAGAGCCACTGGCAACGGGGACGACAATAGCGGCCTGAGCAGCCCATTTGTTCAACTTCTGTAAGTATTACTAACGGACAACATGGAAAATGATTATGAAGGACAGCACTGGACGTTACAGTTCCTCTGCTATTACTTTTTCCTTACTTTAGAACTTTTTAAAATCATTATTTTCTTCTTAATTTGCTTTTCATTAGCATACTTGTTTGTGAGACAAAAAAATGTTTATTACTTCATACAAAAGAATAAAGTAAATAATTAACGAAATAATAATAATAATCCAATGTTTTCTTTAGCTGCCGAAAATGGGATACAAAACTTATAAATTATGATGGAAATTTTAATTTGTTTGACAGATTCGCAAAAGCCAAAATCTAAACACACACACACACACACACACACACACACACACACACACACACACACACACACACACACACACACACACACACACACACACACACACACACATACACTAATGACCCAGTATTCGCCCATATATACATATTTACATTCACGACACGTCCCGAACACCAATCCAAACCAAACTGTTATAATAGTTGGAATGATAATTTAATTGATAAACATTTCATCTTATTGCATTGCATTTAATTCAACAATGGAAAGATTAATTTTGATAAAAGTTTTTAGATAAGCATTGTTGTAATGTTTCGAATTTAACTGAGTATGTTGATCGATGTGTAATGTTGATAAATATTAACGAATGCAAAGCAAGATAACTTGTGAGAATTTATGTGAAATATCTGCAACGGATTATATTTGGAACAAATAGGATGTTGAATTTATACTGAATTTTAATTAGATTAATCAGATACGTAAATACATTCAATCTATAAATGACTGAAGAGAGGTTCAAATTTCCCTGCAATATTGAGAGATTACAAGCAATTTCCCTTTTTCCCTTTTCTCCAAAATTTACTCAAAATATCCCTGCGCCAAGGGAAATTTCCCTTCAATTGGCATCACTGGATTGTAACAACCTCGTTTCGCAAGCAAAAGACGCTAGTTCAATGACGTCAGCCATGGCGAAAGAAAGAGTGTCTATAGGCGGTCTGGATCTCACGTACAGATGGACGTATATAACGTATAACTGAAGTACTTAACATACGTATATGTATGTAAAATACAGAAGATTGTTAGATGTCAGACATCCTGCAGCGAAATGATGTAATATCTAAGCGGGTAAAAGGCAGCACCTGTGTAGTATATGGATAAAGTACGCTCCGTACAGATTTCCTTAGTAAACATAACGAATCCTTGTATTTGTACAATATACCGCTGTCCGGATAATGGATTTTTCTCAGTGTATAGATCTCTAGATTCTGGTCCGAAAAAATGTGACATGTGGTTTTCACAGGCCTCTTTTGAAACTAATTTAACACCATTGAGGGAGTTTTACAGAGATTGAAACAAATGGTAGTCTAATGTTGCTAGTTCCGGGCTATACTCTGGATACAAGGTATCTACATTTCTGTTTTCGCAATTTCTCAATTTCAGACGGGGCGTCAAACATGTGTGCAGTCTGGCTTTACCAGCGTGGTATACGATATTCTTTGCGACCAGTTCTGGCAGTTCCTTTTGAAGTACTAAAAATGCTATTTGTTGACAGTACAGATCCAAGTTTATCGTTCTGTCCTGCGGCAGCAGATTGTGATGCATGATGCTTTTCCAATCTTACTAAACGCACACCATAACATTCTTGGGCGTCATTGTGTGCTTTGCCACATGTGGAACTTTTCATCGCCTCAACTACCCATCTTTAACGTACTTTGTTGTCGTAAGTTATCCACTTTTCATCACTCATAATCAACCACTTCAGAAATAGCTCGAGTCTGTTACGTTTCAGTAGAAATTCACATACGGAAATTCGATCATGTAAATGTTTTTAAACCTGACCATGTGTCATCCAAACGTTGAGGTTCTGTTTTGTGGCCAGCATTCTCTAAATGGTTTAATACTATTTGGTGATGCATAATTAGGTTATAGGGGACGTCATGACTGCTTACATGCCAATCATTCTCGACTTTCGCCAGAATATCATCAAGTTTTGCTGGTCATTGGTCATCCATTACAAGGACCATCTTAGACATCAAGAGTTTCGAAACAAAAGCTACTGAACCATCTTTCGGTTTTTGCTTTTGATAATGTATCTTGCACAACAATGAACTTACTTCAAGGGATGTGCACCATTTGCGTCTTTATAGAAATAAAACTGTAAAACGTAGAGCAGGTCTGCGAAAAGATCATTCGTCTTCACAGCGAAATACCCTTCGTATGCTTCTAAGAATTCCAACACTTTTAACACTTTTACTAGCTTTAATTGCCAGCAGTCAATTGACGTTACGGTTGATACGCTAGGACTCATACCATCTCGTGCTAAAAGCATCAATACTTTTTAGACAATTTGATATTTTTACTATTCAATATTGTAGACACTTCTCTAGAAAAAAGAACAAGAAAATTACAGTACATTGTAAGTAATATTAGTCTCTGACCGCAATCATACACTTTTACCACCATTCAGCCATTCCATAGGTACACTTCAAGACGGAAGAAGTCCAAAATCTTCAAAGCGAATAAGTCTTCAACCACACGTACATCATCCAGTCATTAGCGAATTTTTTCTCTTTCAAAAAGTGCTCGAGATACAGAAGAGGTGGTAGTAGATAAGAAAAACGCTGAGAGAATTTGGTGGGTGAGAGAGTGTTTTATACTCCATATCATGCGGAGAATTCACTGCCCTTTGAGTAATATGTGAGCATGCATTTTCGTGCAACACGGGAACACCATGTCCGTTGACTAATACTGGATGCTCCCTACTAGTTTGCGTTACATTCCGTAGAGTTCAACTTTGTAATAGTATGCAGTGATGATTTTGACTCGATGGAAGAAAACAAGATGAAATATTCCCACCATAGACAACTATGCCATCAACAACACCTTACGAGGATGAAAGGATGGTTTCGGATATCGTCTTAGATACTAATAATGACTCAAGTCCTGTCCTGACCAACTACAATTGTGAAAGCAGATTCATTTTTAAAAAATGAGAAATGACAATCCGATGCAGAAAAATTTCTCGGTTATCCCGTTATCTAGGTCTATCTATTATAGTTGAGTTAGAGAGCGTGATTTCCTACCAGGTGGACATGTCAATAGCACCAAATCAATACTACTTGGATCCAAATAAAATTAGAGAAAGCACGCATAATGGGGCTTCAGAACACTTCAGCATATCACTGCATCTTTTATAAGAAATAAATTGGTGGAACAATAGCCCAGATGAGCTTCCGATACAAACCATCTTGTATTTATTTGTAGGATGGTCTCAAGATTCTAGCGTACTCTGACCCAGTGGATGATAAATAGGTCTGTAATCATGTGTGACCCTATTTGAAGATGCTGAAACCTTCTCGTGACCACTCCGGTCGCTGCTTTAAAATATGACGAACTGTATAGCGTCATATTCAAGAAACTTTCAACATATATTTTGATATATACGAAGCTCAATACGTTACATTTAATTATTATTTTCCTTGCACTTGTACACGAGAAACTATCATTTCATTCTCTCGCAAACTATATTGCCCTCGAATGCCAGCTGTGTTCCCAGCCATTCATTTCTTCATAATTGCGCCGCTCCATGCAATAACTTAGTAACGAACAATTCCAAGAGTCCATTCAGGCAATTTGGGCAGAATTTCCTAACATAATTCAGCTATTTATAATGTAGGTTTTTACTCTTACGCTATGTACAAGTCAATTCCTGTTAACTCTTCAGAAAATTCCTCATACTCATCTTAGAGTTCTGTGAAAAAAAATCCTCATACTACTCTGTAAGTATAGAAACTTCCTCTATGTTTTCTACCTCCGGATCATCTTCTGCAGAAGTGTTATCCTCCCAAGGATTGAGTCACTCCGGTGTTCAGTGGAATCAGATATGGGAAGTGACTAGAGGTTTCACTATATACTTTTTTCTTTCCACTTGAACTTGGTAATATTGGCGTGGTTAAAATGTTGAATTTTATGTCACGTGGGAAAACCATACTCTGTTATGCATCAATTGAATCCATCGATGTTACATGTACGATGTCTCAAACTTCGTATATGTTCAGAAAACAAGTAGGGGTGGTAAGTAATTTAGGAGACAGGGCATTGTTGAACAGGGTTGTGTGAAAGTGCACCATGGGGAACACCCAATTACGACTTATTTTTCTTAACGAGTTCAAATCGAGACTTTCTGCACATCTAAGAACAGCGAAAAACATCAATAATGTATTTCGGCCAAATATGATGAATGAACACATCTTACGTCATTGATTTGTGAAATTTCGCACCGGTGTGACTCAACATTGATAAGTCTAAGTGATCCGCGAGGCCAAGAGACTAATAGCATGTTTTGGTGGACTCGTCAGGTATCCATAGAAGCAGACCACCGGAAAAGTGTTCGTGCACTTAAAGACAAGCTAACATATACACTATCCATTATCAGCAATCGATAAATAATTAAGTTGGATTCATGCGCGCCACGTGCGGTAACACCTGTCAATAAGAATCGCCAACTTCAGTTGTGTAGTACTCTGATGAACGGAATAACCGGGAATGTTTCCTGCACCGGATTGTCTTCTGGTGAAAGATGGATCACTTACGTTGGATAGTGATAAACTTTTAGGATCGTTGCCATAACCACCTATCTAGTCGCATGTTTTTCTCCGTCGAGACGAAACCATCACTGCGGATCGTTAGTGAAGAACTTTATCAAATGCCTCACAAAGTTGTTTGGAAACATCCAGCAATGGTCAACAAACATGTTGTTGTCGTGTTGCACCAAAATACATGCCCACATGTTGTTCCAAGGTCGGAGTAGAATCCCCATGAGTTACAGTCATGTTTTTATGAGTTCTCTTTCATCCCGGAATCGAATTGTTGGCTGGAACATTGCAAAAGTATATAGCTGCTGCTACATTACATTGACTAGAGCAAACGCTTTCATACTTTTTTTTTCAGATTTGAAAAGTTCAATACTACATCATAGGACATTTAAATCGCACCTACCCAATGTATTATCCATTTAAGTTACTTTTTATATACCAAAAATTTTCACCATTGTTTTTCTATATGTAAGTTCTATACGAATATTTTCCCCCACTATATATTTTTGTAAATAGCTCCTAAACAAGTAACTGGTTGTACAAGAGTAAGAGTTCACTGTAATAATTATACAGGTACTATATAATAACCAGATATATTAACATAAGGGCACGGTGTCTTAGTATTAGGACGCTCAACTGTGATAATTGATTCGACCCTAGGTCTGTGAGTTTGAACAAATCATTATGGTGGATTCTCTCAGAATTTACCTTCTCCTACATTCTCGTTTCACTAATTTTTCCATAATCATTCACTTGGAATTGCTTATTATAATTGTTCATCTTCCTTAATCTAGAAGGTGTAATAGTTATGGGTTGAACTAAAAATTTTAAAGGTGTTAATATCTGCTTTCGTCTTTTATAACGTTCAGCAAAATTACAAAACATCCATAAAGTCTATATTATTAAATAGCCTTCAAATTAAATTAAAATTTTAAAAAAATGCCATTAAATATTACCTTCTCTTTTAAAATTTTATGAAATTACGTTAGAATCTTATCAGGAACAAAGTAAATTAATATTTGTCACATTATCTTTAATTGTGGGTTGCACGGCTCTGAGTCACTTATATTATTTTTTCTCACAAATCGCGTTAAAACATGTTGCGAAACAAACGAGCAAAGCGTCGGAAATAAAAACATTTCTTAAATCGTTTTTCTGTTACATAAATACAGAGCGGCCCAGAAGTAGGTATACAGTCCTGTATGTTTTATATATATATATATACATACCTACTTTTGGGCCACTCTGTATACTCTTTGGGACAGCCTTAAATGTTTTATTTGCTCAAGTTTAAAAACAATAGGAAAACGAGATGCTGAAAGCAAGTTCATTCTATGTTAAATATTTTTGGCTTATTAGAAAATGACTGATCACATGTACGGTCTATAAAAGATCATGATACTTTCTTCTGTGTGATATATGTACACTTTTGTTCATAAAAAGTTGGTACTTTTTTTTTCTAAAACACAAGGATGTTTGGATTAAATTGAATCTAACAAACATACCTCCTCTTTGTCTTTTACAGTCACTTATTTTAAGCCAAAATACTGTATTAAAATTTTTTAGAGTTGTGAGAAAATAGTCTTTAAAAGAAAGAAATAATGTTCCAACGTCTCTCTTAATAGGACTTATATAACGCGAAGTTAATATTCTGGTTAATTAAGTGCAGTGTAGAAGAGTGTAAATGGCTCCGGAAGGACAAATTAACATATTATTTCATATATGTATTTTTTAAAAATATATTTTCATAATATTATGTGAAAGCAAATGCAAGTTTCTGTTTGATAGCAATAACTTCTGAAGCAAAAGAAATGACACTTGACATGATTATCAATGTTAGCTTCTCCCAAAGGATCATATGATTTTATATTGATTAAAACACATATCCTAAGGAAAGGAGCGGAAATTATGAATAAAGCTAAAAATTCAGTATTTCACGAGTCCGTCGATTTAGAAAGACGAAACTTCATATATATAAACTCCTCATTAGAAATAACCCCAGCGTTTCTGAAAATTTACGTTTTAAGAGGAGAAGGGGAAACGTCTATCTACATAAAAACATATGTATGTATGTGTATATGCTACAGCATAACTCTCGAACAATTAGAGCAATTTCAACCAAACTTGATACACATACGTATAACTTCAGACTGGAAAAATTGCAGTGAGCGTAAGACATACCTGTCACTTCTGGAGGAGTTAAAAGGGAGACAGGTGTAAAAATAATTGAAAACGACAATATTGATGTCTAATACATATTTTTGGGTTTACTGAGATGTTTGGTTACACTCCGGATGACATTTAAGCCAAACTTAGAGAAAAAGGGCCATGTCAGGTGACCTGGCAATCGAGAGGGGAAACACCAAAGGCATTTCTTTTCGTTATTCATTTCACTCAGCGTTGCCCAGGAATTGACGGGAGCAACGCAAAAGGAGTTGTTCTTTATTATTTATTTCACTCATTTCTTTATTTTCAAAGAGCTAACGACAAAGGGATTGCTCTTCGTTACTTATTTCACTCATTTCTTTACTTTTAAAGAGCAACGACAAAGAGATTGCTCTTCGTTATTTATTTCACTCATTTCTTTATTTTCAAAGAGTAACGACAAAGGTATTGCTCTTTGTTATTTATTTCACTGATTTCTTTGCTTTCATAGTGGCAACAACAAAGGGATGGCTCTTTATTATTTATTACACTCATTTCTTTACTTTCAAAGGGGCAGCGACAAAGACATTGCTCTTTGTTATCAATTTCATTCTTTTTTTTTACTTTCAAAGGAGTAAAAAAAGCCGTTACTCTTTGTTATTTATTTCAATAATTTCTTTACTTTCAAAAGGATAATGACAAAGATGTTACTAATGATTATTCTTTTCACTTGGCGCTGCTCAGGAATTGATAGGGATAGTGCCGAAGCAGTTACTCCTTGTTATTTATTTTATATACTTTTACCAGGGCATATGCGATGTTTGTGGTAAATTTATAATTTTTCCATATAACAAGTAGTGATGTCAACCGACTCGGCCCAGTTCGAGCTCCGGCTAGGCTTGGTTTTGTTCAACTGAGCTATCGGCTCGAGCCGGCTCGGTTGCGATGACCCCTCGCCCCTCGTCTCGGTTCGGCTCGACTCAGGTGAGCCATCGGCTCGAGCCGGCTCGGTTGGGTGAGCAGTTGTCTCGGCTCGGCTCGGTGGTGACTGAGCTGTGAGCCGAGGCGCTCGAGCCGTTGACAACACTATTTGTCTATTGAATATGATTTAATCTCGGCCAGTAAAGGGTTCATTTTTTCTTTACAGGAGTTACAATAAGAATTCCTAGATGTTACTAATACCTTTATAAATAGACGAAAAATACAGAGGTTTTATGTCTTAAATTCATCATTTTTTTAAGCTATGTTGTCTGTTTAAGCTGTGAGGATAGAAGAGGGGTTAAGAGAATGCAAGTTCTCCTTCGCAATATTTTGAAATAATCCAACTGAGGAAAGAATGATGCCTTTCGTATTGCATTCCCTATTATTGTTAAGATCGTGTAACAGCATCTACGTAATTTTCTAAAGGCATCCTTTGTGTTTATCTAGAGACTTGTTTTGTTTTAGTACTTCTACCCATTTATCAATAGCTGAAAAAATATTTCTAAGCGAACTTGCATTTTTTTCTTTGTTGTTAATCAGGACAATGTTGCGCCCCACCAGCTCGGCTCGAGCCCTGGGCCACTGGCACAGCTCGAGCTCCGGCTCGGTTCACCCGGGTCATCGGCTCGAGCCGGCTTGGTTGCGATGAGCCATCGAATCGGTTCGGCTCGATTCAGACGAGCTATCGGCTCGAGCCGGCTCGGTTGGGGTGAGTCATCGGCTCAGCTCGGTTCGGCCCAATTGAGCCGAGGGCTCGAGCCGGCTTGGTTGGGTGAGTTGTTGGCTCGGCTCGGCTCGGTGGTGACTCAGTCATGTGCCAAGCCGCTCGAGCAGTTGACAACACTAATAACAAACAAGTTACAAACAAGTTTTAAAACTAGAATAATTCATGTAAAGAAGGCATTTGAAGAAAAACAACTTCTAATGGAAAATATCAACATAAAACTCAAGATAACAAATAGAGATAAAAACAAACATATGGAGTATGGTATCGTATGGATATGGAGCACGAACTCTTCGAGAAGAGGAAAAACGGAGAATGGAATGCTGTAGAATGGAGAATAGAAAATTAAATAGTTGGGTAAGGTATCAAATGAAAGAGTATTGGAAGCGGAAGCTGTAACTGAAGAATATTTAGGAAAGAAGAGACAGAATGATTAAATATATTATGAGACATGGAGGAATCAACCTATTAACTACGGAGGGAATGAAGAAAGCAAAAATATCAAGAGCAAGAGAGCGATTGAAACATCTGTACCAAATAATATGTACGATGGAAGCGAAGCAAAATAAAGGAAAGAAAGAAAAAAGGAAAGAAATAACAGAAACAAGAAGTCTGGCTAAGAATAAGAAAGAATTCAAAGTTGCATTAAACCAATCGAAAGGTTATCGGCCTGAGAAGTCATATAGAATGAGAGGGGTTAAATCTGCCAACAGTCTTTTCCTACGCCACTGATCGGTCATATCATCCACAGTCGCTGGCACACCCAATAAATTTTCTACCAAAATATTTCTCTCTTACTCAGTAAGAAGGTACTAATTTTAATACTACTGATCTCCAATAAGACTCAGAGACTTAAATAAACGGACAAATAGACATAATAAAATGCAAAATCATTTGAATTATTATCTTTTTTCTAATTATATATCTATATCTATCTATCTGTATACAGGGTGTTTCAAAACAACACCGACAACGTCTGGGAGGTAATTCCTGACACCAAGGTAAAACAAAAAGTATAGACCAATCTGGATGCACAAATGCTTCCTTTCGGAGTTATAGGATGCCGAAAACATGAAAAAATGAAATTTAAAGGTCCATAGCTCCACAGCTATGGGACCTACCGTAGCCGGGTCCATACTTTATTTAGGAATTAGTATGTGCCCTATTCAAATATCCATGTTTCAGAATCCTGCGTACTTCCGCAACAATTTTTATAGGGGTAGTTGGTGAGTAGTTTAATTTATATGTTCGTTGCCAAACTGACTCTATAAAAATTGTTACGTGAGTACTTTAGGATTCTGAAACAAGTATTTGTGCACCCAGGTTGATCTATACTTTTTGTCTTATCTTGGTGTAAGGAATCACCTCCCAAACGTTGCCAGTGTTGTTTTGAAACACCCTGTATATGCTTTCCCAACATTCTCATTGTTTGGGGTTCGAGTCCAGCAACGGCCTTTGATAGATCGATCAGGGCAACCCGCCATTCAGAGTACTATTTTTGATGTTTTTATAAAGTCACTAGAATTGTCAAGACGATTAGTTCTGTAAATAGCCGATCTGCAGAACACCACGAACAAAATCATTACTTCTATTTAAATGTTCTGTGCATTCTAAGTTCTATTAACCTTCAATTTATCTTGTGCTATTTCTGAAGCGCAGTATCTCAGAAAAGTTCTCTATGCACTCGCTGTGTAACCAATAAAGTTTCGAAGTGTAGCCAGAGCAATCAGGTGCTGGGAGAATCTGGTTACACGAGGTTAAAAAAAAAGAAGTATTAGCATTTAAAGTGAGAATTATGTCAAAATGATTGCCGCTTCATGTACTATTAAGCAAATCATTTGTATATACGATGTAAGATTGCCTTGTATTTCTTGGATAACGTCATTGGGAAAATCTACCATGTCAATTTACTTAAATTTCATAAACTGTATCCTGCTTAGATGAGGGAGCCAGAGTTAGCTGTATGCTTTAGATAAACTATTAGTCATTGCTGACCCTAATATAGTTTAGCATTCTGGATTGATGATAGGGAAAATATGAAATCTGATTTTAGAGATTATTATTATTATTATTATTATTATTATTATTATTATTATTATTATTATTATTATTATTATTATTATTATTATTATTATTATTATTATTATTATAGTCAAACAGATTTAATATAACATTACAGCAAGGCAAACAATGAGGTTAATTATCACTATTTTAGAAAAATATTCAAAATTAATTTGCAAAACTCATAAGAAGTAAAAACAAAAATTAAACAAATTTTGCTTAAAATTACAAGTTTTGCTCCATTATTCTTAATTGAACACGAGATACCGCTTGTATCGAGCTTGCAATATTGCGATTTCTAAACAAAACTACCGCAGAAATCGAAAATAATTTTATATTTTCTTGTTTATATTCTATCGTCGATACTTTTTCTTTTGATATTGTGCCTCACTTTACCTAGCCCCGCAATGGCTCAGGGTGCCTCTTTCAGATTATTAAATCGTGAGGAGGCAGGTTTAACTTCCTCCCTTCTCGATTAGAGTTGGATGGAAGTTGGCGAATAATGAGGAATTCAATTTTGTCCATTCCCCTGAATAATAGTAATAATAATAATAATAATAAAAGAAAAGAAATTTCTGCAAAAACTTTCCGATTTTTATGACACAAGTTGTGCTCTTTTTGTTTCATCATTAAAGAAATACTCCCATACTTTAGAATTGAAATTAATCAGCGGAAACAAAGATGGATTCAACCGATCTTATGAAACCAACTTAACCGTAACTTTAGCAGTGGCGCAAATCTGTCTTCAACACTGGGGGCCGGGGAGACGGGTAAGACCGTTCTCATAATCTTTTATTTTTTTTAAAGCGATGTTCAAAATATTTTTGAAGTTGAAGAACAATGTTGTGGAGGATCAGGGGAGCAGAGTTGTCTTTAACATTGGGAAGCGGGCAAATTTGAGGTTTATTCTTGGGGGCATTGGCGTCTCTGGCATGTAAAATTTGGGGGGGACATCAAAGGAAATGATCTAACTGCTAGTATCTCAGTGGAATTTTAGATTGTGTCACTTCAAAATATTGGGGGGACGCGTCCCCCCGTCCCCCCCGCCAGAGACGCCCATGCTTGGGGGACATCAATTTTATCTCACTTTCCTTTGTGGCAATCGGACACAAATCATCACATTTCTTAAAAAAAAAAAAAAAAAAAAAAAAAATAATAATAATAATAATAATAATAATAATAATAATAAATAAAAATAAAAATCAAATGGGATTTTTGGGGAACAGTGCCCTCAGTTCCAAAATTGAAGGGTACACTGAGAAAAAAAATCGTATGTGGCGTACATAAAATCGTGTGTTACATCTGTAAATCCTGTAGTTTTTGGACTTAACGTACAGCAAGCGCATACCGATAACTGAAAACGTATGTTTCATAATTCTTTCTGTATAAGTGTTTCATCTGTACGTACGTACCTTCCGTATGAAACAATATAGACGGTTAGGATCTCCCATACAAATGGATAGGGATGCGCTCGAGTCGAGACATGTCTCGAATCTCGACTCGACTCGACTCGAATTCGAGTCGAGACACACTTTGTAAAATTCGAGACGAGTCGAGACAAACGTATTTCTCGACTCGAATTTTCGAGTCGAGACACGAGTCGAGTCGAGACGGCTCTTAAAAATTTCGACTCGACTCGAATGTCTCGAAAATCTTTCTATAATTTTTAATATTATTTTGAAGAAAGTATTCACTCAGAAACAGCCTTGAAACCAATTCCCGCTTTTATTCCTTCAGAAAGGTACAGAACGCATAAAATTAATAGTTAATCTTTAAAGATCAAGATTTAATTTTCAGCTCAATTCAGTTAATTAGAACTAATAGTTAATGTCGTTGTATTTGGTTGTACTGCAAATATAATGATAATAATAATAATAATTGATTATCTAGTTTGTATAAAACTATTTTCCGTAGTCTAAATCTAGTTTGTATAAAACTATTGTGATAAAGTGAACTTCATAAATTCTCTGAATGAGCAGTTGGTAGTCTATAGTAATTTAGCATAGTTATGATTATTGTGTTTTCGTTCCCATGAACGCAATAGGGTTACGTAACTTCTGGATTATTCGCTTGCCCAACTATTCTGAGGCTTTAATATGTTGCAGCATATCACGAGCTACGGATAATATATAATGTAACATTTGTTGTAAATCACATATTATGATACGAGACTATTTTACATAGTATATCTTATCTAATATAAATAAAATAAAGAGTTTGTTTGTGTGTTTGTCTGTCTGTCTGTGTGCGACCTGGGGACCAGACGAGTGGACCGAGAGTTCCCAAAATTTGGTCACGGGTACCTTAGTCCAGGCCCCAGATCAAGACGACGCGTTTTTTTAAAATTTCGAACCAGGGGGGGTCTCGGGGGGGGACGTTTACTGGGACCGACCTGGGGACCAGACAAGTTGACCGAGAGTTACCAAATTTTGGTCACGGATACCTTGGTCCAGGTCCCAGTCTAAGGCGAAGCGTTTTTGTCAAAATTGGAACCAGGGGGTCTCAGGGGGGCGTTTAGCGAGACATGTAGTAAAAGTAATCCAAATTGATCGACATTAGTGTCAAATCCATAGTTTTCACGGTCGCTGAGATCAATGGTGACACTTCCATCAGCGATGACTTGCAAATTCAGCTACTACTGTATGCGGGCCGGGTGTCAGCGGGTCAGGAATACCGAGACATGTATAAATAGCCCATATTGATTGATACTAGTGTCAAATCCATAGTTTTCGTGGTCACTGAAATGAATGGTGATACTTCCACAGGTGTTGACTTCCAAATACAACCCCCATGCGAAGAATGGGTATATTAAGCTAGTATTACAATAAATGGACTGCTTGGATGCCAAGAACTAGTACAGATAAGTACCATTCACTTCTATGAATAGGTATTTTCTAAAAGGATTTTTGTAAACACTAAGTTATAAAACAATGCACTACATACAGTAGTTATGGTTTTGGTTCCCAACATAAAAGAAATATGGATTGTTCATGAGATATTGAACTTCAACTTTCACTCCTGGAAAATTTCAACTTTGGAGTTAGGCCACTTGGCATCAAAGCAGTTCACTGTAAGATAAATACATTCCGCACATTAGTAACATAGTTGTTCAGGGGCCTTCGATTTCCATCCTCTCAAATGAAAGCTGAACGATTGCTTGATACATGCTGACTATATAGGAGAAATAGTGTATTAAGTTTTCGAGCTTTGGTGTGTATCCGTATTTACACTCTGATATAACTTTAAGTTCACACTCAAATCGAGCTATTTGTTTAATGCATTTCGAAAGCTTTTGTTTTTATGCAGCCCCTTAAGGAAAATCTATTTCATAATCATAACATTTATGTACTAAAAAACTATGAACGTAAAGTGGACTCGACCTAGCCCCGTGGCCGCTGTGACTCAGTGGCACAGCTCTCACCCTTGGTGTGTGAGGACTCTGATTCTGTGTGTGTGTGTGTGTGTGTGTGAACTCCGCGGCTAGTGTACGCGTCTTTGCCGTGGAAGACTCGGGTTCAATTCCCGGCGCGAGCTCATGTAGTTCGGATTCTACGTTAATCAGTAGGTCTACATTTCATATATCCTCGCTGCTGAAAGAGACGGTAAAGTCAAAATCAACTCAACAATATATATATGTGTGTGCTTATGTGAATTTCCTCGTGGCTCTATGGTTAACACATACGCCTTGATCGCGGGAGACTCTGGTTCGATTTACGGTGGAAGCTCATGAAGTTGTTACCGGTATCCCACTTTAAACTGTAGATCCATGCCTCATATAACCATAGATATAATATATATGCCTTTGATACACTTATTTTCCGACTTGGAAGCCATCGAAAATTTCCGGACACAGAGTCCCGTAGACCGAAAATGAGAAACATGGGTACAGAGTAAAACAGCCATAGAAATTTAAGCTTTTTAGGCTAACTTAATCCTTACATATAATGCAACTAGCTTGGCCAAGTTATAATGGAGGAAATGCTATCATTGCAACACTCTGAGAATAGAAAATGTTCGTCAGGTATTACTATCCCCCCCTCTCCTACAGAATGAAAACCCTGACTAAAACTCAATATATATATATATATAACTATTTTGTGTAATGTAACAAACAGTGGCGGATAGTATTCATGTTTCCTTGCAGAGGTCCTTACGAGGGTTCGCTTCCTTCTTCCTCTCCCCAAGAACTAAAATAAATTAAAAAATTGCTATTACTTGTTAATCTTGTACAGAGGACGCAATTAAAGTCCCAGTGTAACCCCCCTTCACATTTAGATTTTTCCCCTGGAGGAAAACCAGTTATTATTGTTTCTTGATTTCTCAGTCTCACCTACATAAACATACGAATAGAATTACAGGATAGGACATGTTTAGAGTGCTTGCACGTGGCATCTAACTATATTTCTCATCAAATGTGTCACAGATGAAAATTTCCGTTTGAACTGCCTCTATTTTCTGGTACATATGTTTCATTTATGTTATGTTGCTAAAATTCGTTAGGAAACAAGTACAGACTGCGCCTGTGTGCCTGACAAAACGTAAATGTACTGGATAATTATTTCTTCACTTTCTTCCAGAAAAAAAAGTAACCCATCTCATGTCGGCTAACAAAAGGAGGTAGTGGACCAAAGATAGCCGTTGTTTACCTAAGGTCGTTACACAGCAGGGGTTTCATTCAGTCAGAGGAAAAAGAAAAAATAATTTAAGGTTTCTACATTTGTTTTGAACTGCAATATACTTCTTCCTTTTATTTTAAGAACCATTTCCTTCTCATTTGTCTGCATCAGAAAAAAAATACAAAAAAAATCACTAGAATGTGCCTATTTACCCAAAGTACGTACTAGATCACTAGTTCAATAGTAAAATCACTAAATCTAGTACGAAATCATAAATGTGGCATCCCTGGGTTGGAGCGAAAGTAATGGTTGGAGTAAAAACTAGTTCGTATTTCTACTGCGTTCTGTTGTTGAATTCACAGAAATGTTCAAAAATAAATTCAAGAAGTAAAACACGATCCTACAAAAGACTGTTTACTTGCTCACTGGTTTTCGTATTGTGAACTGAAACTCAAGTGCGCAGTCATGTTGAATACTTCTGTCCCTTTCTACTTTACAACTTGAGGTGGGATGAGGGTCAGGATAGATCTAGTGATATACCGCTAAAGGAAGTGCTTTAGTACTGAGTCGGAAGCGGTATGTATTGTTTATACTACTTACAACGTTACCCCCCACATAAAATACGGGACAGGACGTTTGGGCGCGGACGTTTCGGCGCTGCTGTTTGGGCGCCGGACGTTTGGGCGCAAAGCCGTTTAGGCGCCAGACGTTTGGGCGCGAGGTACATAGTAAAAATCACAATTTACGACATATAAAGTAAGCTAGGCACTGAGCGCGAACCAAGATATATACATTTCCTACACTTCTGTTTTTATCTCACCTCATTTATTTGTATATTTTCTAAATTAAATAGTTTAATGCGTTTGTGGTATTTGTTGCCTAACCTCGTCATGGACTGATTTTTCGCTTGTTCATTATTCTTGTACTTCTGATCTAATGATCTAATTTTTGTATTATATAAGAAAGCTAGAAAATCAAGGAATCAGACGAACTGTTATCAAAGTGAAAAATAAAATCTGAAATGAAATCTTTGAGCTTTACGTCCCACGGTTATGCCGGTTAGGCTAAAGGAGACGGTGATGATGAGTAATGAATGAAATGGTGGACTGAAGAAAGTGGGAGGAAACGGGAGAACCCCGAGAAAACCCACGCACACGGTGTTTGTCCATCATAAAGTTCACTTGGCGGGGGCTGGGATCGAACCCGGGACCCCAAGCACCAGAGGTGAACGCTCTACCACTGAGCCACCGCGGCCCCCATAAATGTGAAAAATATTGTTAAGTGTAAATATATTGGTCATTTAGCCACTAGAAATGTGTTTGACATTCACACTTATTGCATAACTACAGTAGAAGGCTTGTTTAATTTTTTTAATGGAATAGGCTCTTATGTATGTAATGCAGTCAATCATATCTAGTTTGGTCTACTTACCTTTGGTTTGAAAAGTTATCAAATATAAAGCATATTTAACTTTGGCTGAAACTTCAATTTACAAAATTTAATTGTTAATTCAGTTTTTAGAATTTTGAAATTACAGTATTTCTAGTAAAACAAAATCCAGTATAATTCAAGGACTTCCACTACAGTAGACACCTTGTGATAACTTGATTGGAACTTAGTACTCAGCGCCTAACATAACGACATTTTAATTTAACTCGCGCCCAAACGTCTGGCGCCCAAATGGCTTCGCGCCCAAACGTCCAGTGCCCAAACGGTGGGGCCCAAACGTCCGCGCCCAAACGTCACGTACCGCATAAAATATAAATTCACCCTTTCTCCCTTCCCTTTTTCGAATACAATGAACCGACTCTTTTGCTGAAGAAATATGCTAAAAGAAAATGAAACATCTGTGTCTAAACTTTCTTTGAAGCGCAGTCTTTTGTATTTGTAAGGTTTTGCGAGTGTTTTCGAGATAGCCAAATCTTTTACCATGGACTCCTGCTGCGAACTGACCGTGAGTAAACACCCGATCTCGCTGTGCTCAATTTCTCTCGCACACGTGAAATGGGTTTGTTGTTTCCAAAACAAATAGGAAGTTACCTTGTGCTTTAGCATTTCTGCACGCACACAGGTACCATTGTTGTTTTAATGATCAGAAGAAATATCAAAACCATCCTATATATATGATACGAAACAGCTAACAGAGGGAGGCAAAGATAAAAGTAGCCCTATACCAAGTTTTCCGCGTGGTACCATTATGGAGAATAAATATTTGATAAAGTCACGTAGATGCGCTTAAACCTATTCCATCTGTCCTTATAACTTTTCTGGTCTCATCAATTTCTCAGGAGAATACGCACAACATATGTCCAAATTCACGTATGGCAAGATAGCCCCCCACCTTTACAAAATTGAAACAATGACTAGGTCATACGTTTGTACTACGTTTGTACCGTTTGTACCGAAAATATTTTCGTTTGTACCATTTTCCTTATAGGGTTACTTGAGAGGTCAACTGGGGGGGCTATCTTGGCGCCAAGATAGTCTCCCGTATCACAGCACAAAAAATTGGAATACACCATTCGAAAGCAAACCGTTTGTACCGTTTGTACCGAAAAAAGTTTTGTTTGTACCTTGATAGTTTTCGAGAAACAAGGGATGACATTTGGGGGGCTATCTTGGCGCCAAGATAGCCCCCCGTATCACAGCACAAAAATTTGAAATACACCATTCGAAAGCAAATCGTTTGTACCGTTTGTACCGAAAAAAGTTTTATTTGTACCCTGATAGTTTTCGAGAAACAGGGGAAGATATTTTGGGCGGCGAGCTATCTTGTCGCCAAGATAGTCCCCCCGTATCACAGCACAAAAAATTGGAATACACCATTCGAAAGCAAATCGTGTATTCCAATTTTTTGTGCTGTGATACGGGGGGTTACCTTGGCGCCAAGATAGCCTCCCAAATGTCATCCCCTGTTTCTCGAAAACTATCAGGGTACAAATAAAACTTTTTTCGGTACAAACGGTAAAAACGATTTGCTTTCGAATGGTGTATTCCAATTTTTCGTGCTGTGATACGGGGGGGCTATCTTGGCGCCAAGATAGCCCCTCCAAATGTCATCCCCTGTTTCTCGAAAACTATCAGGGTACAAAAAAAACTTTTTTCGGTACAAACGGTACAAAGGATTTGCTTTGGAATGGTGTATTTCAAATTTTTGTGCTGTGATACGGGGGGGCTATCTTGGCGCCAAGATAGCCCCCCCAGTTGACCTCTCAAGTAACCCTATAAGGAAAATGGGACAATCGAAATTTTTTTCGGTACAAACGGTACAAACGTAGTACAAACGAATGACCTAGTCATTGCTTCAATTTTCGAAAGTGGGGGGGGGGGCTATCTTGCCATACGTCCAAATTCCATATATACTCATTAGTTTAGAAAAAACTAATGAGTAAACTCATTAAGAACACCAACTGATATCAATAAACAGGAAAGAAAACAATACTTTATACTTCTATCATTTGGTACACATCTCTATGAAGCACAGCTTGTTTATTTTCGAAATAGCTCCTTCGTGTCACAGCTGTGGTTAGTTTTGTTTTGTGTTAGGATGAAAGAGAGAAATGCAACATTTGCTTCGCGGTGAAGTTATATATATTATTAAGATGAGCGGTGAAAAGCGAGGTTTAACAAAGAGTGCCTTTCGGATGCACAATTTAACGGGTAGTTACAGTCCGTGTTGAGAATCGAACCAAAGCTATGTAAGACATGTTATGACAAATCCAAAAGGTGTGTTGTATCGGTGCAGTACCAGTTTTTCACGTTTTTCAAAATGTTCCAAAACCCAAAGAATAATCTTTAATTTCTGATATTTTAGTCGTCACAAATTACAATTTTATAATGTAGTCAATGTTTATAATTACTGGGCAGTTGGGCGTTTAAACTAATAACATCATAATAAAGTCAAAACCATAATTTTGAGTTGAATTAATTCTGAGTTTAACGTCCCGTTCAGCAGCGAGGCTATGTGAGACGTGGACCTACTGATTAACGTGGAATCCGAATCACATGAACTCCCACCGGGAATCAAGCCCAGGTTTCCCACGCCAAAGGCAAGTATGCTAACCGTTAGCCACGAAGGAGCTCCGCCATAATTTAAGTGGGCGATAAGAAATATCTCGCCAGTGCTTTTACAATAAATAAAATTTTATTATTAAAGTATTAAAGAATAGTGGTAAGAGATTTTATAATAGCTCTTTTATTTATGAGATATGAGTATTTTGAAAAAAACA
Organism: Thermobia domestica; assembly: GCF_964235325.1. Lineage (NCBI taxonomy): Eukaryota > Metazoa > Arthropoda > Insecta > Zygentoma > Lepismatidae > Thermobia > Thermobia domestica. The sequence continues at coordinate 107,504,145 of NC_137464.1, forward strand.
ACAACTAAAGAATAGGTTGTTGGAACCACAAATGACTCGTAAAATAAACTTTCTTATAAATACATATGCACCTTACTCACCTTTTATAATTGCCATGCTTACGTTCTCCATAAAAACAGAAATTCTCTTTTAGTGATACTTTACACAAGATCATGAAGTGAGTTCAAATTTAATTAAAGGCAAAATACAATACAATAATCCACAAATATTGCCTCAAGTGAGTTTAACGATTTCTAAACACTAGTGCGAAACCGGGCTCTGCCGTTGCGATCGATTTACAGGTCTTGAGACCTTGAGACGAAAGTAAGAAGGGACTTACGCACACAGTAAGTAAAAACAATTAATATGCCTGTAACTTTCCCCCAAATGGGTGTATCTTAAAACTAACCTCACCATTATTTTTCTAATTAAATTCTAGCCCGAAATTATGTATCATATTACCCTATTCCCATTTTAAAAACTTGACCTTAATTCAAAATGGCGGATTTCAAGATGGCTGCCATCAAGGTCATATCTACCATACGACTTCCCCCCAGGACTTATATGTATCCACATGGTTTTTCTTCACTTTTCTTCATTAACGCTCCGTTTACAAAAGGTAGTAAGGGACTTCTGTAGTAATCTGTAATAACCACATCACAACTCATAAAAGTTATTTTTAAAAAAATAGAAAACATGCACCATGGCAAAAATTTGTCATCACAAGTAATGATGCATACATGCCTTCTATCAGCAAAAAAAGTTTCATTGAAATTGGAGCCGGACATTTGAGTGATGTCCCTTGTGGGATGTGATTGAACGTGACGTCAGAACACATCGCCCCCCTTCCCGGAATTTACGGGAATTAGGTGACCTGAGTGAGCACATGTGGTACCAGCTCTCTCCAGCGACCTATCAAGGATCATTGCGTGCATGCCAAGACGTGTCACCGTTTTTATCCATGCCAAAAGTCGACATACTGACAATTAGGTAGGTAGTCATGATGGTCTGGCTGATGTGTGCGTATATTTTAACTCGTACATTTTGTCTCGACTCGAATTTCGAGACGTCTCGACTCGAATTCGAGTCGAGTCGAGACAGAGACTGTCGAGTCGAGACACGAGTCGAGACAGAAACATATTTCCGTACTGATTTCTGTAGTAAGCAAGAGGATTCCGTATATTTGTATATACAATATACCGCTGTCCGGAGAACGGATTTTTCTCAGTGTACATGTCCCCTTCATCCCCCTGGATTTGCGCCAGTGAACTCTAGTACAAATAACTTGATTTTCATGAAACCATTGCTAATGTTTTCTTTCAAGCTTCTCAATGCTTTTGGGTGACATTACGCAATGGAAGATGGAGCCGGAGTTGGTGATCCACTACAAATGTAAGATTATGTTTCGTGCTAATCTCCGTTAAGACGATAATAATAATAATAATAATAATAATAATAATAATAATAATAATAATAATAATAATAATAATAATAATAATAATAGCCTCTAATAATAACTCTTGAAAAGGAATGTTCGCTCTCTTCTACTATACACAAGACCACTACTAAAAGGAAAAAAAGGAGAAGAATATCTTGAATCCTATTCTGAATGGCTGTTTCATTCATCTCACTGACAAGGTCGTAACAATCGGCAGTGTAAATGATGCAACGGTACTGTAAATGATCCTGAGTGATCACTCGTCCCAATTTTGTCGGGACAGTCCCGATTTCGGAGAAAATGTTACCGTCAGGAGTTCGAAATACCATAACTTGTGTCATGCACAGTGGTGCCAACTCGAGTGAAATTTCGCATATCAATGGAAAATCAGTCCACAATTTACTTATGTGGAGGCAAAGGGAAAAAACACCTTAGAAAAGCTGAAAAACTTGGGAAAAGGCTGGGAATTTTTAATGTTTTGGAAGAAAAAAATATACCCTACTTGTTTACAGGACCTCCGTATTTTTTGATTGACGGTTGGGTTGAGACAACTTAAATTGTTACTCAACAATTAGTAACATTAGTGACTTCAATGGTGATTTCAAATTTAGAAAGCTCCTTAAACTGGTATTGTGCCATCTGCATTCCACTGCGAAAGCTCAAAGAATATTTCCTGCTTTAAATGTCGTTAAAAGATATTTCAAAAGAACTAAGAGATGACTCAGTACATACAGTTTGTGTGGTTAGATCCTCATTTCAGGCAGAAAATATTAACTATACATACACAAGTCCTGGAGATCCGGATCCCCTTCTACCAGAAATATCAATTTTTTCTGTAAATTTAGCCTAATTTTAAGGCTAATTTAATAAATTTTAATATAATTTATTTTTATACTGAATTTCAGCACCGCGAAATAAATTCCTGCGTATGTCTCTGACTGTACAATATTTCATATTACGAGACGACATCTAGACCTTTACAACAAACAAGATTTATACAAATTGTGCGATCGCAAGGAATGTAAACGTCAGAGGAATCTTATTGGTAATTGTCATCATATTATGTAATTAGTATAAAATTGAAGTTGTAATTTCAAATGTATTTTAATTAACTAGACATGTACACTCATGTCCAAAATTATTGTCGCATGTCTATAAATATGTTTTTGTAGGAATATAATTTGATAACGAATTCGCCCGGTATTTCTTATAATGTTAGGATGTGTATAATCGGCAAAGACATGTATGTGGAAAATTTCATGTCAAAACAGCAGTAAATAAGAACAATAAAATGAAAATAAAACTTTCTTGTCCATTTAGCAACATTTTCTTTTATTCATTCTAATTTTCGTATTTATAATTATTTTCCTATGAAATTGACCACAAATATACATTTCCCGTTTTACACTTTCTCGACCGAGTGTCTCCACCGGGAATCGAACCCGGGACCGCTCGCACCGAAGGCGAGCGCGTTAACGACTACGCTACGCGGGGCCACTGACTTTTTATGATGACATGTTATTGATTGAAGTATTGTTATGTTGTTAATAGTTCTGCATTTTAGTAGCATAATCTTTCTCTCTCCCTATACCCTATAGAACCCTGAGATTCAATGCCGCTTTACAAAAGCTTTCCATTGACTTCTGCCCTTAGCTAACTGGATCCAGTTTCTAGTTTCTATTCCTATTTCTGCGAGATCCATCTTGATATTGTCCTCCAATCTACGCCTAGGTTTTCCTAATGGCCGTTTTTCGATTGGATTTCCAGTTACAACTTTGAAAGTGTTCCTACTTTCTTTCATCCTAGCTACATGCCCTGCCTACCTGAGCCTCCTAGACTTGATGGCCATAACAATGTTAGATAAACGTATAAATTGTGTAGTTCCTCGTTATGAAATTTCCGCCATTCCCCATTCCCGTTCCTCTTGGTTTCGAATATTCGTTTCGGGATTTTTTTTTTTTCAAATACTTTCAGTATTCGTTCTTTCCTCAGAGTAAGCGACCATATTTCGCAACCGTACAGCGCAACATGCATGATTATCAGTTTATATATTTTAAGCTTCAAATTCCTCAAAAGAATTCATGATGTCAAAAGATCAATAACGCAATAGAACTAATAATTTTATAATTACACCAACTTTTTTTAAAAGTTCTTTTGTCACACCAAATATCACTAAAATATTTCTCTTTTTTTTTTTTTTTTTCCTTAACCTGTGCAAGGTGAGTGGTGGCTCTTAATGTTACTCTTAATAATTCAGTGATTGTAAAATGGAAATAGATTAGATTACTTTAACCCTTTAACTGGCACAGTTTTCTGGAAATATCTACTACGGCAGAAGTAGTACTACGTCGTTGCCACAAAGACCGTAGAACTATGAAACAATGATGTATGTTTCACGCAAACAACAATAGCACACATCAATAAACAAAAAACGTTACAAAGACGTCCCCACCTCACCAAGACGTTAGCTACTGTTTTGAAATGCAGTTTCTGTTTCTTTTGTTACACCAGCAGCAATGTTCTTCTTATGAGCAACAATGTGCCATCTCTTATTCCAAAAGCCAATGTCATTTGCACTTTATCGGCATTCAGAACCATCTATTGATTTATTTATAATTTAAGTGTATGAAGAAAAGTTTCCAAGAGGGACCTTCGTCATTGCCACTGAACAGTAGTGACTTTTTAGTCAAGACGAAGTACTACATCGTAGTAGAGACCTGCACGGGCCGGGCCTGGCCCGAGGCCCGAAGCCCGGCCCGGCCCGCGGCCGCGCTTGGGCGGGACGACTCTGTTATTTCTTTGGGCCGGGCCGGGCTTGGGCGGGCTGACACTGTTATTTCTTTGGGCCGGGCCGGGCTTGGGCTGGCCGACACTGATTTCTCTTCAGGTCGGGCTGGGCTGGGGTTGATCAATTGCAATTCTTTAATAATTATTGACTTTCGTTAAACGATAATTGGAATAAAGCCAAACGTTGAAGAAGTGTGTCCGTGAAAAATGTTACAAAGAATGCAATAGCTATTTACAGTTTGTGTTGCTTAGCGGCTCCACTTTCACTATAGAGGATTGCAGGCATTATGCGGTAAATCGAGCTCTGACCTTGACCTTCACTGAACTCAAAATATAACAAGAAGGGGTGGGAATGTTTTGCCTGTCGCTAAACAATATTGCCATCTTCACTTTATGCTAAAAATCAATTAAGTTAGATTTTTGTTACAGGGAATGGAGTTTTTGTTCTCTCGATGACAGGCAAAGATCTAGGAGGCAATGGTACCATTCGGGAGGCAAGCGTCAGGTTGTAAACCAGAGTTTAGTAAATGTTTCTGAGGTTAGGTCAAATTTAGTACTAAATTTTGAGAAAGATTGGGGCTAGAGCTAATTTTTAAAAAAAAATTGTCGGGCCAAAAACTTTTAAAATTTATCGGGCCCGGGCCGGGCTTGGGCCAAGAATTTTAAAAAACTTATCGGGCCGGGCCGGGCTCGGGCCGAAAATCTCCAAAACTTTTCGGGCCCGGGCTGGGCCGGGCCTAGGTACGTTCGGGCTGGATTGGGCTCGGGCCGAAACATTCGGCCCGTGCAGGTCTCTACATCGTAGCTATTTCCACTGCACATATGCCAATAAATCAAGTTATATTGCAGTCAGAACTGAAATATTTATTTAAGAAATTTGAATGAAATTGTAATAGTTGTGTGCATCAAATTTCGAAGAAAACTCAACCCAAGAGTAAATTAGCCCTTGTGGATTTTTCATTACAAATGAGTTTAGAAATATTCTAGGGTTGTGATTGAAACATCTATAACTCGACAATTTTCAAACCAAGATGCGCAGATCGCTGCGGAGCACTTCGTATTCCACCACCCTCCCCACTGCTCTTCCATCCACTGATCTGGCCTTGAAAGTACCAGTGATACTAACTCAGCAAACTTATGCTTCAACAAATATCACCTGCTAAAATAAATGACAAATATTACCGTGTAGCCTTATACCTACAGTATCGACTCGTAATTCTCATATCAGTGGTCCATTTCATTTAATCCCGCTTTTGAAAATGCGTTGCGGTGGTAGCTCTTCGTATTCTACGGTAGTATATTCTGCGTATGTTCGTTATTAAGCTTTATAACGAAGAGAAACCAAAAGGCGAATGACTTAATTTTCTGGATTCCACATTAAAGACTGAACTGACAGCCGAGCCTACTAGAACATTACGATACTGAACCAGGGGCAAATACAGAACGGGGGGCGCATCTTTCTGAAAGGGAAATATTTCTGTCTTACTTGAATGAGACGAGTTGACAAAAGTATTTTTGTCAATATAAGACAACAAATAAGCTGCTTTCAGTCTATTGTTAGTACAAACTATGTCTCAAGTGTTATAATGTTTAACATTTTGCGCCCCCCATCCTTCTGAGTAAGAATGAATAATTATTCAACTTCCAAGGCCGAAGATACAACTTGTGTTAAAAAAAAAAAAAAAAAAAAAAAACTATAACAACTGATAACTAGTAGAGAAAACTTTGTTCAACGATTTCTTTTATTTCAGCTAGTTCCTCTTCCAGAAGTGCGGATCAAAATATTTGGCATAGTTGCAATTAAAATATTTGATTTAATTATCACCCTAGTTATACGTTCGAGGTCCCAAAGGTCATGTGGGCCCCCTATTGTATTTATGAATATACATTATTTGGCATAATTTGAATGCAATTTGTCTTAAAATCCTCATGTATATACCTTCTGCATCTGAATGCCACCCCCCCCAACTTTACAGAGAAATCGGCGCCCTTGGGTCGAGCCTAAATGCTAACTCGAGTCGGGTCTCACATATTTCTAACTCGAGTCGGGCCTCACATTATTAATTCACGGGCCCGGCCTGAGATGAAACCTACATTCACGCATCACATTCAGTACCGGCGTGTTGGCAAAGTAAGAGTGAAATAGGTGCAACAGAAACTGTTGGAAAAGGGCCACGTCTTATTATTGTCCATGCAGGAGGAGAATTTGGGTTTGTTGATAATGCTCTATTATTCTTCAAATCTAAGCAAAAAAGTGGAGATTATCATGATGACATGAACAGTAGAAATTTTTCAAAATGGATCGGTGAAAAACTACTTCCTAATCTTCCCGAAAACAGCGTTGTTGTCGTTGATAATGCCAGTTATCACAATGTTCAAATCAATAAAAGACTATCTATGTCTTCACTTAAAAGCGACATGATACAGTGGCTATCAGCGACAGACAAACCTATAAACGAAACCGAAATTGAAGCGGAGAATAGAGTAAATACATTGTGAAGAATGAACAAAAGACAATTTTTCTTAAGAATTCAAAATGTACCTTATGTGAAACAATACGCGATTGACAAGAAATTTATAAACACGAGGCACACTATAATAAGACTTCCACCTTACCACGCAGACTTAAATCCTATTGAACTTGTGGTGGTGGTGGGGGATCAAGAGCAAAGCAAGGCAATGCATTTCCGATTCACTGGGTGAAAAGAAAGTTATTTAATGAATATTCACCACAGAAATGGGTAAAATGTTGTGAACACGTGAAAAAAATTGAAGATTCTTACTTTGAAAGAGACGGGCTTATGGGTGAGCGTGTAGATGAACTGATAATTAGATTTGGTGAAACCGATACAGACTCAGATTCATCGGCCGATACATACTCAGATGAGTGGGAGAGTGAAACTGAAGGAGAAATGGAAAACATTTAGAAGGTGATTTCTGTTATCATTTATTTATTTATTTTTCATTAAGATTCATTGCGAACTTTTCCACCTTTTAATTCATATATTACGTTGGTAAGGAATACCCCTAATCATACTTAATTCATTTAATATTCAAAGAGAAAATATTAAAATGCATTAAAAATTTAGTGCAGTCAATATACAGCATTTACACTCAAATGTCGTAGAAAATCCTCAGACCATTCCGCTCCCTCCAGATTGCAACACTGCAAAACATCATCATCGCGGAGAAGGGAGTGGGGAAATGTAGGATTAGGTGCGCAACAACTAGGCTGCAGCGTTCTGTTTACAAACTTTTTCACTTATACTTATGAAATATCAACAAAAATAGATTGTGCAGTTTTTGAGGAAATCGTCGAAAATAAGTAAATAAATAAATAAAAAACATAAACGCATTATCTGAGCACTCTTGTAGATTTCGTCAGAAGAAATGATTTACCAAATATTATAAAGTAGTTAATGAAATATTTATTAATGAAATATGAACAAAATTGCATGAGCAGTGTTTCTGAAAACTGTCCAAAATAAAAGTTACACACACACACACACACACACACACACACACACACACACACACACACACAGAGAGAGAGAGAGAGAGAGAGAGAGAATAAACTAACCCTTGTTGATCTTTCCAGGAGAAATAACATAAGCCACTTGATTGGGTTATTAATTGAGATGCAAAAAAGCCGGCTTTTTTGAATCGATGGTTTTTTTCACATAAAAAGCCGGCTTTTTTAGGAAAAAAAACGAGAATTTTGGAAATTTTGGCTTTTTTCATTTTCATGATTTTTCTATCTAAATAGCTTTCTTATAGTATATTCTATAGTTAGATAAGAATTCCATGGCCTAAATGCGATATTTCGCTCTGAAATTCACCATCAAGATGGATGGAGCACATGTTTTACGAATTAAAGCTAACATGAAGAATGTAGTATTTGAGGGCAATTTTAGAGGCTATTTAACTTTATTTTAACTTTTGAGTTTTCGACATCTTTTTTCTTCTCTAGATCATTTTAGTTTGTCATCCGTGTTTCATTTCTAAGAGCTTTTAGTACTCTAGCTTCTAGCGCAAAAGTTAAACTTGCCCGTTTTTCTATTTATCCGTCAAAGCGTACGTTTTTCAACATATCCGTCAAGCCGTACTTCTACATTTCTGTTATACTGTAGCTGTGAAGTGATTTAGCAATAATTTTCCGGACACAACCTTGAATACCAATTTAATCAGTAGCGGATTTAGAAAAGTACTTTAGGGGGGGGGGGTCTGATTGTTTCGTTTCCAAAAAGTCCTAATTTTATTTGGGAGGTGCTTGAAGTTTATGAGTAAAGGCATAACTAATAGATATTTCGTTTGTTGCAGACATTCCGTAACTTTGGGGAACGGGCTTCAGTCCGAAAGACCGCCCCCTAACCTTCGCAAAACCGTCACTGCTGGTAATTAGTAATAATAACGATTTAAAAACAATAAGAAAGGAAGTCGACCAACTCACAGTACACGCACTATTTCTACATTCACAGATGGAATGAAGAAAAGCTTTGTCAGAATGGTCGAATGCTGGTTGAATCCCGGACTTAACGTTAGAAGCGCAAAAGCTAATCACTCAGTCATGTTTGTTGTGCAGTTGTATTTAGCTTAACTTAAATATATTCCGTAGTCCTTTTTTGGGGGGTGGAGTTCCGTAATGATATGTTGAATCCCTCTTGTTAAAAATTCAGAAAACTTGAGGATTGGGTAAACCGTGATGGTGGTTATATAAAACTTAACTGTAGAATTTCAAGAATATAAAGAACCAAAAGCTCTGGATGTGCAGCCTTTGAATGTATCATGTAAATCTAAGTATTTCTCTTATGTTTTATTTTAATTTTATTTTGTTTCAAAAAGAGGGTTGGAATATTTTGAAGTAAAAATAATACATACTATTTTGCTAGTTATTTGTGTATTTTTTTAAAAAGAAGTGTTTACTTTTAGGGTTGGCTGGTTTACACCAACTTTTTTTTTAATAACTGGTTTAAACCAAATAAATAAAAAGAATGAAAAATGCGAATCGTGTGAACTTCATGGTGACGTTTTCAGATATCAAACCATCTGCATTAGTTTTATTTCCTTTTCACCTTTTAATCAAAGTGTCCCATGTTCAATTCTCGGTCGAACCACAACCCTTCTTTCATGCGTAAACCAAGTAGCGGTTCGGATGTTAGTTTAAGAGAAAGTCTTCTCCTTGATAACCTCGGTATTTCGTAAGGATGTTAAGCCTAAACATGCGAAACGAAACCAAATTGTATATTTCTGCATGCCTAAATGCCTGCTGTTTTATAAAGAAGCCAAGATTGCTTAAATATATTGATAGAAATTGGCAAAATTTATCGATTGTCTACGTAGCTTCCAACATTAGCTTGGATTGGACTTTCAATGATATGTACGTACTAAATTTGTAATTTAATACCTCAGTTTTAGCGTACTGATTATGATACGTTGACCTTTAAATTTTACATGCAAAGCAATAACAGGATTTTCCCGTTATTGTCTTACATTTCAAGTAATGACGGGATTTTCCCGATGGCTAGGGCGGGAGATTCTCAATTTAAGAAATTTACTGACCGGACTTCTTTAAGCTTATGGGAGTTCTTCCGGCATAACCCCTCTGTTGCATAATAACACCAAGGCGAAACAAACTTATTTCTGTGAATATGTAATAAAAATACATAAAGCAAAAAATCTAAATCAAAAAAGCCTGGATTAAACCAAAAAAGCCTGGTTTAAACATCCCCCAAAAAACGGGTTTTTGGCATTTTCAAAAACAACCATAGTTCTTGTCAACTCTGCTTACTTTTGTATATAGGGGGTTTAAAAAATTCTTATTATATACATTGGTTAATCCTGTGGAATTCATAATGTAAATATGTTGAAGAAAAATTGTTTGAAATATCTTTTCGAAATTCATAGTTTATTATCGAAGTTTTATATTATTATCAGCATCAACTATAACGAAATACTTTGGATAGATTATTAATTACCTGTACCTTGGGCAGAAAGTGCTCATACATGTGCACTATACTTAATAGAATGTTAATTTAATATTAACAAAAGAAGAATGTTTTTAATATCTGTAAGAGATATAGATAGTGTTATGTAGTTACTTGCTATGTAATTGTTTATGGATACCTAATCATCTTGTATGTGTGCATGACAATTTGAATGAAAATACATAAAAGTGTATCAACTAATAAACCATTTGATACCGTTCATCGACTTTATAATTTTGATAGAAAAGGTGAGAATAATAATATGTATAATTATTAAAGATATTTTTACATGCAAACTATTACTACCACTCGAGATTCCTATATCATCGATCGAACCAGGTTAACGACTACCCTTGGTGAGTCGTTATAAAAATTTTGGTTTACCTCACCCGGGACTTGCTGTAAATTCATATCCCGAAGCAAAGTAAGGGTGAATTTACTTTTGTAATAAAGTTAATGAATACAAATTTCACCAGACTAAGAAGTGGTAGAATAATTATAAGAAAAATGAACGGTGAGGCAATTGAGAAAGAATCCAATAATAGTGACGACGGTGAACATAGTGTAGCACCAGGAATGACATCAGAAGACCGAATCTTGCTAGCCTTACAGCGACAATTGATTCAGATGTCTACCGAATTAAAGCAGACGATAGAGCAGAAGTCCGAAGAATCCAACAAGCAATGCGAAGAATTGAAGCAGACGATAGAGCAGAAGTCCGAAGAATCCAACAGGCAATGCGAAGAATTGAAGCAGACGATAGAGCATAAATCCGATGAATCTAACAAGCAATATGAGGAATTAAGTAGACGAATGGAACAGAAGTCAGATGAAACGAAACAGTCAATTGTCCAGGCGATGAATGACATCACCTCGCAGTTCGAGGAAAAGTTAAAAAGAATATTCGAGGATTGTCAGGATAAGCACAACCACCAAATCCAAGAAATCAGTGGTGTAAAAAAGGATTTAGAAGTAATAGAATCTTCTGTTCAACAGCAAAAGATTCAGGTCATCAATAATTCTAACAACATACGTGCAAATACGCAATTGATAGCTACTCTACAGGAAGAAATTAGAACGCTACAGGTTAAGGACAACACATACCACAATAATATGGGTAGTGATCGCTTGGAGTTTCCCCAATCACCAGAGATGGCTTCGCCTTCACCTGTGTCTGATGAGGATATTATTTTGGAAGAAATTCATCCGAAGAGGACAGATGGGCGGAAAAGGGATGGTGCAACGACACATCATGTCATGGATAGGAATTGTCAGCCAATAAGTACACGGAATGATAAAAGGAATGTAAAGTTAAGTGTTAAGATGAGTGAAATACGGGCTATGAGTAAATTCAGTGGTAAATGTAATGAGAACGCTACTTCTTTCCTGGAAAAATTTCAGGACGAATGCAATATAATGTGTATAGATAGATCACAATATATGAAATTAATCCCTCATGTATTACTCCCACCATGTTCTTTATGGTTTAAAGCAGTACGTGATCACATCAATACATATGAAGAATTTAAGGCGGCTCTGATCGCCAATTATGAAAATGACTTTTTGCTTGCAAATCGAGATGCCACCATTAGAAATCAACATTTCAATCCTCGTTTGCACAAATCTGTTGTTGAGTTTGTTGTAAACACATACAACGAATTAAAAGTCGTAAATCCCTTGCAATCGGAATCTAGAATAATAGCATCGATTCGAAATTTGCTCCCATTTAAGTTACAACAGATCTTGTTTTCTACACAGTGTATGAGTTTCAATCATTTATTAATGCTTGTCCAATGCTATGAAACTCAATACCATGCTATGAATCAACAAGCAGGAGTAGGTAAAAGTAAAAATAATTCAGATCATTTTGTACCTGTTCGGAATCTAAATATCCGAAGTGTGAATGATACGGAACACAACCTAAGCCGAGTAAATTCTAGCAATCAAAACGAGCAAAATAGGCAAAGTTACGTAGGGAATACGCCTAACCTAATTAATCGCGGTAATCCTGATGTCAGATCACCCAACAGAAGTAGACATAAAAACAATCGAAATATAGGGCGAAATTACAGGAATACAACAAGCTACATGGATAGACGTAATTGGAGGTCAAGAGATGGCACTTCGTATCAAAATCAGAATCACGATGAAATACATGTACAACATATTGTGGAACCTAATCATGATTGTGCAGTACAATGTACTTTATTAGAATCATATGCAAGTACGAATGTAAGCTGATTACCGTTAATGAAATTAGGTTAAACCCATATCAGTTATAGATTCTTGTGAACTTTTATTTTTAAGTTTATGTGTTAATATCGATAATGAAAACAATTCTTATAACTTCGCTATACAGACAATATGAGGAATTATAATTCGATTCATAATTGATTAAAAACAAAGATTATTTATATTAGATTGATTTGTGTTGAAAACTTAACTGCCAAAGAATATGTTAAGTATAAAATTCATTCTATTAAGTTAATTATTCAACGACTGTCTTGAATGAGATTCTTCTATATTTTGGTGCCTTATTGATCCAATGTTTATTTTAAAATATCACCTAATATAATTATTATATAATGCGCCCTGGATAATGGTAACTCATGTTTGTTTCTTACGATTTTGACTTCGCACCCTTCAAAGATTAAATAAATAGGCGACGACGTTTTAATAATAAAATATAATAATAATGTAATGAAGGATAATGAAATAAATATAATTAATGTAATAAAAGATAAGTATTAATGAAGTGAAAGATTTGTTATAAATGTATCTATATCTATGATATGTAATGAAGATACATACGAGGGGCGATCAAAATGTGATGGGCATAAGTAATGTAAGACCATTATTGTAAACGGACCAGTGGTTCTTGAAGATAAAAGCCTAGCTTGCTTATGACTTTTATATTCAGTCCAATTGTCGGGCGACATTTTATATAACGAAATACTTTGGATAGATTATTAATTACCTGTACCTTGGGCAGAAAGTGCTCATACATGTGCACTATACTTAATAGAATGTTAATTTAATATTAACAAAAGAAGAATGTTTTTAATATCTGTAAGAGATATAGATAGTGTTATGTAGTTACTTGCTATGTAATTGTTTATGGATACCTAATCATCTTGTATGTGTGCATGACAATTTGAATGAAAATACATAAAAGTGTATCAACTAATAAACCATTTGATACCGTTCATCGACTTTATAATTTTGATAGAAAAGGTGAGAATAATAATATGTATAATTATTAAAGATATTTTTACATGCAAACTATTACTACCACTCGAGATTCCTATATCATCGATCGAACCAGGTTAACGACTACCCTTGGTGAGTCGTTATACAACCACTAATTAAATGACTTTTTGTGTTATAGAGATGCGAAACAAATAGTCAGGTTCACTATGTAATTTCGCCGGAAATTGTTGGAGAGTATGAAAAGTGTACATTTTCTGAAAGCTTATAGTATAACCAACAAGCAAAACAATGTTTCCATTTTCTACGACTCCTACGTGGGCGCCATCTTGGATTTTACAAAATGGCTGACGTAAAAACAATTTTTATTAATATCTGAGCTTCTAAACAACATAAAAATATAATTTTGACAGATAAACATGCATTTTCCGGACTAGGGAATCCAATGATATCAAAATAAATTATCTAAATTAAGCGACAAACTATGTTGATTTATATTAAATGGCTTTTTATACAAATTTCCTGACACCAACAACATAGGGTTTAATATTTTTAATTTTATACCAACTACAGAGTCTTCACAATTCATCGTCGTCATTGTCATCATCAGTTTCATACTGTTTTGTGTCCTCATCATTTGTACACTCACTGCCGCACTGCCAAATATCGGTTCATGATAACGTAGGCTTATTTGCTCTGCAAGGACACCTTGCAGAAGAACAGTCTTTTTTGCATTGACAATTAATCATCTCAATTATTGCCTTTGGAGCTGGAAGAATATCTGTCCTGGTAGGTTTCAGCTGGCCATCCAAATCTTTGTGATAGCCATTCTTCGTGGGATCCAGCTGATGATCTTGCATAGCGATGTTAGCCTGTCCCCACACCCTGGCTTGGATGTGGACTCTGAGGACATGCTGTTTGAGAGCTCCTAGTGTGGGAGGTAGCTTGTCATTTTCTGCCATATGCTTGCAAAATAGATGCCATCGCAGTTCGATGATATTGTCGATATAGATGCCTTTGGGGCAATAAGCTACACAGACGAAGCTAGCAAGACTTGACAACATGATATCGGACACTTCTGCTTCTGTTGAAAGCATCTGCAGAGAACTGATTACATCTGGGTTTGCTTTTATGAAAGCTTGCAGCCAGGTTGCTTTACCTATACGAGAGAACCGTCCAGTGTTGTCGGCTCCAGTGAATGCATGGAAAGCTGGCAAAGCCTTTGCTCTTTCCGGCCCTAGGGCTCTCCTTATTTTCTCTATGTCGATTATTCCAGAGACTATTGAAATTGACGTATTCTTCAGCATGAGGTCATAGTTAGCTATAACTAACACCAGGACATCAGTACCTGGGGAAAAGAAAACCATCTTTGCATCCGGCGAGTTTCGTTGTGTTGCCAGGACAGCTTGGTAGATCAACAGTGTGTCTGCTTCTTCATGATTGTTGTCGTCGAAAACTAAATCTTTGTTGCTCCTGGTGCGCCCTGAAGAAGAAGTAGTGATTTTGTTTTTGTGAGGAACTATTGTACTCTAGAATCTTAGCAGCAAGATAGTTTGTCAGGTCTGCCTTTGTCTTGTCATGTGAAAGAAGCCTGTTCATTGGGATGTGTTTAATGTTTGTGTCATCTCTGATCTGATACTGAATTGGTGCTTTTCCTTGCCTTCTTCTATCCCTAGTAGCACCTTTGAGAGAATCTTCTCTGTATGTATCAAACACAAGGATGATTTCATCATAATTTCCCACGAGAGATATAAGCCTGCTATTGAAGGAAGCACCGAGATCTTTGACCGTCGCCATCGTTGCTGGTTTTTTGGCCATCTTCTGAAGAAGAACCATCATCTACCAGGGCGATTCTACGACTTGGAGCATCTGATGTTGTGTCCATCCAATCCTCTGGGTGCACATCTTCCTTTAATGTTTCTGCTGTTGCCAAATTGTTGAGGAGACTGATCAGTTTTGACTAGTCAAGGCATGGCAAGATTGTACCATCTGGAGCAAAAAGAGCTCTTGGTGTCACAGTGAATTCGTAGTTCCCAATGGCCTCTTTCTGATTAATGTCTCTGGTGGACTTGCCAAGACCATCATTCTGCCTTATAAGTTCCTGGTCTCCTGTAGATCCACAGTCTTGTCTCGGAGTTGTACTTTGGTTTTCTTATTTGCCGACATAAACATCTTGTTGTTCTCCTTCTTTACTGGTGCCCATAGACTAACATCCCCATTGATTCGCTCCGACACGTATTCTTCGTACAGCTTTTGGCCATTCTCATCTGCATTCACGATCATTTTTACATACTCATCAGGGATGAAGGTATGAGTGATAATATTGTACGACTTGTCACCTACAGCAGCAAATGGGTTTCCGTGTTTCAAAATTGCTTCCTTTATCTTGTCTATAACATGATGATGCTTCTTGACTGTACTTGGCCCAAATTCATGATGCTCTCTGGTTTTATCACTGTCTAAATCAAACTGACTCGTAAACTCATTTTCAACACGGGAGAGTTCAGGTGTAACCATGAAGAATCTCTGTCGAGCATTGGCATTGTTCGAGATGCCGACAATTCCAGAATGAAATTTCATGAGCTTGTTCAGATGCTCGCATGCATGGTCCGCCCCGATGGATACAAAGGGGATATCATTTTTCGTCACTGAAATGTTACCTGCTTTCAGTTCTGCCCATGTTTGAGGGTGATTGCTTCTAATGTCCGTGATGTATCTTGGCCAGAGTCGTTTGTATTTGATCCGGTCAAATGCAAAGAAGAGTTTGCTGAGCTGCTCTCCAGCTTGAAGATGAAGCTCAAGATCTGCATTCCGAGTTGCAGCGACAAACATAAGAATTGTTTCCACTCGCTGTAGGTAGTTCATCATTAATTTGAACATTGCATTTTTGGATCTCTGTTTCACCCACGTATGGAACTGTGTGCTTAAATCACTAGTGAAGATGGCCTCAAGTAGTGTGTTGTTTGCTTGTTTCATGGACTCACTTTTTGTGTTCTTGTTCCTCTCAGAATAGGCAGCTTCAACTCTCTCTGTTGCCATCAAACACACCTGCTTTAGCTTCGGATTATCAATGAAGAATTCATCCAGCAACATTTCATACAGAGCAATATATGTACACGTATGAGCACGAAGAGTACACTTGTAATGGGTACATTTCAAGATTTGCCTTGTTGTTGCAGACCCATACACATCAGCTTCTATCCACGCATCATCAATACCTGAGCTCTCTATAGAGGTGCCCAGAGCACGTAGGACAGCCATAACAGCATGTAGCTCTCCCAGTCGCGGGACAACTGTGTGTTTCAGGTCAGGTCTGGCATCCAGCAGTTGGACCACCTTCTCATACAGAGCCATGTCAAATGAAATGACAGTAGGATGATCTTCACCAACAGTCAACTTCCTCAGTTCACTCGCTTGCATGATCACAGTCAGTAGCGTTGACCACTCGTGTGCCAGCTCTGGTAGCAGTGGTAGGGCTCCGACGTGGGTAAGTTGCTTGCTTTCCAACAACATTGAGTTGTATCCTGCCCACCCGGGAATAATGCTAAATGCTTTCTCTTGCTTCAATCTGGACATAGCAATAGCAACAATCCATCCAAATTGTGATTGTTGGTAGGAACCTGATATATTCTGGCTTATGACAAAGTGTTCTGTTCTCGGGGTGTGCCGTGCTTTTGGCTTGTCACAGTGCATTAAAGGTACATGGTATGGAATGACAAATAAAGTGTGGGCATCAGTTATCTTCAAGGGTGGTGCAACAGATTCTCCAAGAACATCTGATTTCTGATATACAGCAGTTATAGTTCCATGTGTTGTTCCTTTCCCATCAGGAGTGTCCTCTGCAAAATCTGTGTTATCGACTGTAAAGAACACAAAGTCACCCTTCTTTAAGAATGGTGGTACATACACACCTTCTAACTGTCGCGTGTTTTCTACAACAGCATTGGCCAAAGCAGTTTCCAAAAGTAGGGAACGGCCATAAGGAACAGAGTACCAATGTGAATTGAGAAGATTCATCTACTTCTTATCGCGGGTGTTCTGATAAACGGTCAGCGACAGTCCCAGGACCTGTGGGTTTTCTCGTGCATGGGGTTGTTTGAACAATGATGATTCGTTTATTGGCTTGTAGTTGGCCTGACGCTTCGATTTTAATTCATACATGATATTTTGACTCAAAGTCAGTGCTGCTCGGTCAACAGCGTTGGTCCTCCTTTCAGTTTTAAGGCTATCAATCGGTCCTGTGATGATCCATCGGATCGCGGTGTACAATTCGGCTGGAACATCATGTATGTCACTGGTGACCTGTATGGTGTTTTTATCCGTGAGTGGCTTTGTAAAGTTTATGATGCTCTTCCTTATCAATTGTGCTGCTTCGTAGATTTTCTGCATGTTGTCTGCATCGTCATTACTATTTTCCAAAGCAGAATGAACCATGAGTTCATCACAGGCCTCTGGGGAATAAAGAACAGCTGATTGCCTTCGGTTTTTTGAAAGACTGGACTTGAGATGTGGCAAGGCATTTATAATCATTTCTTTGAGCCATTTTCTAGTGAATGTAGGTTTGTGCTTTTCCAAGCCTTCTGTACCAAGCATATTCACATAAGTGGTTTCGATATCTTGCATAGGTAAGTATGCTATGTTCTGTGTTTGGATGTCAACTACGTTTATCAACTCGAGCAGACTTGCACGCTGTAACAAGGGCTCTTTGCGGTCTGCTCTGCTGGTGCGGCCTTCTCGCTGTCCATGGAAAACATGCTTTGTCCAACAAGATTTGTGGTACCGGACGTCAATTGCATGTGCATCCTCTGGTACAATGCATGTGTTCAGTCTTGTTTTCAGTGTTAAATTATCAGATCTTTTAACAGCTTCTTTTAAAGATTACCCAGCGTTGACTGTCCTCAATTGATAAAGCTTCTCATCTTCATCATTCTGACAAAAGAAACATTTTTCCTTATTCAGTGAGCATGTATGTGACCTGGTGAATGGTGAAGAAGAGTCAGATGTTGATGAACCTGTTTCGTCCGTTTCAAATCTTTCTCTTTTGAATCCCCGTTTCTTGGGCACGTGTCTACCACTTGCTAATGCATGTGCATAACGGTTTCGGGCACGTTGGATTTGGTCGCTGTTAACTGCATTTGAATAGCAACTACGATGGTAGACTGCTTGATGTGTACAGATTGCGTCTTTCTCACTGTAAATTCGTTGATGGGTATCAACGTACTTTCCATCTTGCAAACTGGCCCTCTCTGCTACTACGTCCACAATGCGCTGGTAAGAGTGCATCCGAGGATTTTGCACCAACTTCTCCTTCTCATCAGAGGACTGACACAATATACATAGCTTCCAGTTCACAGGTGATTGACCTTGACAAATTACTTCAGCAGTATGCGGTTCTTCACTCATGTTCAGGACCTGCAATCATAAAAACACAACTTATATATATGATTGCTGTCATAACAATAATATAATATAATTTAAAATCTACAAAACGCTTATTAAAATAAACAAGATTGATTGAACGGTCGTTTTTAGTTTGCGTGATACAACTAAGAATTACATGTTTTAGATCAGATTCACAAATGTTAATCTCCACATGAGCCCTAGCCTGGAAAATGCATGTTTATCTGTCAAAATTATATTTTTATGTTGTTTAGAAGCTCAGATATTAACAAAAATTGTTTTTACGTCAGCCATTTTGTAAAATCCAAGATGGCGTCCACGTAGGACTCGTAGGAAATGGAAACATTGTTTTTCTTATTGCTTATACTATAAGCTTTCAAGAAATGTACACTTTTCAGACTCTCCACAAAGTTCCCGCGAAGTTATATATCATGACACAGTGAACTTGACTAAAAGTCTGCTTTATCAATTTAAAGCAGAATTTTGAAAAAAGCCCAAAATTTCCCAAGCAAAAAAGCGAAGCAGAAAAAACCGAGTTTTTTTTCCAAAAAAGCCGGTTTTTTTCCGAGCCCTTGCATCTCTAGTTATTAATGAAATATTCATGTTTATGAAACATGAATAAAATCGTCTCCGTAAATGAGAAAATTACCCGGAGAAACTCATCCCCAAAAATAAACATTGTGAAATTTTAAATAAGAACCCACTTACGCCATAGTGTATAATTATAAAATATGAGTAAAATCAACTCAACTCAAATCAAATGTTTTTTTTTTTTTTAACCTTCCGAAATAAAAGTCACCTCCAGCAGTAAACTATCCCTTGTTTTTTTTTTTTTTTTCAGCAGAAGTGATTACTCTATGTTACGGAGTTATTAATGAAATATTTATTTATGAAATATGAGCAAACTCACTCAAGTCTTTTTTTTTTTTTAAAAAAAAAAAGAAAGAAAAAGAAAATCGTCAAGAAAGAACAGATCCCGAAGAGCAAACTACCCCTTCTTGATTTTTCCTACAAGAATGACTTATACCACATTACAGTATAAGACTGTTAATGGATTATTGATTTATGAAATATGAATAAAATTGTTAGAGCCCTTTTTGAGAAAATTGAAAAATTGCAAATCATTCACTCTTAGCTACTATAGTGCAGTAGCATTATTTCTTCATTAAGTAACAAATTCCTTCCAAAATTTTGTAAATTTGTGGGCCTGTGTTCAATAGAAGCACAGATTAAATCAAATTCTTTGAGTGCCTATTTTCCTATTTTCTAGCAACTGGAAAACAAAGCTGTTTATACTAACACTGACTCGAAAATAATTTATCTTCACTGTTCTTTTGCATTCAGTTCTCAATCTCTTTTTCACTTGTTAGCTCCTGGATGTTCGTTCAGACACACAAAGAATTTCCCACCGAAGTTTTGAATTTAAGGATTTTATCACTTGATTTGTATCCTTCCTAACTCCGCCCTTGCGGCCTTTCTTAAATTCATACTTGAATTTAAAACCATTACTGGTTTCAATTGCACTTGCATTTTATCTGTCACTTCGCCCCCAAACCCCTGCATTTGCTCGCACTTCTCATATCCCTAATATACCTCTAATCTTAAAGGATTTCGAGATATGGCCCTCTTATTATAAAAATGGCAATATTTACACTTTTTACTTCTCGCGTTTTCTTCCCTTGAAAGAGAAACATCAAAAAACGCTGAAACGTATCTCATTTCTTTAAAATTATAAACCTTCTTAATTATTTTCATGACTCGAATCTAGAAAGATTTTGAGATATGGTCATTTTATTTTAACAATTGTAACCTTCACTCTTTTTTCTACCTGCCTAGTTTCTTTCCTTCTAGGAAAAACACAAAATAAACGCTTAATACAGGGTTTTCATAAAGTATGGACGGATTTAATTTGCTTATAATTTACATAAAAATGTTCATATTGAAATCAAATAAAGTTCAAACGGTAGCGGAAGGATTAAATTTTTACCTGTAATCTGCACCAGCTCAGTTCATTCACCGCCACGCCTCCAACTGGGCGCCACTAGGAATCGACTTCTGTGGGCTGTTGATGATGCTTTCCCTTACCCTGCTCACTGTTGCAGGCGATGTTGGCGGCCTCCCACTTCGAGGACGGTCCAGGACGCTTCCTGTCTCCAAGAACTTAGCATGCCACTTTCGGATTGCACTCTCATTTCGGATTCAGCATTTTTTAACTCTTTGGTGAACTTTCGACACACTAGAATTGGTGATTTTAGCTCTGCGTACCACAGAACACATTGCGCTTTCTCTTTCACCGACGCCATCTTTGGACGGTAACAGTGTTGCCAACTAAAAATTTAATCCTTCCGCTACCGTTTGCACTTTATTTGATTTCATTATGAGCATTTTTATGAAAATTATAAGCAAATTAAATCCGTCCAGACTTTATGAAAACCCTGTACTTTAAATGAAAAAATTAAATACCAAATTTCATGTCTGTCTAACTTAACGAATTTCGAGGTATGGCCATCCATTTATAAGAATTGTAACACCCCCTTTTCTTCGCTTGTAGAGCAAATATCGAAAAACGGTGAAACACGTGTCTAATTATTTTAAATGACAAGATCAAATACCGAGTTTCATGTCTTTAACCCTATATAAAGATATCAACCAGTGAGGACTTTTTGATTTACATGTAAAAACTTACCTCCGGCTAGCTGGGGACTTCGACCCAAACCCTCTCTATTTGCTCGGTCTAGGCTTTGCACCCCTCGTATCCGTAACATAGCTATCTCTAAATTTAAGGGATTTCGAGGTATAGCCATCTTGTGATAACAATTGGAATTCCCACTCTATTTTCTTCTCGTCTTTTCTTCTCTTTTAACGAAAACATCAAAAAAGTTTTAACGAAAACATAATCTGAAACACGTTTTTAATTATTTTAAATTAAAATCCCAATTACCAATTTCCATGTTTCTAACCTTAAGGAATTTCGAGATAGTCCATCTTATTTTAACAATTGCAATCTCGACTCTATTTATCTTCCTGACATTTTTCTTTCCTTCTAGGGAAAATACCAAAAAGCGGTAAACTCTCCTTCTTCCAGTCCGTTTCTAAAAATCCTTCCTTAGTGGGGACCTTACATCACAAAACCATATGCCCTGTCCAAATTTCAAGTTTCTAACTTAAGCGGTTGGGACTGGGCGTTGATCAATGTAGTCAGTTAATCAGGATTTCTTCTTATATAGAGAGAAACCCAGGAGTTAGAGGTCTGCACGGGCTCGGGCCTAAGCCTGACCCGGCCCGCGGGCCGAACTCGGGCCTAGAAAGTATATATCACTTCGGGCCCGGGCTGGGCAGTAAATTTTTTTTTTAAATATATAACGATATTTCTCGAGTCTTTTCGGGTCTAACTTTGTAAATATACTGCACAGTGATATTTATTGGACCGTTCTTTCTGGAAAACTTTTAAACCACAACTGCAAAATTAAACCTCTAATTGCTGTAAATAAAAATACAATTTTGCGTTAATTAGTAACTTTCTGTAATTCGGGCTTATTTGATTATCACACAAGCTCGGGCTGGGCTCTGGTCTAAATGCTAAAACATATTTCGGACTCGATTTGGGCCTCACATTATAAATTCACGGGCCGGGCCGTGTCCGGGCTAAAAATTCCGGCCCGTGCAGACCTCTACCAGGAGTTACCAGGAAATCAGCGTAAAACTCGCTGAAAGTATGTGTATTTTTCTTATCTATCACATGTTTAACTAGCAGCTTTCTACATTTCTTCATCCTGTATTTTCTTAAAGAGATTAAACTTAATTTAGAATAATGTATCAGCTATTTTTGTGTTAATACGTTACATAAAGACGCACTCATGTCTGGGGGGCACAGACAATTTAGGATGGACCAAGCTCTTCTGGACTCCCTTGGTTGCAGGCTTAGGATTGTATGATATCAATTGTCTTACTTTCCTTTTATCAGTTGGATATATGATTCACTCTTCACTAGAAAGACATTATATTATTGAGGAAGAAAGACTGCCGTTACATACCCCCCCCCCATTAGCTGTAAGCTTATCTCTGGTGCTTGAGGACCCTAATTCAATCCCCGACTAAGTAAGTTTGTGGTGGACAACATGGTGTTCGTGAGTTTTTTCGGAGTACTTCCGTTTCCTCCCACATTATCATTCCAAAAATTATTCCATAATCATTCACTTACCTTAATCATCTGTCCCTCTTAGTTTAATAGGCATAATTGTGGGACGTTAAACTAAAAGATTTCTATTAGCTGCATGGAGTGTCCTTACATTTTATTTTACAAACGTGGCAACACTGCGAGGCATCTGGAGGCGGCCCTCGGCCTCGCACTCGATGTGGAGATTGTTCTACTTATTATAGAAAATTTAAGTTACCCTGTTATTAATTTTAAGTATGTGAAATTTGTACATTATGAAACCCCAGAACAGTACCTTTGTTTTGATCCCCTTTCGCCATTGTTATAATACAAACAATGATCTATAAGTAAAAATAATTTAAATATTAAAACGATTTAAACAGTTCCAATTGTACAGTATTCATTATCTTACAGACAGCCAGTCATCTTAGGCTGGACACTTGAATATGGAACAGCAAAAACCACTGAAACGAGGCGAAACTCATTACAAATACGTACTTTTGATAATAATTGAAATTTCATGTGTAATTCGTGTGTATTTGTTTTTTTAAAGTCGAAAGAGCTAGTAGGCTGATTTGTTTTGTTTTTATGGTGCAACCAAGGATGAATTCAGGGGGTAGCCCGGGGAGAATCTCCCCCTGAAGAAAATTCATCCCCTCCCGGAGAAACTCCCAAAATTTCAGTCACAAAATGTAGAAATTACTTAACCCAATTATTTGCTTTTCTTTCCGTGCACGTGCAAACGAAATCTGATCTCTCAATATACATATAAATTATGCAGACCCATTCTATATAAATATTAAACATGCAACATCTAAGATAGAATACCAAATAGTCGATAAAACCTGTATTTTTTAACGCCATGACCGAGTTTGTCAACTGTTGAAGAAAGGTTTGTATTTTAGTAGGTACTATACTCTCACCCTATATTATATATTAGTAGGTAGCAGTAGCACAGATTGAGATAGGAAAGGAAAGATAGGGAAGATCTTTCGATCATTCCATATATCTCTGATGTCAGCAGACTTCAGTTCTTGCATTATTTGAAATAGAGCGCCTAAATCCCATTTCTCGCATCGGAAGTGACAGACTTAAATGTGTTTTACGATTGTTAGAGTAAACATACCTTTCATTAACTAAAAATAAGTCAGTTAAAGGGCGAGATTCAGTGGGCATCATTTAGAGAGATCAGGGAGGAACAGTTATCCCTCCTGGGTTAGAGATTTATATAGAATTTATCAATATAATAGTAGTATATAAGTGAAAGATTGCTATTGAAGGTGACGAAGATCCTGCTCAGTGCCGTGCCATGGGGAAGGGGCCAGCGGGGCGCCGAAGTAAGGGGCGCAAAATTCGGGAGAGAAAAAGAAAAGAAAAGAAGGGAAGAAACAAGAGAGGAATGAAACACATGTGGGCATGTTCACATATATAAAATGAAAGGAAAAAAGTAATAAAAAGTACTCAAAATCAAGGAAAAGCAGGGTTTACTTTTTAAAATTTTCTCACCTTTCGCGGCTGGTCTGTCGACCTCACTTATATGTACGGGGATGTCGTCTTATACTCTCGCCCCAAGCGCTGATTTTCCACGACAAAGCACTAATTCTACTGAAGATTTCGTAAACTGGACTATTGCAGTGCAGAAACCAAGACTAATATGCTTGATTTAGAATCAGAAGTGAGAGAAAGAATGATAACTTTTTGTTAAGATATTCTTATGTTTGTTTTAGGACAAAAAATATTTGAGTTAATTTTAATCTTTTTGAAAACTTCTACATTAGTAACAAGTAGTAACTACTGAATATAGGAAATAATAACAAAAATAGCTACTGTAAATAGCAGTTAAAGTTTAATCTAAAATACTTTTGCCGGTCTTTATATAATGTTTTAGATAAAATTAAACGATTGTTTTTTTTTAAATTATAATCTCACATTGAATATTTATCAGCAATTAGTCTCAATATTAGGAAACATGTGCATGCGAAAGGAATTGTTAAATATGCTGCTTTCTTGCAAAAATACAGAAAAACAAGCCTCCCCTCGAGGAGTTCACATTCCCCCCGGGTGAAAATGTCTGAATTCAACACTGGGTGCAACCCATTCATAGCACTCACAAGGAGAGTGCTATTAAGTCATTGCTGCAGCAAGGTATCCCAAGGAGAAAGGGCCTCACAGAATCAACTGGTGAACTATGTATAAAAAAGCAGCTCAAAGGGGAAGTGTACGCAGTTATTGTTTTGGCAAGAGAGTCAAGCTGCAATTGTTATATTTTCAGAATAATTCACTGATTAGGGGGAAGGGGAACAAATATCCTCCAGTTTCTGATAAAGTAGTAGGGGGAACCCACACCAATTGTAAGATGTTTCGGAGAATTTTCGTAAAAGATGAAAAAATATAGACATTTAAATCTTCGACTAAAAAAGGAACTTTATCTGGCTTCTACTGTGCACAGCGCCACCAGTTAAAAAAAATAAAAAAATAAATATAATAAAATGACAAAAAAGAAAGAAAGAAAGAAAAAAAGGAGTAAAAATGGTTCGAAATGTACTTTGAACGACTAGGCCTACTTCAATTCAACCATCTTAGACAGGCCCGTAGCCGGCCCAAAAATATAGGGAAGAGGGCTGGAAGAAGTTAGGTGGGAGAGATTCAACCATGTTATAGTTCAATACCATATTATAGTTCATTTACAAGTCTTCCGTGAAAATTTTAGGGGGAAGTAAAAACTTAGGGGCCCGGCCACTTCTAGACCCCCCGTGGATACGGGTCTGATCTGAGCTGCTGTATTATAATCCAAAGATTTTATTATTGGCCATTCACCAATTCCAATCCCAAGAAAAGAAAAGGAAAAAAGTGTTTTTGTTGTTTCCTAACCAGACTGACATTTTGCAAGGTCAGGAGATATTATGCATGCATTTTGTCACAGGTTAAAACATTCAATAAAAGTCTACAGAGGAGCATAATTGAGCCAACATTCATTCAGTTGATGTTAAAAAAAAAATTTTTTAAAAAAAGGAGAGAAGGAAAGACGTGTGAAGCATTGTTATGCGCAAATTAGAAACAACTGTTTTCTCTTTAGTAGCCAATAAATGGAATCTCTTATCTGATGCCATATGTCAATTCTAGTTGAAGAGAGGTAGTTGCAAAAATTCTGATCAGATAGGTCACATGACCAAGAAGACAGACATACACGGAGGAAGTAAGACTTAAAAAAAAAATGAAATCTTTTACGACCATTGCGGCTGGCAAGCGAATACTAATTGTAGGTCCTGAAATTTCCAGCGGTGTCGTAGAACAGTCGAAGTATATTCAGTCAAAGACGTTTATGTCTAGCAGACCAACCAAGATGTAACAACTCACCAGGGTCGGTCGTAAATTTTAACTTCCCTCCCTCTAGCCTTTTTCGTTAGTCCAAAACCCCCTTGTCCCGCTGGCGTTGTAGCCCCTCTTTCCCCCTAGCTAAGATGGAATTAAGAACCAAACTATGTTAGAGAAGAAAAAGAAAGGAGTCGAAAATAATAAAAAAAGAAAAGAAAACAAAAACATATAAACACATATACTAATAACCTTCTCACATATGAAGAACTTTTGCTTACTTAAAACGTCACTTCATCTATTATATACACTCTACCTAACCCTTCATATGTTCTTTCAGTCTCTCACACACACACACAGAGAAATAAATAGTCACATGTACTCTCAAAATACACTACACATACACACTCACTCTCTCTCTCGTTTTCACCCCTCTCTCTCACACATACTTCGATGTACTTTGTGACTCGCTGTATATATTCTTAGCGCATTGCATGTTGTGAATGCACTTGAGTACGTCCTCTCTCCTCTATCTTACTGCAAGTCAGCTGGTTTTAGAGTGATATACACTGTAAGTGTGTGTGTGAGAGTTGTGTGTGCTCATACTATACATTTGCGCATGCGCAGCTTCGAAAACGAAAAGTGCATGAGACGGAAAAAGATATACCAACTGATAGTTGTTGCAATCAGTGCGAAGTGCATTTTTGTTGCAATTTAATCGTACTTTTTTGTGTTCTCTTTTATATGAATAAATACAAAAAACAAATTACATTTTATAGCCGTTTACTATAGTGCTAGTGTAGAACTGTTGTGATTGTAAAAAATACAAATTTGGTGTGAAAGCGCATTTAACTATTTTTTGTTATTTTTTTCTTCTTAAATCTGCGCTGTGTCAAGACGGCAAAAAAAGAAGTGTATTAGTTACTGTTGAATGTTTAGTACTACGAGCCACAACTTTTAGCATGAAGTGTCACAGCAAGTCTATGAGTAAAAATGCTGTTGCATAAGTGAAGAACACCAGTCCCGTTGCATTTTGCAACGAATCAAGGTAACCCGAGGCGTGAGCGCTGAACTGCAGCCAGAAAAACCAACAGTCAGTGGTGGGTAGTAGGCGGTCAACATCCCACGTGGGGGGATATTTCTGAGTGTAGTGTTGTGTTTATGTTGTGTCCGCGTGTGTGGTTTTTATATATATCATTCGCTTTCCTGCAAGTTTGTGAATGAAATGATGGCTGATAATCAGGACACTAATTTATCTTCACCAGAAACTGTTGTAGGCGTCGACAATTCACCTCCGGAAGGGCTAGAAAATGGTGGACTTGGAACATCCTCTGGTCAAAACGCCCGAACACCTCCAAAGTGTGCGAGGTGCAGGAATCATCGTCTTAAAATTCCCTTGAAAGGACACAAACGTTATTGCAAGTACCGGTTCTGTAATTGCGATAAGTGTTTACTGACTGCTGAGCGGCAGAGGGTGATGGCCCTGCAGACGGCTTTAAGAAGGGCCCAAGCCCAAGACGAAGCTAGAGCCGCTGGACAAATTCCTGGAGCTCAAAGCCCTGTTGATATGGAATCATCAGCAGGTGCTTCTTCAATTCCGGGGCCTTCTTCCTTGTCACGCGAGACTGTTGTTAGTGCCGGTGGCTGTGATTCATCGTCTACTTCCCCGTCGTCCAGCAATGGTGTTGTGGTAGCTGTACCCAGTCGGCTACCGCCTACTGCTAGACCAGTGAAGCTGGGAATCCCCCCGTCAAGTGGGCACCCAGCCATGCCTCCTAATGTAACAGTCGGTGAGTACTGACACTCTTCATTATTTTGTTCAGTATTATGTTATTTAATGTATTATTATGTTTCTACAAGGAATATGATGTTAAAAAAAATTGATTTGATTTTTGATTTTAACATTTCAAGTTAAAGACTCCATAGCCCTCATTACGTACCAATCTTCGCAAAATTTGCGGATCACATCGCAACGCAAAAATTGCAACAATGATGCTATGCCGATTATCGCAAGCTGAACCGCAAATTTTCCTTTTTGTTGACGCAAATTGATACATCGTGGGGCCCGAGAAAGACCAATTTTCGTGGTATATGCGGGGAACATACTGTGTTGGCTTTCAGCAGAATCCACATTAATGCTTCTATGTAAAAAGTCATGATGGTATTTAGCGTTCTGTTCATGCTAACAATCCATTGTGAAGATCAGAAATGAAGAGATATTATAATTTTTTTTCTCATGTGAAACATTACCTTGCTTTTTCGTTAAAGAAACATAGGAACACTATGTTGGAATTTGAAACTTTAGGTAGAGTTTACAATGATATATTTCGGTAATGCTTTTGCGGGGGAGAAGGGAGAAAAAAGTAGGTTCATCAAGCCCAAATATGTTGTGGACAGTCCCAGATTTACGTATAAGCTAAATAAGCTATGCCCCCAAGAAATTTGTCCCCTATAAAGGAAAATACAAATAAATTTTACATTACCAAAACATAAAGACAAATAAAATAAAATCTAGATATAGCAACCGTCGTTTATGTTGTGTATGCTCCTATGACGTAAGTAATAGTTCCCCCCTCCTGCTAGCATACTCCTAGAAATATCACTCCAGGAATATTAGGTTCATAAATTACCATATAGCATATATTCAGAAGGGAAAAAAAAAAACAGCGACGCTTTGTCTTTGACAAGGGACAGTTGGGCAAGAAAGGACCCTATTGCCTTCAATAGCTGAGGATCTCGTCAAATCTCTTTTCTGAAAATTCATAATTTCTGAAAGAAAAACTGATATATTTGAGCATTTTCGGCCACTTCAAATTACGATACGTAGACAGAGTATTAACAAAGATAACCGCTTATCAATTGCTGTAAATATAATTACGTCATTACTACATAGGCTACCGGATGTGGGAAGCAACGAAACATGCATATTTCGCATATTTTTGTAAAATACTTAATTTATCTCTGTTATATATATTAAGTACACCGTATTAGGATTCAGTGTGTTTAGACAGACCTAGTTAATGAAAATGTTAATTACGCATTAAATGTGTACAACGCTAATGCACTTGAGAACCGCCCGTAGATTGTAGTTCACCTTTTTTACACAGGTTAACCCATTTATTGAAGGTTAAGAAAAAGAAAATGTTTATAATAATAATTAAAAAAGAAAGATAATAACTAGTTTGAATGTAGTTTACAAATTGTAAATGATGGGTGCATGTATCGTTTATCTATAAAGATGAAGTTTAGGTTTAGAATTTATTTTGTGATGTTATTTTAAGTAAATAATTAGTGGATGGACAACTCGGTATTTGCAACATTCAAACTGTATTTCTCAACAATTCAATTTATTTATTTACCAGTTCGATATAGAGCTGTTCGAATAAAATTGAAGACCTTGTTGCAAGAAGGAGACAGTTCCAGTTTTACATTTGTTCAGAATTGAAACAAAATATTGTTAAAAATCAACTTATTGTATTCGCGTCTTTCTTTTTTTTGGTAAAGAACGCTTTTATCCCTATAATAGCACCTTTCGTTATGAAAAGATTACAGACGCGAATACAATAAGTTGATTCTCAACAATATTTTGTTTCAATCCTGAACAAATGTAAAATTGGAGCTGTCTCGTTTTTGCACCGAGATCTTCAATTACTGATAATCACAACTACATTCAGGAAAACTGAGATAATCATATCAGTAGAATTAGCACTGAAGCAAATATGACTGAGTTGTTTAATATATATATATATATATATATATATATATATATATATATATCGCAGCAGCACATCGGGTGTTTTGAATGAAGTTTCATAACAACATTTGACAACGACTTTTATGCACTCTGTTTGCATCCTTAAGATTGATTCATTCATTCAGAAAAAATTGAAAGAATTAGAGTATATACCGTAATTTTTTTAAAACAACAGTCAAATTTTTTTTTTTAAAAATGTAAAAAATTATAGTTACTTTTATATAAAATAAAATAGTCACTTTTATTCGGTGTTAATCTTATTTTTTTTAATACTATACTACACACATCACTTTGACTCACTGGCGCAAATCCCAGGGGGATGAGGGGAACATGTCCCCACCAACCTTGGAACTGGGGGACTATCCCCCAATAATCCGATTTGAAATGTGTTTTTTGTGAAAAAATGTGATGATTTGTGTCCGACAGCCACAAAGAAAAGTGAGATGAAATTGATGTCCCCCAGAATAAGCCTTAAATCTGCCCGCCTCCCAATGTTGAAGAAAACTCTGCTCCCTGATCCTCCACTTGTTTTTCAACTTCACAAATATTTTGAGCATCGCTTAACAACCACAACAACAAAAGGAACGGTCTTACTTGCCCCTCCACTCCCCCCCCCCCAATGTTGAAAACAGATTTGCGCCGCTGCTTTGACTGATAACATGTATAGAACTTTACGCTTTTTTTTCATTTACTCTTAATTACATACTACTTCCCCAAAAATGTACACACAATTTATTTGTGATAATTAATGTATTCAGAGTCCCAAAAAATAATATAAAATCCCTATATCCAAAATCCACAGTTGTAATTAAAAAAAATAACCATCAGAAAGAAGAGTAACCGTCAACAACAAACTGAAGAAGGTAAATTTTCCATTGTCTCGGTCGTACCGAAGCCAAAGACTATTATGGACTGCTTTCCTTCTGTGGAAGTTACTTTTCATTCGTTCATTCTAAGCATCGTCAAGTCTCCTTATGAGCTTGTATAGATAGAATTTTCTGGCAAATTATTATTACTTTGAAGGCGCATGTTAACTTTGTCATTTACAAATCACCGAATAACACATTCATCGTTTAGGTACATTATAATCAACTAGTGATATGATGAAATTTTAAAATGAAGTAATCAGTAATTGAAACATTTTAAATCAGTGTAAATTAGCATTAATATATATATCGATTAATTATATTATATTATCGAGATTATATTAATATATATCGATTAATATATATGGTGGATTCTAGATTTACGATGATCGTGACACCGATATTTTTCCAGATTTGTTATGTTTTAGCTTTAAAAAATAACATGACATTTTTTAAAACTTGTAAATTGGATAATAAGACTGGCAAAATTTGATTATGTGGTAATAACTTGTTTCGCTTAATATAAAATTCCGAGCTATCTTGAACATTTCGTTTTGAGTATAAATTGTTATCCCGAGAATATTCGTACAGCACAAAAAGTTCTGAATATAATTTAAAACTTTGAAGTATTAAGTTGTGTTATATGAGGCTGAGTACATAAGTATCTGCCGGATAATACTAACATTCGAGTAGTCAGTATCTAGTATTGTGCAGTGGAAGTAATTACAACATTCACGGAACTACAGCACAAATAATAACATACCTACATTGTGTCAAAAATCTACTTATATCGTTTTAAAATAATACTGTTTCTAGTAGCCTATCTTTTTATTAACTGTTGCAATAACTCAACTAAATATCTACTATAATTTTACGCATTTGTTACGTTGAGCGCATGTTATTAAGAAGCACAATAACATTGATTTTGAGATAGAGTCCAGTGGCCTGTTAATGACACTAGGTGTAATGCAAGTAAAGATAGTGATGACTCTGACACTACGTTATCCACTGGACAGAAGTGGACCTATCTGGAAGAATGCTCCTCTGCAAAGCTGCGGTATTTAAGTAGCCTACGATTTGATATTGCGTATTGGGGAACATACATATTCGGGATTTTAATATTTTGTCCGAAAAATTGAGAGCGTAAATTTTCATCAGCCTAATTTTGAATAAATTTATAGCATGATATAGAATGAGTTGTAAACTTACTTTCAGCTTCATTTACACCGTTCAAAAAAGAACACCAAAAATAAAATATGTTTACTATTGTGTTGAACGAATGTAGGCAATTTAGGTGCCTATGTTGTTCCTAAATTTTTGCATTTTAAAGGTATTTATAATTATTTACTTATACTTTCAACGTATAACAAAAATCAAAAATGAATATATATATTGTGGACTAATCTTCCAAGCGAAAGTTATATGTTAAGAGGTTATGAACAACCACCAGATCTTTTTTACTTCAATTAAATCATTCCGGAAGAATTATTTATGTTTATTTATTCAAATATATCTTAATTCTTTAGGGGAGGACATCATTACATGTGAGTCTTTTCAAAATTTGTTATCGCAAAGCAGTAGCGCAAAATATTCGGTAAGAATTTTTGGCGATAAGTGTAAAAAAAATTTACTGAGATCCCTATTGCTGACAACGGTTTGTGTATCAATACGCAATACCCAAAATTATCGCAAAACGCAAAATTTACATTGGTTATGTAATACTACAAAATGAACATGCGATACCGATGAACACTAACTTACCATGCAGATTTTGCTTGTGTTGCCAAGAAATAATGTGTAAGAGAACTCCATAATTTAAGCACCAGGTTTATCTGTCCATCAAGAGGCAGGAAAATAGTCAACTATCAGGTATTAGTAATGAATAATAATAGATTTAAAATAATATGTAATTGATTTCTTCAATGAAATGGACGCATTTCACATCTCAGCCAGAATTATCTTTAACGCAAAATAACCACGACTATCTTTAACAATAGGACATTTAATAATTGTGGTAGGTTTCAGCGTTCGGTTGCATATATTTTTGTTAGCAAATTGCGAACATTATCAAAACATTTGTTTTACGCTTACGACTTCCACAAAGATAAGAATATTGAAGTTTATTTCCTTAACACAGAATAGTCTTCCAATAATATGTACGGTATTTACTTTTAAGTTTCTTTGTACAATAGGCCATAGCTTATATATTATAGCGAAAGCTCTTTACTTGTTTTGCTGTATTCAGATTTTTCGTGTATTCAATGGATGTTAAAAAGTAAACAAAATTCTAACGTTTAAATAAAAACATCAATTTTGAAGATTAACTATTTTCGCTGTACTGAAAATAATCATAATACAATATTGTACTATTGGTATGGTATTTAGTAAGTCTATGATCTATATATAGTCTATTTTTCCTTTCGTCAATGAATGTGTTTAGTAGAACACGAAACAAAGTATAACGTACGTCAAGGCCGTATCGTGTACATAATTACTTGTTCTACCCCAGACATGTCTGTAAGTTACAGAAAATAGCAATTAAAACCTCGCACTATAAACTACAAATAGCCTTCTATAATAACTTTGTGTCTGATACTCTGAAATATCTAGACCTATAATTTATAAGCTAGTGCAATACTGTATTGATATATATTTACAATAGTTTACTTTAACTAATGTCCTCCGTATTTAGCTATTCTGCAAGCGTTATATATAGCCCATATATATATATATATATATATATATATATATATATATATATATATATATATATATATATATATATATATATATATATATAAATTCATTTTTAAGTATTAATTTGTAAGAGAGAACAGTTTAAAATGCAGTAGGTGTCAGCAACTTTATTTACCGGTATTTTACAAAAATATCAAACATTAGGTAATGTGCCGTTTCTTACACAAATTACACTAAGGTATATTACTATAAATATAGTCCTAAGTTTTATCAAGAAATAACTTTTTTAAAAGTATTTCTTTTAATTTTAGTAGGAGGAAAACATTTTATTATTAAGAATTTCAACCTAATGAGTTAAGATCGTAAACTTTTTTCAAAAATAGTTTGAATATATATATATATATATATATATATATATATATATATATATATATAGATAGATAGATAGATAGATAGATAGATAGATAGATAGATAGATATAATGAACATTATAACAAGACTAACCAAAGCTTCAACACACACTGTATTTTAAACTATAATGTGTAACGGTTTCAGATATCTAACATATCCTTCATCAGACACTATGGAGGATATGTTCTATGTGTTTTTCTTCTACTAAAATTTAAAATGTTACTCTTGATAAAACTCCTTCCCCTTCCGCAATGTCTCAAATAACATCTCTAAATGGGAAATATGTGTAATATGTACGTACATAGCAGGACTTTCCGAACTTTAGAAACCGCATTTACCTTAGACTGTTACATTTCCGTTCGACGATTTAAAGTTATATAAAGATGACTAACTTTCAATTGAATCTATTTCTTTTTCTCTTTTAATGGTAATTATTTACATTAACACCTTGCATTATTTTGAAATTTAAAAAAAAAATCCAAAATTAGAATAAATAACTGAAAAGGGGGAAATTTTTGAATTAAATTGAATTATATTTATTTTACTTAGTGTTCTGAGTCTTAAGAGTTCATAATGGCTAAACCGTTCGTTCTGTATTTTATAGTATCAATTTCTCGTTTTCATTTGATTTTTTTTAACGAAATTTGCTGCTTATCCGAAAAAAAGATATTTCTAAAAGAATAAACACATTAGAGCTTAAACATGACTCGTCATCGCCACTCCACATCATCCCGGACCAAGACAAGGAACAACTTCCTTCGCGTCTCGACTTGTATTAGTTTGGAAATCCTTGACATAGACCCTATATTGGTGTATTGGAATGCTATTGGTGAATGTTTAAAAGTAATTAAAAATGAAGGAATACCACCTATGGTGGTTAAAATAGCAGGTAATCCTTTAGATCAAAACACTGAATAGCATAATTATAACGGGAGATAATTATAACGGGAGATTGAGATTTTTCATTTCTGACTATACTATAAAATTGGTAGATGACACACTAAATCTATTACTTCGTTACATAAATATAGTATTACGCCAATAACTAACGATCTTATAGTAAAATGAAAATAATCTGCTTCGAAACTTAACGCAAAAGCTTGATTATTTTTAAAAAAAAAAGAATATTTTCTTAAAATATGTCAATATTTTTAATGATACTATAAAAATATATTATTAGTGGGAAAAACCAAGATTTAAGGAGAATGTATACTTGAAATATGTTTAAAGGGCATTTGGAAAAAGAAAAATACCCCTTGTTTCCTCTCTCATATTCTGCTACAGAATTAATCATACCAGTGTTATGGAAAACTACATTAGCAGAATTTGTAGAATCATGTTTTCAAGACGTCGATATTATTCTACACTTAAGTGATGATTATTCAAATCTGGAAAAATTAAAATTAAAATGTGTGACTTTTCTCCTTTTGTGTTTTTTCCCTTATTGGTTTTCTATTCGTGGCTTTTTCTCCAAGTTATGTGTCAGAAACAAAAGGTGAAGAATTCTATAGTCTGAATCGGGGACAAAAAATGATAATGAACGAATTTGAAAAAGTTTTTCAATATCATTTTTCTTAACCTTCAACTGAAACAAAGGAAACACTTCGTAATCGGAAGACCAATATACATACCGATACCGGTGTTATTATCTAAAAGAGTTCTCACCAGAAGGAAAAAAATAACTGAGTTATATACTAGTCCGGCCAATTAGAAACAAATATATGCTGACACTTTCCAGTTGTGGATACTATAGCATCGGCCTTTTTTGACTTCCCTATAAATTGACTCGATTTTTTAGTTTCTATTGTGGAGTATGTATTGACGTTTAAATGGGATCTATTGGTTGGTTATTAGAGTTAAATGTCTCGTTTAGCTGGCGAGAATATATGGAATGACTGACAACTTAACATGGAATCCGAATCATATGATCTTCCACCCACCGGGAATCAACCGGGGTCTCCCACGCCAAAGACACGTAAGCTAACCATGTAGCCACAATCGAGCTCTTTGCATTACAAGTAGTATATGAGACTAAGTATGTGCCACCGTTATGAAAAGCCAAGTATCTTAGTACATACAGGGTGTTTCTAAACAATACCGACAACGTTTGGCAGGTGATTCCTGACTCTAAGATAAGACAAAAAGTATAGACCAACCTGGGTGCCTATACTTCCTTTCTTTCCTTTCAGAGTTAAAGGCTGCCGAAAACATAAAAAAAGGACTTTAAATTTCCATATCTCCAAAACTATGGGACCTACCTAGCCGGGTCAAGACTTCACTGAGGAACTAATATATGCGCTATCCAAAAATACATGTTTCAGAATCCAAAGGTACTCACGCAACAATTTTTATAGGGAATTTTGGCTACGGGCATATAATTTGAAGTACTCACCAAATACACCTATAAAAATTATTGCGGAAGTACCGCAGGATTGGGAAACTGGGATATTTGGATAGAACACACATTAGTTCCTAAGGGAAATCTTAACCCGACTACCGTAGGTCCCATAATTTTGGAGCTATGGACCTTGAAAGTTATTTTTTTTTTTCCCTATAACTCCGAAAGGAATCATTTGTGCACCCAAATCGGTCTATACTTTTTGTCTTATCTTGGCGTTAGGAATCACCTCCCAAATGATGTTGGTGTTGTTTCGAAACATCTTATATAATACAGTCCATAAACAAATAACAATTTCCTGCAAATTAAAAACTGTCAGCAACAAGTGACATCCTTTTTAGGCCACGGGAGTCCGTTTTTTTCGATCTTCTCGAAAACTACATATGAGACTTTACCGTGAAGCACGTTGTGTTTTTCGGCTTAATGAGATATATGAAGTGATATAAGCATTGTCTTTGGACAATATTTCAGTAAACCAGAAATTACAGTTTAAGAGTTAATGATACGTACTATGTCTTGTAGTGCTGCTGCAGGGACGCACCCACGGGGGGGGGGGGGAGGGAGGACCACCGGGTATAAACCTTTCCCTTAAAACTTCCTAACTTAACATACATTTGTACACTTTCTCAATAAAACTAATGTATACTTGTTTAAGGTGGAAATAATTGATATAGCATGAAAATTTTGATCGTACACTTCATCTGTAATTTCTGAAAATATAGATGGAAGTATTTTATAATTATTTTTTGTCTTTAGGGGTGCAGAATAATAACTGTTCAATACTATATGAACCTAGTGGCTCGTAGTATTGGATCCTGCCCCTAAAAGCTTGGACCCCTCTCAACAAAAATTTCTCGGTGCGCGTTTGTGCTGCTGGTATCATAAATAATGGTATATTTCACTATTAGTTTCATCTCATTAACTGGCATTGTTATCGTACAGTGTATTTTTATTTTTGGTTTACAAACAATTACGTAGGTTTTCTTCATTTTCTGCAGAAACTACACATGAAATTTTACTCACGTATGCAACTGAAGAAGATATATTAATTGGTACAGTATATGTATCATCTGTGGGCCATTTTCTCGTTAAATGTTAATCATATTGCAGAATTTACGTTTCTGTACTAGAAGATGATTGCACGCACATCGCTTTGTACTTTAGTAGCGTCGTATAGTTTATGTTTACATAATAATTTTGTAATGGTTTGTTTTCAATCACGTATTTTCGTATTTCAGTATGTTCCATATACATTTCAATTATTCATGTTTTGCCGTGTAGTATTGTAATTTCAAACCAGTGCATTGGCGTGCCGTGAGGGTGGGGGGAGGGCTAGCGGGGCGACGGCTCCAGGCGCTGAAGTAAGGGGGCGCAAAATTCGGGACGAAAACGGAAAGAAAAGAAGGAAAGGAAAAAAAGAGAGAGGAAAAATGTTACTCGTGTTTGGAAAATGTATGTGCACATATTTAAAATGGGAAGAAAAATAAGAAAACAGTGCTCAGAATCAAAGAAAAGCAGTTTTTTTTTGTTTTTGTTTTTTTTTTTTTTTTTTTTTTTGTTTTTAAAGAAAATTTTCTTATATTTCGCGCTAGTGACGCTTCGCGGCTAGTCTGTCCGTCGTATACTCTCACCCCGGGAGCTGATTTTCCACGGCACGGCACTGTTTCAAACTGTCTGATTGTAGGTTGTAAGTCCCTTACTCATAATACAAAGTGTCAGTATAATAATGATTAATTTTTCTGCATTAGGAAATGTATCTCTTTCTTTCACGTATAGGTACGTCCGTAAGCAACAGAAATTCTTCTTAGGAAAAAATCACAGTAAAAACCCAGAAACCAATATTATAGACATTTTACCTGTTCAAACGAATTCGTCAGTAACATACGAACAGTTTTTAGGGGAAAATTATAATTGTGTTCAGTATGATGTTATATATTATTATTTTATAGTAGTAACATTAATGAAGAAACAAAAATGTCTTTGAAGTCGGGGAAGGAGTAAATTAAAAGTTACATAAGCAGACCATTTCTCTTACACTTATTTAGCAGAAAGTATTTTGTCGTACGTTCAGATAAAATAAATAATGTATATTTGTTTGAATGATGAAAAAAATAAACTGTTGCTACTATTAATTATACCTTACAAGTAACACATTAAAATTAACGCAATCAATATTAACAATTGTAGGCTTCTTCAAGAAGAATATTTACAAGATTTATTCATTTCTTGTTATTATTAGCATACTTGACCAACTTACCTGTAGCTTGTAGTCCCCAAAAACTTTTTATTTGTTCTTTATTTGATCAATCATAAGAACAATAGACTAATATATCGTACTCAAACTCATGCGACCTTGGATAAAACTTGGCACGGAGGTAGATCTTGACATCCTTAGTAAGCATCTGAGTGTTTTTGTTGTGTAGACTTTTGGTTTCCGAGTCATTTGCGCAATCTAACTTAGGATTCAAACTTAGTCAAAGTACTAAGGATCATACGACTAATAAAAATGCCCACTCTTGGTTAAATTTCCAATTGCGCTTTTTGTACTACTTTGAGGATGCTGAAACCAATGAAACTTTTAAAACATATCTATTCATCGCGGCACGAGAAAAAATAATCTTC
Organism: Thermobia domestica; assembly: GCF_964235325.1. Lineage (NCBI taxonomy): Eukaryota > Metazoa > Arthropoda > Insecta > Zygentoma > Lepismatidae > Thermobia > Thermobia domestica. The sequence goes on from NC_137464.1 coordinate 107,543,156, forward strand.
GGGTATTCAAATTACCATTTGTGCCAATAGTAATAGTGTCCCTGCTTGGATAAATTTCTAATTGCCCTTTTTATATTACTTTGAGAATTCTAAATCGAACGCATCTATTTTCAAACATATTCGTCCATCAGGTTACGGCAGAAATTACCTCAAAGATGGGATATTTACATATATTTCTTCTAAATTTGAGATGACTTTTCTAGGCATTTCATGAACGCATGTGAGTATAAATAGTTCTATTTTGGATTCAGCAGCCTCATCGTAGTATATAAAAAAAAAAACCTAATTAGAAATTTATCCAAGCATGGGCACGATTACTATTAACACAAGCGGTAGCTTCAATATCTCAAGGTTGTTTTCTCGTGCTCCAATGCACTGATATGTAGTTTCATTTGATGCAACATCCTCGAAGTAGTACAAAAAGCTGAAATCTAGTAGTAGTATTAGAAATTTATCCAAGCGTAGTTATTTTTCACTAGTAACATGATTGTTAGTTCTTTCTCAAATAATAATAATAATAATAATAATAATAATAATAATAATAATAATAATAATAATAATAATAATAATAGGGGCGCGGTGGCTCAGTGGTAGAGCGTTCACCTCCGGTGCTTGGGGTCCCTGGTTCGATCCCAGCTCGCGCCGTGTGGACTTTGTGGTGGACAAACATCGTGCTCGTGGGTTTTCTCGGGGTTCTCCCGTTTCCTCCCACTTTCTTCATTGCACCATTTCACTTATCTTTCATCATCACCGTCTCCTTTAGCCTAACCGGTATAACCGTGGGACGTAAAACTGAAAGATTTCATTTCATTTCAATGATGATAATAATAATATATTGCTATTTAAAACAAGGATCTGGATAAAATACAGGATGGAATAATCCTGTTGAACGTTAATTTTAGGATAACGGTAAGGAAATTCAATATATACTTATAATAAAAATTTATTAAGATCAATGAAGGATTATATTTTTTCGCAATTGGAAGCTCATTAGTGGTAATTAATGGAATATTACTTAATTATTAACCATAATTACTAAATTTTAAGATTTACACGGATAAATTACGAAAATAATTCCATAACGTAGTTGTTGTTTCTACAATATACGAAAATCTTCCACGATTTATGCGATGATTAAAAGCAAATCAATGATGATGGAAGAATTGATGGAATGAGAAAGTGGGAGGAAACTTGTGTACCCCGAGAAGACCCATAGGCACAATATTGTCCACCATAAACAACTTGGCCACGGATCGAACGACGGACCCCACGCATCAGAGATAAGCTACCACTGAGCCATCGTGCCACCTCTACAATATACGGTCCGCTATAATTCACACTCCAATTCAATTTTCTGATGGAAATCAAAATAATATGAATATATAAAACAAGCACAATTACCCTTGTACATATACTAGCATTCCTAACCATACTTATCAAGCCTTCTATTTCAGCTCACTACTTTATCATAGCCCTTTTAAAACTAGAAGAGGAAACTGACAAGCTTTTGCCAATGTGCTATGCTAGATAGATCGGTTAGAACTTGATTAAGAGGCCTCATCCCGGTGAAATTAAAAAAAAAATACCGCTAATTTTACAGTGATTATGTGATATCTTCAAATAGATAAAAGATAATTGAAATGTGGAACAAGAGCGCCCTAGACAATATTATTTTGTGTGAGGTGCCGTTATCACAAGTCACCTAGTGGCTTTCCGTTTTCAGCCATTTAGAAACGCGAAAATAAATTATGATTTTCAAAATGGCTCGATATCGAAACGAGATAACTGATTCGTCATAACGGCATCTCATGTTAAATGATATTGTCTAGGACGCTCTTGTTCCCCATTTCGATTATCTTTTATCTATTGAAAATGAAATGAAATGAAATCTTTTAAGTTTTACGTCCCACGATTATGCCGGTTAGGCTAAAGGAGACTGTGATGATGAGTAATGAATGAAATGGTGGAATGAAAAAAGTGGGAGGAAACGGGAGAACCCCGAGAAAAAACACGCACACGGTATTCGTCCACCACAAAGTTCACTTGGCGAGGGCTAGGATTGAACCCGGGACCCCAAGCACCAGAGGTAAACGCTCTACCACTGAGCCACCGCGGCCCAACCTTTTATCTATTTGAAGATATCACATAATTACTGAAAAATTAGCGGTATTTTAATTTCGCCGGGATGAGGCCTCTTAAGGCAAAATACACATTAATACATATCGTCTCGCAGTTAATATTGTCCAGGAGAGGGGTGTCTCGATTCTTGTCTCAAGAGTCGAGACAAAAAGTGCCGTTTTTAATTTGATACAAGACGGCAAAAATAATTTTCGTTTCCTTTTCGATATGAGGATCGAGAGGCGAGATGAAAAACTTTCACAAATCTCTTGGACAGCAGTGGTTCATCTAAGTCTTAGATCTCAAACAAACACACTTTTAGTGCTATATGATTCATAGTATAAAAGCTGTAAATAGATAAAGTGATTGTACGAACCTAATGAAGAGCATTTATGAACGTTTAAAGATACGCAAGTCATTACACAATAATTATACTCCAATAATAAATATTGTTTAAACATTGTTATATCACACTCTTCATGGACTCCTCGCAACACGGAAGAATTCTGATAATTTCTAGATGAAATTAAGGAGAAATCAGAGCATCTTGTTGCCTTCTATAAGCAGGGGCGGATCCAGGACGGACTTATGGGGGGGGCGGTGGGTTGTAATACTTATACTTAGAGGTAATTTTAAGAGCTCCAAACTCTGGGATGGGTTTTATTTATATATAAAATTAAGAAAAGTTACCTCTTCCTGGGGGGTGGGGGAATCGCCCCGATCGCCCCTGGATCCGCCACTGTCTACAAGTGTTCTTTCACCCATTCGACTCAAGTTAAGGAAATTAGGAGTAAAGAATTGGTTGCAGAATATTTATTAAAATTAAAAAGTAAATTAATAATAATAATAATAATAATAATAATAATAATAATAATAATAATAATAATAATAATAATAATAATAATAATAATAATAATAATAATAATGGTGACAAAAATCTTTCAGAAACAATGCTTTTATAGAATGTGATCAAAAATATGAGATTTGGAGAAGGGTGAAATTAAGAATTGGGACTAAAACTGAAAGCATTAGGCGCGATAGATCTCTGATTGTGGATATGTGATAAGTACATTGTGTCAAGCATGTGGCCTACTGATTCTAATTTATTATAGCAAAGTAAATCCATAATGAATATATATAAAAACTTAGTAAGAGTTCCCAATGCATTTAGTTTTACATTAATTCTATTTTTTTTTCATTTTATCCTTCACCAAAAATAATTCTTTTTTGGATCAAATATATATCAATCAAAAATTTTCTTATACGCCTTATATCTGAAGAACTGCATATAGTGTAGCCAAACCCAAAGTATCAGTTAACCCAGTATGATGTGCTTATTCCGTAGAAAATACGAAAATTCAATTTAGGGTCCGTTCAAAAATGTTGTGGCCCCTGATCCAAAAACTAATTATTGGGCAAGATCGCAGGATTTTGATGCATTTTTGGATCATTCCTAAAATTCTTGCCCAAGATCGCAATTTTTTGATCCATTTTTTTTGGATCATTCATAAAATTCCTGTTATTGCATTTTATAAAGGCATTTTTTTCAAATAGTTATTGTAAGTTCAATGTATTTTACTGATCCACAGTCGTATGCGTGGAAGTTGCTCTAGGTGTTCAAAGTAGTCTGTTGAAATTCGAATATTTGAACGCTATATTATTTGAAAGTTCGTTATTCAAATATTTGTTTTAATACTTTATTTGAAAAGCTATTGGAATCAAATTTTCGAATATAGAAAAAAATATTTCGAATAAGTAATATTTCAATAAGTGATTTTGAAGAGCAGTAGTTCAAACCTTATCTTTCCCAAATCATAAGTTCAAATTTCACACCATTTTGGAACGAAAAACAACGGTAGCCCAGTCCATGGCGCAATCACGGAGGGAGCTAAGGGAACTCAAGCTTCTCTAAAGCATCAAAAGAAAGGAAAGAAAAAAGAAAAAGAAAAGAATTGAGGTGAGTTGATTTTGAGTTTAACGTCCCGTTCAGCAGCGAGGCTATATGAGACGTGGACCTACTGATTAACGTGGAATCCGAACCACGTGATCTTCCGCCGGGAAAAAGAAAAGAAATATTGCTTCAAATTATAAGTAGTAACAATACACCATAAAAGAAGTTTTGGGATAAAAACCAAGACACTATCTCCAGATTTTTATTTTATATATTTGCAGTTTCTTTTTCTTCTTCTATACATGTTAAAGAGTGAGTGAAGATATAACTTTAATGTATGGTGATCATAATTTCAACCTAAAAGTAGGACCTACTAAAAAAAAGTACGAGAAAAGTTTAGTTTGGAATAAATTAATAATTCTGCAGTAAATTAGTACTATAAAATGAAAATGTGGCAGGAGTACTTGATTGTCGCAGGAGTAGGCGTAGGTACTTCCATTGTGTTGAAAGATGTCCACAGAAACAATATAGCTTCTTGTAAAGCATGAAACATACCTCAATTAAAAACACATTTTAACATCTAAATTTGTAAAGCATGAAACATACTTAAATTAAAAACACATTTTAACATTTAATTTAACTTTCTATTTCATTTACTTTTCAGGGAACATAACACATAGGTATTCGGACAAAATCCCCCCCGGACATAATCCCCCTAAGGTTTTTCGTTCAGATAGGACAAAATCCTCCCTAACACATAACTAGGGCCCAGATTAAAAACAAAGTGCGTATGCGCTATGGAAATGCACATTTTGAACATTATTGAATATTTTAAAGTGTTTGCACACTTCTGCATATAGCCCTATGTAAAGTTACGAACTATTTTGATATTCTTAAGGGCTGAATCTGTAAGTTTCGTGTACATGGGGATCCATTTACCTACCTTCTGATTTAAAATATTAATTTGAACTAATCTTGGTATACACCTGTCATATAGTAATTCGAACATTTTTGTTTCTCAACGATGGATATCATGCGATGTGATAAATTTCCTATTAATGTTTCAAGAAGAGCGCTGAGGAAGATGGAAATTCCCATTGAAAATTCAACAATTATTATATGACAAAAGTATACCAATATTAATGCACATTAATGGATATACTGTTTTCTAGCAGTCCTTACAAACAAAAAAATCCTGTTCATGGTGCATTGCTTGATAATTATTGAGACAATTAAGCGTCTGAAAACAAAAGAAGCTTCCCTTTCTGAGTTACTGGAACTTGTTATGAAAAAAGTTTCTTCTGTAAGTTCTGTTCCAAGTGAAACTGGACAAATGGCTAAATATAAATTGGGCAAGGTGCTTACCTCAAATCAAAATTTCAGAGTTGATCAACCAGTACATGCATGCGATTAATATTTGCCACATGAATGTTTTCAACTTTCTACTCCGTTGTACAAATATTGTCTAATTAACGTTGACAAATATTGGCGTTGAAAGGTCACTTTCGGCCAATAAACATTATTTTAATAGACAATAGACGAAGTTTGACACAAGCAAACCTGAAAAAACTCGTAATAGTGTATTGTGGAAATTAATTCTACATAAAGTAACAAACGAATTTGAACTGAAAAAGCTACTTTTTAAGTGCATATTATGTTTCTTATCCCTTTAACGCGCAAAACTTTTTATTCAAAATTTTTGGGTCTAGTGCGCCGAAATGTATGGATTGCATAATGTACACGGTTACTTTCCACATTACCCTTTATCGTTTTGTGGTCGATTAAGTAACCACTGCCTTTAAAGCTCATTATAAAATCTATTTACTCAACCACACTGTATAGGGGTGTTTTTCGATATGTCCTTTGGTTCAGAAAATAACAACTACAAATGTAACCACCAGAACAGTTACTTTGAAAGCAGGCAGTACCATCTGTTTGCAAAACAGTATAGACGTGTAATGGTTATTTTCTGAACCAAAAGACATATCGAAAAACATCCCTATGCAATATGGTTGAATTATTAATGTAAATAGATTTTATAATGAGTGGTTACTTAATCGACCACAGAACGTTAAATTTTTAAATGCATATTTTCAGATTTTTGGTGCATATAAATCCGGGCCATACACACAATATTTGTTATATATTTTCAAGCATAGATCTGTCGGTTTTCCCGGGATACTCCTGTTTCGTCCCACATTCTGATTTCAACAATTCTTCCATTATCATTCACTTGCCTTAATTATCCGTCTCGCTTACCCTGAAGGGCATAATCGTAGGACGTTAAAGTGAAAAAATTTCATTCCAGTTCTTAAAGCATAAATTGCTGTTTAAAACATTATTTTGTTGGCAACGCAACACAACGCATTTGTAAAACTGTACAATATATACACAAAATTCTATCTCTTGCACAGCTAATATATATCCTAAAGTCAAGGTGACTAGTTGGATCATAGGGCTAGTTTGCACCCACCGGCTGATCTTTTTTTATTCTTATTATTCACTGAGACGTAAATATATTGCACTCTTATTAATACAAAAGTTTAAAAAGCTGTGGTAAAAGTCACATATATTCGAAAACAAAATAATAATAAATTTCAAAGTATAAACATTTCATATTTCTTTCCTTGGTCCTGCTAGGGTTAAGCAAAGTCAGCGACACAAATTTAAATGTCCGTAAATGGTTCGACGTTGGCTTACGAACAGGGGTAAAAGTGCGGGGGAACGCGGGGGAACGGTGTCCCCCTACCTCCACAAAATATGTAAGGCGTTCCCCTAGTTCCTAAAAGATTACAATGGGCAAAGATAGGCAGGGGACGGCAGGACATTATGCCGCTACCTACCGTCCCCCTACATTTTCAGATCCACTTTTAGCCCTGCTCACGAACAATATAGCCAATACTATTCTTAAAGAATATATACTGTAATAAGAATTTACTGTATTACTACATCGTGTTAAACAAACAAACAAACAAACAAACAAAAAAGAACGGTATTAGTTCATGATTTACACATACAGTAAGTAGATCAGAAATTATTTTTGTGTTTTATTTGAAATGAAGTGAGATTTTATGATGGTTTGCTTTTACTGATTCCCGCTTCAAATCTATTCAGATGTCCCTTACTTTGTGGAAATTAAATTTTGCGATATGTAATTTTAACATTTAGTAATCAAATTAATTTAAGTAATATTAAATGTTTTATATATAACGCAAATTCGCTTTGAGAAAGGAAAGAATATTTAATTAGGCTTTTGAAGAAGAAATCAGAAGAAAATCACATTATTTCTACAATATTATACGAGTGTTTAATTTTTTAAAAAAAAGTGGAGGAATAAACGTGTACCAATCAATAAGTCTTAATTGAGCACAAGTGTGACAGTTTGGGATGTAGTTTTGGAGAAAATGGTTGAAAACTAATTTCTTTGTAAGCACGAGAACAATAGCATTTCTTGAGGTGAAACTGACGTTGAAATATATCCCCATATTAAGTTCTTCATTGTGACACTAACAACATTAAAGTACATATTATAGTTTTGTTGAGATATAGCCTAAAAATTATCTTGAACTCATAAATTCGTAATTTCTCTTCAACTAAAAATTGTCCAAATATATAGATTACATCAAGTTGAACACATTGACATACGTGAAGGTAAGTTATCATGCGTAGTTTACGAGAAAATCGAAACAAATAAAGGAATTGGTGCGGCGTTAAAAAGGTATGACGTTAGTTGCCAATAATAATCGACAGACTTTTTATTTTACAAGCAGAAATCAGTATATCGGGTGTTCTAAAAATGGCGCCTACGGATCACAGAGCACTCTTCTACATGGCAAAATAAAGCGAAAATGTTATATGATGGGATGCCCTCCGGGGCCTGATTCAGCCGCTATGGGAATTAAAATTTCACAATGTGGCAATGTCGCAGATTAACTTGGAGTCATTAGCATTACTCTACGAACACAACCAAGCAGTTGAATCGATTTCCACACTAATAATTGATGCTAGTATCAATCAGTATCTACTGTAGTTGCCATCTGGAAAGAATCGATATAACTATTTGATAGATTGGTACATCTAATCTATGGTTCCTTATTTGCGACGTTGCCACATAGTGCAATTAATGTCTCCAGACTATGACTCGAAAGGTATACAAATATATATAGCCCTATTTTTTTACTTTTGACTTGTACAATAACACTCTGTGCTCCGTGGATGCCATTTTTAGAACATCCGATATATGTATTGTATATGTAGCAAAATAAGATGTTAACTAGCAGATGATATAGTGTGGTTTTTCAACAGAAGTGTAGTGCGACAAATTTCTTTCAAGTTCCCATGCTGATTTTTACAACAGCATCCCTTCCTCCTTCCAGCCCTCTTTTGACCATATTTGCAAGCCCACCCACTGTGTATGTACTTTCTTCTCAATACTAGGGCTAATATGAAACAGATGTCAGTCAATGTAAGAACAAGGAAGCTGGTACTGGGAACAGGGAATCGAGCACTAACTTAAATGACAGTGTTTAGAACTGTGGCAAAATTACAGCGTTTGGAACTGTCTCAACTAAGACTCCACGTGGAGTTGACAAGCGTCTGTCAATTGTTTGAAATGAGGGTTCTGGTTGGCCATTTAGTTATCGGGGATGTTGTCCGCAAGATCTCTCAGACGATGACTTGTTGATGGCACGAGCCATCACACGTAGAAGGCGGCATTCTTTATATACAAACGGCACTTCGGTTGAAGAAACGAACTATATCTATTAATGTTTGTTTCTCTTTTATCAATGGAATAAAAAAAATGACGTAAGTACTCGACCAAGTTAAGAAGTGCAAGATTTCTATGTATTGCCGTTTACTAAGCGTAAAGTTGATTGATATTAAGAAATCTGAAATTGTAAAAACAACCCTGAAAACTTGTTTTCATCTTACCTCAAGTACGAACAGTGATTCTTCAATGATAGTACGAGTATATATATAGTTGTCAAATCATTGTACACAAGGTTAAGTTCATTCATAGACTCTACATGCAATATTTATATGAAAATAAATTATTTATGGTGTAATATGGAGTCTTCCAGAATGATACGACTTTGCCCTTGTGAACATTCATTTTGTATACTATATTGTCTTTCTCAGTGCTTTTTTTTTTTTCTGGTTACACACAATCAGGCACACGACTACAAAACTTCGTCCATTCAACAATGCTTTGACGTATGTAACATAAGGACACTTTAGTGCGATGTACCTTAATTTAATATGCAGAAAACAGATCAAACTTATCATTAGAGTAAAGGTGAAGAAGAATTTTACCCACCACTATACACAAGAACTTTCCCCATATTTTATTTGCCTAGCACAGCAGTGTATGCAGTAAGTTTCTTCTTCTAGGGGAGAAGACATGACATTTTCAGGGGGCGGGCTTTTACGTACTGAAAAGAAACGCTTTTCTTAAAGAGTATGAAAGCACAACTCGCCATTCATACTCTACTTACATGTATATATACACTGCACATGTAACTACATATGCACGTGCATCATATTACGTATTATGTCTGTAGTATGATACCTAATTGAAACATGGATCTTGATAGTGTGTAAAGTTAGAATCACAGATTGTAGGAAATGTATACCAATAAACGATTCACAAAGAAACAAAAACTGTTTATGAAAGACCACTTATTTGACTTTGAATTTATATAAATATATATATTTTTAAATAATAAATAAAGAGTGATATAAAACTCAGACACTGTATAGTAATAAATTCGCAACTGTGTGTATTCATGAGAGTATAATAATTGCTTTTGATTTAATTATTTTAACATTTTAAAAATATTTTCCCTTTATATTCCTTTATTTTTCCTTTATTATTATGAACTTTCTTAATTTGCTGTAGGTTAGGTTAACGAGATTTAGATAATAATAATAATAATAATAATAATAATAATAATAATAATAATAATAATAATAATAATAATAATAATAATAATAAACGGAACACTCGCCAAACTGGGATAATTGGACAGTCCATTTAGGTATTATCATTGTTCTGTCGTTCTTCATCCCCAGTGTGAAAGTCTCTAGCTTTTCAAACTAACTTGATTTTTATTTATTTAAGGTTATTCCAATTTTAATTTTTACATTATCTTTTAACATTTAACAAGAATTAATAATAGGAGGTACTATTGTGTCTTGAATTCAATTGTTTTTGATAACTGAGATTTCTTGGTAGAACTGTTGGTCTCTTTCCTTCAAGATAGTGTCAATACAAGTCGATACAAGAAAATTACTAGTAATTATACTATGTAATTACGGTATGCTTAATAATAATAATAATATAAAACGGGATATTTTGTCTTCTGTTTGCATTTTTCTTGGGAAACATCGGGCGACTGTGTTAAAAAAAAAGAGAGAGAGAGAGAAAGAGGGAAAATTCCGTTACGAACGGAACGTTTGGTCACCCTACTGTATTGCGTAAGTTCAATAAGCACATAACAGAGGAACCTCATTTGAACAGACAGAGAAAATCGTTTGGAGGGAGGATGAAGCCTCAGTTTGTTCCCCACCCCTTCTCGTGGCTAGTACACTCTGCAGCGAGCATAAAATCTAAAGGTTCTGAGGTTCACATCCCGTGACCGACCTATTTTTTATTCTTCGTTTCCAGCAATACTTGGATAATACCTTGAAATATAGAACCTGGGGACGACTTCATTTACCTTGCTTTTCTGTTGTCGATATTGATTTGATGATTATTACATTATAAATCAACGGTGCTGCCTGTATATATGTCCTACTAACATTAAAATGATATAATGCAGTGGTTCTCAACCAGGGTGTCGTGACACACTCGTGTGTCACGCAGTCTCATAAGGTGTGCCGCGAAATTTTAGAGTTTAAAAATCATGAAGAATTTAATAATAATTAGTTAAAATCAAGACAGAATGTACCAATCAACATCTCCAACGGCAGCAATAATGTTCAGTGTCACATGGAGTCATTATAAAAACTAATAGGTTTCATTATATTATTATTATTATTATTTTCATTAAATATATCAAACAGGTGTGTCGCGATGTTCCTAGACGTTCAGTAAAGTGTATCGTCAGTAAAAAAAGGTTGAGAATCACTGATATAATTTGTTTATTTTAAAAAATAAAAACACAGTATGTCTAAATATAATTTAAAATTCTCTTGTGTCAGCCATGTTTATTTTTATATACTGCTGTTTTCATTCACTTCAATTAAAAAAGAATGGAGAACAGTTCTCATATCATGTTATTTACAGGATACGAACCCAGCGTTTTGTTCAAGAGCGGGGATTCGCGCCCTGGCTACAATAAATTAGCAAATTCTGGAAATATAAATGGTATGCGATGGTTCAATAATTGCAACCCGAGCCGCGGTGGCTCAGTGGTAGAGAGGTCACCTCTGGTAAGTGGGATTCCTGGTTTGATCCCCGCTCATGCCAAGTGAACTTTGTGGTGGACAAACACCGTGTGTGTGAGTTTTCTCGAAGTTCCTCCGTTTCTTTTCACTTTCTTCATTCCACCATTTCATTCATTCCTCATCATGACCGTTTCATTTAACCTACACGGCATAACCGTGGGGCATAAATCTTAAAGATTTCATTTCATTTCATTTCCAATAGTTGCAACAGAAGTTTCATGAAAGAATACTAAGATAATTGCTGTTCTTGATTCGATTTGATTTTTAGTTTAGCGTTCCTTTCAACAACGAGGCTGGAAATCTTGTTTAGCGGACGTTCAGCTTATACATATTCATCAGCTTGCATTTCCGAAAACGATAATCGAATCTGGTTGCATAAAGTAAAATTATTCCGATAAATTGTTTTGTGTTTCGCTGTAGTGTTACCGGTACAAGGTTTTACTAACAGAGGTCAGGCTAATTAAAGTTAGATTCAGTTTTCGTCTTTTCAGTTAAATGTTATCTACTGAATTGAGGCGTTGACGTGGAAAATTGTAAGTAAATAAATAAATAAATAAAATAGCTAAATGGCGGATAAAATAGTTGGAATCCATGTTAGTGGCGTAATAAAGTGAGTAAGTCGCTAGAAGAAATAATTTAATTACTGCATTTCCTCAAGATAGCGCTTGTCTTAAGTGTGAAGGCTTTTGGTTTGTCTTTTGATGTTAAGTTGCTTTTCCAATTCACCTTAGTTATCGTCTGCTCTCTATTAATTTATTCTTGGACTGGAACGGAGAATTGTCTTTTTTTTTTTTTCGAAATGAAGTGGAAATTTAATATTTTTATTTTATTGATTTCTTCCTCAGATCTATTTGTTTCTTACTTTCTAAAAATTAAAATGTTATATATAGAGATGGACAATTCCGGAAATATGGATTTCAGAAAAATTCCGAAATTCAAATAATTTGGAATTCGGAAAAATTTCGGAATTTAGAGAATTCCGGAATTCAAAAAATTCCGGATTTCGGAAAAATTCCGAAATCCAGAAAGTGAAATTTCCGATCCCGAAAAATAAATTTGCCGGAATCCAGATTCCGGAAAATTTTGGCTATCTCCAGTTATATATAATTTTAATATTTAATAATCAAATTTATTGTAAGTAATATTAAATTTATATATAGTAAATTACTGATTATTCACGGAATTAGGTGGTGGGGCAGCCCTGGACAACCCGTAAAATGGTCGAATGAGAGCGCAAATCAACACAAAATTTTTTTTGTACAAATTTTATTTCCAGTACAAACTTACGACAATTGTTAAGGTTAACAAATTTTAAGGTTAACGTTTGTTTTGGGCATCGTAGCTGTATAAAACGTAGGATTCAACGTTGGATTCAAACCACATACATAGGGATGCGCTCGAGTCGAGACATGTCTCGAATCTCGACTCGACTCGACTCGAATTCGAGTCGAGATTCGAGTCGAGACACACTTTGTAAAATTCGAGACGAGTCGAGACAAACGTATTTCTCGACTCGAATTTTCGAGTCGAGACACGAGTCGAGTCGAGACGGCTCTTAAAAATCGCGACTCGACTCGAATGTCTCGAAAATCTTTCTATAATTTTTAATATTATTTTGAAGAAAGTATTCACTCAGAAACAGTCTTGAAACCAATTCCAGCTTTTATTCCTTCAGAAAGGTACAGAACGCATAAAATTAATAGTTAATCTTTAAAGATCAAGATTTAATTTTCAGCTCAATTCAGTCAATTAGAACTAATAGTTAATGTCGTTGTATTTGGTTGTACTGCAAATATAATGATAATAATAATAATAATTGATTATCTAGTTTGTATAAAACTATTATCCGTAGTCTAAATCTAGTTTGTATAAAACTATTGTGATAAAGTGAACTTCATAAATTCTCTGAATGAGCAGTTGGTAGTCTATAGTAATTTAGCATAGTTATAATTATTGTGTTTTCGTTCCCATGAACGCAATAGGGTTACGTAACTTCTGGATTATTCGCTTGCCCAACTATTCTGAGGCTTTAATATGTTGCAGCATATCACGAGCTACGGATAATATATAATGTAACATTTGTTGTAAATCACATATTATGATACGAGACTATTTTACATAGTATATCTCATCTAATATAAATAAAATAAAGAGTTTGTTTGTGTGTTTGTCTGTCTGTCTGTGTGCGACCTGGGGACCAGACGAGTGGACCGAGAGTTCCCAAAATTTGGTCACGGGTACCTTAGCCCAGGCCCCAGATCAAGACGAAGCGTTTTTTTTTTTTAAATTTCGAACCAGGGGGGTCTCGGGGGGACGTTTACTGGGACCGACCTGGGGACCAGACAAGTTGACCGAGAGTTACCAAATTTTGGTCACGGATACCTTGGTCCAGGTCCCAGTCTAAGGCGAAGCGTTTTTGTCAAAATTGGAACCAGGGGGTCTCAGGGGGGCGTTTAGCGAGACATGTAGTAAAAGTAATCCAAATTGATCGACATTAGTGTCAAATCCATAGTTTTCACGGTCGCTGAGATCAATGGTGACACTTCCATCAGCGATGACTTGCAAATTCAGCCACTACTGTATGCGGGCCGGGTGTCAGCGGGTGAGGAATACCGAGACATGTATAAATAGCTCATATTGATTGATACTAGTGTCAAATCCATAGTTTTCGCGGTCACTGAAATGAATGGTGATACTTACACAGGTGTTGACTTCCAAATACACCCCCATGCGAAGAATGACTATATTAAGCTAGTATTACAATAAATGGACTGCTTGGATGCCAAGAACTAGTACAGATAAGTACCATTCACTTCTTTGAATAGGTATTTTTTAAAAGGATTTTTGTAAACACTAAGTTATAAAACAATGAACTACATACAGTAGTTATGGTTTTGGTTCCCAACATAAAAGAAATATGGATTGTTCATGAGATATTGAACTTCAACTTTCACTCCTGGAAAATTTCAATTTTGGAGTTAGGCCACTTGGCATCAAAGCAGTTCACTGTAAGATAAATACATTCCGCACATTAGTAACATAGTTGTTCAGGGGCCTTCGATTTCCATCCTCTCAAATGAAAGCTGAACGATTGCTTGATACATGCTGACTATATAGGAGAAATAGTGTATTAAGTTTTCGAGCTTTGGTGCGTATCCGTATTTACACTCTGATATAACTTGAAGTTCACACTCAAATCGAGCTAATTGTTTAATGCATTTCGAAAGCTTTTGTTTTTATGCAGCTCATTAAGGAAAATCTATTTCATAATCGTAACATTTATGTACTAAGAAACTATGAACGTAAAGTGGACTCGACCTAGCCCCGTGGCCGCTGTGACTCAGTGGCACAGCTCTCACCCTTGGTGTGTGAGGACTCTGATTCTGTGTGTGTGTGTGAACTCCGCGGCTAGTGTACGCGTCTTTGCCGTGGAAGACTCAGGTTCAATTCCCGGCGCGAGCTCATATAGTTCGGATTCCACGTTAATCAGTAGGTCTACATTTCATATATCCTCGCTGCTGAAAGAGACGGTAAAGTCAAAATCAACTCAACAATATATATATGTGTGTGCTTATGTGAATTTCCTCGTGGCTGTATGGTTAACACATACGCCTTGATCGCGGGAGACTCTGGTTCGATTTACGGTGGAAGCTCATGAAGTTGTTACCGGTATCCCACTTTAAACTGTAGATCCATGCCTCATATAACCATAGATATAATATATATGCCTTTGATACACTTATTTTCTGACTTGGAAGCCATCGAAAATTTCCGGACACAGAGTCCCGTAGACCGAAAATGAGAAACATGGGTACAGAGTAAAACAACCATAGAAATTTAAGCTTTTTAGGCTAACTTAATCCTTACATATAATGCAACTAGCTTGGCCAGGTTATAATGGAGGAAACGCTATCATTGCAACACTCTGAGAATAGAAAATGTTCGTCAGGTATTACTATCCCCCCTCTCCTGCAGAATGAAAACCCTGACTAAAACTCAATATATATATATATATATATATATATATATATATATATATATATATATATATATATATATATATATAAAACTATTTTGTGTAATGTAACAAACAGTGGCGGATAGTATTCATGTTTCCTTGCAGAGGTCCTTACGAGGGTTCGCTTCCATCTTCCTCTCCCCAAGAACTAAAATAAATTTAAAAATTGCTATTACTTGTTAATCTTGTACAAAGGACGCAATTAAAGTCCCAGTGTGACACCCCTTCACATTTAGATTTTTCCCCTGGAAGAAAACTAGTTATTACTGTTTCTTGATTTCTCAGTCTCACCTACATAAACATACGAATAGAATTACAGGATAGAACATGTTTACAGTGCTTGCACGTGACATCTAACTATATTTCTCATCAAATGTGTCACAGATGAAAATTTCCGTTTGTACTGCCTCTATTTTCTGGTACATATGTTTCATTTATGTTATGTTGCTAAAATTCGTTAGGAAACAAGTACAGACTGTGCCTGTGTGCCTGACAAAACGTAAATGTACTGGATAATTATTTCTTCACTTTCTTCCAGAAAAAAAGTAACCAACTCATGTCGGCTAACAAAAGGAGGTAGCGGACCAAAGATAGCCGTTGTTTACCTGAGGTCGTTACACAGCAGGAGTTTCATTCAGTCAGAGGGAAAAGAAAAAATAATTTAAGGTTTCTACATTTGTTTTGAACTACAATATACTTCTTCCTTTTATTTTAAGAACCATTTCCTTCTCATTTGTCTGCATCAGAAAAAATGCAAAACAATCACTAGAATGTGCCTATTTACCCAAAGTACGTACTAGATCACTAGTTCAATAGTAAAATCACTAAATCTAGTACGAAATCATAAATGTGGCATCCCTGGGTTGGAGCGAAAGTAATGGTTGGAGTAAATACTAGTCCGTATTTCTACTGCGTTCTGTTGTTGAATTCACAGAAATGTTCAAAAATAAATTCAAGAAGTAAAACACGATCCTACAAAAGACTGTTTACTTGCTCACTGGTTTTCGTATTGTGAACAGAAACTCAAGTGCGCAGTCATGTTGAATACTTCTGTCCCTTTCTACTTTACAACTTGAGGTGGGATGAGGGTCAGGATAGATCTAGTGATATACCGCTAAAGGAAGTGCTTCAGTACAGAGTCGGAAGCGGTATGTATTGTTTATACTACTTACAACGTTACCCCCCACATAAAATATAAATTCACCCTTTCTCTCTTCCCTTTTTCGAATACAATGAACCGACTCTTTTGCTGAAGAAAGATGCTAAAAGAAAATTGAAACATCTGTGTCTAAACTTTCTTTGAAGCGCAGTCTTTTGTATTTGTAAGGTTTTGCGAGTGTTTTCGAGATAGCCAAATCTTTTACCATGGACTCCTGCTGCGAACTGACCGTGAGTAAACACCCGATCTCGCTGTGCTCAATTTCTCTCGCACACGTGAAATGGGTTTGTTGTTTCCAAAACAAATAGGAAGTTACCTTGTGCTTTTGCATTTCTGCACGCACACAGGTACCATTGTTGTTTTAATGATCAGAAGAAATATCAAAACCATCCGATATATATGATACGAAACAGCTAACAGAGGGAGGCAAAGATAAAAGTAGGCCTATACCAACTTTTCCGCGTGGTACCATTATGGAGAATAAATATTTGATAAAGTCACGTAGATGCGCTGAAACCTATTCTATCTGTCCTTATAACTTTTCTGGTCTCATCAATTTCTCAGGAGAATACGTACAACATATGTCCAAATTTCATATATACTCTTTCTAAACTAGTGAGTAAACTCATGAAGAACACCAACTGATATCAATAAACAGGAAAGAAAACAGTACGTTATACTTCTATCATTTGGTACACATCTCTATGAAGCACAGCTTGTTTATTTTCGAAATAGCTCCTTCGTGTCACAGCTGTGGTTAGTTTTGTTTTGTGTTAGGATGTAAGAGAGAAATGCAACATTTGCTTCGCGGTGAAGTTATATATATTATTAAGATGAGCGGTGATAAGCGAGGTTTAACAAAGAGTGCCTTTCGGATACACAATTTAACGGGTAGTTGCAGTCCGTGTTGAGAATTGAATCAAAGCTATGTAAGACATGTTATGACAAATCCAAAAGGTGTGTTGTATCGGTGCAGTACCAGTTTTTCACGTTTTTCAAAATGTTCCAAAACCCAAAGAATAATCTTTAATTTCTGATATTTTAGTCGTCACAAATTACAATTTTATAATGTAGTCAATGTTTATAATTACTGGGCAGTTGGGCGTTTAAACTAATAACATCATAATAAAGTCAAAACCATAATTTTGAGTTGAATTGATTCTGAGTTTAACGTCCCGTTCAGCAGCGAGGCTATGTGAGACGTGGACCTACTGATTAACGTGGAATCCGAACCACATGAACTCCCACCGGGAATCAAGCCCAGGTTTCCCACGCCAAAGGCAAGTATGCTAACCGTTAGCCACGAAGGAGCTCCACCATAATTTTAGTGGGCGATAAGAAATATCTCGCCAGTGCTTTTACAATAAATAAAATTTTATAAGTATTAAAGAATAGTGGTAAGATATTTTATAATAGCTCTTTTATTTATGAGATATGAGTATTTTGAAAAAAAGAAACTAAAGAATAGGTTGGCGGAACCACAAAAGACTCGTAAAATAAACTTTCTTATAAATACATACGCACCTTACTCACCTTTTATAATTGCCATGCTTACGTTCTCCATAAAAACAGAAATTCTCTTTTAGTGTTACTTTACACAAGATCATGAAGTGGGTTCAAATTTAATTAAAGGCAAAATACAATAGAATAATCCACAAATATTGCCTGAAGTGAGTTTAAAGATTTCTAAACACTAGTACGAAACCGGGCTCTGCCGTTGCGATCGATTTACAGGTCTTGAGACGAAAGTAAGAAGGGACTTACGCACACAGTAAGTAAAAACAATTAATATGCCTGTAACTTTCCCCCAAATGGGTGTATCTTAAAACTAACCTCACCATTATTTTTCTAATTAAATTCTAGCCCGAAATTATGTATCATATTACCCTATTCCCATTTTGAAAACTTGACCTTAATTCAAAATGGCGGATTTCAAAATGACTGTCATAAAGGTCATATCTACCATACGACTTCCCGCCAGGACTTATATGTATCCACATGGTTTTTCTTCACTTTTCTTCATTAACGCTCCGTTTACAAAGGGTAGTAAGGGACTTCTGTAGTAATCTCTAATAACCACATCACAACTCTTAAAACTTATTTTAAACAAAATAGAAAACATGCACCATGGCAAAAATTTGTCATCACAAGTAATGATGCATACATGCCTTTTATCAGCAAAAAAAGTTTCATTGAAATTGAAGCCGGACATTTGAGTGATGTCCCTTGTGGGATGTGATTGAACATGACGTCAGAACACATCGCCCCCCTTCCCGGAATTTACGGGAATTAGGTGACCTGAGTGAGCACATGTGGTGCCAGCTCTCTCCAGCGACCTATCAAGGATCATTGCGTGTATGCCAAGACGTGTCGCCGTTTTTATCCATGCCAAAAGTCGACATACTGACAATTAGGTAGGTAGTCATGATGGTCTGGCTGATGTGTGCGTATATTTTAACTCGTACATTTTGTCTCGACTCGAATTTCGAGACGTCTCGACTCGAATTCGAGTCGAGTCGAGACAGAGACTGTCGAGTCGAGACACGAGTCGAGACAGAAACATATTTTCGAGTCGAGACACGAGTCGAGACAACATTTTCTCGAGACGAGTCGAGACAGGCTTAAATCTCGACTCGACTCGACTCGAATGCATCCCTACACATACACTCCCGACAGAATAAAACGAGAGTACTTCTATATACCGAAGAGAAAAAAATACTATTAATTGAAGGGTTCGGGGAGAAAACACGATAACTGACATTTTCGGTATTTTGAAATTGTTAGATCTCTGTGTTCTTCATCATACGAACAGTCGATCGGTGTCAAAAATTCGTCAATCCTCCAATAGCTGGCAGAGTGAAAGTGTTTCCTCTTACGACTTCCTGCAAGTAAATTACGGTAAATAGCAAAGATGGCAGCAAGAAGGCGGGAAATATGATTTTGTCAGTTATCGTGTTTTTCCCCCGAGCCCTCATAAGTGAATTTAATATCATATTGCAAAAGCAACTATCTAATTGACTTAAATGAACCAACAATGCGGACTGAACTTAAAAGAATGTCGAGAAAGGAATTTCTAAGGAAAAATAGTTTTACGTGGAAATGAAATATTTCAGTTTTACGTCCCAAGTTGTGCCGTGTAGGCTAAAAAAAGATTGTGATGATGAGAAGGAATGAAGAGAAGTGGGAAGAAACGGGAGAATCTCGAGACAACCCACGCACATGGTGTTTGTCCACCAAAGTTCACTTGACGTGAGCGGGAATCGAACTGTGGACTCCAAGCACCAGAGGTGAACGCTCTACTACTCAGCCACCGCGGCCTAGTTTTACGCGGAGAAGACATGAGTGAATTGTGTGATGTAACTCCTGAATGTTCTATTGTATGTACCAGTGCTTTTCAACCCTTTTCTTATGGCGAAACCATATTAGTCCCGACACTTCCGTTTACTAATATTAGTAGTAAAATATAATAGGTTCTAATATAACAAGATTATTCATTTTAAAGAAATTATAACTTTTATAGAGTATTTCCCAAGTGTAATGCTTTACTCCACATGGATGTTGTTGCCACGGTTGTAATGCTAAATCTCGTCGAAGTCACGTTGTTTCACTTGACAACAACAGCCGTGTGAGGTGGAGCATTATTATGCAATATGCGAGTTCAAGGCACAGGAACTGTTTCAAATAACTGCCTCCAACAAACTGATGCAGCCAGATGGTTGAAACTTATATATTATTTCTTCTATAGATGGCACTATATGTCAGGAACATCATATTGCCAGTGACGCAATATTTCAGTGTCTGACCAGTAACTTTTGCAAATGCCGTCAGTGACCGAAGTGCGATGGTGTACGTGGTATGCCATACCGTCTCTGGGATTTCAGTGATAAAGACATATTGTATCTGGAAAATGAATGCTAATATATCTTTAATAAATCTAATTTTATACACAGTAATTAATGAATAGCCCTGCACGTAAAAAGATTTTGTTTCTTATGTAGAAATAATTTCTAAGTTGACAACACCAATATTTTTACAAGGAAGTTTACCTAGTTTATACTGTGTTGTGCCGTATTCAATTGTTTCTTTCTTATGTGTTTTCTCTTGCCTGAATACATATAAATGTTGTATTTTGAGCATGGGCGGATATATGGGTTATCTGCTGTGGGAGGTCTAGAACATTTCTCAATCGAGTGGGGATCCGGAAATTGTCCTGCGGGAACTGTTCAAAAATTATTAATATAAAAACTCAGTTTTGATCAGTTTCGTGCATAAGTCTCTTTAATACAATACGACGTAAGGGATATTTTTTCTTACAAAGTTGGGGGTGGGAGCAAAGCATTTCCATACTCCTCCTGTAACTACGGGGAAATTTTCCTATGATTTTGAATCATTGTGTGAATAGAAATGCAATAATCTTTTAGGCAACACACTCTCAATATATTTCAACGTTTATATAGCCGGTATGTCGAGTCAAAATCGTAATTGATCTACCGCGTCTCCTTTTTTCCCACTTCGAACACTGATTATAAGTTTTATATTTTGTTTACTTTGTAAGCGTATGAGTAGGAATCAGAATAGTAATAGGAAAAGCCTCTCTCTACAGTTAGACCAAATCCAGTTTTCTGCCAGAGATCCCTAATTCGATTTCAGACTATGTGAGTTTGGGACAAACAGCATGAAGTCAGTGGATTTTCGCGGGGTTCTCCAGTTTCCTTTCACATGTTCACAAACAAAATAATAGTGTTTAACTTAAGGGAGTCAACTCCAGTCTGCTACATGAAATATTCACTGAAGTATAAAAAGAGAAGGAAGTCAAAGCTACATGTAATGTCATGGACAGGGCCGTATTTACGAATAGACCATGATCTGTGGCAAAAAGGTTTGGTTGAGGGCATAAAATTTTCTCGGGCCAGTGCTTTATCATACTCTAGTTCTTGAAATTTCAGAAATTTGTTATGCACGCGCAGATGGATGACACGGGATTTTTTTTTTTTTTTTTTTTTTACATTTTATTACTTACCTGTTTTGTATTTTTGTACATACTGTAGTTTCGCACTTATTTTTAATGACCCGGGGCGGCAAAAATTTTAAATACAACCCTGGTCATGGAATATCAAATTCTACTTTCCTGCTAAAAAAATATGAAAAAATAAAAATAGTACTTTAGCTAGCAACGGGGAATCTGAAGTTCAGCGCTAAACCTAAGAGTAGGAGTCCCATTTCAGTTCTCTACGAAAAGTGGTCCTCATTGTTTTCAAGTCTGGTATCCATTTTGAAGAACCTGATAGGGCCCAAAATTATAAAGAAAATTGCTCTGGTACTTCAGAAACCAACGTTCTTTAATTAACGCGGAATGAGTGTGACAGTTGTCTTACCTAAGTATAGTTCAGATATATACTATGCATTGAATATATGGGTATATTATGGATAAAAATGTTTTATAATATTGCACATACCGGAGCAGAAGAAGAAGACAGATATATATTGCATTTTTGATTTGTAGTTATGACGGGATATAATTCAGTGTATACATGAACTAAGAGGCTCAGATTCTGAGAATATGGCTCCCAGATAAGTAGCAGAGACACTTTAAAACAGTTTTACTTTAGATATTTTGTGTTCTGATGTAATTTTTGATGCTATGTAGTTCAAGTGAAACATATTCGGCGCCAGTCTCAATTCAAATGTTTAAACATATCAGCTTAGTATAGGCAATGTGGGACTCATGTTCGTGCCATTTTGGTTACACTTTATATTCTAACTCTTGAAATAATTGTATACAATTGAATTTGATAATTTAAACTGTCTGTCGACATGGATTTATATCCGCGACAATAAATAACACCTTTTATAGATGTTAAAGAAAGATATATTGATGGGCATAATCCAGAGGATTAGCAAATGGTGTTTAGTAGTTGTATTTTGAGGGGATTAATGTATGACATGGCGAATAAAAATACATAAGTTATTGGAAGAAGTGGGGGAGCAATTATACAGAAAGATGTAAAAGTGATGTTTCACTCAACACTATAGCTCGCGAGCAATGCCTTCATGTTTCAGACGTTGAAATTGCAAGAAACTAGAAATGAACACAACACAGTATTGACATCTACTTAAAATCAGCTCACTGAGAATGAACCATCTCTAACCATTGTCTTTCGTGTTTTGAGTATATGATAGTTTGCTACGACATAATTAGGTACAACTGTATAATTCCAACAACCAAATCGTTATTGTCTGACTCTATTAATTTATTTTGTTCACATTTGGCGAAAGTCCATCAAGTCTATATATGTTTATGCTTGGTTCACTTTTGAATCCAAAATCATCATCTTTCACTCGAACATAATAGTGAAGAGTGATATGGATGCGATCTACCAAATACATTAACTACTCATACCTCATGAAATTTCAGCATATGCATCTCGCAGTGGCGCCCAGAAAACATTCTAAACTTCAATCTAAGATTTTAGTCTGGTACGGAAACTTTATGACTTCCCAAATATTCCCTCACGACCTAATAGTGGGTCACAATCCAAAGACTGAGAATCACTCATGTTCCTTTCCCAGCCTTCCATAGAGGAAGAAAAATGATGAGTATTCGATATCACTATAATACAATACCTTATTCCATATGAGTGATGGATATATTCATTTGAATACACACACATATATATAGCTAGAACACTTCCTGAATAACTGATTTACTTTCTCAGAACAAAGCTGTCAATATAAATTGGTAATTAACATGCATTGTATAAAACAATAATAGAAAACAGAAAGAAGTGTTAGCGAGAATGTAGAAGCAGTGATGATGAGATCATTATAAGGCGATCTAAAGTTATAACTGTATTGTTCACTCTTGTTACACAATGTGTACGTTTTGCGATGTATGTGTTAATGAGCCTCTCAACACTATATTTTGTGGAGCATTAACTTTTTCGTCAATGATATTAAGAGCAATAAACACTACACTAAGACAAGGAGACAATGTGAAATTAAGAAAACACGTGTAACATTATTTGCTGCTGATATGATAATATTGCATCTCACACGTTCACCTTATGATGTACTGTATGGTGGAGTTTCTTGAGAAATTTCTTAGTAACTTGTGTGTATCTCTCATTAATGACATTGGAAAACCATTACTTTTGTTACATTTTATTAATTAAAGTTATATTATAGATTCCACTTCTGTACGTACAGAATGTAAATGTGTCAATAGAATTTAAGTAACAAAGAATTGCTGTTATGATTTTTCTGTCAAATTACAATGAATCCGTGATAATTGACAGTAATACCTCATAGTCTTATTTTCAGTATTAGCATTAGTAGTAAGTACTTTCGACTTTCAAAATAATTTTCTTAGTATGTAGACTGTTAATTAAGATATTGATAAAAATAGTCAGATACAAGGATGGCCAAAATTTTCCGGAATCGGAATTTTCACATTCCGAATTCCGGAATTTTTCCGATTTTACTTTCCGGAATCCAGAAAGTAAAAATTCCGGAATTGGCCATCCCTAGTTAAATAGAATTGTAGAAATAGTGGGGTTTGGACGATTTTTCCAAGTCGACATATTTTCGAATGTAATTCTGGTGATTTTGTTCACGAATTTGGTGGAATTTTGAGTAATTTCATTGGCAGCATTGGAGTGGCGGTTGGCCCGAGCAATAATGTGACAGGAAAGCCTGTAATGTGTATACATCTCTCCACATAGAAATAAATTGTGTATGGTCACCATTTCGATTTCATTACTATTTTGGAGGAGAAGATGGTAACATGGGAGGGTCTTTTTCCTTCAATCATAGACCAAGAAGCTCTGTCACACTATGGGCATTAATTGTTAATGAGACTAAAGTATCAACCTCTCGCTTTCTGTGACCGAAATATTTATTTAGTAATCATAGTGAGTAAAAAGAAAATGTAAAAACGAAACATGTTTCAAAACGGAGGGTCAAAAAAGATGAGTGGGATAATGTGGAAGCAGAAAAAAAATGGTTTCTGAACATAATGTTAAATATAACAGGGCAAAAAGGTAGAAATAGGTTTGTACAACATAAGTAGTGGTTATTTATTAGATACCATGTTCGTGTAGGTACACACTATCGGACGAATATCTGTTTTTCGAATTCCAATTCCAGTGTGTCGAAAATGTCGTGAGGTTTTCCTTGCTGAAACATCTTGAAAACATCAGGTGCCCTCTTAGGTTCTCCACTAAATTTTACGTTTTCAAAACGATTCATGGAGCTCTCCAACCAGGCATGCATGGCCTGCCATGTCATCAGGGACGTATGCAGGAAGTGGGTTCTTGGGGTCCGGATCCCCTTCCAAAATCCCTGACTTTTGTGTAAATTTAGTCTAATTTAAGGAGTGATTTTCCAAATTCTACTATAATTCATCCCCACATTGAATTTGGAACCCCCTGAAATAAATTTCTGCGCACACCCCTGCATGTGATCCTTGAAGGGACTCCCAGCATTATTTTGTTTTGCTAACTGATAGGCCAGTCTTTTACATTCTTTCTAGTTAGTCCAAAAATTTTACTTTTCATAATAATATATTCGCAGAGCCGGCGCGAAGGGGGGTCAAGCCGTGCCACCGCCCAGGGCGGCAAGTCTAATGGGCGGCAAAATTTGAAAAGAAAAAGAATACTATCAAAATATAATGCTTCGTAATGGGCCCACATGGAAAAATAAAATTGTGTTCATCTGAGAATATAATTGAAGTTACTTCACTCACATTTAGGAAAATGCTCACTCAGGAAATTCAAAGCATTTTTCCTCATTTTCAATTATCAAACAGGTATCGTTCAACATTTCCCTTGCAGCGAAGTAGATAAGATTTTCAGCTAGGGTGGATAAGATTATCAAGGTATATTTTATATGTTTTTCTATTCAACAATGTTGTAACGCTCCACTCCAAGTATGCAAAAGGTACACTCCCACTTGAGATCCATAGGAGGACCAAATAAATACCAGCGTTACTTAGGAAAAGATGTCCAAACTGGAATCATTCAGATCCTTAGCGAACAAATAAAAAGTGAAATGCTGTCTTTGTTGAGATTTCCAAAATATTATAGTATAATACTAGACTGTGCGCCAGATATTTCTGGTACCGAGCAAATGACAATAATCGGCCCTGTAAAAATTTGAGAACACTTTCTTGTTTCGTAGCGGTAACAGACATCACTAGTCTAGGACTGACAGAAGTAATAATTAAACATATAAAGGAAATTAACATTCCTATCGAAGACATAAGGGGCTAAGGATATGACAATGTTTCCAATATGAAAAGCAAACATTCAGGTATTGAGGAGAGAATTTTAGAAATAAATTCCCGAGTCTTCTATGTTCTTTGCAATAGTCATTCACTAAACATTGTCGTTAATGATGCAACCACAACATTTCAATACGCCGTTCCATTTTTTGTATAGCTAAAAAATTTAGAATTTTTTTTAGAATTTTTTTCTGCATCGGTTCAACATTGGGCCATACTAAAGGAACATATTAGCAGTCTCACTTTAAAACCATTGAGCATCACAAGATGCGAGAGCCGAATTGATGTCTTACTTCTGGAGTTTATGATGCCTTACTTCTAATAAGTAATGGCAAGAGAACAGATAGAATGGTCACCGTCGATGCTCTGTGTATAGCAAATCAGCTGCATAACTTTCCTTTCCTTTACTCACTAGTTATTTGATATGATTTTTTACTCCACATAAACATAGTAATTAAAAGTCTCCAAAGCATTGATTCTCGTGTGTTGGATGCAGTTGGGGTTTCTTGACAATATATCTGAATACTTTGAGAGGAGCAGAAATGATGTAAAGTTTCAATCTTACTTAGTTGATATGATGGAGTTGTCATCAGCATTAGACATGGATGATCCACGGATAGGTAATACAGTGCAAGCTCGAAGTAGAAAGAGGAAGAGACAATTTCAGTACGAGGCAGAGGATGAAGCAATTGAAGATCCATGAACAAGATACAAGAGCGATTTTTATTACAAAGTTCTAGACGTGATTGTGTTAGCTTTAAGAGAAAAGTTTGAGCAACTTAAACATCACATCGAGTATTTCGATTTTCATTACGATATAAGTAATCTTAAAGATATGTCACCT
Organism: Thermobia domestica; assembly: GCF_964235325.1. Lineage (NCBI taxonomy): Eukaryota > Metazoa > Arthropoda > Insecta > Zygentoma > Lepismatidae > Thermobia > Thermobia domestica. The sequence goes on from NC_137464.1 coordinate 107,569,915, forward strand.
GAACTTTTGTCTGAAAAGGTACTAACTTGCCGGCATTTTAACACACGAAGAATCGAAAGATATTATATCCGCTATAGTTAAGCGTAGAAGTTCAACAAAAGAAACTTTAAAATTAATTAGGGAACATGACTTTACTCTCAATGTTAGTGTTGCACTTAGGATTTTGTTAACCTTACCGGTAACCGTGGCAAGTGGAGAAAGGTTTTCGAAACTTAAGCTTATTAAAAACTATCTACGTCTTATATGTCTCAAACACACTTGAGTGGACTAGCGATGATATCAATACAACACGAATTGGCTGAAACATTGTTGGACTACGCGAATGTTAAACAGAAATTTGCTCATATCAAAGCAAGAAAAGTTTCTTTCAATTAAGGTTAAATGCATGTATCACTATTGTGTTCTAGTACATCATAAGGCTTAGGCCAATCACTTAATTTTGCCGTAATAGCTGATTCACTATTATTTTCATGCTCCATACTCTATTGGAAACACATTTGGCGTGGGAGACCTGGGTTCGATTCCCGGAGGGAGCTCATGTGGTTCGGATTCCACTTTAATCAGTAGATTAACGTCTCATATAGCCTCGCTGGCGAAAGGGACGCTAAACTAAAAATCAACTCAATCAATCAACTCCATTGGAAACATCTTTTGATATAAAATAAGTTTAAAAATTAAAATTCTTAGTTGTGACTAAAGTACGTTTGTTTTTTAAATTTTATTTTCTGTATGCGCTGCTGTATATCACAGGTATACAGCGAAATCAAACATACTGAATATTGTGTTATATATGGAGTCATTTAAATATTACGTAATCATTCGAGAGAGATAGTTCAATTTTTTGTTTACTTTTCCATTTCATACATGTTTTTAAACGGGGCATCCTACTTTTTCGTGACACTTGAACGTTTTCTGTCAAAATAAGGTTGCGGGTTAAAGGGGCGGCATGTGAAAGTACCGCCCAGGGCGGCAAAACTGCTAGCGCCGGCCCTGTATATTCGACCAATGTTTGCTCAAATTGATGGAATTGGAGGCCTTCCCAATTTTACATAAACCTCTTTTCAGGGGTTTTATTAACTGTAAATTCAAGTGTAAAGAGCATTTATTTCGACACTTTCATACCGTTCTTGCTCCAAGATTTTTCTTTTTCTTGAGGAGTCGGTTCTGGGTATTTTTGAGGTAACGATAACCTACGACGAAAAAGAAGTTGTAATACGTAAATCAAAATTTTACTAATTCCCAAATTACGACTCGCGCCATGTTTTCGAAAAACCTTCCTAAACTGGTCCTTGAAATGTGATTGCGTATTAAATACATCAATAATTTTCTACATGAGTGCATGCTTCAGAACATGCAGTACTTTGACCTATTTTTCCTGTTTCACAACATAAACAAAATGAGCCAATGTCTCACCTTACAAAAGTTTTGATAACAGCGGAAACAATATGCATCCACTCATACCTATGTTTTCAGGGGTGGATGTAGAAGGCAAAAACTGGGGTAGGGAGCCAGAAACCTGACTATGTTCTAGATATATCATGAGTTTACTATAAACTTTCAAAGATATATAAACAATAGATTACATTATTTTTTCAACTCAAAAACTGTGGGGGCCTAGGCCCCGGACAGATCTACCACTGCACGTTTTACAATAAACTGCATCATCACCATTAGCATACGTAGAATGCAAGGTTGCTTGGTGTTGCTGTTTATAATAGCAATGCCTCTCAAGGATTTGTCGATGGCAAGTTCATACATTATAACCCTCGGCTGTGTTATAATCTGCTCCTTTGCCTACTTTCCTAAGCCGAGAACGTAAATATAAATAGTTGCAACTGAAAATAAATCTTCATCGAGTGTGTATCTTACTATATTTATTAAGAAGAGCAAACAAGACGACTATAAACAAATATAATAGCCGCTCTTTAATTTGGCATTCAACGATTCGGTACATTCTCTAATCGGTTTAGCTATCGAGACGCTCCCCTTTTTTTGGGAGGGGAAGATGGGGTAGATTTGGGCCTTTGTCAACCTTGACCACCGCGAAACACGTTTTTAAGTCGCACTGTTTATCGTTACCGTCAACCGTCAGTTTTCATTTCAATATAGTGTTTCCTGTTTACTAGCGGTTATTTATCAACACGTTTGAATAATATTAAAACTATGTGCATACAGTGTACTGTAAAATGTTCTCGAAGCCCAGCATGACCTCTTCAAGTGGTAATAAAACTCATAATCATGAGCATGTGGTTCTCACTATATATATATAAAAAAATATAAAATAAAGATAAGTAATCGTCTCAAAAATGAGAAAACATTTTACATTGCGAAAAAGGAGAAAACAGACTTCATAATGGCGTGATTTCAATCTTAGTTCTTCCACAATTTATTGTGTAAAAAATTACTAAATACTTTGTAGGCCTACATTAGGAGCAGTGGCGGATCCAGGGGGCGATCGGGGTGATTGCCCCCAGAAGATGATACTTTTTTATATATATATATATATATATATATATATATATATATATATATATATATATATATATATATATATAAATATATATATATATATATATATATATATATATATATATATATAAATCAAACCCTCTCAGAGTTTGAAACTGTTAAAAGTAATTCTAAGTAGCAGTATGACAACCACCGCCCCTTCCCTCAGAAGTCGGTCCTGGATCCGCCTCTGATTAGGATATCTATATCGTCTGCGCAGGTTCAGAATGTGTGGGAACACATAAAATACATGTTTTAATAGTTTGCATTTTTTAAAGTCTAGTATAAAATGAAAATGAAATGAAATGTTTGAGTTTTACGTCCCACGGTTATGCCGGTTAGGCTAAAGAAGACGGTGATGATGAGTAATGAATGAAATGGTGGAATGAAGGAAGTGGGAGGAAACGAGAGGACCCCGAGAAAACCCACGCCCACGGTGTTTGTCCACCATAAAGTTCACTTGGTGGGGCTGGGATTGAACCCGGGACCCCAAGCACCAGAGGTGAACGCTCTACCACTGAGCCACCGCGGCCCCTAGTATAAAATGAGTTATCTTTGATATTCTTCTTAAAACTAAATTGACGTTCGATAATCCGGCACGACCGTGGTCCCGAACGTCCCGGATATTAAAGAACCCTTACTGTAATTCTATTCCCCACTCAGTTTTAAGAACAAGTCGAGAACTCACTATCTCACACACACACAAAACCATTCTGTTCTTTCTTTGTTAATTACTAGCCTCTACGATGCAATTAGTTGTCTTGCTGTTTTGTCTTCGTGTACAGTAGAACTCCGATTATATGAACTGCAGCCATCCGGATCAATGTCAGGAAATAAAAATGTACATTTTCAAAATGAAACAAAAAAAAAATAGACTGTATGTATTCGTTCGTAAAAATATAATTTCCTTGAAATTCCTATATAAGCCAATACTAAAATTGATGTTTAATTGCAATTTTCTGTATCTTTCTGATTCTTTGTTGTAAAAATGATCTTATTTTCAACATACGTTAGGTCTTTCATTTTAGTAAACAAAAGCATTTTAGATAATCTAGCATTTTTACCCTTTTTAAAACGATTTTCGCAATTATCGAGATTGCTGGTTATCCAGATTACGTTGGGAAATCATTAATCAAAATACTTGGAGTTTACTGTATAATAATATAAAATAACGCCACACACACACACACACACACACACACACACACATATATATATATATATATATATATATATATATATATATATTCTTCCTTTTCATATATATAATTATATGCGAAATAGGCCAATTAAATTGTTTACACAATAACAATTTTGCTTCCATTTTATTTTATTACTATGCCCGTACTTCACACGGGTCAGATAAAATATATCTATGTGAACGAACTGAACAACGAAAGAAAAAAAAATTCATTTTACTAATGAATTTGGCACTAATATCGGTCATTTTGAATTAATTTTACGTGTCTCGGTAGCCTCCCCGCGGTGACCCCCGGCCTCCACACGGTGAAATGAACTCCGGCTGAAGTTGAAAATCATCGCTAATAGAAATGTCACCTTTGATCTCAGCAACCGCGAAAACTATGGATTTGACACTAATATCGGTCATTTTGAATTATTTTTACAGGTCTCGGTATCCCTTCTCCCTGGTGACCCCACTCCGCAGCCGAATGGGGTAAGTTGGAAGTTAATGCGTTTCACCATTGATCTCAGCGAGCGGGAAAACTATGAATTTGGCATTAATATCAGTCATTTTCTACTACTTTACATGTCCCGGTAAATGCCCCCTTGGTTCGAATTTTTTTTTAAACCTTCGTCTTGGCCTGGCTGGACCAAGGTACCTGTGACCAAAATTTGCCAACTCTCGGTCCACTCATCTGGTCCTCAGGCCGCACACAGACACACAAACAAACTCTTTATTTTATTTATATTAGATTAGTGGTATCCACAAGACGAGAAATTTCTCACAACTTCTCAAAACCGAGACGAGAAATATCTTTTTACATTCGAAATGAAACAAGAAACATGAAAATTTTCATCTCATTTTCAACTCTAGAAAATCAGATGAGACGAGATTTTTTTTTTTCGAATCTCGTGAGTAATACTAGTTCACCGAAGTCTTAAGTGTAAGATACTGTTTTACTGTTACATAATGCGTAGTATATAAAACCTATAGATATGCAAAATAATTGTACAAACAAAATGAAGAGCAATTACCAACATTTGAAGATACGCATGTCATTACATAATAAACTCCAATAACAAATATGGTTTGACTGTTGTTACAACATACCCTTCGTAACTCTTGTGACGCGGAATTATTCTGATGACTTCTAGATATAATTAAAACGAAGATCGAAATATGTGTATATAAATTTACGAAACGAGATAAGAGAAGAAAGAATTCTTAGATTATCGGGACGAGACTTTTACGTAGTTTACTAGACAATACGAGAAAATGTTATTTCTCATATTGTCTTGTGGGCAACACTGTATATATTAACCTGCTAGGTTTACGTTTGTCACCAATCCTTTGGACAATGAGATCTCGGAAACCACAAGTGCTAGAAACATGCCGTTTTCACTGGTCGATTCCAAATTTTGTGTAGATTGTCCAGTTCTCATTCAAATTTTCAAAAATCGTATCGTTATTGTTCTATTAACATTTTAATGGCCGTTTTGAACCCATAAGATTAAGATTGTTGCAGGCAAACTACGGTTAGGCAACCAGTAGAGAAGTTACGTATGGCGGGTTGATGGACAGTGCAGGCGCTTTGCTTAAATCTGAATGGCAAAACTCATTGGATGCTCCCTCCTTAAGAGACACAATGATGCGTACTCGGACGGATATGGATTTGTTAGAAAAAAAATATTTCCAATTGATATCTTGTTACTTCTATATAAATTTGCTACAGATTCATTCCAACTCTATACATAGTAATTCACTTCCTTTGTGAGTCTCCTAACCTTTACTTGTGAGTCAATTCATCTGAAGTGGTCCAAAGATAGTGAAAATGGTTGCTCGACCATCTCCAAAAACTATAAAAATTTGAGTATGTCGAACCTTGTGGATGAAAAGGTCAATAACACTAAAGAGAGAATTTTTGCAAGGGAGAAGAACTTACAGGATAGACTGAAGATGAGGCGCAGTCCCACAGTAACTTCTGTGAAATTAATGCGGACAAAATAACTATCACCTAAATTATAAGTCGCAAATGATTGGCTAATGCCTATTATTGTGTTGTATTGACTGTGTCGATACTACACAGTCCACGATAGTGTGTTATTACTGTAGTCACCCAGGATTATTTCGGAAGGAATGAAGGGAGAAGTATTTGAACTGAACATGAGAGAGTATTTATATAGTGTCATACAATCTTTGTTATATCTCCACGCTAATTTATATGTATGATATGGAAGCAAGGAATTATACCTGAAATAAAAATTTGTTTTAGTTTTTCTTCCAAAAATTATAATTACGTACTTGTGTTCTGAAATATTTTTTGTGTTTCTACTCTTGCTTTGGACAGAATTGAGTGCTCTTAACATCCTCTATGGAGGCGCCACTAAAACCTGTGGTTTATACGAAAAGTTATTGTTGTATACTTTGTCTATACGTATGTGAAAATAAGTCAGAATCAATAAGTCTACTTTTTATTTTTCAAAACTGTTCTCCCCGAATTTAACATATCTTCCTGAATATTTGTTACACACACTTAGATTTTTTTATATAGAGAGCACTGTGTGTATTTTGTTGGAAACCTAGTCATATAGTTTGAGGTTAAAATAGTGAGAGGGAGAATCGCTCGCGTCACTAATGCATAGCATCACTAGTTAAAATGTTTGAATCCCCTCTTCATTGAATGTAAATAGAGAGTGTACTCATTGGGCTATAACCTCCCAATAAAGTGGGCTCTGGTGGAATGATTGCTTGTAAAGATAGTCATTACATGGTACATGATTGGTGTATGGCAGACATGTAGATGCATGATCGACATGTGCATCCTGTAATTAAAACATTTCGTTTAATTTTATATGTAATAAGTGGCTCCAGACATAGAAATATATTTAAAAACTATAGTTATAAATGTGTTTGTATAATAAAAATTAGCCTCTTAACTTCCTTTATATATTTAAGTACACTTACACGAGAATGTGAGTAGAGATGTATATCCACAGTTCGAGTAATAATTGTAGTAAAGTTTTTATCAATTTTTTTCTCTGTATTTGTGTGAAATTAAGTAGTTATGTTTGAAAACTTTACATAGCAATAAATTGATGTTTACGATTACAGTATTGAGTTTGCAATTTCAATTACACCGTTACGTGCATATTTTGTTTTGCTGTTTATGAAAGATGTCGTGTACGGTTTATCCAAGCATATCAGTGTATATAACGAAGTGTTTGTTTTTCAAATAGACTGTGTTATGTACATATTGTTGCCATGAGTACTATTACTCGGCAATTTGTTGTTTCAATTTGGTATCAACAACTGTAATCAAAGTTCTAATTATAACTTTTATGATCCTTCCAAAATATAGTGTTTTGTAATGACTTAAAATCATTATCATCGTGCTGTCTTATTCTAGTTATGTCTTCTTTTCTGCCTTTAACTTATATGTCGTCACTATTTCTATCTTCATATTCTTTTTCCGCTTACCATCAGCGAAAGTTGTTTTCTTTACTAGTTTTGTTGATACCTAGTTCGAGTCAGGGGCGGATTCAGGGGGCCGATCGGGACAATTGCCCCCCGCCCCAGAAAAGGAAACTTTCTTATTTTATATTTAAATAAAACTCATCCCAGAGTTTGGAGCTCTTAAAAGTAGCTCTAAGTAGCAGTATTACAACCTACTGTCCCCCCAGAAGTCCGTTCTGGATCCGCCCCTGGTTAAAGTTTAGTTGAACACAATCTTTATTGAAAATAAGGCTATCTTTTAATAAGACTTTACTTTGAAAATTCACATTTTAGCTTTGTGTGAATTATTATTCAGATATATTTTTTTTTTTAAAAAAAAAGAGTCCTACAGCCATAGGCGTAACTAGAGGGGACAGGGAAAGCCAGGCCCCACTAAAACACTTTGGCTTCCCCCGAAAGTGCTTATTGGATGAAAATAATGTGTTAAGTTTATTGCAGTTTACGCAAAGTGATTTTGTGCTTGCATTTAATACTGATTCTATAGAACTTCTAATAGGTGTACACTCGACCATTTTCAAAAATATAGCATATACTCACCCATATACGCTCTTTTGTTCGTAAATTTGAGGCGATTATACACAGAACTATAAAAATTTAAGTGGGGATATGTTGTATTCTCCCGTATGCGGCCAATTACATCCCTGATAAAGTCACTGGCGCACTGCGGTAGTAGATGTGGGCTCGGAAATTGTGCGTTTTTAAGTTTGGACATGAAATCTTAACTAGGCAAAGAAGCGACTGTTACTGAGTCACCAAGCATAGTGTAACAGGTCAACAAAAATAGAATCAGTGCAAGAAGAAATCATCCATGCTTCACAAGAATCAATATTGACATCGACGGCCGCTGTCAGGATCATCTTAGAAGAACTAGAAGGACGGATAAAAAAAAAAAAAAAAAAGATCTCAACAATAAAGAAATATTCCACTTTCGTGAAGAGCAGAGCTTGAAGGAGAGTGAAAGTAATTCACCGCAAGACAAGAAGAAACATTGCTCCTCCTGAAAAGTACCGTATCTAGACGAAGAGTAGAAGTATATCTCATTATCAAGATTCAAGTAACATTAAATAAGAATTATCTGTGCCAACCTACCAATGCTATGACTTACCTTGCTACCCGTAATATATCGTTTAAAAAAAAAAAAAAAAAAAAAAAAACCCTGAACAAAATGTAGCTCACGACTACGTTCGTTCATCCTCCTTCGGTAAAAGGAAGAAATATTTACTTGACTTCACTTGACTACGTCACCAATTAGGATGATTTGATACTAAAACATACTCCATCAAGCCTTTCGTTATAACATTAACAAAATGACGATATACACATTGCTTAATGAGACATAATAGTCCAAGACTATTATTAACTCATTTTATTATTTTATTTTTAAATGTATATGAATTAGTAATGTTTTCAGAGGTGTTATTCTTGTATAATGCAAATCATTAGTACCTATAAAAGTTTCCAAGTTCTCCGGTGTTGATAAACACAAACACATTAGCAAAATCTATGTTTGTGAAATCATCCAGGGCCGGATTAACCCATCTGGAGGCCCAGGGCTAGAAAAAAATATGTGACCCCTGCTGACTTCGCCTAATACTTTTTTATGAAAGCATAGTAGGAAAGTTAAGGGAATATGTTCCATATTTTTTTTTATATTTTATTTTATGATGATGATTATACTGAGAATTTGATCAGAGTGGAGGCCCCCATTACCTAGAGACCCAGGGCTACAGTCCCCCTAAGTTACCCCTTAATCTGACACTGAAGTCACCATTACTTCTTCCAGGTGTACTAAACAAGATGCAAAAATGTTTTTGGAATACAACATTTTGTAGGTCCTATGTAATTAGCTTCTAGAACTGTACTTGTAAAACTATGATGTATTCTTTTCATACTTCAAATTATGCTGCACACGATTAAAGGAAGTCCTAAAGAACGACTCTTGTCTGTAAGTCAACAAGTACCAGAATAAAAACAGTAAGGGAGAGCGAGAATTTGTTTTTTGATGTGGATTCGAAGTCCAAGAACAGATTCCAAACGTTATTTTTTTTCCCTCTACAGAAAACAGAAGAGGTAGATCCAAAATTACTCGTACTGAATAAAAGTGAAGAGGGTGTGTAAGAGGGAGGGCTGTAACAGCAATCCTTCGTGCAAAAGAGAGCTCTTTCGTGGCTAAGCGGTTAGCATACGCGCCTTTGGCTTGGGAGAGCCGGGTTCGATTCCCGGCGGGAGCTCATGTGGTTCGGATTCCACATTAATTAGTAGGTCCACGTCTCATATAGCCTCGCTGCTGAACAGGACGCTAAACTAAAATCAACTCAACCTTTTACAAAAGGAAGAAAAAAAATTGTGACACCCCTTACGCTAGAAAATAATTGTATTTTGAAGCACTTGATGGACGAGTGTAAGAAAATCAGAACACGGAATTGATTGACAGTATTAAAGATTATTATTATTATTATTATTATTATTATTATTATTATTATTATTATTATTATTATTATTATTATTATTATTATTATTATAGTTAAAAGAGATTATTGGAGAACTTACGTGGTTGATAAGACCCATTCAGTTTGTCACAAGCGAGCTCTCAAATGGTGATATTAATCAGTGATGATTTCAGGGATGGCCCGGTCTACAAAATCTTCTCCCTCCACCGGGGGATTTCTCCGATCGGCCTTAGCCTCAGTTACCAGTATTCTCACAGTACTACTTCGAACTCCACCCTCGTTTATTCAAATTTCCCCCGGGGAAATTTCTGAAATCATCACTGATATTGATTATCTCTGATACCCATATTGTTTAGTACGTACAAGTAATTATGTTTCATTGCTAGTCACTGACGCTGGTTCGTTGCAGTGTTGCGTCTCTTTACAACACTGTGGCTGTACAAGGTGTGAACCTACAGTTTAAGATGGGATCTGAACCAAGGTAGTGCGTTCTGTTTGAAGACTTTTCCAGCGGCTATCGAAGCCGAGACCCTGTGTACTATAAGTATGCACTGTTGCAACAAGACCAGCGGGGAGGGCTGTCACCGTTCGAAAGAGACACAATAAATAGCTACAATTTGATAGTTAACGGTCGTTTTATCTTATTTGTTTATTTTATTTTACATGTTCACTTATTATTATTAAGTATTCTGCTTTTGGCAGATCCTGGGACTAACAGGTTATTTATTTATTTATTTATTTTAAGTTTCTGGCCTGGAAATATTTCTTCCGCGCTTCACGATCTTCATCTTTCTCTTTTAACTCCCAATATCTTCTTCTATTTTTTTTTAAATCATAGATCAGTTGTGTTAATATTCCTATTCCCTGCGTTCCTTCCATCTTTCCTTTTATCGCAGCATGGAGAAGACAATTTCTTCGCAAAGTGTGTCCAATCCAATTGGCCTTTCAACAAAGAATGCTGTCCAAAAAGTGTCGCCTTCTCTCCTATCCGTTTTAAAACATATTCGTTTGTTACTCTCTCTGTCCATTTTATCTTCTCCATCTTCCTCCAACACCATATTTCGAAGCTCTCTAACTATTTCTTTAACTTCCGTTATATCTAAATTTCTGAACCACAGACTAGTGATGAGCGCAAGAGTCTTGGTCTTGCAGTTTTTGCAAGTCATGCATGCAAAAAGACCAAGACCAGGAATCCCGATGCAAGACCAAGACCAAGACCATACCTGCAAGACCAAGACCAAGACTCTTGCGCAAGAGTCTTGCACAAGTACCGGCTCAGTGGTAGAACGTTCACCTTTGGTGCTGGGGTCCCTGGTTCGATCCCAGCTTGCACCATGTGAGATTTCTTTGTGGATAGAGACCGTGTGCGTAGGTTTTCTCGGGGTTTTCCCGTTTCCTCCTACTTCTTCATTCCACCATTTCATTCATTTCTCATCATTACCATCTCTCTTAGTCTCGGTGCATATTCGTGGCACGTAAAACTAAATATTACATCATTTCAAAAGATATTAGTGGTGTTCTTCTAAAACTAAAGAGGAATGTAGTATTGAACATGAACATCGGTAATTCCGTACACCATAGGTGCCGACTACATGGGTATGGCCTTGGCTCCAAGGATCAAGCATCCGTTAGAAATTTTTAATGTGTGCTCTAAAAATTAATATCGAAATAACATATTCATGATATTGACAAAACCTTGTGTATGTGACCACAAGTTTGATTTCATGGGCGGGTGCTTATACGTTGAATAATTGTTTATCAATATAACTTTTAGACTCCTCAGGTATATGGCACACGAGGATTGAGCGATGTAACATTATACAACAATAAATAACCCATATTCACAAGTGAGAGTGATTTTGTACAGTTATTTCTAGAGACCGGATGTTTAGGCACTAAAAACCTAGAAAATAGGCAGGCAAATAGGCACTAAAAATTAAAAAATAGGCAGTAAAATAGGCACTAAAATGTAACTCGAAATAATGAAGATAAATACTCAATACCATTAAAAAATAGATTCAGGTCATAGATAATGTTCAAAGAATATAGAAATATACTTTTTTGTTATTAATTTCTTTGTTGTGTATATAAAAACGAAGCTTGTTATGCATTCCATATATACTGGATGAACCTGAAAGATGTGCACATCCTTCGGGAGGTAATTCGTGACATGAAAAGAAAACAAAAAGTCCTTTTGGATGTTGTGGAATTCCGCGTCGTGAACGAGTGACAGGTGGGCCAACTTGGAATCGAAAATCGAATTCTGACAATTGGAACGAGACAAAAGTGTGCACATACTTCGGGAGGTGATTCTTGACATTCAAACGGACTTTTTGTCTTCTTTTCATGTTACGAATCACCTCCCAAAGAATGTACACATCTATCTGTTCCGTCCCAATTGTCAAGATTCGATTTTCGATTCCAAATTGGCATCACTGTCACTCGTACACGGCACGGAATTCGATAAAATAAAAGAGGACTTTTTATATTATATTTTTATATATATTAACGTACTACGTGAATGTGTTTGTTAATACATAATACACGTATATATTTGTGTATTATTTATGTTATATAAATTATTTATTTTCCCAATGAAGGGTTATTTTGACGAAAATGCATAGAATAAACAACATTAGGCACTAAAGCAATTATTTAGGCAGTAAAAGTCGAAATAGGCAAAATAGGCAAAATAAAATTGGCTTAAATCGAAACTATAATCCCCCATATAAACTTTAAAGCTTTATTTTTGATCGTATCTTTATTATTAAAGAATAGGCATTTTGCCTAACATCCGGTCTCTAGTTATTTCAAATAACTTTGAGTTTGATGCTGTGTTTTTGTATTTCTAATATAGGTCAAAAGTATTTGTATAAGTTGAGTTTACGCAAAAGACATGAACAGTTGAATCGTTTTCAGTTTTTACTCAAGTTATTCTAAAACATTAAGAGTTTTGATTATAATCGTTATTATTTTAATTTATCTCTCTCTTTTTTGGCCAATATTGCTAAAATATCATGATATTAGCTATTCTGCCATTATTGGCAGGTCACTTGTTGTAACTCAGAAGCTTCGATATACGGTGGTCCTCAGCTAATCTCTTCGTCTTGACGTAGCAATTTTCTGTTTTAATACCTTCCTTCAACTACAGTCTCCTTTGCTCCCTCCGTTTCTTTCCTTCCACCATATTCTCTAGTATGTCTCTCATAATAAATTACCTCCTCAGCCAATATCCCAAACAGTTCCTTTTCCTCCTCTTAATTACATCTAAAATTCTTCTTTTCTCCTCTACTGCTGCTATTTCTAACACCTTCTCATTTGTTTTCCGTTCAACCCAGCTAATCTTCTCCTTTTATCGAATGCCTCTAATATTTTTTCCATCGCTTTTGCGTAATGTCCATGTTTCTGTTCCATAGAGTACATATTGGAATCAGTAAAATAAAATCTCAATATTTAACTGGAAGTTTGTTCAATACAAAGATTAGCTAATCTTAGTTGAAAATAAAAAAAAATATATATATCTGACACTTTTAGAGTGTAAAAATAATTTAGCAATTTATGGTATTTCAGTAATCTGTGCCGTCTTGATTTTCTTTCATGCGTCTCCCAAATTTGGAAACCAGTAGAGTATTAAATCTGTTAAAAATATATATATAAAAAGATTATGAAACGTTGTAATTTATCTTATAAGTAGTGAAGCGTGGAGACCATTGAAATAAAAAAATAAAGCTTATCACCTATGTTGTATACTATCATCAAACTTACACGAAGGTAAACTATATTTCATTGAGAAACATACATTGTATTTCCGTTACTATTAGCGCAATGTAGAATTTATCCAGAGTAAAATTTAAATATGAAAAGCATATTTTTTTTAAAAAAAGCAAGACTTGCAAGACTCTTGCAGCAAGACCAAGACCAAGACCAGGCCCAAGACTGGATGTGAAAGACCAAGACCAAAGATTCCAGTGTAAGACCAAGACCAAGATTGGGTGTACAAGACCAAGACCAAGATCACCCGGGTCTTGGTCTTGGTCTTGGTCTTGCATTTGCTCATCACTACCACAGACCAATATTCCATACATAGGACTTGACCAACTTCTTCCTTAGTCTAATATGAAACCTATTATTTAAGAGTGATCTTTTCTTGTTGAATGCTTCTTTAGCTATGGCAATTTTTGACCTACTCTCTTTGGTGCAGTAAGCGTCTCTCATTAAAATACTTATCAGATACTTGAAATGATCGACCTCTTTAAGTTCTCTTTGTTCTATTCTACTGTAACCTGTAAGGGTATGTTCCCAAGTTTTCTTTGTTCTATTCTAACCTGTAAGGGTATGTTCCCATGTGCGATATTCTGACGAGTTTCGATTTTTCGATGTTGACATTCATTCCATATTCGGTAACATAAATAAACAAGTTCTGGCAGATGTGTTCTATGAAGATGAACTGATGTGTGTCTCACCTTTGGCAAATATTAGGAACTAAACAAAACTTAAAATGTAAGAGTTAATCGTATTTTTGTGATCTCATTAACTATACTGCTGTCTACTAGGGATGGCCATTGCCGGAATTTTTACTTTCCGGAATCCGGAAAGTAAAATCGGAAAAAATCCGGTTTTCGGAAAAGTTCTGGAATTTAGCAAATTTCGGGATTTATCAGAATTCCGGATTTCGGAAAATAAATTTTCCAGAATCTGGATTCCGGAAAATTTTGGATATCCCTACTGTCTACTGTTGTGTTGCTATAGTGTCATATAATGAAAAGCTTGACGAAGGAATACAAAAAGTTTATCAAATGTTTTTTTTTTAAATTATTTTTCGAAAACACAATACAAGACTTGTTTTGTATAGGTTAATAGTTAATGCAGACAAGTAGACACCATGTCTGTGTTCAAGGCTAACTATGTTGTGCAGTTAGACAATAAGGAAAAAGTTAAAAAGGAAGTATATATTGGCCTGAAAGGACAAATAGACTAACATATGGTACTAATGTATTCATTTGTAACTGCGCATAAAAAAAAAAACTGCAAATCTTACCAACTACAATGATTCATTGAATTTAAAATATTAGAGCTATCCAATTGGTCGATATGTTATTATTAATTTTCATTTTTTTTTCTTTTTTACTTCCATTGAAAAAATAATAATGTTTCTGTACGTAATTTTGTGCCTAGGTAATAACAGTCCTTCGTATATGTATGTCTTGCTGTGACAAATGAAACAGACGTTGTAATTATTATGACAGGACCAATACATGCATACGTACACTATCTATTCACCTGATAGTTGGTATGGATGCACACATTGCATTTACATTTTCAGAATGCACGCGACCGTCTGGAAAAACAAGACGAGACAAAATAAAACAATTAAGGGAAAAAAAAATAGTTGGTCGCTGAACGCAGATGACATCATGATAATTATTCAATATTGCTATGAGCCATGAATTTTCTAGTTGAAAGAATGTTCTTATGGAAGAAATAGTACGTAATTAATATAACCGCTTCCATTTTCAAAGTTAGGCTGTCCAACAAATTATAATGAAGTATACATAAGTGAGAATCAAAGAAACAATTAACGAGAAGTAACGTGTTAATACTACTCCTCCCAATTCATGTTTATACAAGAATGCCTTGTGTTAATTCTCTGATATTTGTTAGAACAAGGTGTGCCGCTTGCCACAATATTTATTTTACGCTGGGAGTGCTATTTCCCGACAAATTTATGTGCAAAATGTAATTTTGTGTTTTCACATTGAAAGAAAAGAGAAGAACATTATAGAAAATAAATACTTCGGTATTGCAACCAATCTCCAGCCAATGAGTTAACTTATTATTATTATTTACAATAAATTCAAAATGTCAGATAAGGAACTCATTACAACAATAACCAAGCTAGCCCTAATTATTTTAAGAGTTGATTTCCTATAATTAATGTTACTTTACACATCACGAGACTTCTTTCTGTACTTGATATATAATATACATTGTGACTTCCAAACTTACAAACTACTTGAGAGTGGGACTGCGATGGCTCAGTGGCAGAGCGTTCACTTCTGGTGCTTGGGGTTCCCGGTTCGATCCCAGCTCCCGCCAAGTGAACTTTGTGGTAGACAAACACTGTGTGCGCGGGTTTTCTTGGAGTTCTTCCGTTTCTTCTCACTTCCATCATTTCATTCATTTCTCATAATCACCGTCTCCTTTAGCCTAGTCGGCATAACCATGTGACGTAAAACTCAAAAGATTTTTAAATTCACAAGTCCGGAAAAGTTTTCAAACATATATTTAAATTTCAAGCTTCTTTAAATGAGTCTGCATCTCTGCCCAGGAAGTAGATATTTGTATGTAGAAAAGCACAATGGTTGGAAATTTTTAACGTCGCAAAATCCGTACGTAGCATAAAAATTAACTGTATTTTTGGCTAGAACTACCATCATTAATATTGCATTAAATGTGCAAGATAAAGAAAATATTGTTTTATATACCACACTGAGACAACTAAGCGAAAAGAAAATATTGTTTTATATACCACACTGAGACAACTAAGCGAATAAAAGTAAGTGTTAAGTCGGATATGAATACAAATACCGGTACTTACGTGTGTGTAATGGTGGGCTAGTAGAAGGATAGAAACAAAAATCGAAGGCGCACTTTTTTAATATTGTTTATAACAATGGACAGTGGAGCCGTTGTTAAGGAAAAAGTGAAGAAATATCATATTTAATTATTCTGAAGATAGACACAAGTGTTAAATGACAACTCACCTTTCTTTCTCATACATATTTGGAATCTAAGCGTAAAGTTACTGTCCAGCAGCGGGTGTAATTAGGAGAGAGGTTAGGTGTTTGGATCCTCTATGCCTAAAGATTTATATTGTACTGTATATCGTGTTTTTTAAACTGAATATTGGTAGGTGCAATGCAAAGTGCACACACTCCGTCTTTTGATATCTCATTTCTCATAGTACGTCCTGGCTAACTGTTTTTGCAGCAGAAGTAAAGGCTAATACTCAATAAACTTCCTTCTCTCTACATTACAAACAATTTCAATAACTTGTATTCACTCAAACCTCATTTTTTAATCTATCTCAATAGATTACTCGATTTTTCAGAAAGTATCGGAAGGCTTTTAGGATAACCATGTTTTAACTACTTCTTTCGTTATTATTTTAGTATGCGTGTGAATTATATTAACATATTTAAAAATCATCATTATTCTTGCCGCATGCTAATTTTGGTGAGCTTTGGATCCATTACTCTTTGTTTGGCTCCTACAAAGATTATTGAAGAAGAATATGTAATAAGAGCCTAAATGCAACACGTAAAATATTATTAGTTATCGAAGTCTGTTTTGAAGTAAGTTTCTAGCTTTATAATATTGCCTTCACTTATCTTTCTCTCTCTTATTGAATATATAATATTTTATTAATTAATATATATATATATATATATATATATATATATATATATATATATATATATATATATATATATATATATATATATATATTGGAATTCCTTAATCCATATCTGCCCTTATCTTTTGAGTTTTGCATTTTGATTTATTTTGGAAAATAGATAATTTTCAACCTATTCTTCGTGAATTTAGTGTAATTTCTTTTTGCTGATCTCCCATTGGGTAATTATGATACTGGGTCGTAAATGACTCGGCAGGCAAATATATAAGCTTTAACAATAAGTAAATACGTAAGTGGGCCGTTTTCGACCCGGGGGGCTTAAATTGGTTAAAGATGTGTTTAAGCTTTTTTAATGTTCATATTAGAAGAGAAGACTGATGGCCACATCTCGAAATCCTTTAAGATTAGAGATATGTTAAGGATAACCCGAGCAATACGGAGGCTAAGTCCCTAGCTAGCCGAAGGCTAGTATATATGTCCTGAAAGGATATGAGATCGATTCCTTGAACCCTCCTTGGTGAAATTGTGTGTACGCCACTAACTGGAAGAAGATGTTAATATTTGGACACACACTGAGAAAAATCCGTTCTTCGGACAGCGGTATACTGTAGAAATATGCGGAATCCTCTTGCTTTCTACAGAAAACCGTATGGATCATACGTTATCCATATGCTACATACACACTGCCCTTAGATGTTACATCATGCCGTTGCAGGATGTCTGACATCTAACAGTTTTCCGTATATCACATGCATATACCTATATCCCTCAGCTATATGTTATACAGGGTATTTCAAAACAACACCTACAACGTTTGGAGGTGATTCCTGACACCAAAATAAGACGAAAAGTATAGACCAACCTGGGAGCACAAATACTTCCTTTCGGAGTTATAGACTGCCGAAAACATGAAAAAATGATCTTTAAAGATCCATAGCTCCAAAACTATGAGACCTACCGCAGTCAGATCAAGACTTTACGTAGGAACTAATATGTGCTCTATCCAAAAATAAATGTTTCAGAATCCTAAGGTACCCCCGCAACAATTTTTATACAGGCAATTTAGTTACGGGCATATAATCTGAAGTACTCACTAACTACCTCTATAAAAATTATTGCGGAAGTACTGGAGGATTGTGAAATATGTATTTTTGGATGGAGCACATATTAGTTCCTTAGTAAAGTCTTGATTCGACTACGGTACGCCCCATAGTTTTGGAGCTATGGACCTTTAAAGCTCATTTTTTTTCACGTTTTCGGCAGCTTATAACTCCGAAAGGTAGTATTTGTGCACCCAGGTTGGTCTATACTTTTTGTCTTATCTTGGTGTCAGGAATCACCTCCCAAACGTAGTCGGTATTGTTTTGAAACACCCTGTAGCGTCCATTTGTAAGTGAGATCGTGACCGCCTATATTGTTTCATACGGAAAGTACGTATAGGTGGAACACTTATACGGAAAGTATTATAAACATGCGTTTTCAGTTATACGTCTGCTGTACGTTAAGTTCAAAAACTACAGGAATTACGCATGTAACCTACCATTTTAAATGCGCTGCCTGCATTTTTTTTTGAGTGCACCCCCCCCCAATTCATGTTCATACAAGAATACATTTTGTTAATTTCGTGAAAAAATTAAAATCTTGAGTTTAACGCCGATTATGCCTTATTAGACTTGCAGAAAACGGAAGATGAATTGGTAATAAATTATTAAGAAGGAATTTGTGGAGTGAGAGTTTGGTTGGAAGCAGAAGAACACTCGGAAGGCCCAGGAACATGATATATCCAGTAAAAATACATTCAGCGAACAAGCAGAAATAAATTCACAAGTAATTTAAAATTTGACCTTTCTTAATAGACTTTATTTCCAAGGAATCTTTAGATAAATATCAAATTCAGTCACATAGATGATTTTCAATAAATGTGAAGATCACAATGCCCATTTACAGCAATTTGATATATCACACCATTCCGGAGAAATGAAACAAATCGTAAATTTTGATATATTGCTTAAAATGGTACATTTGTGGGAACTTTTTAAAGTTTAAAGCAATTTTTTTTATTTACTTTGCTTCTATAACTTGTTAACAATACTTTTTGATAGGTATAATTACAAGAAGTTCTCGGAATTACATAATTTTTAAAGCAGTGTTGCAAACTTTTAACAGTGTTTATCAATCTGCAGAACGGTTTGATACATCAAATTGCTGTAGACGGTATTATGGTTAACTGTTTCATACTAGCTTTGCGATATTGAATAACTTGCGCTAAAATACAAATCGCTAAGCAAAGGAACGTTTATTTAAAATAATATATATGTGTGACAATTTCGCCAACTAACTGAACATATCGGCTTCATCAGAGTGTCTAATGAAGCCAATGTGTTTAGTTAGTTGGAGAAACTGCCACACATTTATTATTTGATAAATGAATGTTGCTTTGCTTAGCGATTTGTTATTTAGTGTAAGGTGTTATGATGTTCACATGTATTGAAAACCCTTCATGTAGCTTGATGTCATACATACCTAAGAAGCTTCTCGAAATAAAGGCTTTTAAATTTCATTTGTAAATTGGTTCCTATACATTCGAAGTACGCATTATCATGTTTATAGTATTAGACACAATGCATTGTCCCGTTCGTATCATATAGAGACCACCAAAATTTGGATGTTTGTGATACTGTAGCGTCCGTAGTTTGCAACAATGAATAACAAATGGAGAATAAAAGGGAAAAGGAAGTAAGTCAGTTTTTTTTATAGCTTTATATACGCAATTTCCCTGTTTTCCACTGACTTACCTTCTTCTTCCACAGTAGGCGAAATCTTTAACATTAATTTTCTTAGTGACTAACCTTCTTATTGCTGTGGGATTTGGTCCACGCAAAATAAATATTTCAGGCAACATAATCCTGCTGTTAACTCATTTTCGACTATTTCTTGACTTACCTCCTTTTTCCCCTGTGGCCTTCAAATGTGATATTATAAGCTTTTGTTCATCGTGTAGACTTGAAATGTGTCATAATCTGAAGTACTGTCATGTGAAAAAAAATGACTTTATGCTGGGGTGGCAACACTGATTACCTAGTTGTGTCACAGAGTATGTTAAACAATGTCCTTTGCTGATAATTGTATGATATAATATTTCAATTTTTAAATAGTTTAAAAGCTACAAAGGCGTATCAAGAAAAATGGTCCACCCCGGGTATATATTGCATTGAAACAACGTTCTTGAAATATTGCGAAAATACTTGAAAAAAAACATAAAGTAGTACATAATTTGCATTTTGAGTCCTTCATGTAGAAAAAAAAAAGTTTTCTGTTTGTTTTTTTTTCTGAATATGACGTCAGTAAAAAGAAATACTGGCAATATTAATGCCTAACATACCCACGCAGTGAGTGTTACATTTATATAATTATTTACGTCTAAAATAGTGCGTCTAAAATATTCAGATAATGAACACAGAATAAATAGTAATATAATGAGAAAGCATGAATCTTTTTATTTTAACGAGTTTATAATGATCTCCATGAACACTTCATAAAATATGTTTTTTTTTATTATTAAATGTGTTGGTTGAAGTAATTTTTACGCTAATTGAATACCACTATAGTCCTTATTTTAATATGTGGAAACAGGAAAATAATTTTTATGTTACAATTATTTAAAATGTGTTTCTATTTACATGTTTTTTAATTGCTTTATTGCTTTAAAGTGTACACAAGGACGACTTATTCATTCTTTTAATTATACATTGGCGTCTCATATGCATTACATATATAGTAGTGTCGTAATGTAAAATGTATTAAATTGTATTTAGTTTGTTTGTGTAAAATCATTAATTTCTTAAAATCATTAGATTTAGGGGTTTACAAATTTATTTTTACGGGAAATACATTTTGTCTTAGTGAAACTAGCGAGAAAAGAGACAAATGCTAAACACTTTCTCTCTCTCTCTCTCTCTCTCTCTCTCACACACACACACACACACACCCCCACACACACACACACACACACACACACACACACTAACAAAAAATTAAAAACAGGAATACCTGGAACCATTTTTATCAACCAACAGACTGTATCACACTAACCACCGGTATAACTGACAAATTATTAGCATACAGATATGTCAACTCTTATACGTACGCGTTTATTGTTATTCAATTTCTTGTAACTTTCACAGACGGTTACGCCCTATCTTTCGTAGTACAGCTTTTAAAAATGTGGATTTTTAAAATTAGATGTGTCCATATGACATGAGTAGGGATTGCCGTCAGATGGCGTTAGTTCTTACGCGAGCATTTTGTTAAATATCGAAACAGGGTATATATAAGAGAGACATGTGTCAGCTTCAAAACACACTATAAGTTCTTCGATTAGGATATCAAAACCTTTTTATTTTCGCTGTGAAAATGTCCACTTTTATTCCGGAAAAATGTCATTTGTGGGAAAGTTTACTTCTGTATTTTTTTCTAAAAAAAAGATATTTTCTGCGCAAGCACATTGTATGCTTGTGGAAACTTACAATAAACATGTTCCATCAGCCATCATATGTGAACAAAATGATTTAAAAGATTCAAAGATGATGATTTCAGTGTTAAGGAAAAAAAAAAACATAGAAAACTATTAAAGAAGTTCGAAGACGAATTGCAAGCCGTCTCATCTCAAATTAAAAAATAAAAAAAAAAAAAAAAAAAAGCTTGCAGAAACATTAGAAGTTGATCAAGCAACTGTTTCCAGACATCTACATGATTTAGGAAAGATCCAAAAGGAAGGAAAATGGCCCCCACACGAATTAACAGAAAGAGCCCTGGAAAGAAAAAAAAACTTGCGATATTTTGATTACCAGGTAAAATAGGAAGTCTTTTCGTTATTGAATTGTTACTGGTAATGAAAAGAGAATTTATTTTGACAATTCAAAACGCAAAAGGTCATGCAAGAGTTGATCCACTGTGTCAAGCAAAATGGAATATCCACGGAAAGAAGGTTTTTACTCTGCATGTGGTTTGATCAGAAGAATGTTTTGTACTTCGAACCGTTGAAACCCGGAGAGAGCACTACCGACAACAATTACTAAATTTGAATCGAACTTTGAAGGTAATTCGTACAGAATTGGGCTAATAGACATGATAGAGTCATGCTCCTTCATGAAAGTGCTCGAACAGATGTTGCTAAGCGTGTTCGGGAAACGTTAGAAACACTGAACTGGGATGTTTTACCCCACTCTGTGTATTCAATAGACATAGCCTCTTCAGATTACCACTTGTTTCGTTCGATGTTGCATGGACTTTTGGAAAAACGCTTGAATTCTTATGAAGAAGTTAAAAAATTTGCTTGAAAGATGGATTGACTCAAAAGGTGAATTTTTCCAGCGAGGAATGTGTGATTTACTTGAAAGATTGGCAAAAGTTGTAGGTAACGATGGATTATACCTAGATATTTTGAATATGGACAATATTTATTTCGTTTAATAAATAAACCACGTGCTTCACTTGTCGAAAACTCCTGCAAGTCATACCATACACCTAATATATACTTTACTCGGACTTAGAGATTTGATATTGTATGTTCTGATACCTGTCAACAGACCAGCTCCCTTGTGGCTGTAGTATATGTGCGTTTGGTTCAGGAGACCCGGGTTCAATTCCTGGCGGGAGCTCATGTGGTTAGTATCCCACGTTAAACTGTAGATGTAGATAACTGTAGATCCACGTTAAACTGTTCATATAGCTCCGCTGCAGAAAGAAACACTAAATTTAACCAGCTCAAAACCTGTAGACGTACAGAAGACGGTTTTATAATACTCTCTTTATGCATAGCGTAGTGTGGAAGTCAAGTTATTAAATCGACTGCTAATATCCGCTACTGATCTGATTTAATTTTTGACATGCCTAATTTTCTTATGCTTTCTTTTTTCTGTGTTCTTTGTTCTGGTTACATTTTGGGCAATATCTAGATTATCACGCGGACAGGGTGATTGATTCGAACAGGAAACCTTAAACCTCGTCCGACTGAAATCGAAAAATACGTATACTTTTTTTTTTTTTTAATTAGGTGCTCTTGTTTAACGGAGATAGGGAAAATTACAATTTTGATTTTATTAAAACAAATCTGTATATCAACAAACTCATCATTAGAATCTGCAGTGCAAATTAAGACAAATGAGGTTAATATTGTAATAATATGTATATGAATCCAAAGAAGAAAAGTGTGTTTCTTCCAATTTGATACTGGTCAAGAGTTTCCCTGTGATCGATGTGAAAAGCAACATCAATATAATTATGATTGACGTATTGTTTTGAGGTATGATCATTTTGTACCCACAAAATTGTAATTTCAGAACAGAACCCAGGTCAGAATATTGTCGGCATTTGTTCAAATGTCAGCGCTTCTTATGTCAGGTTTCCTTGTAGAAAGTTTTTTTCCGAGTAATAGAGCAAAATAAAAATGTAAGAGGACTGCATTGGAAAATATTTTGATATACTTGCAATAGCAAGAGCAATCCAAAAACTGATCCGAAATAATAATGCACAAAAAACAATAATTAATCAAGAACAACACTTACAAACTTAAAGCTACAAGTAAATATGCAGAATTTTTGACATTTTATATTTTTACACTTTTTTTAAATATTTTTTAAAGACACTAAGGCTAGAACTAAATGGTGAACCTCTTGTCAGAGGAAGACATTCATTCTTCATCCTTTGCCAAGTATTCCATCAACTACCCGCGAGTCCAGTAGTGGTATTCGCGGCTGCGAGGACATGCAAGAAGATGCTGAAGAATAAATAATACATGCACGATAAATTAAGCCGCCCCTATTACAGTACACAAGGATCAATTCTAGGACCACTTCTCTTTCTTCTTTATATAAATGATCTTTCTGAAAGTATTAATAGTTCATGTGTGACTTTATATGCAGATGATACAAACATAACAGTTAGTGGGAAAGATGAATGCGAATTAGCTTTAAACTGCCAAACGGCAATGAACCAACTTTCAAGTTGGATGAATAAAAATGACCTAATCATTAATGTAAATAAAACATGTGCCTTAAATTTTAACAATGGTAAAAGTAATCAAGCCAATGCAATAATAAAAATAAATAATAAAACAGTTAAATATGTAGAAACTGCTACCTTTCTCGGAGTTAAAATATCTAATAATTTCAACTGGGAACCACATATAGAACATGTAAGAAGTAAGCTAAGCTAACTACGCTATGCAATTAGATGTGTAAGAGATAAGATTAATGTAAAAACAGCTAAGTGTATATATTACTCAAATTTTCATTCTGCAATAAAATATGGCTTGATGTTCTGGGGAATGTACCTAAAAGTATTGCTGTCTTTAGACTACAGAAGAAAGTAGTAAGGATACTTGCAGGAGTAAAATGGAACTCTTCTTGCAGAAATATTTTTAAGGAACTTGGAATAATGACTCTTCCCTCAATGTATTTGTTCGAAATATTAATGTATTTGAAAAAACATAGTAGTGAATTTATTGTTAACAAAGACATTCACAGTTATAACACAAGAAGTAAAGACGACATTCACTTGCATGCACATAGGACAAATATATACAATAAATCAGTTACGCACAAAGGTACTCTATTATACAATCTACTTCCATCATGTATAAAAAATCAGGTCTCTGTCAATAGCTTTAGATCCAAACTGAAAAGGTACTTGATGGAACATTGCTTTTATGTATAGTAAGTAAATTAGTGAAACCATAAGAATCTATATGTAATAATAGTATGTATGTTTATGTATACTGGTATATATATATATATAAATGACATGTCCAATTTCGTTGTATGACGATGAACGGATACAATAAATTATGATTATGATTATGACACCCTTCTCGACGATGATGGTACGCTACATGAAGGTTATTGAAGGTTATGATAACATCAAAAAATTGGGATAGTCCATCCCAACAAGCAAAATAAGGAACCACTCCAAAGTAAAGGAGGTACGTCTTAGTTTATCATAAGGACTGAAGAAGTAAATAACGAAGTAACGACTACGCACCAACTGGAAGAGTCTCTAGGAAACGTACTTCGCAATCTTCTATCGTCTGTCAGTGTGTGAACTTCAGCTGTCTGCTTTCTGCTGGCTGAATTACTCCTTTCCAGATACAGTAGTGGTCATGGAATCTGAACCCCCTCCCCCAGAACTAGAAGAATTTGAAATGAGAACGAAAAATTCAGCAAAATTTGCTTTGTTCCCATCCTAGCACATTTTCATAAGTTTCCCTAAGGCAACCATGCACTTTGTCGATCAGTTCGTTGTCGAAAGATGGAGTGAAAGCATCTTTGTGTGATTTTCCTCTTACCTGTTTTGTGTTATTTTCTTGTCTAGTGTATTCGACATGGTTCGAAAAACAAACAAACAAAAAAAAATGTCACTTTTATTTAAGTGGTTTTCTTATTTGTTATTTGTTAATATTTTACATTAAAATTCAGTATATTTACTGTTAAAATCATCCGAGTTTTTGGAACCCAGGAACGGATTAATCCAGTTTATGTTATTTTCAAGGGAAAAACTTATTTCGAAGCTCGAACAGGGTTTGGGAACAGATTAAATTTGTATTCCAAGGTATCAATATAACTTAAAATTTTATAATAAAACAATGGACAAAATACCAACCGTTGGTGGATGTCCTCTACCTAAGAAGACGAAACGTGGGTAAACATAAACAAGTAATAGACACTAGTATCAAAATACTACTGATACAAGGAAGAGATTAAGGTGTTTATTAGAAACTGACACGCAGAAAATTTAATTGGATGTTGCTGAAAAATCTACACTTTTGAAAGGTATCTGCAGTGAGAATCTATGTTACTAACTTAGCATACATGAGCTTTCTTTTCTAGAATCAGATATAATTAGGTTTTGTGTTTATTTGTTTTCTATGTGATTGGATCAAAACATTCGTGACCTTCGTGTCTTGTTCATTAGCTGTACCTATCTACTTCATCTTCGACAAAACATGCTGTCGTGAAATTTGTCACCAATCAAACACAATTTGATAACATATATGATTAACATACTAATTTACCATATATTCTCTTAAAAAAACCTAGTGTAATGTGAAATTAATGTATATCGTAAAAAGTTGTCATATACAATGTGTCTGTGTACCTAACGTACTTTCGTCGGTATATACGGTAACTAAAGTGACTTTTTTTTTTTTTTACTTTGAGTAAAATATTAACAGACTGACATGTCTCGGAAATAAGAGTTAAAGAAAATTTCCCAGACTATCCAATTATCACTCCTCAGAAATCGTACATTGGGAATACATATAGGACACACAAGAGATTTAGGAATAATTAAAAAAAAAAATGCATCGAAAGATTGTGATCTTGGCCAAGAATTAGCTTTTGGATCAGGGGCCATAACATTTTTGAACGGCTCCTAAATCGAGTTTCCGTATTTTCTACGGAATAAGCACATCATACTGAGTTACGTATTAGTTTGGGTTTGGCTACACTATATGTAGTTCTCCAGATATAAGGCGTACAAGAAAATTTTTGATTGAAATATATAGGATCATTTGATCCAAAAATATGTATACAGAACAAAACGTGACATATATTAATTCGTCAGATCTCTCATACTCTTCCGTACAAAATTGTATAGAATCAAGACAATATTTCCAGAATCATTGATCGGACTTTTTTCATAGTAAGTCAGGTTGCCTTTTATTTCGGCACAATATTAATTGACGTAGGCAAGTGAATAAACATCCGTACACTCAAATCAGTTATTAAATTCTTGCATGTAGTATATATCTAATCGTAATTCTCAACCTATGTCTCCACTTCAATTCCTTCTTTTTCATCTTTCAGTCTACCTTTCTGAACGACAGACTAAAACTATTCGCTTATAGCCTACTAACTACAGGAGTGGAGGAGTGGACCAAGGCAAAATTTTCACCCGGACAAAGTGACATTTTGGAGCCCCCCTAGTCCTAGTCTATATTATACATTTTATTACAGTGATTTTAATATTTTAAACTCATTTTTCAAAAAGAAAAATTAATACTCAAATACATGAAAAAGATATATTTACTACTTCAAAAAATATGTGTAGTTTCTATGAAATCAAAAGTAAGTGCTGAATATACTGTTTTCCCTCCACTACCATTTTAAAAGAGTAACATATATAAAATTCAATAACATTCATTGCCTGGGAAAGGTTCACAAAGAATATGGCCCGCTATAAACAATACCGATTCCCCATCCACTCTTTCTTCTACATTCTACGTCTGCATTTGTTAATGAAGACTGTCTAGTACTATGAAACCGTCTTCTTCCATGGTGGAATGGGAAAAGATGATGTAATTGACGCTACTTTACAAGAATATAAACCAAAAAAGCCAGTAGAAAACACGTTACAAAATTTACTTTTTGAGGTTCGTTTTGGCGTCCCTCTGATTGTGGCGACCCGGGCAGTCGACTGGGTTGCCCGGCCTTTGGTCCGCCCCTGACTAACCATTAGATAAATGGTCTTCAGCCTAACTTAGAGCAGAACACTTAGTCAGACAACTGCGGTTGTAAGTTCCTACCAAGAAGAAAAGAAAACTAACAATTAGCTCGTATTTCTAACGTAACAAATGACTATATAAAAGAATGAGCAACATGTTTACTAGCACTAGCGGATCCAGAAGGATCGTTTGGAGGGGGCGGTTCGCTTCCTGGAAAATGAGTGTAGAATCAAGGTGACCATAGTTTTAATTTGCAAGAATGGGACGCTAATGAATCCGGGGCTGAAGGGGGGGTGTAAAGGAACCCGAATTTGATTTTTTTTTTTTTAATGAAAGTATATTCTTTTCGTAAAGTTAAATTAAATATGCACTTCCGTTTCGGAGGCGTGGCGGTGTCATGATTCACTTCACAACTAGTCACAGCCATGTATCAGACGCGCTGTCTTGCACAGTACTTGTACAAAACAAAATACTGTATTGACGATGGCATTCATTTTAACGAAAGAGTGTACAATTTGGTCTAATCATTTATATTTTGAATAAGAATAGCGGGACAATAGTTAAAAAGAAAAAAGAATCGGTCTATGCAAAAATAGATAACGGTATACAAGCATAAAGAATAATACAAAATGTTCACAAATTACAAAAGACATTATGATATTTCTATGCATTTCTTGATAGCTTAAAAATAATACAATAATGAATTATAAAATGATGTTCAGTAGTATATAGTACACAATGTTCCAAGTGGGCCAAAACATAGGGGAGCAATCTTTACAATTTGCTTTCATTTCTATTTATATCAGGATATAATTGAGCAGATTGAAAATTGAAAAGAAAAAAAAAAATATATAATATTCAAACTGAACTCCAAGGATGTATTACTGGCACCGTGATTATTCCTCTTGGCGATTGCCCGAACATGAATTCCGTGGTTTTTCCCCGACATAAGAATGTTATGGTTTCTCCCTTAAAAGAACTAGCCTGCTCACACAAGGGCACAGATCAAGTACAGGAGAATGAAATGGATACACTTTCGAATGCATAATACTAATCATCACTGCATTTAAACACTATTATACTACTAACAGGAACCCAGAGCGACGGTTTGAAGTCAAACTACAGCAGTAACATATAAAGAAATGAATTGTGAATATAAATCCTATATAAATATAATATATTGCAGAACTCCTTAACCATATAAATTGCTAGTTACTACGAAGGTAAGTGCATAATTTATTCAATAAAGTACTGTAAATAATGTAATAACAAAAAAATCAATACTAAGTGTTCTCTTATACAAACGCAACAGAAATTTTGTCAATCCAGCACGAAATGTGTATAAATTTTACATGAATTAAAATATGAATTAAAATTATATAGAATCACAATATAAGCCATTATAATGCATAAATAGTAAAAAGCATTATCAAAGCCTACAATAAAATGAACGAAAGATCAGAAATGTAAAACCAAAATGATGTTTCCGTTCATTACTGCGCACAAACCATACTTCTTTTAACATACCGACTGGTGATATTATTTGACAATATCAGATATTTGAAAAAATGTAAATTAAAATTGAATATTGAAAAAATTCACCTTTTAACGAAATTACCAATGGAGAATAAAGTACGTATAACTTGGTTTTCTTTCATCTCAGACATAATATGGTCCCGGTTTGGCCTAATGACTAACACGCTTACCTTTGGTGCACGCGGTCCCGGGTTCGATTCCCGGTGGGAGTACAGTTAAACGAAAAAAAAGTGGTTCGAATTCCATTATAATCAGTAGGTCCACGTCTCCTTTAGCCGTCCTGGCACAATCGTTGGACGTTAAACAAACAAAACAAATATCATATGCATAATATATAACTGTTTATTAAAAATATACTATATAAACACTTTTTTTTTTTTTTTTTACGATTGTAGTTGTGCCCTTTTGTTTCATTTAAAAATTTAGAAAAGTTCGTTCATCTTTCTTGATTTTCTTTGCGATTCAGATACATCCAAGGAGTTCAACTGTAGACTCAGACTCATCACTTTCGGGGAGTACCCACAAGTTGAAAATAATTATGGGCAAAAACCACAACGGGCGGAAACCCACAGAACGGTCTTAGTCACCTTGTAGTTCATCTCTGTAAAAATTACAGCACAAAATCAAATCTACGTCCTTTCTTGTTTCTGGCAAATTCCGTGTTTCTAACCTTCAAAGATTCTTAGATATTGATATCATATTATAATAATTGTAATCCCCGTCCCTTTTCTTCCCACCTCTTCCCCCCCCATTTTATTAGAATATCAAAAAAACGTTGAAACGTGTGTCAAATAATTTTAAATGATATAAATATCAAATTTCAAGTCTCTAACCTTAAGGGATTCGGAGAGATGGCCACCTTATTAAAATAATTTCCACTCCATCGCCCCTTCCTTTCTTCGAATTTCCAAAAAATCCTTTCTAGTGATACCCTACGTCACAAATCTTTTCTACTGTCCGAATTTCAAGTTTCTAGCTTAAGCGGTTTGGCCTGTGTGAAAATTATTTATTCACTCAGGACTTCGTCTTTTATAATGAATTACAATAACAGCTAGCTTATGTTATTTCCCAAGGAAAGATGAAATGCCATTAAAAGTCACAATGAATACCTGATCCCTTCCTAATGTTCCCGTGTTGAACCCCAAGAGTCACTGCTCTCTTTGTTGATCTAGTACCTAGCAAAACTACCTTTGATCTTTGATGCATGAGGTTCTGTGGTTTGATTCCCAGTGAGTATGCATTGAACGCACTATAGTGGTTCAGATTCAACTTTAAATACTATTAAGTACCACACATTTTGATTAGACTCTGTTAGGCTTGTCACACAGATTGGATCGGTAGGGAGAAGACCATATTTATATTTCTCAAGAATAAATGCTGAAAGTAAAAAAAAAAAAAAAACCTTTGGGGGGGGGGCGGTCTCCCCCCTCCGCCCCCCACGTGGATCCGCCAGTGTTTACTAGGTATACAATAACTGCTTTGGAGCAAAGCGATGGGCCTTTATTGATTATTCCCGTTTTTTCAGTGGTTATTCAATGTTATGTCCAATCGGGACATGCGATTCCTAACGACACTCAGTGAGGACATTCGAATCACCATGTTAAATTTGATTAAGAACGGTTTGAGGCATCTCAGAGGAATATCCGGACAAACCAACACTTAAATCGATTAGAGAGGAGTTTTGCTTTGAATCATTGTGTTTGCAGAACAAAACGAAAAGGGCTTCGCCCTATTTCTAATACTGGAAATTTTATTTTCCGTTGTTTACAATCGAAATTCGCGTTCCAAATGCTTTTCCAGTGTTAAGTCTATAGGCATTCCGTTTTTCAGTGATTACTCCTCAATGGTATGTCCAGTCAGAACATGCAATCCCGTACGACACTACTCAACGCGTGCTTTTGAATCACCATGCCAAATTTGATTAAGGTTGAGGCATCTCGGAGGAGTATGTGGACAAACGAACGCGTAAGTGGAGTAAATAGTAGCATTGCTCAGTACGGACACTTCACTTTGAAAAATTATGTTCCCAGAACAAAACGAAAATTTTGATTTATACTCTACTCGTTATTTATTATTATTATTATTATTATTATTATTATTATTATTATTATTATTATTATTATTATTATTATTATTATTATTATTACTATATTGTGCTCTTTCAAAGTATATTCGAATTTTTTAAAAGAGATTTCCTTTTCAATTTTTATCAATAAATGATAAAAAGAATAACGAAAATAGAAGATATGGATCGCTCACTCTTTCTCATTTAACTGTAAATAGTCATCGTATTCTGCCCTGCAGTTTTTACATCTAACCCATTCACATAAATAAACTACCCATTGTGGATTATTCTGAGAAAAATGAATGATGCAGTTTTGTAGAGATATTAATGGTGTACTTATTTATGATACATCGGCGTAATCAGCCGCTTTCGAGAAAATAATTTAATGTAACTCATCCCCAGTAGTAAAACTGCCCTGTCTTTTGTGAGAAAAATGAATTATATATCATACTATAAAGTTGTTGTTAAAGTTGTTATATGAATAAAATTTCCACTTCATTTAATAGGATGCATACTCAGTACTCATTAGAAAGAAGAAAAAATTACATACTTCAAAAGAAACCAGAATTACCAAACTGTGAACGTTTCGGCAAAACTTGTTGTCTTCTTCAGCACAGATCCTTTCAGAAAACTAACGTCTGTAAAACTATATTCCGTTGATTATATTTTTCTAAGTTACGGTATTTACGGTATTCTAAGTTACGGTTAAGAATGAACAGAAAAGTAGTTACACAAGCAACGTAGCCTATATCAATGGGGAAGGGGAATTATTTCATTTATTTCTAATTGTTATTGATCACACTAAAGGTTTAATTGTTATTAATCTAACTTATTTTTATATTTTAATAAAAATAGCAATAACACTTTACCGAAACTTTCACAATTTGATAAGTCTGAATGCTTTTGGAGTAAGTACTTTTTCAATTAATATGAACAAAATCGTTATAACCTTTTACGAGAAAATAGCTTTTTTTTTTCTATTTTTGGTCTCATTAAAATTATCCTTTTATTCTTGAGACAAATAGAAATCACGAAAAACTCCTTGGGGAGTGTTATACAAATTTAACCTCAAAATTTGGCTTCCATATACTGAATTGTGTGTCCTGCACATATTTAACGTGTGAAACACTTTCTCGACATGCAGAGGTTATGAGATGTGTAAAACAATTGACATGTTCATTTAGATTCCCTTCATTGTTACAAAAACGCCTTCGGAAGTAAAAAATATAGCCTGGCTTACAATTAATCATCAAATAAATTAATCAATTGAACATGTTGATAATTTTTAATTAAATCAATTAAATTTTTCAGGAGTTAATTTTTAATCGATAATCTTTAAAAAGTAGTATTATTAAAATTAATTGTGAATTTCTTTGTTAGAATCAATGTAAAACCTAATTTTTATGATATTTTAGTTCAACTTTGTATTAATTATCAATTTTAGTTGAAAATAGTAATTTTTCATAAGAGTTGACTAATTTCCTCATGCCCTTAACTTCATTCATTAAATTTTACATTAACGTTCAAAACTCAAGCCAATTCTCATTGCATAGTAGTGGTATTTGTCATTTTTATTTTTATTTTAATTTTGAAGTTAATTTTAATTTTAACCGATTTTTTCTGATATTTGTCTAATTAATTATATTTTTACAAGATTAATTTTTAATTCAGTTCCTTAACTAACTAACTCTGTGGTTATTGAGACCGGAGATTCAATGCCGCGTTCACGAAAGCTCTCCATTGACTTATCCTTAGCTAACTGGATCTAGTTTTTAGATACAAAAGAGAGATACAAAATATTAAAATAATAATTATTATAATAAAACCTCTTAATATTTTAGAATAATTTGAGTGAAAACTGAAAACTACTCAACTGTCTATGTCTTTTGTGTAATTTCAATTTATATATATACTTTTGGCCTATATTAGAAATACAAAATAACAACATCAAACTCCAAGTTATTTGAAATTAATTTACGAAACCACTGTCATTTGTGAATATGGATTATTGTTGTGTAATGTTATATCGCTCAATCCACGATATGTCGTATACCTAAGGAGGCTAAAAGTTATATTGATAAACAATTACTGAACGTACGAGGAGCATCCGCCTATAAAATCAAACTTGCGGTCACATGTACTAAGTTTTTGTCAGTGTCATGAAAATGTTATTTCGATATTAATTTTATGAGCGCACATTAAAAATTTCCAACAGATGCTTGAGCCTCGGAGCTAAGGAAATACCCATGTAGACGACGTCAGTGATGTACGCAATTACCGATGTTCAATACTACATTTCTCTTTAGTTTTGGAAGAAGAATACCACAAATATGTTTTGAAATGAAATGAAATATCTAGTTTAACGTCCCATGCCTATGCACCGAGGCTATGGGAGACGGTGATAATGAGAAATGACTAAAATGGTGGAATGAAGAAAGTAGGAGGAAACGGGAAAGTCCCGAGAAAACCTACGCACATGGTGTTTGTCCACCAAACATAGCTCACATGTCAAAGATAACGCCTGTGTTGCCTAAAAACTAGTAAAAAAAAAAAAAAAAAAAAAAACGCGAGCAGCCAATTCAGAAAACGACATACTGTAACTTTATGCTACAGGGGCAAATCGACTCTCACGGATTGCATAAACTACTGGGAACACATTCACTCCAGTGACATTTTTACTGAAGCCAAGAAACTGAAGTGAAAGATCTAATACTTTTCCCCCCTTCCTTTTTACATTCTATAATAAAAACATTCAAGTAGTATCGATACTTGTGCAAGACTTGCGCAAGGGTCTTGGTCTTGGTCTTGTATTGGAATTCCTAGTCTTGGTCTTGCATGCAAGACTCTTGCACAAACTGCAAGACCAAGACTCTTGCGCTCCTTAAATTATATAGTTCTTAGTAATGAAGTTTCCGCCATTCCCCATTCTTGTACCTCTTGGATCCGAATATTCGTCTCATAATTTTATTTTCAATATATATATATATATATATATATATATATATATATATATATATATATATATATATATATATATATATATATATATATATATATATATATATATATATATATATATATTTAGAATATTTGAGAGTATTTGAGATTAAAATCCTGAAACAACTCCTTAACATTTTTATTATTTTTTCCAACTATGGATAGCGCAGAGCATGATAAAATAAGGAAAAGCAGAAAGAAAAAATAATACATCCAGTGTGTCTGAGATTGCTGGTTAGAAAATAATTAGATAATCACAACTAAAGAAAGTTACAATTATCCCGCGAAGAACAATTACTTACTACTTAACCTTTCCAAATAGTTATTTATACAACAATTGTGTGTCGTACAATCTCTCACATTTTTTTTATTAAATTAATATGAATTAAGATATTTGAATAAACACAAATGGATTAAATAGTATAATTAGTAATTAGTAAGCACACTGAAAAAATAATTAGACAAAATGAAGAAGACATGGACAAGATTTTTCCATCCGAGTATTTTACTTGTCCCAGTCTAATTTGCAAATTCAGCCGTTAATACACGGATAGTATAATCGAAATACTCGTAACTGTGAAACTTCAACTGTGAAAGTCGTTCTGCGTATTTTGATTATTATGAAGATTTCAAATCATAGATGTGTTGACTGTGTGGTTTTAAATGTATAATAATATTCTCGCGTTTACAGCTAAAATGGGGATATAGAAACATTGTGAAAAGCGACCAAATTCGAGCAGGGCAGCTCGTAACAGAAGAAAGACGGAAAACCCGAGAAATATTGCATAGGGAGGGCTATTAGGAGGCTTGTAAGAATAATTATATTTTAGGTTTTCTTAGTTCATTTGTGTTCTTTTCTTGTTTAAAATACAAGGCAGTGACAAAATGATCATAGCTTTTCTGGAGATTAAATTAAATGTACTAATTAGATTTTTTAAAATATGGATTTAGTTACTTTCCAAACACTCTTTGGTGACAAGAATAAAGTTTTAGTACAATGAACAGAAGAATTTAGTAACATTGAGTTCTTATTTGAATGTTTTCGTTAAAAAAGAAAAACAGAATTGGCAACAGTGGTTATGACAGTTTAAGGCCTCATAGAAAATGTGTCTGGGACCCATGAATTCTGTAAACGTATCTCCAAGAATATGTAATTATGTGAAGAAAAAATGTATAAAATAAATTAGGTGGGACAAAAACTAATGAGAAAATGTTTTAAAATCCTAAAGAAAACACAATAACATTGGTGATTATTAAAAAAGAAGAAAAATTGGTTAGAAGATTATTTAAGAAAAAAAAAGTTATTCTGAGAGATGCAATGGAAGGTGTGAATGAAGCTCTAAAAATTTGTGGGAAAGAATATAATTAAATTGAAGAACTGCATTGGAAGTGAGTAATTCACACGCTAACTCGAAAATATTGTTTTTGGTCCATGTAACATGAAACCTTCAAAGTTTGCGTGAAATACGGTATCCTGACAGTGATGGGAAATAGGGATGCGCACGAGACAAGATTTGTGGCTGTCTCGTCTCGAAAATGTGCTGTAAAAGTGATGTCTTGACTCGAAAAATGTATATTTCTCTATTGGAAGAGCCGTATCTCGACTCGAATTTTGTCAGGAAAATCCTGTCTCGACTCGTCTCGTGCGCATTCCTAATGGGAAATAACTTCATGATTATGGTGATTTTATTGATGATTAACGTCCCAGCTTAACCGATTATTAACTGTGATTATTTATTCTTCCGTATCTTTTTTATTTTTTGTTGTCCGTCATATATATTTGTATTTCTTATGTCTACACAGGCTTTAATAATTAATATCTGAAAGTCTTCTGCCTATGTTGTGTATTGAAAAATAATAATAATGAACTAAAAACCTCAAATCCAGACGTTCTTGAAGATGAACTACTTGATTCATTGAAATATGTTAAATATACTTAATAATTATTAAAATTATGAGTTATATTCTGCTATTAGAATTGTTCTGTTTCCTTATGCAAGCTTTTAAATTCAATTCCATGGTTGTTAGTATAAAAATTCGTATAGCAGTTCGAGTGAAGAAATTGGTAAGATTAATAGAATTTTTATGGTAATAAATTTCAGATTTTTACACAACTGCTTACAGTGCGACGTAAATATGTTCACGTAAATTTAAATTTAAAAAATACAGCTTATAATCATGAATTTTTTTTTCATGTCCGAAAATTCATGTGTTTATTTTTCAAATCGTGTCCCCCCCCCACACACACACAAAAAAAAAAAAACAGCATAATTATATTTTAAAACAACAACCATATTTCGCTAACAATAAATTAGATTTCAGTTGCTGCTGAAAAAATAGCAAATTATGAAATAGTTGTTTTTTCAGATTAACTTAGTAATAAAATAGTACTTACCTAAAATTTATTTTCAGTAATTACTATTTGCTATTATTATTCTTAAGAAACACTATTTGTTACCCCCTTTTTTTTTTTCAAATGGATCGAATCCATTCTTTAGTCTCTCTTGTAATTTTTATATTTCTTTTTAAAATTCAAACTTTGGGAAAATATATTTATCTTTTAATATATATCATTATGAAATTCACAACACAGCGCAGATAGCAAATAGCGTTGAAATAGCTGATTTGTCAAAAACAATGAGTTTCCATTTCATACCTTAGTTTATGTCGGTATTTTAGTTGAAAAATGAAAATGAAATCTTTGAGTTGTATGTCCTACTATTATGCCGGCTGGGCTAAAGAAGACGGCGATGATGAGAAATGAATGAAATGGTGAAATGAAGAAAGTGGAAGGAAACGGGACAACCCCGAGGAGTTCACTTGGCACGAGCTGTGATCGAACCAGGGACCCTATGCACCAGAGGTGAATGCTCTACCACTAAGACACCGCGGCCTCTAGGTATTTTAGCTGAGTGAATACTTTAGTCAACATACAAATTGTACTAATAATTAAATGTTGTCTTCGGTACGCCGTAACTCATGTAAATAATCTAAACAATTCATTTTAAGCACTTGTCATATTTATATTTGATGTAATGACAGAAACGAATTAACAGATGTTGTCTGGAACAGCTCCTCAATTGATTACTTTCAGTATGATTAAAGCATGTAATTGTTTCAATATGGACATAATTGGTCGTGGAAATATGGAACATATGTTAATTCCAGTACTTATTTGTTTTATGCTGGCTATTTGAATATACAGAACTAGAGAACCCAGAGTACATTAATTAAGATTATACCTACATGCCTGATTGAAATAACATTCAATACAACATATGGTTATTCTATTAATTGTGATATGTCTGAATTCAAATATAAAGAGTTTATGGAGTATTAATTTATATTATGATTGCATGATTAATTGGTGTGTGTATGTCTGTGTGTGTGTGTAAGTGTTGTTTATCTTATATGTAAGTTAACCTAATTTTGTTATCAGCATGTACTTCTGCATGTTATTTAACGAATGTTATAAACAATCACATGAAGGCATTTCTTGCTGATTTTTTATGAATTGTTGTATGAATTTTTTTGTTGATTTTTTATTCAATCAAGAAGTCAGCTAGTAATTTTAGCTCTGGTTTATTAGTGAAATTTTTCTGCATCACGACAAATCTAATAGCATGAATATTACTTTAAAAAACATAAATATATATAAGTAAGCAAAATAAGCACATGAATATCCGTTGATACTTAAAAGTCGTTAGAAGCTGCATTCTTCCATCATCAAAACAAAACTTAGAATAATATCCTAAGTACCTAAATCTTTTAAAAATTGTTGCGTATGTATTACAGGTACAGAGGAAAATATACTTTTTAATTGTAGGGAATTGAGGAACAGAACTGAAAATTTATTTTTACAAAGTTTCATTTTAAAGAATTGTTCGAAAAAAATTAAGATTTGGAGTTGGTACTAGTGATACTCGAACATTTTTATTTCTTCCAATATATTGAGATTTGGTTGTGAGAGTTTAAATAAATAGAATAGTTTTAGAATTTAGAGTATAGTATGCAATATTCCTATACGAATATAGAGAAAATATAGTAAACAAGTTTCTGAGTTTTTCATTCTTTAGCTAGGTATATAGTTACACAATAAGTGAATATATATTCACATGTAAGTTCTGTTGGTTCGAAAACTGAGCCCATTAAATTGTACTAACTTAATGACATGATATTGAAAAAAAAAACGTTGTTAAATAGATTCACTCAAAGTCCTGTTTTAAAAAATGCAAAATTACACGTGAGTATGTACAGAGTGAACGCCTTGAAGTAGATTTTACAAAAAATCAAAACACGAAGTAGTGGACGTACGTGAAGATGTGAACTAATAAGTTTTTTATTTTTATTTATTTATTTATTTATTTATTTATTTTATTTTATTTATTTATTTATTTATTTATTTTTTGCGGAGCATGAACTTATAAATGAAACGCATTCTTTGTAAGGACAAGGATCAAAAGTTGATATGTGAAACGATGTTTTTTTTTTTTCTACGAAGAAAGATCTTGAGTTTATATACATACAGAATATCTGCGAACAAAGAAGTGATGTCATAAACATAATACAGTTTCTGCAGATAAATAACATTTATTTATAAATGAAGCGTGTTCTTTTTATGTTCGAGGAACACTTAACTTTAAAATGGAACACATTCGTAATACTAAAAGAGACATGAAAGCACAAACATAATACTGTATTTGTATGGACAAGGACCATAGACTTAAGAACAGACCAAATTCTTTGTATGAACAAGGAATAATTTTAGAATTTTATTTTACAGTTTTACAAGGGACAATTTTACAAAGGAGCATAATTTATTACGGACAAGGGGCATTAACTTTTTCTTTAACAGGAAGGGTTATGAAGTATAAATGAAACACATTGTTTCTACGAACAAACAAAAATGAATTTAAAAACGGAATACATTGTCTACGGATGGTGATGATATAAAAAAAATGGAATCAATTTACTTCTAC